>NC_057861.1:690549481-691179731 GCF_019393635.1 Dromiciops gliroides | reverse complement strand
CATTTTTTAAATTTAAATTTAATTTTAATTATCATATGTAATGATTTGTAATACTACAATAACCCTGGTTGAAAATTGACATTAAATAGGTCTTAACTTCAGGAAACCAGTTTGGTGTCATTCATAAAACTTGCAATTTCTCAAAGACAATGCAAATCATTTGCCTTTGATTCAATTCCAAAAAAAAAAATATTTATGGTGTCAATTATGTACTAGATGTAGTGAAATGTTTGGAGATATAATGGTGAAAATAAAATACCTACCATCAAGGAGCTTTATTCTACTGTTAGGGTACAATGTGTACATAGAAAATTAGAAATTTATATAAACTAAATGCTAGTATGTCATAGTGCCTAGAGAACTAGCCTTCAAACTGGCAAAGCCTATGTTCAGGCTCTGCTTCTGACACAAATGGGCTCTGTGACCCTGGGCAAGCAATTTAATCTCTCATTTCTCTATGTAATTTGCTGAGACTATAAATTGCAGAGAAGTAGTTGACCAGTACTGATAGAGTGGGTTTCTTCAACCAGCTAATTAAGACACAAGTCCAGTTTCTATCTATAGCCCTAATGCAAAGTGATTTCAGTGGGGAGATAGTGGTCGAAATTAGATGCATTAGGAAAATTCTTCTTTGGAGGCTCACATCAATGAGATTTGATCATTTCAAGAAACATTGTTTATGACAGAGTCTACTACATGGGTGGCAGGTAGAGTAACATCTTATCTAAAGACAAAGTGATGTGCCACAGAATGTGATGAATGGGCAACAGTGTTGCCCATTTAGCTGAAATGGAGAATGAGTGAGGGGAAGTAATTTGAATGAGTTTGGAACGATGGTTGGAGTCATACGGTGACAGGCTTTAAATCCCAGATGTGCATGTTATCTTTATCCTAGAGGAAAAAGAGAGAGGTATGAAAACTTTTGATGAGGTGAGCAATATCACACATTTCTTCCAGTAAGATCAATTCTTCAGCTGTATAGAGGATAATTAGAATAGGGAAAAGCAATGGGAGACCAAATGGAAATATAACTCAATTGTGCAGGTGAAAGAAGAAGAGGGCCTGAAATTAATTGGTGGCCATGAAAATGGAGAGAATGGAATAGATGTGTAAGATATTGTTAATGAAAACTTGAAAAGACTGAACTGATTATATGTGAGTGAAACAAAATAGTTGAGGACAAAACAGCGACATTGAAGAGTGACTAGGATTTACTAAAAAGGTGAATTATGTGATGTTTAAAATCTAAATTGTGGTCGCCTTAAATTAGAAGCTTCATCACCAGTGTTTGGACATTAAACATTTATTAAAGCATACAGGTGTTCAGAAAGTTAAGAAAAAGCCTATCTCCCATAGAGTTCCAGACTGGTTGGGTTCTTCCTCAAGCCCTCTTCCAGGAGCCTGCTTTAATCAGGAACTGTCCAGCAAGCTGACTGTGGAATCTTTTTATAGTTCTGGAACAGAGGTGGTCCTTACACACTGCTTCAAGCTGAATGGTTGGCATCATCCAAATCCATTGGTTCTGAAGGTGTTCTGAAGGTGTGATTACAATCCAGTTAACTTGAAGTAGGCTAATCAACAGTTAATAACTCTCACTTGATTCAATCAGTCTAGATTAATCTCCAGGGGGGTCTTTGAGTATCTGCTAAATCCCATTATTTCATCACAGTTTATAGGGAGAGATGGTGATTTTCATTTGGAAAATTTTAGATTTTGAGAGTCTCATGGGAAATACAAGTGGAGATATATAACAGGCAATTGCTTTTATAGGACTACAGATTAAGAGAAAGAAATGAGGGCTGAAAACAAATTTGGAAGTCATATATAAAGATGATAATTGAATTCATATGAGGTAATGAAATTAACAAAAGGGGAATATAGACATATCAAAGAAGAGGAAGGACATAGTGTTTCCATGAATAAGGAACAAGGAATACATGATAAGTCAATAACCTTAAAAATGAGAATGTACTATTTGGACAGATAGGAGAAAAAACATAAAAAGAGATGTGTGATAAAAACCACAAAAAGAGTATAACGATTGGAATGATGCCACCTGCTGGAGACTTACTGTAGAAAATCTCCACCATGAGGTGAAGGTCTCTGAGGGCAAAACCATGCATCTTTTCTTTGGCATGAGGAAGTGATGTTTGCTTGTGGGAGGAAGAAGGGGGAGCCTGGTGCTCTGACTTGAGCTCTTTTGTGAGGACTCTGGTGGAGACCTGAGCTAGGAATGCTCTCTCCCTTTAATAGATATATGAAAGTAGGCCTTTCTCTCTCTCTTTACCAAATTCTTATTCTCCTTAATAAATGCTTAAAAGTCTAACTCTTGCTAAAGCTCATAATTTATTGGCGACCACTCATTAGATATTTTAGACAGAATAGCTAAAATTTTAGCCTTAGCAGATGGCTGACCATGAAGAGGAAAGCTGAATCCACAGTCTTCTGATCTTCCAGTTGGGTAAGAAATTTTTCCTACCCTGTCCCTTTAAACTGCTAAGTACCGGCTGTTTTCCCTTTATATTTTCTTCAAATGGACCTTTTAAACTCCCTAATTACCCTATTTTTGATTTTAGTCTGTTTAACCAGACAAATGGGAGATAAGATCATGTTAATGCTTTGTTTTTGTGGATTTTCTATTTTTATTTTTATTTTTGTTAAAGAGCCAACAATGTGCTCACACAAGGGTGCTCCCCCTCTCCCAGCCATGCTTTTTCGGAGAAAGCTCTGATTTCTGCAGCTTTTCCAAATTCTAACACTAATTGTTGCTCTAATTATGCATGCCTGGAGGCTTCTCTAGAAGCTTTTAATCCCCTAGAAGTGGGGGAAAGGGAACCCAGGCCTGAGTTTGATTTCTGGGCTGTGCACCATGTGGGAGAGATGGTCCAGTCCCCTTCTTAGGGACCCCACCTCCTCCCCCTCCTCTCCTTGATTCTCCTGCCCAGGATGTCACAAGATCTAATCCACCTTTCTCAGGTCCTGATCTTGCACATGCACAGCTTTCTCTACCTGCATTTTCAGCCCTACCCCAGCTGAACAGTGATTCTGAGAAAACCTTAGAAAACCCTTTAAATTCCAGATATGCTTGTTTTGTTCAAAATTTTGCTAATCTGCTTTCGTGTTTAATTAGTAACTTTCTAAAGCATTTGTATTATGAAAGAACTGACAAGCAATATAGAGGGATTAAAGAAGACAAATTTAAGCTGAATAAAAATGACAATCATCATCATAGTTCAAGACTCCACTTCTTTTGCCATGGAAGGGTACATATTTTACAGAAATGCAGAAGTAAGCAGCAAGGTATTAATATGAGTATTGGGGATTTTAGATATCGGAATCAAAAGTGTTCTAAATTCACTCAGAGTAACAGAATCAGTTTAGAGGTTACATAGGATTTCGATGCTATTACATATATATTTTGAAATTAATGGTCTGGGTTTATTTTCATAGAGATTTTCATGCTTTTGAGATTGTGTTTTATAATTAGTTTTTAAAACAAGGAGAATATTTGTAAAAGCTTTTTATAGTCATGTGATCAAGTTTATATTTTATAATACTCTTACTAATATTAAGTTCATATTCATTTAGATTTCCTTAGTTTGAATTTCATTGTCTTTTATTCTTCCATGTGTATTTTCGTCTATTCATTCATCTATCTAATTTTGAAACATTGCAAGATGGTTTTGATTTCATAATACAATGTTAATTCTAGGATTATTGTGCTCCCATATTCTGAGTTGTTTTTGCAATTTTTTTTTCTCTCAACTGATTATTTGATCAAACTCTTTAAAGCATTTCCCTGGCAAATTGGTTGCCATGGAAAATGTAAATTTATTCTAGAAGTATTTTGATAAGCCTATTCAAAAAAAAAAGAGGGGAACATTTGCAAAAGTTTTCTTTTTTCAAAAAAAATTTTTTTATTGAGATTGTGTTGTGATTGAACTTGTATTTAAATATGTTCTGATTTTTCACAAAAAGTAAGTGTATACTAAGTAAAAAAGGGGTATTATTTTAAATTGTTGCATAATTATATATTATATTCTGAGTCAAGATATATTCACATTTTTTGCGATCATTTATTATCCTCAATTTTAAAATCCATATGAGACTTGGATTATGGGAATTTATCATTTGACATTAATTGCTTTTATTCTGAGTTATCAGATGCCAGTTGGCCAAGATGCCATCCAATCACAAGAGGAATACATGCAAAAGCAGACATTGAACTGTCACATGAGGGGAAACATGCATGAAGTCACAGTATGGCCGAGGGAACGGCTTTTGACAAATGTTGAGGCTGGATTCTCTTGGTTTAATATATATTTTTTCTCTTTCCCCACAATCTTGTACAGATGGCTGGAAGTTTTGATTCTGCCCATCTCATTCTACACCTGGCTTCTATGCCCCCTCCTATATGCCTGATGCCATGGACATCTCAATCCCATGCATCTGATTAAGTCTGACTCAGTTTCCTCCAATAAGTTCAGTGGCATGGACATATATTCCATCCACCTATTTTAAGCCTGGCATACTGCATGGCTTGAGCAATAGCTCAAGTGTGGGAATGCTCATATCCCATCATTTCTCTGTTCTTTTATGGTAACCCCAATAATTATCTCAGGTGTCATGAGAAATACAGTGTTGAATTTGGCGTTGACACCTGTTACCAAATATATTAGATTTTTAAAATTTCTCATAATGGCATGAGGATAATTAGGCAGATAATGGAAAAAGTGATGAAACAAAGATAGAATTATTTGTAGAAATTAATATCACAATTGTCTTCTCAATTTACCCTCCATAAGGGGGGACTATAGTAATATTAAGCTTTAAAGACTGTTTCAATTTTTGTTTTAATATATGTTTCATGTGTAACAACTAAGATTCTGAATTCCCTTAGACATGTTTTTGAGAAATTTCATTGTTTGATTTGATTATAGACAAAGCTATTTTAAAGTTGTGTTAAGCTCAATTTTGTAGGAAATTTTCCTGCCTGATTACTAGCATCCACACATCAACCCCTGAAAAGACTTCCATTCCATGACTACACCCAGAGGACATCTGAAAAAAGACTTTCAGAGACTTTAAATGAACAATTTTGTTGTTGTTGTTTTTTTTTTGTTTTTCCTTCTGTTATTATATATACCACCTGTAACATGTACTCTCTGCGGAGGCCCTCCCTTTGCAGGCCAATGTCAAAGTGCCAGTTCATTAGGACAAAAAACAGCCCCTCTGGACAAAACTTTCCTCTCTCCCTTTACTATATTGTAATTAACATATTGTTAGTTAGCATAGGATATTATATTCTGTTATTTTTGACTGTTTCATCAAGGAAACACCCTGTTTCTTGAAGAAACAAAGTGGGGACTGTAATGATTGGAATTATGCCACCTGCTGGAGACTTACTGTAGAAAAGCTCCACCATGAGGTGAAGGTCTCTGAGGGCAAGACCACACATCTTTTCTTTGGTGTCAGGAAGTGATGTTTGCTTGCGAGAGGAAGAAGGGGGAGCCTGGTGCTCTGACTCACGTTCTTCCCTGTGGACTCTGGCAGAGAGCAGAGCTAGGAATGCTCTCTCCCTTTAATAGTTAGATGAATGTAGGCTTTCTCTCTCTCTTTACCAAATTCTTATTCTCCTTAAAAAAGGGGAATATAGATATAGCAAAGAAGAGGGAGGACATAGTGTTTCCATGAATAAGGAACAAGGAATATATGATAAGTCAATAACCTCAAAAATGAGAATGTATTATTTGGACAGGTAGGAGAAAAAACATAAAAAGAAATGTGTGATAAAAGCCACAAAAAGAGATAACATCCAGGAACAGACCATCAGCAGGGTAAACTGGAGATAACAACATATACCTACATTCCACAGATTATTTTGAGAATGAAATGAAATAATAAATGTGGAAAAATTGTGTTAGGACAGTGTAACATGTTCTGTATATGCAAGATGTTATTGTCATTGCTGTATTATCATCATAGTCATCAGCATCATTATCATCAGCATCAACAACAACACCACCACCATCCTGAGTAGGTAGCTAGTTTTGCCAGTTTGAAACAAGGTATTTTATGGAAATGTTTGTTTCTTTTAGTATGCCTATGTGGTATAGTAGAAGGAACATTGAACTAAGAATCCATAAAAGGGTCTTGCATTCACCAATGAATACAACTTCCTAGAAAATGTTTCTTGGCAGATTTGCCCTGGGTAACTATATAGATCTTATATAAAGGACATTTGTAGTCCACCTAAGATCTCCTCAAGTTTCGAAAGGTTTATTGCATTCATTTTGAAGACAGTCATATCTAAGAGATAGATGATGCTTCTAATTTGTATTCTATTTAGTCATCTGTTATCTATTTAATCCAGATCAAGAAAATGAGATAAAGGAAATAGATAGCAATTTGCAGTAGCTGTTAACCATCCCAAGGGTGCACTATTAAAGCTAAAAAGTTTGTTTAAATTGCCCTTCAGCTTAATTCCATTCAGCAATGTCACTAACAAAACTATTAACGACATTAAGGGTTTACTCATCTGGCCAATGGCTTGAATAATATACCAGGAGGTACATATTGATTTGTCAGACAAATCAAGGTCACCTCTAAAATTTTACTCTAATGCTGGTGATGAAGGTGCACTTTCTTTATAATGTATCATACTGAACTATTAATAAAATATAGCATTCCCTTACTAATTTTTCCCTAAGTAATCCAATAAGGTTGGGAATTTACAAGAACATTTATGATATAGAGAAAAGGCAAATACTGTGGGTCTCTAATTAGCATTCTTCATACTATTCAAGTTATGCCAGAGCAATAGCAAACAAATCATTAATTTTAACCACCCACTATGTACGCAGACCTATGAGAGGCACATTATAGTGGAGAATGTGAGAATCAGGGTGCCAGCCTCCTGCTGAGAAAGACATTGTCAGAACCCTGACAGCACCACCCTAAAGAGAAAGCATGCACCTGGCATCTGGAAGGTATATCTATTCATAGAACTGCCTGTAAGTCATATCAATCAATGCTACTGGCCAATTAGGTTGGAGCTGTGTGTGGGGACTGCCCCTCTGGCAGTCCAGCAGGGGGCTTCTGCTCTAGGAGAACATGGATCCTTCTTTCGGGTGGAAGTCATGGTAGCAGCTGCAGGGCCAGAGTAGCCCTGTAAGCTGCTCAGGATGTTATTTTCACTATTTTATAGATGAGAAAGTATGCTCAGAAAATGGCATAGATGTGTACTCAGATAGTAAGTCAGAGACTTTTATAGCTGGAAGTGACTGTATGTTCAACCTATACCTAAACAAGACATTATGATAACATAAAAATAGTGTTTAGAATAAGGGAGGTGATAGTTGTACTCTTATTGTCAGGATCCTGGTCAGTAAAAAAGGAATAGTCATAATACCTACCTCATGAGGTTT
Organism: Dromiciops gliroides; assembly: GCF_019393635.1. Classification (NCBI taxonomy): domain Eukaryota; kingdom Metazoa; phylum Chordata; class Mammalia; order Microbiotheria; family Microbiotheriidae; genus Dromiciops; species Dromiciops gliroides. The sequence goes on along the minus strand of NC_057861.1, from coordinate 691,172,304 downwards.
AAATGACATAATAGATGGAAAAAGATTTGTAAATCTTCAAGTGTTATAAAAATATTGACTCTTATTAGTATCATTATAATCATTATTAAAATTATCATTATCAAATATGTATTAAGATTTATCAACAATATATCACAAAAACCAAGCAAGAATAATAATACACCAGTTGGTGGGGAAACAATTATTTGAATTGTATAAAATAGAAATTTAAGTATTACTATATACTTTGATTATTCAAAGAACCCTATTGTACTATGAAAACACATATGTAGCACATACAAAATACAACTTGATTGTAATAAACACACTAAAATATTTTAAATATTAATTTTAAATTTCATAACATTAATTTTGTTTGCTTTCATTGAATTTAAAACATGTTTGGTAGCAGGATTCTGATGGTCTAAATCTCTCTAAAGAGCTGTCTATAGAGTTTGAGTTCCCAATAATTTTCCCTGCAAAAAGCAAAGGGATTCATAATCCTTTCATTGACCTCAGAGTAAACACTCAATAAATTTTTGTGTATGACAATGAGAATAATTCTTCTAGTGAAAAGGTGGAATGTTTATCCTTTTGACCTTCAACATGAATTTATTGAACATTTTGGCTTATATGAAACAAGAAAAAAGATTAAAAAATGTTTCTTATAACTGTGAAAGGTACTTTACTAATAAATATCTATAACAGCCATCTGAACGGGGTAACCATAAAGACTGTTCTCAGATCATTCTCATAGATCTTGAAAACACAAGGGTATGGAAAAGAAAAAAAAGTCCATGAAGGTATTAGCATTAATTAGACAAGTAGATTAAGTGAGACATTATCATGATTTGTGAGAGGCAGGAAATTGCTTGTGTTACACAAATTTCACTGCAATACAAGCGCCCTTTTAAAATAAAAAAAAGAAAGCTAAAACTTTTTATAATAAAATTTAAAGATCACCTCTTAAAATTCTTAAAAGTTATATAATTTATGATATATATGATATTCTATTGCATTTTGATATATCATATTATAGTTTATAATATCATATAATTTCATATATAAGATACAATACTAATATAAACAATGTGATATATTAGCATGTTAGATTCATATAGTATATTAATATTATATCATAGACCATCTTAGTTTTTACAAAGCTTTGACCAACATTTCAGTCTTTAACAACATTTATAGGGCTTTGGGGGAGTTGTACCACGTCATGAAATCAGGACTGCATAAACCAGATAGTAATACATAAAACAGTAGGCCTCTCTTATTCTAACTATTAAGACCCACAGTTTAACCAGGGATGGGGTGGAGCATGCTGTGGGCACTGAAACATTTTAAATTCTTTCCACTAAAGGCCCCTTAGGCCCAGCACCCAAGCACTCAATCAAGAACAGGTTCAATATAGAATTAAACTGACATCTCATGTGAGTGTTGGGGTTCCCTTTTTTATTTTTATTTTTGACTTTTTACCCCTTCACTTTAAAATACCTTAGAGAAAATTTACTTAGAACTTTCATTTTTGTTTCATGTCTAGGTCCTCTCTGAAGGGGTAAGTATAAGATATTTAATGTACAATGATATATAGATATGGAACAGATATAGATCGAGAGATATACACTGCAAGTCATGACATCACCCAGATGGCATTGTCCTCTTTGGGAATGAAGGACAAACAACAGCAACAATAACAACACACAATCCATCTTGAAATTAATCATCATTTGCAGAAGATGATTTCAAGAACCTGCTAAATGCAGATGACCTTGTCTGATACCAAAACTATGAATTGCCTCAGTGCAATCAAAACCAATTAAAAGACAACTGCTGAAAACAGTTAAAAAATATTAAATGCAGACATTAGAAGGGGTTACCTGATTTTGATTTCAATTGGCTGCATGATTTGAAGCAGGAAAAAATCAGTTTACCTTGCTGCACCTGAAGCTGGAGCCTACTTTTTGACCAAATTTTACCGCTTCCCAGTTTTCTCTATGGACTTTAGTTTGTTATGTAAAACAACTTATTGAGGATGTGCTTCCCACAAGAATCTCCATGTTGAGCTGTATTTAATCCTGACTGACTCTGTCCCTCTTGGGTACTCCAGTTCTCTGGTGCTGTGTGGTGACCTCAAATCACAATTCCTTTACCTCAATAAAAAGCCCCTAGTGTTTTGTCAGTATCCATTATTTTAGGTTTACAAACTTCAAACTGAAGAGTCAGTCAGAGGTTCAGGGGGAAGCTGTGTAAGCTAAGTCCCCCAAATCTAGCTGCGTCATGGAAGCTATCCCTGGGAAATCCCAGAGTTACATGGCAATACTACCAACATCATTGAAGGAAGAAGGGAAGGAAGAGGCCTTGTCAATCTCCTTCTAAAGATACAATGAGTCATCAATTTTTGCTTAGTGGAAAATGATGTGGTTGCTTTAGCGTATTAAAAACACCTGAATCCTTCAATGCCAAATCACACATCACCCGACAGAAGCAACACATCATTCCCAGGGTGCTGAATCAATGAGTTAGCATACATGATCAATTGGTTGTGGTCCACTCAGTTCTGTGCATGCCCCATTAGCTCTAATAGATTTTCATTCATAAGAGGAGTTTCAATGTCTAAAATAAAATAAAACATATGGAGAAACTGGAATAAGGCAAGGCTAACATTAAATTGATTCTGAAGTCCTACATGTCTTATAATCTTCTGTATATAGAAGGAATAAGAAACAAGCTAGCCATGATCTTTTAAAGCGACTTCACTCAGACAAGGGAACTTCACATTCCTAGTTAAACTAAATTCCATCTCTCCCTCTCATCAGAGGAGATTATGTTACAAAGACCTTTGCAATAAGATTCTCTCTAGGAAGATTTTGTTTGTTTCTTTTCATATTTGGTATTGTCATATTTAAAATTATATGGGGTGCCTATCTATGTCCCCAGTTGTAAGAAACTTAGCTGGGGTTTCTAATTTATAGCCACTTATAAATTAGAGGCTATAGCACCGGTTTGGGGCATTCGACATTTATTAAAGCATATTAAATATTAGTGAAGAAAGAGAGAGAGAACACATGGCTCAGAAAGGTGCCGCTGCCTCCTCCGAGTCTCAAGCCAAGAGAGCACATCTGAGTATGTGTGAGCTGAAGCTTCCTATGGGCCAAGAGGAGAGGAGGCCCTTCCATACCTCTCAAAGCTAATTGGCTAGCTTCATTCAAATCTTTTGGTTTACTGGACTTGAGGGTGGTCCATAAGCAGTACTTGCTGATGTCAGAGTAGGATGATGTCTGAGGGGAAAAAGCCTTCAGATAGGTGTGGTTTTTAGTGAGGTAACTTCTATTGTCTGTATTCACAGTCCAAAGTCCAACTACATTTTCTTTGAAATTCTCCTGAGTCTAGGCTGGCTGTAAGAAAGGTCTGGCCAGGCTCTCTGGGTCTCATAGAACTCCATTATTTTCTTACCAAATCAGAGATAGAAAAATAACAGATATTGGATAATGTGAGAGGTTTGGCCAAATCAAACAGGGTGCATATGCCTGGGGTATGGAAGATTTTAGTAAAAGGTATAAATCTGGAAACAAGATATGTTTTATCCAAAACAGAAGTTGACTGTAACAAACTGCCTTTATGAATCTCAAAGAGCCCCATAGGCTTCAGCATTTCTAGTATTTTTTTTTTAATCAGAAACAATTACAAATAGCAACTTCAAAACTTCTTTTTAGATTTTGGATATATACTTTAATAGTATTGTTCAGAGGGAAATGGATAGTCCTAATAATATTATCAGGGGACAATGTCCATCAACAGCTATAAAACCCACCCTCATATTTCCTTGAGAGCACACCCATGGCAAAGCTTACCAATTGAAAGCAAACTGTATTTATATCCATGGGAGCAGAAGAGATTCCCAGGGGAGGCTTTCCAGAAAGAATAGAAAGCTGCTTATTCAAGCATAGACTTTTGGAGAAAACCATAATAGCAGGTATGATTGTGATAAGTTATGAAGTAAGAAAATAAAGTAGAAAAAGCACTTTGGGGACAGAGACTCTTCCCTTTATTTTAGGGGTGGGCAGGTTAGAGAGGTTAACATATATGTTCTTTGTTGAGACAGTAAATGTGAGTACTAAATTGTCAAATAATATTTCCATATAGAATATCTTTCAACCTTTATTTTTATTTTCCATACCCCTAGATCTGGGAGAAGAGAATTTCAATATAAAAATATAATTCCTGTATGGAAATTTTAATCTATCAGCATTCAGCATATATTGAACTTTTTTTTTCTTTTGTGAGGCAATTGGGGTTAAGTGATTTGCTCAGGGTCACACAGCTAGTAAGTGTTAAGTGTCTGAGGCCAAATTTGAACTCAGGTCCTCCTGAATACAAGGCCAGTGCTCAATGCACTACACCACCTAGCTGCCCCATAACTGATTTATTTTTAAAAGCCCCTTATTCATGAAGTTTAATCATCTCCAAAAGAAGAAAATGTGAGAGTCCAAATATTTGTATTATAATGGCTTCTGAGTGAACTGTGACATATTTACAAAATGTAATCTCTGAATCCTTAATCTCAACAGGGTTGCACCATAGATAGTACAAAGTATGCTTTATCAAAATGATTCTCTTAACAGTATGATTTTAAACTGTCTTATATGATAGGCATTAATGGGATTAAGTTGGGTATGATGCTTTCTAATATAATGCATTCTAATTTTCTACTGACATAGTAACATATGTCACTGCATTTGATCATCAAATATTAAGTGGTGTTGAAAGAAAATTCTCAGTAGCAAAAAAAAAATGTCCATTAAATGGATTTGTGTGCATGCAATGTATATTCACTTAACTATATGAAAGAGTTTCCTTCAAATAAAAAAAATAAATAAATAAAGTTAAAGATGGAGGCAAGACTGTGTTGACAAATGCTTAACAACAAGCTCTCTGAAAAGACATTATGTACACATGATATACTTATAAATTTAATTTGCACTATTAACATTTCCCCATCCTTTTCTTAAGTCTGCATAATTAACAAAGCAATAAATTGAGCACTGATTTGGAGCATTTGACAATTTTCTAGCTGTAAATGCTCACAGTGAAAACTTAATAGTTGATTTTCCCAAGCCAGTCTCAGCTAGCTCCAACATATTCCTTTTAGAAGGTAGACGACTGGAAGAAAATGACTGCTTATCTAATCTATTTTTATATAAGAATTTATTTTTTTATTAAATCTTTTTAATGTATTGCTTTTGTTGAAAGTCTTCAAATAATTTGTTTCTGATTAACTAATATTTTAACCTTGTTATGCAAACCAACCTTGAAACTTTTATTCTTCCTCCTCTCCTCCTTTACTTTCTTTACAAGCCATCCCTTTTTTCTTCAAAAATTATTCCCATTGTTTCAGAAATTTTTCTTCTAAAAAGGGATCATTAAGATTGGAAAAACACATGTATTTATTATCTCCTCTAATATCACAATAACCCTTCAAGATATTGTTGTTTGTCCTTCATTTTTGAAGAGGACCTTTGATGTGATAGATGATATCATGACTCATGTGTGAATTGGATATAAGTGAGGCAGAGTTGTGCGTAGTCATCAGCCTCACTATTTCTTCCTGAGTAAATGAGATTCACTGGCAAGACAAAAGTCAAGATGACTGACAATGACTCAAGATGCAGAGGATGATCTTGGAATCTTCCAAGTCTGACTATTCTCCAAGAACTCCATAGTGGTGCAGTGGATACAGTACCAGCCCTGGAGTCAAGAGTACCTGAGTTCAAATCTGGCCTCAGACAATTAACACTTACCAACTGTGTGACCCTGGGCAAGTCACTTAACCCCCAATTGCCTCACTAAAAAAAAAAAAAAAAAAAAAAAGAACTCCATAGTTGTCTTTATGGACTTTGGAACAAATTGTTATCATTCACTCATTCAACCAGGGGAAGTCTTCACATGCTTGGGGTAGATACCCCCCAAGCCATTGACAGGTTTGAGGTCTGTGGGTTGCCCTTGAACAACACAATTGACCAAGAAGAGACTGATTTCATTCCCAGAACAAACAATTGTCGGGGGTGGGGACCAGACTTTGTCAATTCTAGACACTGATTATTTTGTAAATCATCCAAAGTGTCTGCTCCAAAGTCTCAAGTTTTATTTATGTACATTTGCTTGTTATGTAAAACAGCTTGCCTTATGAAACTATTTGTATTTAATCTCTCCCCCCACCACAAAAAAGGCAATCTCATTATCAGCTTTTTTAACATTCCCAAAGAAAATTTCTTTCCACTCCAGTTCTCTGTCTCTGCACCCTATATAAACTCTTTTCCCAACTCTATCCTTTGGGTACACTTTGAACATTGTACACAATAACAGTAATATTTTTTGATGATCTGCTGTGATAGACTAGGCTCTTCTCAGCAGTACATTGATCCAATACAATTACAAAGGACTCATAATGGAAATAGAACTGTGGAATCTGAATGCAGATTGAGCCATACTATTTTTACCTTTTTCTCATTCTTGAGATTTTTTTTTCCTTTTTGTTCTGATTCTTATTCTACAACATGACTAATGTAGAAATATGTTTAATATGACTGTATACATTTAACCTATATCAGTTTGGTTACTGTGAAATCTATGTGATCATTTCCAGTATACATACATACATATGTATGCATAGGTAGGTGTATATATGCATACATGCATATACATGTGTAAATGTATGTATATATGCATGCACATATACATATATGTGTGTATGCATATGTAAATATAGTATATATATATATATTCTGACAATGATTATATTCTGAAATTTAGCATTTATCTTATTTTATATGTATATATAATAGGTATTATATATACATATATATTAAATAAAGCAAATGCTAAATTTCAGTTAAAGATTAATTAAAATAAGAACTTTTTTTTTCATCTAAGGTCATGGACATCCTGAAATCTATTTGTAGATACTTTGGGGTCTGTGGAACCAAGGTTATATATTGCTATCATAGATAAACATTTTTGATCAGATTTTTTTATGGTGTAAGTAGTACTGCTGCTGTCAAGATAATGGAAGGTGATAGATGAGATTTGTCAGATACTCAGGAGCCCACCTGAGTGGATTACTGGCTGATTTGACTGGATTAGTAGTTGACTAGATGCTAAGCACATCTGGCTGGTACTTGAGAGTACTTAAGAAAGCTTGGTTCTCAGAATCTAAAAAAAAAATTTGAACTTCTGGACCAATCAACCAACCAGCTTGAAGAACCTATCTATTCTGGGAGGTGACAGGAAGGAGGAAAGGGGAGCCTGTGTGAAGAGCGCTGTCTTTTTGGTTCCTGACTTGGTGGTGGAGGCAGGGAAAGACAGAGAGGAGCTGAGGAAAGATAGGATTTCAAGGTTGTAAGAATTCTGTTCTCAATCTTTCTCTTTCTATATTTCAATAAACCCTTAAAAATCTAAACTCATTTTATCAGGGATTTTAGTCAGTTTCCCCCAAAACTGGGGGAACAGATTAGAATCCACATTTAGAATTTTAAATTACACACTGCTTAATTTTGAATTCTGAAATTGAGTTAATTTTTAAAATATAAATGAAATATTTATAGACAGTCTACAAAACTAGGTATATTTGAAGCTTTAGAGGACAAAATAGAAAAAAATATTTAATTTTCATGTTAAATTTTCTCATAAAGTAGACATATCACCAAAACATACTAAATTTTACTTCCAAAATATTAAATAAAAATGTAACTTTAAATGAAGAAAAGTGATTAGTAAATTGTCTTCCAATAAACTTTTTCTGGATTTTAGCTTCAATTTATTCTCCTTTGACTTATTGTTAAACTAGCACATGGTGAATTTTATATGGCAGTATAGTTGATCCATTGTTTCCCTTATAGGAAAATACTTGACTTAATAGAAATTCCCAGAAACTTTTTGAAATTCAAGTTGAGAAAGATACATATCACCCAGGAAAATCACCAAAATGTAATTTTCAAATATTTTTAAGAGTCGCCTTTACCTGAAATAATAGATTCTCTGCCACTTTAAGACGTCAAAATAACCTCAGTGCATCCTGGAACATTTTAGTACAAAAGGCATTTTAAAAATCACCAGCCATCTTGCAAAATTCATTAATCAATATATATTACCTGTAATAAAATAGAATTAAGTTAGGATTAAGCATGGACAAATAGCTTGAGAGTATTTTAAATTCTCTGTACATTTTCCAAGTAGAATAGTGAACATGTCTATTTTTAATCCCATCTTTGGTCAATTTTATCAAGTCCTTTAAATTAGGAAGAATCAAACAGATGATAGAAGTTGTCAAAGAGCAAGACTGATGACACAACAGATAGTTTAAATCTGACAACACAATACTGTATTTATTTGGAGGGGAAAAGAGTTTCTTCCTCAGGTATATATCTATATATAACTATATATATCTATATATATCTATATCTATATATCTATATCTATATCTATATCTATATCTATATCTATATCTATATCTATATCTATAAATTAAAGAATAAGAAGGTGGTACACATCCTACTAAGAAGACCTTTTTGTTGAATCTTTATGTGTATTGCCAATATTTGGGAATTCTATCCTGTCTCATTCTTTGAGGACAATAAAGTAAAGAGTGTTAGACTGAAGTCAAGAGACATGGGTTCATAATGTGGTTGTTGAACTATGTCACTATGTGAACTTAGCCTAGTATCTTCACTTTTCCTAGTTTCAATTTTCTCTACTCTAAAATTAGGGCAGTGGACTATATAATTTCTAAGATCCGTTTTATCTCTTACATTCTCAGTTTCCATGTTTCAATGATGGAATCATTTATGGGAGTGGAGGATAAACCTCTAATCAAGGGGAAAAAAGATTTATATGATACTATAAAGGTAATATAATATCAAAAGGCATAAAAATGAAACTATTAATGGACCAAAAATAAGTTTAAATACAGTAAAAGTTTAGTAATTGAATGTTGGGAAAACCATTCTGAATTAGTAAAAATCTTGCAATGCAGAACTATTTTAAAGTATAATTTTAGTTTGGAATGTAAATGGATTCTTCTTTCTTTAATTGTCTTACATTTATGTCTCTATTATATGATATATCTGCCAGTATAACATAAGCTCAATGAGGGCAAGTCTTTCACTTCAATTTTTTTTTCTTTTTATTACCAAGTTTTACTTGATTATAGGAATACAAGTAGAGACTTGAACTATTATTTCACTGACACAAAGACTAGTTGAGAAAAGTTTTTAACCAGTTTATATCAAAACTTCTCTGTAATTTATAGCCCTAGAGAGTTGCCTATAGCACTGATGTTAAGTGAATTGCCAAAGATCACACAGCCAAAATGTGTCAAAGATGGGACCTAAAAATGGATTTTCCTGCCTCCAACATCAGTTCCCATACCCAGTTACACTGAAGTATATGGCTATCATGCAGATAGTTTATAGAGTTAACCTAAGTATTTAAGTGTTATCTTCCAATCTTAGCAACCTTGTTATCATAATATAAAGTATTTTTTCCCTCAGCTTAGGCCAAATTATCAAAAATTCTAATTTAGTGAAGCATGTGTTAATGAAGTCTTACAGTATAACAGTCCTCAGGGAAAAGATTTGTTCATTGCATCTGATGTAGATTTTAATTGCCATTGGGTATTATTAATGAGAGCAGTGATCATTTGTGCTTTCCTTTGTTTTATATTTTCAGCCAATAGATGTTTAATGGATTTTTCTAATTGGGTGATTTTTAATTGTTTGTCTTTTCAAATCGGTGCTTCAAGTTCAGTCATGTTTTTCCTCATATTATTGGCTTAGCAGCTTCTCGGAAAGTAAAGTCAAGAGATTTCCCCATTATCATGATTTTTAATGTATTGTAGCAAAATGTACATAGATGTTCAGAAACTCAACTCTGATTGAACAAATACAGCAAGACCTGCATCAGGCAATATGTCTAAACATTTAGACCTCAATTTTTACCTTTTAAATTGTTTTTTTAAATTACATTTATTTATTTGTTTTAATTTTTTCTCAATTACATATAAAGATAATTTTTGAGTTTCAAATTTTTCTCCCACCTTCCCTTGCCTCCCTGCTCCTGAAGCCAGTAAGCAATTTGGTATAGTTTATATATTACTATCATGTTAAACATATTTCCACATTAATCAGAACAAAAGGAAAGGAAAAAATGCAAGAAAAAAACAAACAAGAGCTAGCTAAAAAGCAACAACAAAAGTGAAAATAGTATGCTTTAGTCTGCATTCAGACTCCATAGTTCTGTTTCTGAATGTGAAGAACATTTTCCTCCATAAGTCTTTTGGCATTATCTTGGATCATTGCATTGCTGGGATGAGCCAAGTCCATCACTATTGATCATCACAAAAAGTTGTTGAAACTATCTACAAAGTTCTCATTTCACTCAGCAACAATTCCTGTAAGCCTTTCCAGGTTTTTCTGAAAGTCATTTGCTTATCATTTCTTATAGCATGATAATGTTCCATTACATTCATATACCACAACTAGTTCAGCCATTCCCCAGTTGATGGGAACACCCTCAATTTCTAATTCTTTGCCACCCCAAAAGAGAAGCTATAAATAGTTTTGTACATGTGGGTTCTTTTCCCTTTGCCATGATCTCTTTGGGATACAGACTAAGTAGTGGCATTGCTGGATCAAAAGGTATACATAGTTTTAAAGCCTTTTGGACATGGTTCCAAATTGCTCTACAGAATGGTTGGATCAATTCACAGCTCCACCAGCAGTTGCATTGCTTTTCTGTGGCAACTTTAAGACTTGCTAAAGGTCACATTTGAAGAAAACCAAATTGATGGAAATTTCATTGAGAGATATGTTTTTCCCCCAATAAAACTGCCCTCAAAATGTCTCTGAAACATATATTATAAAATAAAGCTGGGAATAAGTTAGTCATAGCATTGATACAGTCTATGTTGAATTATTTATTTGATACTTTATGTTGAATGTTGGTTTCTGAATTAATCTTTTCTTTAGGTAATTTGCCTGAAATTTTAATTTCCATATGTCTTATTATAAGAATAGAAATTATACCATGGTCAATATTAAAATTTCTTAAGCTCCCTTCTCTCCACTCTCTTCACACTCCAACTCTTTATGGAACTCATCACCTTATATTTGTTTAATTATTACCTGTCTGAAGATACCTCACAGATCAATTTATCCTACCCTGCTCTCTCCTGAACTCTAGTTCCACAAAACCAAATGTATATTGGGAATTTAAAACTGAATTTCTTGCACACATTTCAAATTTCAACATGTCCAAAAGAAATTTCAATATATCTTCCCTTGAATCCATTTCTCTTGAAAATTCCCATACTTCTGCCAAGTGCATCATTTACCTTTTAGCAACTCAGTTTCACAACCATAATATTCTTGATTCCTCATTTTTCTATCAATTTTATTTCAATAAAATCTTTTAAATATATCCATTATTCTTTACTCATGCCACCAACACCCTAACTCAGGCCCTTATTACCACTCACCTAGAATATTTGCAATTCCCTCTGATTTATTTATTTATTCATTCACCCATCCATCCATCCATCCATCCATCCATCCATCCAATCAATAGTTTGGTCGTTTGCTCATTCATCTGTCCTTTTGTTCATTTGTTTGTTTATTTGTATGAAATTTTCCCAAACTTACATTTATAAAGAAATTTTCACCATGATTTTTAAAATTTAGTGTTCCAAATTCTCTTTCTCCCACTCAAGCAGTCATGCAAAACATTTCTACATTACTCAGGTTATGAAAGAAAATAGACAAAATAACTTTAGAAAGAGGAACTAAAAGAATTATAATTCAATCTATTCAGATACCAATAGTTCTTTCTTTGCAAATGCAATGCAGTTTCCTTAAGTCCTTCTGGTAGCATACTGCTCATCATTTCTTATAGCACAATAGTGTTTCATTGTCATCTTTCTTATCCAACAATTTATTCAGTCTTTCCCCAATTGAGGGGGAACACCCCAATTTTTAATTCAATTCTTATTTTTAAATATCTTTCAGGATATCAACCTAGTAGTGATATTTCTAGGTCAAAGAGGATACATGGTTTTCATATCCCCTTGGCCATAGTTTCAAAATGCTCTGCAATTGCTTCTTTTTTCAACATAACAAATTATAATTCATTTACAATGTAGTCCAAGTTACATGTAAAAAAACCTATTTTTTCATATTGATTTGTTAAAACTCTGTGTTCCAAATTTTCTTTATTCCTCCCTCCCTCCTCAACCCTCCCTAAAAATCAAACACTTCAATACAAGTTATACAGGTGCAGTCATGAAAATCATTTCCACATTAGTCAGGTCATGAAAGAAAACAGACAAAATAACTTTAGAAAGAGGAACTAACAAAAAAAAATATACTTCAATCTGTATTCATATACCATCAGTTCTTTCTCTGCTGATGGTCTGCATTTTTCATATGTCCTTCTGTTAGCATCCTGCACATCATTTCTTTCACAATTGCAATTGCTAAATGTATTACCCTCCATCCTATTCCCTCCCCTTGGTACTTACTCTATTGTCTATCTTCTTTCAACCTATCCCTCATAAATGTTTTGTTTTTTACTGCACCCCCACAATCTGCCCTACCTTCCTTTGTCTCGTGCCCCTCCCCCCCTTATCCCCTTCCCCTTCCCCTTTGCCACAGGGCAAGATATATTACTATACCCACTTGAATGTGTATGTTATTCCCTCTTTGAGTCAATTCTGATGAGAGTAAAGCTCCCTCACTCCCCAACTCCTTCACCATCTTCCCATCCACTCCATAGTCTTTTCTTGATTTCTGTGAGATACTTTACCCCATTCAAACTCTGCCTTTCCCTTTCTTCTAGTGCATTTCTCTTACCACTTAATTTTATTTTAAAGATGTCATCATGGGGCTGCTAGGTGACACAGGGGACCAAGCACCAGCCCTGGACCCAGGAGGCCCCAAGCCCAAATCTAGCTCCAGACAACCTGTATGCACCACAAAAAAGGATAAAACAAATGATTTACAGATATGATCCCTTTATATTCAATTCACATCTGTGCCCTCTAAGTATATTCCTTTCTGCTGCCCTAATACTGAGGAGGTTCTTTTGAATTAGAAGTATCATCTTCCCATGTAGGAATGTAAACAGTTTAATCTTTTAACATTCCTCAGGATTTATTTTTTTCTGTTTGCCTATTTATACTTCTCTAGGGTCTTGTATTTGAAAGTAAAATTTTCCATTCAGGTCAGGTCTTTTCATTACAAATACCTGAAAGTCCTCTCTTTCATTGAAGTCTCATTTTTTCCCTTAAAAGCAACAGTTTTGCTGAGTAGGTGATTCTTGGTTGTAAACCAATTCCTATTCCCTCTGGAATATCATATCCCAAGCCTTCTGATCCTTTTTTGTGAGGCAATTGGGGTTAAGTGACTTACCCAGGGTCACACAGCTATTAAGTGCTAAGTGGCTGAGGCTGGATTTGAACTCAAGTCCTCCTGAATCCAGGGCTGATGCTCTATCCACTGTGCCACCTAGCTGCCCCTTCTGATCCTTTAACATAGAAGTTGCTAGATCTTGTTTTATCCTGACTGTAGGCCCACAGTACTTAAATTCCTTTTTTCTAGCTGCTTGCAATACTTTCTCCTTGACCTGGGAGCTCTGGAATTTGGCTATAATATTCCTGGAAGTTTTCCTGTTGGGATCTCTTTCAGAAGGTGATCAGTGGATTCTTTCAATTTCTATTTTACCTTCTGCTTCTAGAATATCAGGGCAACTTTCCCTGACAATTTCTTGGAACATAATGTCTAAGTTCTTTTTTTGATCATGGTTTTCAGGTGGTCCAATGGTTTTCAAATTATCTCTCCTGGATCCATTTTCCAGTTCAGTTATTTTTTCCAAGGAGATATTTCATATTGCCCTCTATATATTCATTCTTTTGGATTTACTTTATGTTTTCTTGATTTCTCACAGAGTATTTAGCTTATATTTGTTCTATCCTAATTTTTAAGCAATGATTTTCTTCAGAGAGTTTTTGCACCTCCTTTTCCATTTGTCCAATTTGGCTTTTCAGCTGTTGACTTTTTTTTCATGACTCTGCTACATTTCTCTTTCCATTTTTTCCTCTACCTCTCTTACTTCATCTTCAAAGTTATTTTTAAGCACACCCATGGCGTGAGGCCAATTTATATTTTTCTTGGAACCTTTGGATGTAGGAGCTTTGTTATATTCTTCTGAAAGTGTAATTTGATCTACCTTACTGCCAAAGAAACTTTTGATGGTCTGCTGCTTTCTTTTCCTGCTCATCTTCCCAGGCTATTTCTTGGCTTTTAACTTCTTCTTATAGTGGGGCACTGATTCCAGGCTTGACTATCCCAAGTTTCATGGGGTCCCAGGTGGTATGATTCAAGGAGTGTCTTGTTTTTAGCTCGCCTAGCCTGTAAGTAACCATGGGCCTGCTTGTTCTTTAACCTGGAAGCAGAAGTCTGATTGAAATCTGTTTCTCTGTGGTCCTCAAGCTTGGAATACCTGTGCCCGAGTCTACTCTGCACACTGCACTCTTTTCTCAACCCAGGATAGCAGACCTTCCCTGCTGGCCTTTTTAGAAGTCTTTGCTTAGAAAATAATCTCACTCTGTTTTTTTTGTGGATTCTGCTGCTCCAGGAGTTGCCTTATGGTATTTTTTGGAGGTATATGGACAGATGGTGTGGGGAGCACCAAAAATCACAGCCTTTCCTCTGCCATCTTTGCTCTTCCATGTCTACATATCTGCAATTTCCTCTTAAATTTTCTCCTCCCCTCAAATATGACTCCACTACAATTGATCCTCCATATACCTGCCTAAGAAGTATATAGTCTAAAACATAGTTCTTATCAAATAACTTCTCTGTTCCATACATTATAATTTTTATATATTATTTGTTTTTATTATTGTGATTTTTATTTTTTACCATTTATCTTCCTTTATGCTTTTTATATTGTTTAGTATATCATTTCCCACACTTCCATGTAAAAACAATTTTTAACATTCATTTTTAAAACTTTGAGTTACACATTCTATCCCTTCCCCTCTCCCCATATTTCTTAGTGAGAAGGAAAGCAGTTCAATATGGACTATTCATGTGTAGTCATGCTGTGAAAGATTAGATACCCCCCCAAAAAAAAAACCCTCAAGGAAAATAAAGTTTAGAAAATATACTTCAATCTGCACTCACAGAGCATCATTTCTTTCTCTGCATATGAATATCATTTTTCATCATAAATCCTTTCAGAACTGTCTTGGATCATTTTATTGCTGATAATAGCTAAGTCATTCACAGCTGATCATCTTAAAATATTGCTGTTACTTTATACACAGTATATTTCATTTTGTATCAGCTTGTATAATTCATTGCAGGTTTTTTGAAAGCATCTTGCTCATCATTTCTTATTACTTAATAGTATTCCATCAAAATCAAGTACCATAATTTTTTCAGCCGTTCTCCAGGTGATAGTCATCCCCTCAATTTAAAATTCTTTGCCACCATAAAAGAGTTGCTATAAGTATTTTTGTACATATACTTCCATTTCTTTTTTGTTATTTTTATCTCCTTTTGGATACAGACCTAGTATTGATATTGCTAAATCAAAGATGATACATTGTTTTTCACATCTTTGGGCTTAGTTCCAACTAACACTACAGAATAGTTTAATCAGCTCAAAATTCCAACAATAGTTCATTAATGTCTCATTTTCCCCATACCCCAAAAATATTCTGTGCATTCATTTTCTGTAAAATTGGCCAAACTAATAGTTATAAATTAGTATTTCAGAATTTTTTAAATTTTCATTTCTCCAATCAATAGTGAGAGCATTTTTTACATAAGGCTTTAGATAAATCTGAATACTTCATCTGAAAATTGTTCATATCTTTTGATCATTTATCATTAGGGAAATGGCTCTTATTTTCATAAATTTAACCCCATTATCTATATATTTGAGAAATGAGGACTTTATCAGAGAAATTTGCTTCAAAATTTTTCCCACTTACTATTCCTAACTGTATTTCATTCCATGCTATTTCCTGCACCTTTCAACCTATCTCTCCTTAAAAGTGTTTTGCTTCTAACTACTACATTCTCCACTCTGCCCTCTCTTCTATCACCACAACCCCTTCTTTTATCTCCTCCTATTCCTATTTTCCTGTGGGTTAAGATAGATTTCTATACCCAAATGGAGTATGTATGTTATATTCTTTTTGAGGGAATTCTGAAGAGAGTTAGTTGTGGGTGCTTAAACACCCAGACCTTGGTATGCTAGGTGGCTTGGAACAATTGACATTAACAAAAATGCCTTATCACTCTGAACCCAATGAAGTTGTGGCAATAGGTCATATTCTATCCCTACCTAGCCTAGTCTTCAGAACCTTTCAAATATATCATGGTAGTAGTAGCCACTGTGCTAGCCTTGAAGCCTCTGAAAGGCAGATGTCAATAGGAGCAACATGGTGACTGACCCCAATCTCCAATTTGGAACTGATGGGAGGAATCTGCCTTCTGAAGGGATAGACCTTGTTGCCCTTTTTATTTTGTCACCTTGAATCCTGATAATACCATGAATAAGAAATAGCTACTTAGATATTCATAAAGAGACAAGCAATATTCAGGGGCTGGGAGTGAATTGAAGAAGGCTACTATTGCCCTTCCCTAGGTTTTCCCTTGGTCATTGCTGGAAGCCTGGGAACTATGGGTACTTCCTTAGTCAATCTCTCAGCAATAGAAAGAAATTGATCCTGTTAGCCTGGTTTTTTACGTCAATTTGAAATTTTTCCCTGAAAAAAAAAGTTAGAAATATCTATACAGGATTTGTATTTTAAAAATTTAATAATGGAACAGCTAGTTGACACAGTGCATAAAGCACCGGCCCTGGATTCAGGAGTACCTGAATTCAAATCTGGCTTCAGACACCTGACACTTACTAGCTTTGTAACCCTGGGCAAATGACTTAACCCTCATTGCCCCCACCAAATCTACTAATTTTCTTCATTTTTTTGCCTCTGTCATAACCAAATGACATCAGTGTACCAAAAGTTACGATGCATGGCCTACATCTTATCAAATACTGAGTTGAAGTAGCTAAAATGTCATAATGGCTAGCTGAATCTGATATTTTCAAGGACCCTTCGAAAAGATTCCCTCAGCAGGTCTTTTAGGTTCTTGAATTAAAAACCTTTAAATGTACTGAAGCTGAACATCATATTTTTGAAATGAGTTAGAGAATTTGAGTTCTTCTTATGTCATTCCACTGAGATAGGCATAAGCAGGAAGCAAAACATATTTCCTTAGCTTTCTAAAATATAGAGGGGATATACATATGAATATTGGAAATTCAAAAATACATAGTAAGAAACAAATATTTGTTTTACAAGATTTTCACATTCTGTTGAAATCTCTAGATTATTCTGAGAGTTCAACTAGAAGATGTAGCCTCTTACCTTATTTCTGATTTGATTTTTAAACATACTGCTCACATAAGTAAGATATTGGAAACCTTTGCATTTCGTTGGCCTTGAATTGCTGTGATCAGAAGGGAGCAGCCTCTAATACCTAATACCTCTGAAGTAAACTAATTTCCATCACATACTGGAATGCCCCTTTCAATCCTCCTCAGATATAGCCATAGTCTAAACCAAGTGTATTTTTTTTTTTACTGCCCACAAAGTTGTCATGGGGCCTGAAACAGAATAAAATGTAATCGATAAAACAAAATAAATAAAAATAGAATTGAACATAAATAATGTTAATATATGGTTTTCTAAACCAAGGTGCAGCCCCCAGAGAAGCTTGTGTTTGGTTTAGTGGCATCTGTTTCTATTTAAGTTTGAAAATGTTGGTTTAAAGAACATTTTTAGTGTTTCAGCGATGGTTCCCAAAGAGTAGTCAACTCTTGCTCACTTAAACTCCCTCCTGAATCTAGTTGTACCAGGAATATAGATCCATGAAGCAATAATTCCCTAATTAAAATAGATGAAATATCACAGTTAGTTATCCTGAGTCATTCAATCAGGCACGAATGGATTGAGGAAACCCATCATCCTATCTTGAGATTTCTATAGAGTGTTTTGTATGTCACTCTTATTCCTAATTGATTCATCACAAGATAAGTTGTCATCAAATTAATTATGTGAGAAGTACCTTTAAAACTCTAATCAGAGGTAATGTAGCTACAAATATAGCTTTTAATATGTCTAAATATATTCATGACACAAAAAGCCTTAATTTATTTAATATGCATGTTAAAGCTATGTTTAGCTTTATTTTTTAAGAACTGTTCATAGATGGGGCAATTCACCTAATACAAATTCTAATTCCATAGTTTCATGAAAGTGTGTTTACTTATTTTAATTAATAAATAATAGCTAATGTCATTTGACTATCTTTGAATATCTATAATTCTTATACTCAAACGAAGCAAAATTCTGGCTTGACCTGAACTTGAATGAAGGTGTTTCATTCACACTAGAGAACATACTTTCCAATAAATCCATTTTTATATTTTTCTGAAGCTTTTTACTTAAATAAATTTCTTATCCTCTTTTGACATTGTTTAAATTTGCCACTATAACAAGATGGCGGAGAGGAAGCAGCAAGCTGCCTGAGCTCTCCTTCTGATCCCTCAAAAACGAACATTAAATCAAGCCTCTGGATGGATTCTGAAACTACAGAACCTGCAAAGAGACAGAGAGACACAGTCCTCCAACCAGAGATAATTTAGAAGACTTCAGGAAAAGGTCGGTCTGACTCGGGCAAAAGGGAGGCCCAGCACAGGGCAGCAACCCAGCGCCGAGGGGGTGGGGCAAGTCAGCAGGAGCTGCAGGCCACAGCCGAACAACTGAGGCTCCCGGAACCTGGTTCAAAAATCTGGTGGCCAAGAAGGACAGTGGAAAAACCTACCTGCACCGGCCGAGAGGGCCATGAACGGCGGGATCAGACGCCGGGGTCTGGTGCCTGGCTGGCCGAGCACAATCAGACAGGAAGTGCAGGGCGGGGGATCTCCACACACCATAAAGGCCTCAGAGTAAAAGCCCAGTCACACAGCACCTATACACCTGCACAAGAAGCCCAAAACAGGGACCCTGGTGCCCCCAGAGCAGACCTCAACTTAAAGAATAAATAAATAGGCTGCAATAATGAGTAAGAAGCAAAAAAGAGCCCTCTCCATTGAGAGCTTCTGTATCAATAGGGAAGAAGCCAACACAAACTCAGATGAGGACAATAGCCTCAAATTGTCTACATCTGAAGCCTCACAAGGGAAGGTGAATTGGTCCCAAGAACAAAAGGCCTTCCTGGAAGAGCGCAAAAAGGATTTTAAAAATCAATTGCAAGAGGTAGAAGAAAAAATGGGGAGAGAAATGAAAGCAAAACAAAAAAACTATGAAAAAAGAATCAGCAGCTTGGAAAAGGAAGCTGAAGAAAACAAAGCCTTAAAAAATTCATTTGGCCAAATGGAAAAAAAGCTGCATAATCTCACTGAAGAAAACAATACCTTAAAAAATTAACTTAGCCAAATGGAAAAAAAGGTGCATAATCTCACTGAAGAAAACAATGCCTTAAAAATTAAAGTGGGACAGTTGGAAGATAAGGAATCCATGAGACACCAAGAATCAGTCAAGCAGAATAAAAAAAATGAAAAAATAGAAGAAAATGTGAAATACTTCATTGGAAAGACAACTGATCTGGAAAACAGATCGAGGAGAGACAATTTGAGAATCATTGGACTGCCTGAAAGCCATGACCAGAAAAAGAATCTAGATACCATATTCCAGGAAATTATTAAGGAGAACTTCCCTGATATTATAGAATCAGAGGATAAAATCATCATTGAAAGAATTCACCAACCTCCTGAAAGAGACCCCAAAAGGAAAACTCCAAGGAATATTGTAGCCAAATTCCAGAATTATCAGGTGAAGGAGAAAATACTCCAAGCAGCCAGAAAGAAGCAATTTAAATATCATGGAGTCACAGTCAGGATTGCTCAGGACCTGGCAGCTTCAACATTAAAGGACCGCAAGGCTTGGAATATGATATTCTGGAAGGCAAAGGAGATTGGATTGCAGCTGAGAATCTATTACCCAGCAAAAATGTGCATTTTCTTTCAGGGGAAAAGATGGACATTTAATGACATTGGGGACTTTCAATCTTTCCTGGTGAAAAGACCAGAACTGAATAGAAAATTTGATCTCAACATACAAGACTCAAGAGAAGTTTAAAAAGGTAAACAGAGGGGAAAAAAAAAAGTTACCCTATTAGGTTAAACTGTTTATATCCCTACACAGGAAGATAATACTCATAACTCTTAAGAACTGTAAATGTATTTGGGCAGAGAGAAGGACTTTATATAGAGGGTATAAATATAAATTGTCTTTGATGTGATGATACAAAAGATTTAAGGGGATAAAAAGGGAGTCTATGGGGAGGAGAGGAAAGGGGAGGTGGAATGGGATGAATTATATCATATGAAGAGGTGGAAAAAAACCTATTATAATAGAGGGAAAGAAAGGAGGGGGGAACATGGTTTCAACCCTATTCTCATTAGATTTGACTCAAAGAGGGAATAACATATACGTTCATTGGGATAAAGAAACTTAACTCATTCTTTAGGGAAACAAAAGGGGAAGGGAAAGGGGGGGGCTGATAGAAGGGAGGACAAAAGCAAGGGAGAAAAGGGTAAAGAAAAGAGAGGGGGGTGATAAAAAGGGAGGGCAGATTGGGGGAGGCAGGGGTAAGAAGTAAAACGTCGGTGAGGAGGAATAGGGTGAAAGAAGGGGGGAAAAGTACAAAGGGGGTAAATAGAATGGAGGGGAATAGACAGTCAGTAATAATAACTGTGAATGTGAATGGGATGAACTCTGCTATAAAACGGAAGCGAATTGCAGAGTGAATTAAAAACCAGAACCCTACAATATGCTGTTTACAAGAAACACATTTGAAGCAGAGAGATACACACAGAGTAAAGGTAAAAGGCTGGAGCAGAATATATTATGCCTCAGCTAAAGTAAAAAAGGCAGGGGTAGCAATCCTTATCTCAGACAAAGTGCAGGCAAAAATATATCTCATTAAAAGAGATAAGGAAGGAAATTACATCTTACTTAAAAGTACTATAGATAATGAAGTAATATCAATATTGAATATGTATGCGCCAAGTGGTATAGCATCCAAGTTCTTAGAGGAGAAGTTAAATGAGTTACAAGAGGAATTAGATAGTAATACTATACTAGTGGGGGATCTGAATCTCCCCCTCTCAGAATTAGATAAATCTAGCCAAAAAATAAATAAGAAAGAAGTGAAAGAGGTGAATAGATTACTAGAAAAGTTAGACATGATAGATGTCTGGAGAAAATTGAATGGGGATAGAAAGCAATATACCTTTTTCTCAGCAGTAAATGGCACATTTTCAAAAATTGACCATGTATTAGGGCACAAAAACATCATAGCCAAATGTAGAAAGGCAAAAATAGTAAATGCATCCTTCTCAGATCATGATGCAATAATAATTACATGTAAGAAAGAGCCAGGGAAAAGTAGAATGAAAATCAATTGGAAACTAAATAATTTCATTCTAAAGAATGAATGGGCCAAAGAAGAAATCATAGAAACAATCAATAACTTTATCCAAGAGAATGACAATAATGAGACAAAATACCAAAATCTATGGGATGCAGCCAAAGCAGTGCTTAGGGGAAAATTTATAGCTCTAAATGCTTACATGAATAAGAAAGAGAAAGAGGAGATTAATGAATTGGGCATGCAACTTAAAAAGCTAGAAAAAGAACAAATTAGAAATCCCCAATTAGACACTAAATTAGAGATCCTGAAAATTAAAGGAGAAATCAATAAGATTGAAAGCAAAAAAACTATAGAATTAATCAATAAAACTAAGAGCTGGTTTTATGAAAAAACCAATAAAATAGATAAAATATTGGTTAATTTGATTAAAAAAAAGAAAGAAGAAAACCAAATTACCAGTATCAAAAATGAAAAGGGTGATGTTACCACCAATGAAGTGGAAATTAAAGCAATAATTAGGAAATATTTTGCCCAACTGTATGCCAATAAATTTGAAAATCTAAATGAAATGGATGAATATTTACAAAAATACAAACTGCCCAGGTTAACTGGAGAGGAAATAAAATCCTTAAATAAACCCATATTAGAAAAAGAAATTGAACAAGCTATTAATGAACTCCCTAAGAAAAAATCCCCAGGGCCAGATGGGTTTACGGGTGAATTTTACCAAACATTTAAAGACCAATTAATTCCAATATTATACAAATTATTTGGAAAAATAGGGGAAGAAGGAGTTCTACCAAATTCGTTTTATGACACAAATATGGTGGTGATACCAAAACCAGGCAAAGCAAAAACAGAGAAAGAAAATTATAGACCCATTTCCCTAATGAATATTGATGCTAAAATCTTAAATAAGATATTAGCAAGGAGATTACAGCAAGTGATCACCAGGATAATACACTATGACTAGGTGGGATTTATACCAGGAATGCAGGGCTGGTTCAACATTAGGAAAACTATTAACATAATCAACCACATCAATAAGAATACCAACCAAAATCATATGATTATCTCAATAGATGCAGAGAAAGCTTTTGACAAAGTACAGCACCCATTCCTAATAAAAACACTAGAGAGTTTAGGAATAGGGGGAGCTTTCCTTAGAATAATAAACAGTATCTACCTAAAGCCATCAGCAAGTATTATATGCAATGGGGATAAATTAGAGGCCTTCCCAATAAGATCAGGGGTGAAACAGGGATGTCCATTATCACCCCTATTATTTAATATTGTTCTAGAAATGTTAGAGAAAGGAATTAAAGGAATTAGAATAGGCAAGGAGGAAACAAAACTATCACTCTTTGCAGATGATATGATGGTATACTTAAGGAATCCTCGAGAATCAAGCCAAAAATTACTTGAAAAAATTAACAACTTTAGCAAAGTAGCAGGATATAAAATAAATCCACATAAATCATCAGCATTTCTATACATGACCAACAAAGTCCAGCAGCAAGAGATAGAAAGAGAAATTCCATTTAAACTAACGGTAGGTAATATAAAATACTTGGGAGTCTACTTGCCAAGACAAACCCAGGAACTCTATGAACACAACTACCAAACTCTCTTCACACAAATCAAATCAGATCTAAATAATTGGAAAGATATCAATTGCTCATGGATAGGCAGAGCTAATATAGTAAAAATGACAATACTGCCTAAATTAATTTACTTATTCTGTGCCATACCAATCAGGCTACCTAAAAATTATTTTATACAGCTAGAAAAAATAATAACAAAATTCATCTGGAAAAACAAAAAATCAAGAATATCCAGGGAAATAATGAAAAAAAATTCACAGGAAGGTGGGTTAGTGGTACCAAACCTGGAGCTTTACTATAAAGCAGCAGTCATCAAAACTATCTGGTACTGGCTAAAAAATAGAGTGGTAGATCAATGGAATAGGCTAGGCTCAGGAAATGCAGTAGTAAATGACACTAGTAATGTAGTGTTTGATAAACCCAAAGAGTCCAGCTTCTGGGATAGGAACTCAGTATTTGACAAAAACTGCTGGGAAAACTGGAAGATAGTATGGCAGAAATTAGGCTTAGACCAACATCTTACACCTTATACTAAAATAAGATCAAAATGGATACATGATTTAGACATAAGAGGTGATACCATAGGTAAATTAGGAGAGAAAGGAATAGTGTACCTATCAGATCTTTGGAAAGGAGAACAGTTTCTGACCAAACATGAGATAGAGTATATTATAAAATGCAAAGTGGATGATTTTGATTATATTAAATTAAAAAAATTTTGTACAAACAGAAGCAATGCATCCAAAATTGGAAGGGAGGCAGAAAGCTGGGAAACAATTTTTGAGGCCAGTGCTTCTGATAAAGGCCTCATCTCTAAAATATATAGGGAATTAAATCAAATTTATAAGAATCCAAGTCATTCCCCAATTGAGAAATGGTCAAACGATATGAACAGGCAGTTTTCTGATGAAGAAACCAAAGCTATCTATTCCCATATGAAAAAATACTCTAAATCTCTAATGATTAGAGAGATGCAAATTAAAACAACTCTGAGGTACCACCTGACACCTATCAGATTGGCTAAAATGACAAAAAGGGAAGATAATAAATGTTGGAGAGGCTGTGGGAAAATTGGAACACTAATGCATTGTTGGTGGAGCTGTGAGCTGATCCAACCATTCTGGAGAGCAATTTGGAATTATGCCCAAAGGGCGATAAAGCTGTGCATACCCTTTGACCCAGCAATCCCACTTTTAGGTCTTTTGCCCAAAGAAATCATGGAAGGGGGAAAGGGATCCACATGTACAAAAATATTTATAGCTGCTCTTTACGTGGTAGCAAGGAATTGGAAGTTGAGGGGGTGCCCATCAATTGGGGAATGGCTGGACAAGTTGTGGTATATGAATACAATGGAGTACTATTGTGCTGTAAGAAATGATGAGCAGGACGAGTTCAGAGAAACCTGGAGGGTCTTACGTGAGCTGATGATGAGTGAGATGAGCAGAACCAGAAGAACATTGTACACAGTATCATCAACATTGAGTGTTGACCTACTGTGATGGACTATATTCTTCTCACCAATGCATTGGTACAGAAGAGTTCCAGGGAACTCATGATAGAAGAGGATCTCCAAATCCAAGAAAAAAAAAGAAAGCAAGAACTGTCGAGTATGGATGCTGATTGAACCATATTATTTCTTTTGTTTTGGGTGCTGTTTTTTTTTTTCCATTTTGAGGTTTTGCATCACTGCTCTGATTCTTTCTCTTGTAACAGGATTAATGCAGAAATAGGATTAATGTTATTATGTGTATATATGTGTGTGTGTATATATATATATATGTATATGTATAGAGATATATAGATATAACCTATATCAGATTACCTGCTGTCTAGGGGAAGGGGGAGGGAGGGGAGGGAGGGAGAAAAATCTGAAATTGTAAAGCATGTATAAACAAAAGTTGAGAACTATCTTTACGTGTAACGGAAAAAATAAAATATCTCATAAAAAAAATTTGCCACTATATCTTTCCCCTTTTCCTCCCAAATATTTTTTGCTTAAAATGATTTTTTTTAAATAAAAGAAAATAAAATTCAATAAAACTTATCCATAAAATGAAAGAAAATGACATTATATGTGTCAAAAGTGTGTTCAACATACCTCTGGAAAGATGTAGCAGAAGATATTTTCTCATATCTTTTATTTGGGGCTAAACTTGTTCTTTGTAATTTTTCAATTTTGAGGTTGAGTGTTTTATTTTATCTTTATATTCCTTTTATTTACATTGCTGTGTTCATTGTGTATGTTCTTTACTTAGCTTTACTTACTCAGGTCATGTTTTTGTTCCAAGCTTATGCATATTCATTATATTTATTATCTTTCATTGTTAAATACTATCCCATTGCACACATACATTACAAATTGTTTAGCCGTTCCCCAATTTGTGAAAATGTACTTTGTTTCCAGTTCTAGACACTGGACAGAGGGGATGGTTTGGTGATGGGAGGGATGAATTCTATTCTGGGTAAGTTGAGTTTGAGATACCTATGGCTCATCAAGGTCAAGACATCCAAAACATAGTCAAAACATAAGACTGAAATTCAAAAAGGATGCTAGGCCTGGAAAATATTGGCAGAGATAATAATTTATATGAGTGTGTATGAATGTAATATGAGATGCTCAAATGTCTGATGAAATAATGTTCTAATTGTCTTTGGGTCCTAGATAAAAACTATTTGAAAACTCCTTTATTTAAGCCTATACAAATAAAATTTGTTTTATTTAAGTTCTATTAAAACAAAAGCAAGGAAACATTATTTCTTTAAATATTTGGTTATAATTCAGAGATAGAGGCAAGGTGATGAAGTAGAAAAGCATTCAGAGCTCTTTCAAATCCCCACATAAACAATTATACAATTATGCCTCAAAGTGTATTCTAGAGTGACAGAAGCAACAAAAGATTAGGTGAAATTATTTTCCAATTCAACAACTAAGGAAGTTGGTATAAAAGATCTTTCTCTCCAGAGTGGTATTGGGTCCCAGGAGCACAGCTCAAGATGGACCTTGGGGATGGTTGCATTGGCAGCAGCTATAGCTTGGGAAGACCTCAGCCAAGGGATAGTGGAAGGGGTAGAATTGGAAAACTGGTCAACATAAATTGTCAGGGGGTCCTTTGTTGGACCTGAAGGTTGTAGTCCCACGATCAAAAGAAGTGAAAGTGCTTGCAACAAGAATTAAGCAAGTGCCCAGGTCATGGTTCCAGGGCAGAGAGGAGTGCTTGTGTTAACTCACAGGGGAGAAGGAATCACAACCTCAATTCCAAGAGAGAGTAGATCACAAGCAGTTGTGAGTGCTGAATAGTGGTACGACTTGGTCATAGTCCCAGAGCAAGTTCTTTATGAGTAAAGGGGAAAGGGGATCTCTTCCTGGGTAAAGACCAGAGCACAAACTGGACAGAAATGACCACACAGTTCTTTAGATCATATCACCTAAACACCAAAAATATAGAGACACCAAGAGCTACCTCTGATAACAGCAGCAAGAAAGGCCTGAAACTTAGGGCAGTGCCTTCTCTACCTCAGGAACAGAGTCCAGCTTTAACATCAATTTAAAAGTCAACAAATGGACTGGGAAAATGAGCATACAAGAATAACAACAACAAAGAATCTGAACATAGCTACTTATAATGGTGACAGAGAAGATGAAGATAAAAGTCCAGAAGACAGTGATGTCCAAGAAGCTAAATGCAAATCTTGAAAAAATGTGAATTGGATATAAACCCCAAAATAATTAATGTAAGAGTTCAAAAAGGTTTTTAAAAATCAAATAAGAGTTAGAGGAAAAATTGGGAAAGAAATGGGATAAGAAAAAAACAATGGAAAGAGGCACCAAAAAAAAAAATACTTAAGAAAATAACACCTTAAGGTCACACAGTGGATAAAGTGCCGGCCCTGGATTCAGGAGTACCTGAGTTCAAATCCGGCCTTAGACATTTGACACTTACTAGCTGTGCGACCCTGGGCAAGTCACTTAACTCCAATAGTCCTGCCAAAAAAATAAAAAAACAAAAACAGAATTGCTCTAATTGAAAAATGGCCCAAAAATTCATTGAAGAGAGGGGTGCCTTACAAAACAGAATTGGCTAAATTGAAAAAGAGGTACAACAATTAATTGAAGAAAAGGACATCTTAAATTTTCATCTTGGGCAATTAGAAGCTAATGAAACCAGGAGTCAGTACAAAGCAACACTTAGGGTGAAATTTATATCTCTAAATACCTATATCAATAAATAAAGATAAAGAACAGATCAATGAATTGGGAATGCAACTAAAGAGAAAAAAGAAAAAAATTAAAAATCCCCATTTAAAACCAAATTTGAAATCATAAAAATCAAAGGAAAGATTAATAAAATTCTAATAAAACCATTGAATTAATAATAAAATTAAGATCTAGTTTTATGAAAAACAAAACAAAACAATGAAATAAATGGGCAACAATTTGGCATTGTTGACTCAAAGAAGGAAAGAAGAAAACTGAATTGCTAATATCAAAAATGAAAAGGATTAGCTTACCACAAATGAAGATGAAATTAAAACAATTATTAGGAGGTATTTTGCTTAATTAAATGCCAATATATTTGATGAGCTAAATTAAATGGATGGATATTTACAAAAATATCAACTGGCCAGATTAACAGAAGAAGAAATAAAATACTTAAATTATACCATTTTAAAGCATAACATTTAAAATTTTTCTTCCTTGTTTTCTTTGTATTTTCTTTTGCAACATGACTAATATGGAAATGTTGTAACTAACTGCACACGTTTCATCTACATCAAATTGTTTGCCTTCTCAAGGAGTGGGGTGATTAGGGAGGGAGGGAGGGAGAGAGAAAATCTGGAACTTAAATTTTTTTTAATCTTAAGATTTTTGTTTATCTGTAATTGAGAAAATTATCATAAAATTAAAAAAAATTAAATTAAACACTTACAAAACAAAAGAAACATATGGTCATCTCATATAATATTATTCATGCTCATGTAAAGTATGTGCATAAAAGCTGCCATGAAAATAATCGTAGTTTGTGTTTCAAAATATTTTAGAGCATATAAAGCAAGAGAAATTCTAAGAAAATTTCAAAAACATCTATAGTAGCTCAACATGTTCACTAAAATTGGGAATTTTAGTATAATGGTGTGAATAGCCGATGATTTTTATGAATAATTTATTTTTCAAAATTAATCAGGAATAATAAATGGAATGGATGAAGGACAAATAGAACATAAGACAGCTTCAATCTATAAAAATGAATACTTTTCATGGAAAAAATAGTCTATAGGCATTGAATATGGCAATTATCAAAGAACTTTATAATAACTCAAGTTAATTATATTTTACAGAGTAGAAATAAGGTATTTTTGATAGCAGAGTCTGCCTTTATCCCTGTTTTACAAGACAAACTATATTTTTCTTTATATCTGTTCATAGACTCTCACAAAGGGAATGTCCTTATTCAAAGTTTCTGCTCTAAAGAACTGTATATTGTCTCAAAACTCTATCCTTACTTTACTGTGTTTACACAATGCTTTCTGATCTGTTGAGGAGTTTTCCAACCAACGAAGATTAGTAAATACTTACATAAGAAGGAATATGGTTAAATTATCATAGTTATGGCTGCCAAAATTATTGAATAAACAAACATTTATTAAGTGCTTGATACCTTAGAGATGCTATGTTAATAAATGGGAAATATCAAGAAAGACTTTTAAAAGGACTCATCTTCAAGAAGCTTATCTTCTATTTTTAAAGATTTTTTTTAGTAACAAACATTTATTTTATTTTTTCCAGTTACATGTAAGGGTAGTTTTCAACATTCATTTTCATAAAATTTAGAGTTCCAAATTATTCTCTCTCCCTCCCTCCCTTTCCTCCCCCCCTCCACAAGATTGCAACTAGTTTATATATTTACAATCCACAAGTGTTCTTTTTATCAGTTCTTTCTATGGAGGTGGATAGTAAGCTTCCTCATTTGTTCCTTGGAATTGTCTTGGATCATTGCATTGCTTAGAGTAGTTAAGTCATTCACAATTGCTCATTGAATGATATTGCTGTCACTATGCACAATGTCCTCCCAGCTCTGCTGACTTTACTATACATCAGTTCATAAGTCTTTCCAGGTTTTTCTGGGATCATCCTGTTTATCATTTCTTATAGCAAAAGACCATTCTACCACAATCATATAGCACAGCTTTTTCCATCATTCCTCAATTGATGAACATTCTCTTGACTCTCAATTCTTAGCCACCACAAAGAGTTGCTATAAATATATTTGTACCATTTTTCCTCCTTTTGTCTTTTTCATGATTACTATTGTTAACTGTTTTCCTTCCATCCTATTCCTTTCCTCATGATATTTATTCTATTACCTATCTTCTTTCATCCTATCCCTCTTCAAAAGGGATTTGCTTTTATCTGTCCCCTGCCCCAATCTGCCCTTCCTTCTTTTTCCCATCTCTCTTTATCACCTTCCCCTCCGATTTTCCTGCATGGATAGAGAGATTACTCCACCCAATTGAGTGTGTACTTATTCCCTCTTTGAGCCAATTCTAATTAGATTGAGGTCTTTGAGCCAATTCTGAAGAATGTTGGGCTCAGTTACTGCACAGATTAAATAGATTACTCCATCCAGTTGGGTATGTGTGATAGTCCTTCTTTGAGGCAACTCCAATTTTTATGGTTCTATAGGGTATTGTAACTGAAAGTCAAATTTGCCATTCAGTTCAGGTCTTTTCATCATGAATGCCTGAAATTCCTCTTTTTCATTAAACTCCCAATTTTTCTTCTGAAAGATCATGAACAGTTTTGCTGGCTAGGTGCTTCTTAGTAGTAATCTCAATTCCTTTGTTCTCTGGAATATCATATTCCATGCTCTCAAGTCCTTTAATGTAGAAGCTGCTAGATCTTGTGCTGTCCTGACTGGGCCTCCACAGAACTTGAATTCTTTTATTTGGCAGCTTGCAATATTTTCTCCTTGAACTGAGAGCTCTGGAATTTGACTATAATATTCCTAAGAGTTTTCCTTTTGGGATCTCTTTCTGTAGGTGATTGGTGGATTCTTCCAATTTCCATTGTACCTTCTGCTTCTAGAATATGAGGGAAATTTTCCCTTACAGTTTCTTGGAAGATGATGTCTAAGCTATTTCTTTGATAATGGTTTTCAAGTAGACCAATAATTTTCACATTATCTTTCCTGGATGTATTTTCCAGGTCAGCAGTTTTTCCCAGAAGATATTTCACATTGCACTCTATTTTTTTATTCATTTGGATTTGCTTTATTGTATCTTGGTTTCTCATAAAGTCACTGGCTTCCATTTGTTCAATCTTAATTCTTAGGCAATTATTTTCACCAGAAAGCTTTTCTGTTTGGTTTTTCAAGCTGTTGACTTTTTTCTCATGTTTTTCCTGCATCACCCTCATTTCTCTTTCCATTTTTCCTCTAACTCTCTAATTTTATCTTCAAAGTCCTTTTTGAGTGCTTCTAGGGCCTGAGGCAAATTCATATTTTTCTTGGAAGCTTTAGATATAGGGTTCTTGACATTGACATCTTCCTCTGAGTGTGCACCTTGATCTTCCTTGTCACTAAAGAAACTTTCTATAGTCCTCACCTTTCTCTGTCTTGCCTTTCTTTTACTTGACTTTTAGCACTGTTTCCAGGCTGCAGTATCCCAAGCTTCAGAAATTCCAGGTGGTATGATTTAAGGGGGATAAAATGTTCTTCACTCACCTGGCCTGTTCCCTGGTCCATAGTTGACCCCAGACTAACTTGCTAATCTACCAGCTTTGTGTGTTGTGGTTGTCAGCTCCAATGAGCCTATGCCCCTCCCTCACCTGGGCTGCTGCTACTCGAGCCTAACTCTTGGTTCTCAGCAGGAGTGAAAAACCCAAGCTCAGCATCAGCATCAGCATAGACACCTATAGTTTGCCCCCTGCCCAGGTCTCAGCCTTCTCACCAGACTGTGAGCTTATTTCCAGATGGCACTGGTGCTTCAGCTGATTCAGAGGTTCTGGGGTTCTCCTTCTCTGGTGAGGCCTTCCTGGGACTGGATCTGTGTCAGGGTGACTGTGGGGTTGGGTTCAACTCCTGTATCAGCACAGCAGCTTCCTCTTTCTGACCTTCCAAGCTATTCTTGGTTAGATGATTTCAACACATTCTTCTGTGGGTTTTGCTGATCCAGGCATTTTCCTATGGCATTATTTGGATGTTTTTGGAGTGTTTGTGTCATGAATTTGAGAGCTCACTTCCTTAAGAAGCTCATCTTCTAATGAGAGTGATAAGATATAAGAAATTAGCCTGTTGTCCTAATTATCATGTTGATAAATGAAATTATTTTAGTTAAATATTTCTGTATGTTAAAAAAATATAGGGGCAGCTAGATGGCTCAGTGGATAGAGCACTGGCCCTGGAGTCAGGAGTACCTGAGTTCAAATACAGCCTCAGACACTTAACACTTACTAGCTGTGTGACCCTGGGCAAGTCACTTAACCCCAATTGCCTCACTAAAATATATAAATATATATATATATGTATATATATATATAAATATATATATGTATATATATATATATGTGTATATATATATGTGTATATATATATATAAATATATATATATATATATATATATATATAAATATATATATATAAATATATATATATATATATATATATATATATATATATATATATATATATATATATATATATATATATATATATATATTTCCAAAGCTCTAGCAGACCTTCCATTACTTAGCTAGGATGGTCTTCAGATGGCATATATAGAATCCATTACCAAAACTTTATTCAAAACTTTTCCAGATTGGTAGGACCTGTTTGATCTTTTCTTCTGACAAGGTCTCTGAGAACAAGTTAGCTATCAGAGTGGATCATTAGAGGAGATATTTTTGTACCTTTGTATTTTTATACAAAAATAAAAAATGTATGGAGAGGAAATATTAATGGGATAATTATCAAAGCTAATTTTAAAAATCTGTGTGAAACTCAGAAGCAATGTAATCTAATCCCTCTCATGTCACAGATGAGAAAATTGTATCTAAGGTAGATTAAAGGACTTACTTGAATATACACAGGTAAACCTGGGATTTTAATTCAGGTAATCAGATTATATAGCCAATGATATTTCTATGCAGCATTGTTGTTGCTGCTTGCCTTTGTTCTCAAAGAGGACAAGACTTTGGGCTGATGTCATAAGTTGAAATTAATTGGCTTTAAGTGGGGGGGGGGCGGCTATGCAACATCACAAACCTCACTCTCCTCTGGAGCCATCTGTGTCCAGTGGCAAGATATATCTCAGGATGAACAGAAATGGGCACATATGTTTTAATATAATTGGGGTTAAGTGATTTGCCCAGGGTCACACAGCTAGTAATTGAAATAATATTTGAACTTAGGTGCTCCCAAATTCCGGGCCAGTTCTCTGTCCACTGTGCCATTGAGGTGCCCTCTATGCAATTTATTCTTTTGTGACAATGGTAAAACTATTTCTATACAAAAGACCCTCAAACATTTATATCCATTCTAACTGCATGCCTCAGATTATAAGGAAATCTGCTCTCTGTATTGATGTGGATAGTGAGTCTTCACTTTGGGCTATTGTAGTTATGTTAGTGGTAGGTGAGTGACTGAATGAAAAAAATGCAATAATGTATTATATACTTAACATATAACAGTTTCCGTGCTACTCATTGGGGTCACAATTACCAAAAAATATGACAGCCTTTACTCTTATGAAGGTCATATTCTAATAGGGGAAGGCAATATATAAGGAGAATGATGTCCGGAGAGACATATTTTGAACAGAGGAATCATGGATGGTGACACACTCTTATAACAATGCTAGTATTGGGGGCCAGCTAGATGGTCCAGTGGATAGAGCACTGGCCCTGGAGTCAGGAGTACCTGAGTTCAAATCCGGCCTCAGACACTTAACACTTACTAGCTGTGTGACCCTGGGCAAGTTACTTAACCCCAATTTCCTCACTTAAAACAAACAAACAAGCAAACAAAAGAAATGGTATTATTGATTTCATTGGAAGAAATCATACAGACGGATCTTTAAGACTACCCCTGTAGCATTGGGAATGGCTAAGAGTCAGAAGGCTCCCAGCAATGTTGATGTCATGTCTCTGTTGCAAAATAAAAGAGTTTTGTCTAATTGAGTTATCAAAATTAGGGTCTATATATTCTATTATTCATACATTTTCATTTTAGCCTCTGGTTTCTCTCTTGTCCAATGAAATAAGAGTAGCATTGTCATGATTCTCAACATGTTCTTCAAGGCTGCCTCAGGGCAATCAATGATATATTAATTGTTGAGTTTAATATTTGTTAATGATTTTGACAGTTGTTTCATTCTCATTTGAAGAAATGGTTTCTTTTCATGTTTAGAGGGAGTATCAACAGGACAAGAAATAAAGCTTCATTTGTACTTCTAGAAGTTACAAAGGAAACTCAAAATTTCTGCCCTGATAAAGAACTTTATCTTCTTGTTTTCTCCTAGCTCAATCTGTCTGCACCCAACACTTCCCAAGTATCACTGCCACACTTCTAAAAATTGGGCTTAAATTACTTTGGCAAGATTGTTTTCATCCATCTCATGTATAATTGGACTCCATCAGTCCCTCAGACTGCCTAGCAGTAGCAGAAGTTTCTTCCACTATCCAGCGATCTCCCCAATGGGTCGATGGAAATCACTAAGCAATTTCCACAATCCTGAGATATGAAGTGCTATAGAAGTCCATCTAATTTAACTCCAGCATTCTTTTTGTTATGGCATCTTACTATAAATTATAGAAAATCATTGTCTGATGAGAATTAAAATTGTAAATAATAAAAATACAATAGAAACAATGATTCTAAAAAAGCAGCATTCTTATATTATGTGATGATAAATTCAAGAAGCATCCCAAAAACCTTCATCATAGACTTAGAAAAGGAAGCAAAATTGGTTTTATTACTTCTTTCAGTAACAATAACTGTACAATATGAAAGCCGTACTGACATCCTTGAAATATAAAAAAAAATGTCTCTATAATAATAAATGGGGTTTTCAATGTGAAAATTATGGCACCATGTGAATAATAATTACACAAAGTGAGAGGAAATTGATGACTTGAATGTGTATTAAGAAGTATCCACATTGATGAAACCATGAATTTGTAAAAACACTTGAGTATTGATGCACAGTCATGAAGTCCCCCTTTAGCTGTTAGAATTCGCTAAAAGCTTCAAAATCACTATGTAGTCCATAGTTCATATTTGTTAAGTTCTCTTGCTTCCCTTATATCTTCAATCCAAAAATATTTTTTTCTAAGTTAATCCACATTTGTAGATTATTTTATAGTATACAAATAACTTTCCTCACAACAATCCAATTTAAACATGTGAAAACATGGAAGCTATTAGAACTTAATAAATGTTTCCAGTGGTCTCACCCCAAGCAATTTATGAGGTTGGATTTGAATTTAAGTCCAGTATTCTTTGTCTTGTGCCATAGTTGGTAAAGTATTTACTTTTTTTACTTAAGGAAGGAAATTTTAGTTATATATTTGTTGACTACAGAGTAGAATAAATATTATTAATGGATAAAGTATAATATTTAGGAATTCTGAGACCCAGTAGAGAAGTGTAACAGGATTACCTGAAGCAATAACAGAACAAAGAAATTAAACCAACTATTTGAAATGTTGACTTTGGATTCAGAAAGTCCTACATGTAAATTCCACCACTGATATCTAATAATTATTTGTAGCAAAGTCGATCAGCCTCTTTGTATTTCAGTTTCCTCTTCTCTAAAATGCAGATAAAAAATGAATTTCTCTCATTGGTCTTTTCAATGACATTTCTTCCTTTTCACTAAACATATCTGAAACATTGATGTTGGGGTGCAATTTTAGTGTTTCTTTCCTTTTCATTTAAAAATTTATTAATATTGTATTTTTTCCATTTCCATGTGAAAACAACTTTTAACCTTTGTTTTTAACACTTTGAGTTTCAAATTATCTCCCTTCCTCTAACCCTCCCCCACCTTGAGATGGCAAGCAATTCAATATAAGTTATTCAGGTGTACTCATGAGAAACATATTTCGGTATTAGTCATGTTGTTAAAGAAAACAGAAAAATAAATTTTAAAAAGTATAATTCAACCTGCATTCAGACACAATAAATTCTTTGTCTCATAATGGATAGCATTTTCCATTGTAAGTCCCTCGGTGTTGCCTTGGATCATTGTGTTGATAAAAATAACAATAATTCATAGCTGATCATCTTACACTATTGCTGTTACTTTGTGTCAGCTGATGTAAGTCTTTCTAGTGTTGTTGTTTTTTTCCTGAAAGCATCCTACTCATCATTTCTTATAGCACAATAGTATTCCATCACAATCACATCCACAGTTTTTCCAGCCACTACCCTATTGATGGACATCCCCTCAATTTTTAATTCTGTGCCAACAGAAAAGAATTTCCATAAATATTTTTGTACATATAGGTTATTTTCTTTTAAAAAACGATTTGGATATAGATCAATAATGATATTGCTAGGTTAAAGGGTATGCATGGTTTTTAGCCCTTTTGCATAGTTCCCAACTGTGCTATAGAATGGTTGAATCAATTCATAACACTACCAACAATGCATTAATGTCTCATATTCCCCATACTCCCTCAAAGTTTTGTCATTTCCCATTTCTGTCCTATTAGGCAATCTAATACATATGAAGTAGTACATCAGAATTATTTTAATTTGTATTACTCCAATAAATAGTGTATTAGAGCATTTTTTAATATGACTATGGATACCTTTGATTACTTCATCCAAAAAGTTCATATCTGTTGATCATTTATAAATAGGGGAATGGCTTTTATTTTTCAACTTTGACTAAGCTCTCTATGTTTGAAAAATGAGACCTTTATTTTTCCCAAAGTTATCTCTCCTAATTGTATTTCCTTTCATGTTACTCCACCCCACCCTGCCATTTATTCGATTTTCTCTCCTTTCACCCTCTCAGCTCAATTTTTTTCCTAATTAACCCCTCCCCCAATTTGTCCTTCTTTATATCATATTCCCCTTTCTTTTCTTCCCTTTACCTACTACTTTCTAGTAGGAAAACATAG
This sequence comes from Dromiciops gliroides, assembly GCF_019393635.1. Taxonomy (NCBI): domain Eukaryota; kingdom Metazoa; phylum Chordata; class Mammalia; order Microbiotheria; family Microbiotheriidae; genus Dromiciops; species Dromiciops gliroides. The sequence goes on along the minus strand of NC_057861.1, from coordinate 691,136,023 downwards.
ATTTCTAGACCAAATTAAGTGTGTATGTTATTCACTCTTTGAGTCAATTCTAAAGAGAGTGAGGCTCAAGCACTCCCTCAACATACACTCCCCAACTTTACCTCCAGTGTAAAAGTTTGTTCTTGCCTCTTTTCTGTGAAATAATTTACCACATTCTCCCTTTCCCTATACCTTTCTCCCATTTCATTCCTTTCACCTCTTTTTTCCATGATTTCCCAGTTTTTCCTTTACCTCTCTTATATGATTTTCAAAGTTTTTTTTCTTTGTTCTTTTTTTTCTTTGTTTGGTTGCTTTTAGTTCTTTCATGGCCTGAGACAAATTCAAAACTTTTTTTGAAGGCTATGGATGTTGGAACTTTGACTTTACTACCTTCATCTGAGTGTGTGTTTTGATCCCGTCACCAAAGTAATTTTCTATGATCAGGTTTTTTCCTATTGTTTGCTCATTTTATCAGACTATTTCTTGTCTTTGTACTCCTTCTTAAAGTGGGGCTCTGCTTCCAGTATGGTAGACATACTGTTCCAAACTTCAGGAATTTTATGCAGCTTTTTTCTTTTTTCAATCTTAAAATTATTTTATTATTTTCCAGTTAAATATAAAGATAGTTTTCAATGTTTGTTTTTATATGATTTTAAGTTCCAAATTTTTCTCCCTCCCTCCCTTCCCTCCCCTCTCCTCAAGAGGGAAAGTAATCTGATATAGGTTATATATGTACAATCACATTAAATACAGTTCTGCATTAGTTGTGTTGTGAAAAAAGAATCAGAATACAAGAAAAAAAACCCTCAAAAAACCTCAAAAACAAAAAAAATGTAGAAATAATATGATTCAATCTACATTAAGATTACTTTTCTGGAAGTGGAGAGCATTTTACATCATGAGTCCTTTGGAATTTTCTTTGATCATTGTATGGCTAAAAAAAATTTCTAATCTATCATAGCTGATCACCATACAATGTTGCTGTTACTGTTAACATTATTCTCCTGATTCTGCTCACTTCACTCAGCATGAGTCCACTTAAGATGTTCCAGGTTTTTTCTGAAATCTGCCTGCTCATCATTTCTTACAGCACAATAGTATTCCACTACATTAATATTTCACAACTTGTTCAGCCATTCCCCAAATGATGGGCATCCACTCAATTCCAATTCTACAAAGAGAGCTTCCATACATATTTTTTTATACATGTGGGTCCTTTTCCCTTTTTTATGATCTCTTTGGGATAATGATATGGTAGTGGTATTACTGGGTCAAAGGGTATGCACAGTTCCATAGTCCTTTGGACATAGTTCCAAATTGTTCTCCAGAATGTTTGGATAAGTTCATAATTCCACCAGTAATGCATTAGTGTTCCAATTTTCCCACAGCTTCTCCAACATTTATTGCTTTCCTTTACTGTGATATTAGTCAATCTGATAAGTATAATGTGGTACCCCAGAGTTGTTTTAATTTATATTTCTCTAATCAATAGTAATTTAGAACCTTTTTTATGTGGCAAGAGATACCTTTGATTTCATTATCTGAAAACTGCCTGTTCATATCCCTTGACCATTTCTCAATTGAGGAATGATTTGCATTCTTATGAATTTGATTTAGTTCCCTATATATTTTAGAAATTAGGTCTCCATCAGAAATACTGGCTGTAAAAATTGTTTTCCAGCTTTCATTTTTCCTTTTGATTTTGGCTGCATTGCTTCTATTTGTACAACACCTTTTTAATTTAATGCAATCAAAATCATACATTTTGTGTTTTGTAATATTTGCTATCTCTTATTTGGTCATAAATTCTTTTCTCCATGAATTTGAGAGGTAAACTAGTCCTTCCTCTTCCAATTTATCTATGGTATCATCCTTTATGTCTAAATCCTTTACCTATTTTACCCTTATTTTGGTATAAATGGTAAGATGTTAGTCTATGCTTAGTTTGTGTCATACTATCTTCAAGTTTTCCTAGCAGTTTTTTTCAGTAAGTTCTAATGCCAGAAAGTGGAGGCTTTGGGGTTATCAAATAGTAGCTTAATATAGTCAATCACAACTCTGTGTCCTGTGCCTAACTTATTCCACTGATCCATTACCAAATAGTTTTGATGACTGCCACTTTATAATATAGTTTCAGATTTGGCACAGCTAACCCACCTTCCTGTGCATTTTTTTCATAAGTTCTCTTGATAATCTTGACCATCCCGTTGAATTTTGTTACTTTGTTCTAGTTCTATAAAATAGTTTTAGATAATCTGATTGTTATGGCACTGAATAAGTAAATTAATTTAGGGCAAAGGAACTGGGACTACAGTCATAAATCATGTACCCAGCAAAACTTAGTATAATCTTTCAAAGGCAAAAATGGGACTTCAATGAGAAAGAGGTCTTTCAAGCATTTGTGATGAAAATACCTAAACTGAATAGAAAATTTGACTTTCAAATACAAGACCCTGGAGAAGCATAAAAAGATAAACAGGAAAAAGACTTCATGAGGGATATTAAAAGATTAAACCATTTACATTCCTAGATGAGAAGATAATACTTCAAAATCATAAGAACTATCTCAGTAAGAAATTCACAGAAGACACAGGTCTGAACTGAATATGAAGGGATGATATCTAAAGCATTTATGTTTTTTTCTTTGTGGGGCAGGCAGGGTGGGGTATCTTATGTCTGGGGCTGGATTTGGGCTTGGGACCTCCTGGGTCCAGGGCTGGTGCTTTGTCCACTGTGCCACCTAGCTAATCCATGATGACATCATTAAAATAGGGTTGAGGTGTAGGAGGAATAAACTGGGGGAGGGAGAAGGGGAGAGGTAGTTCACATGAAGGAAATAAGAAAAAAGTTTATGGAGGAGAGTAGAAGAGGGGGAAGGAGTTGGGGAGTGAGTGAACCTTAATATCATCAGAATTGGCTCAAAGAAAGACTAACATACATACTCAAGTAGGTATAATAGTATATTTTTGCCAGGAGGGAAGGGAGGGAGAAAAGGGGTGGGAAGAAAGGAAGGAGGAAAGGGCAGATTGGAGGAGAGAGCAGTAAAAAGCAAAACACATTCAAGGAAGATGAAGATGTTCTGCATGACTGCACCAGTATGACATATTGAATTGCTTGATCTCACAGGGAGGGTTGAGGAGGGAGGGAGGGAGAAAAATTTAGAACACAAAATTAGCTCAGGGACCCTGATCTCATTGGAGTGGCGTCATGGAGGGAATAGATTTCATGCCCAATTGGGAAGAGTAATCTATTTAACCCTGCAGGAAAGTAGGAGTGGAAGAGGATAGGGAAAGAAGGGTGAAAAAACAGGAGTGCAGAGCGAGGGAGAGGATAGTCAGAAGTAAAACACCTCTGAGGAGGAATAGGTAAAAAGAAGAGAGAGTAAATGTCATGGGAAGGGAGTGGCACAGAAGGAAATAGTTATGATGATTGATTATAATGGCAAAACATATGGTACCTACTTTGCTGGGCTTTTATGAGGAAAATTCTCTGTCAAGCTTAAGGTACTATATACATGTTATTATGAACAGGATACTATCAGAAAAAACTGGAAAGACCTACATAAACTGAAGCAGAATGAAATGTACTGTATACAAAATAACAGCAATAGTGGGGGATGATCTTCTGGGAAGCATGTGGTTATTTTCAGCAAGGCAATAATCCAATATAACCCTGAAGGACTTATGAAGTTTGCAGTCCATCTGCAGAGAAAGAAATGAAAACAGATGGAAACACTTTTAATTTTTTTTTTCTTTTCCTCTTTGAAAATTCCTTAATCTGAACTTTTGGTTATTTTGATTGTTTTCTCTCACAACTAACTAATATGGGATATTTTCCATGACTACTCATGTATAAGTTATTTTGAATTGATTGAATTCTTGTGGGGGGGTGGGAATGAAGGGGGTAAGAGAAATTGGAACAAAGTTTTTTTTTAAAATTGATGTTAAAATTTTGTTTTTACATATATTTTGGAAAATAAAATTCTATTAAAATATTAAATAATTGAGGTGATAATAGACATCCCTGTTTCACACCTCATCATATGAGGAAAGCCTCTAATTTATCCCCATTATATATGCTGTTTTCTGATGATTTTAGTAGATACTCTTTATCATTTTAAGAACAGCTCCATTTATTCCTATGCTCTATAGTGGTTTTTAATAGGAATGAATGCTGTATTTTGTCAAAAGCTTTTTTTATTCATATATTGAGGTAATCATATGATTTAGGTTAGTTTTGTTATTGATACAGTCAATTAAATTGATAAATTTCCTAATGCTACACCAGCCCTGTTTTCCTAGTAAAAATCCCACCTGGTCATAGTGTATTAACCTGGTGACAAATTGCTGTAATCTCCTTGTTAATATTTTATTTAAATTCTTCCATTGATATGCATTAGGCAAATAGGTCTGAGTTTATTTCTCTGTTTTGGCTTTACCTGCTTCAGAAATCAACATTATATTTTTGGGGGCAGCTAGGTGGTATAGTGGATAAAGCAGTGACCCTGAATTCAGGAAACCCTGAGTTCAAATCCAGCCTGAGACACTTGACACTTACTACCTGTGTGACCCTGGGCATACCACTTAACCATCATTGCCCCACAACAAAAACAAAACAAAACAAAAAACCCTAAAAGCAAAACATCATATTTGTGTCATAAAAGGAATTTGGTATACCTCCTTCCTCACCTATTTTTCCAAATATTACTTTTCCAAATAACAGTATAATATTGGAATTAATTGATGTTTAAATGTTTGGTAGAATTCACTTGTAAATCCATCTTACCCTGGGATTTATTTCTTATGGAGTACATTAGTGACTGGCCAAATTTATTTTTCTAAAGTGGAGCTATTCAAGTCTATTTGCTTGTCTGTTAATCTGGGCAATTTATATATACCTACTCTATGGTGAGTTAGCCTCAGGCCAAAGACCTGCTGGACACCCCCAGCTTTGCTAAAGAGATGTATGCAAGCTGAGACTTGAGGGCTCTACAAAGTGACACCAGCAGCTGGGAAGGGATGGCCAAGGACCGTGCCTGATGGAGTTCAGTACTTGGGAGCAGCTTGCACGCAGCTGAGAAGGGCCTCCAAGCTCTGGAGGAAGAAAAACGAATGAGACGCTGGAACCAACAGGCAACAGAGAGCGCAGTTTTACAATGTCCTCATTGCGGCAGGAGCTGCAGCTCCCATATGGGACTGCACAGCCACACTGTGGCCTGTGGCTTTTCAAGGCATTGATCCATGGTCATCCACAATTGGTGGATGCCTACTATATTTATATATACACACACACATTAAATATATATATATATATATATATATACACATACATATATATGTATGAGAAAATAGACTTGAATATCCCCACTTTAGTATATATACATATACATACATACATACATACATATATATATATATATATATATATATATATATATATATATATATATATATATATATATATACACATTATGACCAGGTGGGAGTTCTACCAGGAAAGGAAGGCTGGTTCGACATTAGGAAAACTATCAACAAAATCAACCACATCAATAAAAAACTAACCAAAATCATATTTTATCTCAATAAATGCAGAGGAAGCATTTGATAAAATACAACACTCATTCTTATTAAAAACACTAGAGAGTAGAGGAATAGGTGGAGCTTTCTTTAAAATAATATGCAGTATCTACCTAAACCATCAGTAAACATTATATCTAATGGGGATAAGTTAGAGGCATTCCCAAAAAGATCAGGTGTGAAACAGGGATGTCTATCTCTATTATTTAATATTGTACTAGAAAAGTTAGCTTTAGCAACAAGAGAAGCAAAAGGAATTAAAGGAATTTAGAACAACTTTCACTCTTTGCAGATATGATGGTATACTTAAGAAATCCTAAAGAATCAACCACATAACTACTTGAAATAATGAAAAGCTTTATCAAAGTTGCAGAATGTAAAATAAACACATATAAATCATCAGCATTTCTATACATAAACAATAATGCTCAGCTGCAAGAGATAGAAAGAGAAATTAACTTAAAGTCATGCTAGACAATGTAAATTACGTGGGTGTCTTCCTGCCAAGACAAACTCAGGAGCTCTATGAACACAATTACAGAACACTTTTCACACAAATCAAATCAGATCTATATAATTTGAAAAATATCAGTTGCTCATGTATATGCTAAGCTAATATAATTAAAATGACAATCCTATGTAAATTAATTTAACTATTAAGTGCCATACCAATCAAACTACCTAAAAATTATTTTATAGAGTTAGAAGAAATAATAACAAAATTCATCAGGAAAAACAAAAAAAAATCAAAAATATAAAGGGAACTAATTTAAAAAAATGCACAGGAAGGCGGACCAGCTGTACCAAATCTGAAGCTATAGTATAAAGCAGCAGTCATCAAAATTGTTTGGTACTGGCTAAGAAGTAGAGTGGTGGATCAATAGAATAGGTTCAGCACAGGAGAAACTGTTGTAAATTATTTTAGTAATGTACTATTTGATAAACCCAAAGACTCTGGTTTCTGGGATAATATGGCAGAAAGTAGGAATAGATCAACATCTTATACAAAAATAAGGTCAAAATGGGTTCAAAATTTAGACAGAAAGGCTGATACCATAGATAAATTAGCAGAGGAAGGAGTAGTTTACCTCTCAGACATATGGAGGGAAAAAGCAATTTATTTCCAAACAGGAGTTAGAGAATATTATGAAAAGCAAGATGGAAGACTTTTGATTATATTAAATTAAAAACCTTTTGTACAAACAGAAGTAATGCAGCCAAAACTAGAAGAGGCAGAAAACTGGGAAACTATTTTCATAGCCAGAATTTCTGATAAAGGTCTCATTTCTAAAATATATCAAGAATTAAATCAAATTTATAAGAATCCAAGTCATTTCCCAATTCAGAAATGGTCAAAGGATATGAACAGGCACTTTTTTGATGAAGACGTCAAGGCTATCTATTTCCATATGAAAAAATGCTCTAAATCACTATTGATTAGAGAAATGCAAATTAGAACAACTCTGAGGTAGCATGTCACACCTATCAGATTGGCTAATATGAAAAAAAGAAAAATAATAAATATTGGAGAAGCTGTGGAAAAATTGGAACATGAATGCATTGCTGTTGGAGCTATGAACTTATCCAACCATTCTAGAGAACGCTTTGGAATTATGCCCAAAGGGCTATGGGACCCTTTGACCCAGTGGTACCACTGCTAGGTCTGTATTCGAGAGATCATAGAGGAGGGGAAATGACCCATATGTACAAATATATTTATAGTAGCTGTCTTTGTGTTGGAAAAGAATTGGAAATTGAGTCAATGCCCATCAATTGGGGAACGGCTGAGCAAGTTGTGGGATATGAATGTAATGGAATACTATTGTGCTATAAGAAACAATTAGCAGGAGTTCAGAGAAACCTGGAAGGACTTACATGTACTGATCCTAACTGAGAGGAGCAGAACCAGGAGAAATTTGTACACAGTAACAGCAACATTGTGTGATGAACAATGGTGATAGACTTGGCTTCTCTCAGCAGTGCAACAATCCAAGACAGTTTCAAAGAACTCATGATAGAAAATGTTCTCAGTATCGAGAAAAATATAATTTTGTATTAGGAATGCAGATTGAACCATACTGTTTCTACTTTGGGGCTATTTTTCCTTCTTTTTGGGGGTTCTCCCCTTGTGCTCTGATTCTTCTTTCACAAGATAAATAATGCAGAAATATGTATAATGTGATTGCACATATATAACTTATGCCAGATTACTTTCCATATTGGGGAGCGGGAAAGGAAGGGAGTGTGGGAGAAAAATTTGGAGCTAAACATTCTGTGAAAACAAATGTTGAAAACTATCTAGTTGAAAACTGGAAAATAATAAAGTTCTTTCAAAAATTGAAAATAAAATGGTCCTATTTATGGATTTCATTTCCATTTCACTTTTTTTTCCAAATCAGAAATAATTTTATTTTCCCCAAAACCATTCTTTTTTTTTAATATTGTATTCCCAGCTCTCTACTTCTTTTTTTTCTATTTAAGTTGTTCTTTCTTTCTTTCTTTTTTTTTACATATAAGGTATTTTATTTTTTCCGTTACATGTAAAGATAATTCTCAAATTTGTTTATACAAGCTTTACAATTTCATATTTTTCTCCCTCCCTCCCCTCTCCCCTAGACAGCAGGTAATCTGATATAGGTTATATCTATATATCTATATACATATACATAAATATATGTATATATATACACATAATAACATTAATCCTATTTCTGTATTAATCCTGTTACAAGAGAAAAAATCAGAGCAGTGATGCAAAACCTCAAAATAGAAAAAAAAAAAAACAACAGCACCCAAAACAAAAGAAATAGTATGGTTCAATCAGCATCTATACTCCACAGTTCTTTTTTTTTTTTTTCTTGGATTTGGAGATCCTCTTCTGTCATGAGTTCCCTGGAACTCTTCTGTACCATTGCATTGGTGAGAAGAATATAGTCCATCACAGTAGGTCAGCACTCAATGTTGATGATATTGTGTACAATGTTCTTCTGGTTCTGCTCAACTCACTCATTATCAGCTCACGCAAGATCCTCCAGGTTTCTCTGAACTCCTCCTGCTCATCATTTCTTACAGCACAATAGTATTACATTGTATTCATATACCACAACTTGTCCAGCCATTCCCCAATTGATGGGCACTCCCTCAACTTCCAATTCGTTGCTACCACATAAAGAGCAGCTATAAATATTTTTGCACATGTGGGTCCCTTTCCCCCTTCCATGATTTCTTTGGGAAAAAGACCTAAAAGTGGGATTGCTGGGTCAAAGGGTATGCACAGCTTTATTGCCCTTTGGGCATAATTCCAAATTGCTCTCCAGAATGGTTGGATCAGTTCACAGCTCCACCAACAATGCATTAGTGTTCCAATTTTCCCACAGCTTCTCCAACATTTATTATCTTCCTTTTTTGTCATTTTAGCCAATCTGATAGGTGTCAGGTGGTACCTCAGAGTTGTTTTAATTTGCATCTCTCTAATCATTAGAGATTTAGAGCATTTTTTCATATGGGAATAGATAGCTTTGGTTTCTTCATCAGAAAACTGCCTGTTCATATCCTTTGAACATTTCTGAATTTGGGAATGACTTGGATCCTGATAAATTTGATTTAATTCCCTATATATTTTAGAGATGAGGCCTTTATCAGAAGTACTGGCCTCAAAAATTGTTTCCCAGCTTTCTGCCTCCCTTCCAATTTTGGATGCATTGCTTCTGTTTGTACAAAATTTTTTTTAATTTAATATAATCAAAATCATCCATTTTGCATTTTATAATACACTCTATCTCTTGTTTGGTCAAAAACTGTTTTCCTTTCCAAAGATCTGATAGGTACACTATTCCTTTCTCTCCTAATTTACCTATGGTATCACCTCTTATGTCTAAATCATGTATCCATTTTGACCTTATTTTAGTATAAGGTGTAAGATGTTGGTCTAAGCCTAATTTCTGCCATACTATCTTCCAGTTTTCCCAGCAGTTTTTGTCAAATACTGAGTTCCTATCCCAGAAGCTGGAGTCTTTGGGTTTATCAAACACTACATTACTAGTGTCATTTACTACTGCATTTCCTGAGCCTAGCCTATTCCATTGATCTACCACTCTATTTTTTAGCCAGTACCAGATAGTTTTGATGACTGCTGCTTTATAGTAAAGCTCCAGGTTTGGTACCACTAACCCACCTTCCTGTGAATTTTTTTTCATGATTTCCCTGGATATTCTTGATTTTTTGTTTTTCCAGTTGAATTTTCTTATGATTTTTTCTAGCTGTATAAAATAATTTTTAGGTAGCCTGATTGGTATGGCACTGAATAAGTAAATTAATTTAGGCAGTATTGTCATTTTTACTATATTAGCTCTGCCTATCCATGAGCAATTGATATCTTTCCAATTATTTAGATCTGATTTGATTTGTGTGAAGAGTGTTTGGTAGTTGTGTTCATAGAGTTCCTGGGTTTGTCTTGGCAGGTAGACTCCCAAGTATTTTATATTATCTACTGTTACTTTAAGTGGAATTTTTCTTTCTATTTCTTGCTGCTGGACTTTGTTGGTCATGTATAGAAATGCTGATGATTTATGTGGATTTATTTTATATCCTGCTACTTTGCTAAAGTTGTTAATTGTTTCAAGTAATTTTTGAGTTGATTCTCTAGGATTCTTTAAGTATACCATCATTTCTTCTGCAAAGAGTGATAGTTTTGTTTCCTCCTTGCCTATTCTAATTCCTTTAATTCCTTTCTCTTCTCTGATTGCTAAAGCTAACATTTCTAGGACAATATTAAATAATAGGGGTGATAATGGACATCCCTGTTTCACCCCTGATCTTATTGGGAAGGCCTCTAATTTATCCCCATTGCATATAATACTTGCTGATGGCTTTAGGTAGATACTGTTTATTATTCTAAGGAAAGCTCCACCTATTCCTAAACTCTCTAGTGTTTTTATTAGGAATGGGTGTTGTACTTTGTCAAAAGCTTTCTCTGCATCTATTGAGATAATCATATGATTTTGGTTGGTTTTCTTATTGATGTGGTTGATTATGTTAATAGTTTTCCTAATGTTGAACCAGCCCTGCATTCCTGGTATAAATCGACCTGGTCATAGTGTATTATCCTGGTGATCACTTGCTGTAATCTCCTTGCTAATATCTTATTTAAGATTTTAGCATCAATATTCATTAGGGAAATTGGTCTATAATTTTCTTTCTCTGTTTTTGCTTTGCCTGGTTTTGGTATCACCACCATATTTGTATCATAAAATGAATTTGGTAGAACTCCTTCTTCACCTATTTTTCCAAATAATTTGTATAATATTGGAATTAATTGTTCTTTAAATGTTTGGTAAAATTCACCTGTAAACCTATCTGGCCCTGGGGATTTTTTCTTAGGGAGTTAATTAATGGTTTGTTCAATTTCTTTTTCTAATATGGGTTTATTTAAGGATTTTATTTCTTCTTCCATTAACCTGGGCAGTTTGTATTTTTGTAAATATTCATCCATTTCATTTAGATTGTCAAATTTATTGACATACAGTTGGGCAAAATAATTCCTAATTATTGACTTAATTTCCACTTCATTGTTGGTAACATCACCCTTTTCATTTTTGATACTGGTAATTTGGTTTTCTTCTTTCTTTTTTTTTAATCAAATTAACCAATATTTTATCTATTTTATTGTTTTTTTTTCATAAAACCAGCTCTTAGTTTTATTGATTAATTCTATAGTTTTTTTGCTTTCAATCTTATTAATTTCTCCTTTAATTTTCAGGATCTCTAATTTAGTGTCTAATTGGGGATTTCTAATTTGTTCTTTTTCTAGCTTTTTAAGTTGCATGCCCAATTCATTAATCTCCTCTTTCTCTTTCTTATTCATGTAAGCATTTAGAGCTATAAATTTTCCCCTAAGCACTGCTTTGGCTGCATCCCATAGATTTTGGTATGTTGTCTCATTATTGTGATTCTCTTGGATAAAGTTATTGATTGTTTCTATGATTTCTTGTTTGGCCCATTCATTCTTTAGAATGAAATTATTTAGTTTAAAATTGATTTTCATTCTACTTTTCCCTGGTTCTTTCTTACATGTAATTTTTATTGCATCATGATCTGAGAAGGATGCATTTACTATTTCTGCCTTTCTACATTTGACTATGATGTTTTTGTGCCCTAATACATGGTCAATATTTGAAAATGTGCCATGTACTGCTGAGAAAAAGGTATATTCCTTTCTATCCCCATTCAATTTTCTCCAGACATCTATCATGTCTAACTTTTCTAGTAATCTATTCACCTCATTCACTTCTTTCTTATTTATTTTTTGGCTAGATTTATCTAATTCTGAGAGGGGGAGATTCAGATCCCCCACTAGTATAGTATTACTGTCTAATTCCTCTTGTAACTCATTTAACTTCTCCTCTAAGAACTTGGATGCTATACCATTTGGCGCATACATATTTAATATTGATATTACTTCATTATCTATAGTACCTTTAAGCAAGATGTAATTTCCTTCCTTATCGCTTTTAATGAGATCTATTTTTGCAAGCACTTTGTCTGAGATAAGGATTGCTACCCCTGCCTTTTTTACTTTATCTGAGGCATAATATATTCTGCTCCAGCCTTTTACCTTTTCTCTGTGTGTATCTCTCTGCTTCAAATGTGTTTCTTGTAAACAGCATATTGTAGGATTCTGGTTTTTAATCCACTCTGCAATTCGCATCCATTTTATAGCAGAGTTCATCCCATTCACATTCACAGTTATTATTAGTGACTATCTATTCCCCTCCATTCTATTTACCTGCTTTGTACTTTCCCCCCTTCTTTCACCCTATTCCTCCTCACTGACGTTTTACTTCTTACCCCTGCCTCCCCGATCTGCCCTCCCTTTTTATCACCCCCTCTCTTTTCTTTACCCTTTTCTCCCTTGCTTTTGTCCTCCCTTCTATCAGTCCCCCCCCTTTCCCTTCCCCTTTTGCTTCCCTAAAGTATGAGTTAAGTTTCTTTATCCCAATGAACATATATGTTATTCCCTCTTTGAGTCAAATCTAATGAGAATAGGGTTGAAACCATGTTCCCCCCTCCTTTCTTTCCCTCTATTGTAATAGGTTTTTTTTTCCACCTCTTCATATGATATAATTCATCCCATTCCACCTCCCCTTTCCCCTCCTCCCATAGACTCCCTTTTTAGCCCCTTAATTCTTTTGTATCATCACATCAAAGACAATTTATATTTATACCCTCTATGTAAAGTCCTTCTCTCTGCCCAAATACATTTACAGTTCTTAAGAGTTATGAGTATTATTTTCCTGTGTAGGGATATAAACAGTTTAACCTAATAGGGTAACCTTCCCCCCCCCCCTCTGTTTACCTTTTTAAACTTCTCTTGAGTCTTGTATGTTGAGATCAAATTTTCTATTCAGTTCTGGTCTTTTCACCAGGAAAGATTGAAAGTCCCCAATGTCATTAAATGACCATCTTTTCCCCTGAAAGAAAATGCACATTTTTGCTGGGTAATAGATTCTCAGCTGCAATCCAAGCTCCTTTGCCTTCCGGAATATCATATTCCAAGCCTTGCGGTCCTTTAATGTTGAAGTTGCCAGGTCCTGAGCAATCCTGACTATGGCTCCATGATATTTAAATTGCTTCTTTCTGGCTGTTTGGAGTATTTTCTCTTTCACCTGATAATTCTGGAATTTGGCTACAATATTCCTTGGAGTTTTCCTTTTGGGGTCTCTTTCAGGAGGTGATCGGTGGATTCTTTCAATGATGATTTTATCCTCTGATTCTATGATATCAGGGCAGTTCTCTTTAATAATTTCCTGGAATATGGTGTCTAGATTCTTTTTCTGGTCATGGCTTTCAGGCAGTCCAATGATTCTCAAATTGTCTCTCCTCGATCTGTTTTCCAGATCAGTTGTCTTTCCAATAAGGTATTTCACATTTTCTTCTATTTTTTCATTTTTTTTATTCTGCTTGACTGATTCCTGGTGTCTCATGGATTCCTTATCTTCCAACTGTCCCACTTTAATTTTTAAAACATTGTTTTCTTCAGTGAGATTATGCACCTTTTTTTTCCATTTGGACAGATGAATTTTTTAAGGTATTGTTTTCTTCAGTGAGATTATGCACCTTTTTTTCCATTTGGCCAAATGAATTTTTTAAGGCTTTGTTTTCTTCAGCTTCCTTTTCCAAGCTGCTGATTCTTTTTTCATAGTTTTTTTGTTTTGCTTTCATTTCTCTCCCCATTTTTTCTTCTACCTCTTGCAATTGATTTTTAAAATCCTTTTTGCGCTCTTCCAGGAAGGCCTTTTGTTCTTGAGACCAATTCACCTTCCCTTGTGAGGCTTCACATGTAGGCAATTTGAGGCTATTGTCCTCATCTGAGTTTGTGTTGGCTTCTTCCCTATTGATACAGAAGCTCTCAATGGAGAGGGCCCTTTTTTGCTTCTTACTCATTATTGCAGCTTATTTATTTATTTTTTACGTTGAAGTCTGTTCTGGGGGCACCAGGGTCCCTGTTTTAGGCTTCTTGTTCAGGGGTTTAGGTGCTGTGTGAACAGGTTTTTACTCTGAGGCCTTTATGGTGTGTGGAGATCCCCCGCCCTGCACTTCCTGTCTGATTGTGCTCGGCCAGCCAGGCGCTGGACCCTGGCGTCTGATCCCGCCTGACCCGTTCATGGCCCTCTCGGCCGGTGCAGGTAGGTTTTTCCACTGTCCTTCTTGGCCACCAGATTTTTGAACCAGGTTCCAGGGGCCTCAGTTGTTTGGCTGTGGCCCGCAGCTCCTGCTGACTTGCCCCACCCCCTCGGCGCTGGGTTGCTGCCCTGTGCTGGGCCTCCCTTTTGCCCGAGTCAGACCGACCTTTTCCTGAAGTCTTCTAAATTATCTCTGGTTGGAGGACTGTGTCTCTCTGTCTCTTTGCAGGTTCTGTAGTTTCAGAATCCGTCCAGAGGCTTGATTTAATGTTTGTTTTGAGGGAACAGAAGGAGAGCTCAGGCAGCTTGCTGCTTCCTCTCCGCCATCTTGGCTCCGCCCTCCTCTTCACTTAACCTGGGCAATTAGTATTTTTGTAAATATTTATGCATTTCATTTAGATTGTCAAATTTATTGGCATACAATTGGACAAAATAGCTCCTCAGTAATGCTTTAATTTCCACTTTATTGATGGTGAATTAAGCTCTTTCATTTTTGTTACTGGTAATTTGGAATTTGTCTTGCTTTTTTTAAATTTTTTGCAGGGCAATGAGGGTTAAGTGCCATGCCCCGGGTCACACAGCTAGTAAGTATTAAGTGTTTGAGGCCAGATTTGAACCCAGGTCCTTCTGCCTCCAGGGCCGGTGCTCTATCCACTGTGCCACCTAGCTGGCCCTCCTTTGATTTTCAGGATTTCTAATTTAGTATTTCATTTGGGATTTTAAATTTGTTCTTTTTTTAGCTTTTTTACTTTCATGCCAAATTCATTAATCTCCTCTTCATCTTTTTTATTCATGTAACTATTTAGTGAGATAAAATTTCCCCTAGGCAATGCTTGGACAGCATTCCATAGGATTTGTTATGTTCTCATTATTGTCATTCGCTTTGATGAAATTATTAATTTTTTCTATTATTTGTGTTTGACCCACTCATTCTTTAGGCTGATATTATTATTTTATAATAAATTTTCAGTCTACCTTTCCATGGCTCTTTATTACATGTAATTTGTTTTCATCATGATCTGAGAAGGATATATTTACTCTGTCTACCTTTCTACATTTGACTATGAGGTCTTTTTTGGTTTTGTTTTGTTTTTGTTTTTTGCTAATACAGGGGCAATTTTTGAATATATGCCATGTACTGCTGAGCAAAAAGGTATTTTCTTTTCTATCCCCATTCAGTTTTCTCCAGACATCTATAATATCAATCTTTTCTAACATTCTATTCACCTCTTTATTTTCTTTCTTATTTATTTTGTGATTTGATTTATCTAATTCTGAGAGAGGAAGGTTCAGGTACTCCACTAGTATAGTTTTGCTGTCTGTTTCCTCCTGTAACTCATTTCACTTCTCCTCTAAGAATTTGGATGCTATAGCACTTGGTGCATCTATGTTTAATATTGATATTACTTCGTCATCTATCATACCTTTTAGCAAGATGTAGTGTCCATCGTTATCTTTTTTAATTAGACCTACTTTACATATTTGTTGCATCATGATCAGAAAAGGATGGATTTACAATTTCTGCCTTTCCACATTTGACTATGAGGTTTTTGTACCTCAGTACATGGTCAGTTTTTGCGTACATGTCATGTACTGCTGAGTAAAAAAGTACATTCTTTTCTATCCCCACTCAATTTTCTCCAGACATCTATCATATTTAACTTTTCTAACATTCTACTCACCTAATTAACTTCTTTCTTATTTACTTTGTGGTTAGATTTATCTAGTTCTGAGAGCAAAGGTTAAGATCACCCCCTATTATAGTTGTGCTATCTCCTCTTGTTACTCATTTAACTTCTCTATGAATTTGAATGCTATACCACTTGGTGCATATATGTTTAGGATTGATATTGTTTCATTGTCTTTGGCATTTTTTTAGCAAGATTTAGTTTCCGTCATTACTTTTAATTCATTCTATTTTTGTTTTTGCTTTGTCCGAGATAAGAATTGCTGCCCCTGCTTTTTTTTTCTTAATTTCAGCTTAAGCACAATATATTCTGCTCCAACCCTTTCCTTTACTCTGTGTGTATCCCTCTGCTTCAAGAGTGTTTCTTTTAAACAACGTATTGTAGGATTCTGGTTTTTAATCCACTTTGCTTTTTGCTTCTGTTTTATGGGTGAGTTCATCTAATTCACATTCACAGTTATAGTTACTGTCTATTTCTGTCCATCCTCTTTTCCCCTTTGCTTGTACTTTTTCTTCTTTCACCCTATTCCTCCTCATGAGTGTTTTGCTTCTGACCATTACCTTCCTCAAACTCCATTTCTGAGTCCCTCTCCTTTTTCTTTCTCCTTTCCTCCCCTGCTTCTGTCCTCCCTTCTAACATTGAGCTCCCTTTTCCTCTTAACCTTTTACCTCTCTTAAGGGTAAGCTAAACTTCTTTATCTAAAAGAGAGTATATGCCATTCCTTCTTTGATCCAAATCTGATAAAAGTAAGGTTTAAATAAAGCTCACCTCTCCCTTATTTCCCTCTATTATAACAGGTTTTTGGTTCCTCTTCATGTGATGTAATTTTCCCCATTTCACCTCCCTTTTCCTCTTCTCCCTACATACTCCTTTCTTTTCAAACCTTAATTTTCTTTATACCATTACATCAAAGTCAAGTTATAGCTATACCTTCTAGGTATACTCCTTCTATCTGCCTCAATAGAGAAACAGTATTCAAGAGTTGTAATTATTATCTTCCTGTATATGGATGTAAACAGTTTAACTATATTGAATAACTTTTTTCCCTGTTTACCTTTTTATACCTCTCTTGAATTTCTGGGTAGTTGATTCTTGGTTTCAGTCCACGCTTCTGTTGCCTTCTGGAATGTGACATGCCAAGCCTTCTGATTCTTTAATGTTGAAGCAGCCAGGTCATGTGTAATCATGACTGTGGCTCCATATTTAAATTGTTTCTTTCTGGTTGCTTACGGTATTTTCTCCTTCTCCTGATACTTCTGGAGTTTGGCTACAATATTCCTTGGCACTTTTTTTTTTGGGGGGGGGTCTCTTTCAGGAGGTGACCAGTGGATTCTTTCAATGACTCTTTTATCCTTTGATTCTGCAATATCAGGGAAGTTCTCTTTGATAATTCCTGGAATATGATGATAGCTTTCAGGTAGTCCAGTAATTCTCAAATTGTCTCTCCTGGATCTATTTCCAGGTCAGTTGTCTTTCCAATGAGGTGTTTCATATTTTCTTCCATTTTCTTCATTCTTTTGATTCTATTTGACTGATTCCTGGTGTCTCATGCAGTCATGAGCTTCCATCTTCTCAATTCAAATTTTTAAGGCATTGTTTTTTTCAGTAAACTTTTATACCTCCTTTCCAATTTGACCAATTTTTTTTCCCATTTGGTCCATTGTATTTTTTAAGGAATTGCTTTCTCCAGTCAATTTTTGTGCTTCCTTTTCCAAGATATTGACTCTTTTTTTCACGTTTTTCTTGTGTAACTGTCCTCTCATTTCTTTTCCCAGTTTTTCTTTTGCTTCTCTTATTTGATTTTTTAAATCCTTTTTTGGGCTCTTTAAAAAAGGCTTTTTGGTCTTGAGTCCAATTCATCTTGCCCTTTGAAGCTTAACATATAGGCATTTTGACAGTATTGTCCTCATCTGAGTTTGTGTTTTGGTCTTTCCTATTGCCATAGAAGCTCTCAATGGTAAGGTCATTTTTCTGTTTCTTACTTATATTGTATCTTTTTTTAGTTTTAAAGTTGATGTCTGCTCCTGGGGCTCACGAGTCACTGTTCCAAGCTTCTTATTCTGGGGTGTAGGCACTGGGTCACTGGCATTCTGCTCGATTCCTCTGTGGCTTGTGGAATCCTTACTGCCCTTTGCTTGCTCCCTGTGTTAGGATGGTTTGGCCTAGTCATGCCTGTCCTGTGGGTGGTTCACTAGCTTCCAGCTTGCCCTCTTAGCTGGGCCTGGTGAGTGTCACAACTGGCATGCTGTTTCACCAGCCTGCTGAGCCAAAACCAAGAGGCCTTAGCTGCTGATCTGTGTTGTGACCAAGAGCCTCCTGCTGACTTGCCCAGATACCCTCCATGCTGTGCTGAGCTGTACAGTGCCCCCCTTTTGTCCAAGTGAATCAGATCTTTTATTAAATCTTCTAAATTATCTCAAGTTGGAAGATTTTTTTCTCTCTGTCTTTTTGTCAGTTCTATAGCTCCATTATCCATTTAGAGGCTTGATTTAATGTTTCTGAGGGAAATTCAGGAAATTTCAGGAAAGTTCCTGCTTCTCTCTGCCATCTTGGCTTCACTTCTGTGCAGATGTTCTCAGAGTTATTTCTAGGGACTTATAAGTTTTCAGTTATTTTAAGTTAGTATGATCTAAAGAGAGGACTGTTTGCTACTCTCTTTGCCCATGCTCTGCTCTGTAGGAGAAAACAAACATTATTTTCTGCCATGGAACTCTATTGGGTCCCTGTTTCACTGAATCTCCAAGCTTTGATGTGCTAGTGTTCCTTCTAGTCCTGGGACTGCCACCTGGGACAATAACCCAGATCCTAGTATGGGCAAAATAAAAATCCTACCTCATGGCTAGCAAAGAGACCCCTCTATTCTTTTGACCAGTTTTATTTTATTCATTTATTTGTTTGTTAGTTTATCCATTCATCCATTTATTTATTTAAGTATTTATTTATTTGTTTATTTTGCTTCCTTAAGATTTGTGGGTTGCGAGCTCCAGAAGTAGCTACTGTCACTGCAGTTTCTGGTCTTTTTTTTTTTTTTGGTGAGGCAATTGGGGTTAAGTTACTTGCCCAGGGTCACACAACTAGTAAGTGACAAGTGTCTGAGTCCGGATTTGAATTCAGGTCATCCCGAATCAAGGACCAGTGCTCTATCTACCACACCACCTATCTGCCCCACCAGGTTCAATGGCTCCTGAGGCCTGTTCCTGTTTTTCTGGTGCCTGGTCTGTTGGGAAGCATCCTGCCCTCCTGGGTACTAGAGACCTTTCATGCTGACCTTTGTCTGGCAAATTATACCACCCCATCCTTTTGTGGGTTGTACTGCTCAAGGAATTATTTTATGGAATTATTTAAAGGTTCTTATAGGTGTTTTGAGGAGAGCTCGGGAGAGTTGCTGCCTTTTCTCTGCCATCTTGGCTCTGCCTCTCCAATTTTGGTGTTTGAAAAATTTTATATCAAGAAAATAATTTGATAAATTTTTTTTCAAATTATTTCCCATTTTTCCTTCAGATTTGTAATCCTCCTTCCATGTGCCTCCTTGAATGTTATTAGGGTGACATCTTGCCAGGGTTTCATTAAACACTACTGGCCTCTGTTCCAGTGGATAGAGTACTTTACCTGTACTCAGTGAGACCTGTGCTTAAATATGACCTAAGACGTTGCTAGCTGTGTACTATTGGTCAAGTAAATTAATTTCTCTCTATGGCAGTTTCCTCAAAAGTAAAATAGGAACAATAATACCATATTCCTCCCAGGGTTGTTCCGAGGACTTCATGAGATAACATTTCTCAGGAGCTCAAGACCTTGCTTGCACAAAGGAGACAATTAATGATTTTCCCCTTTATCCCTCATTAAATCATACTACCTATAATAATTTATTTTCATACAGTCTTACAAATTAGTTTAAATTCTCAGCTAATTGCCTTTGGCTACCACTTCTCTTTTTGGAATGTAGAGTCAAATATTTGCTGATTAAAGGGTTTTTCTGGTCTCTTTTGGTCTCCTTTTGGGGATAGTTAATTTCATTGGTTAAACTTAGGAATGAAATGCATATAGTCAGTATGCCTGCCATTTCTGCTTTCCTTTTCTTATTATATACAGGGAAACAAACCTCAGGAATGATACTCTAAGTCCTAGTAGAATGTAATTTGATATATCCTTATTTGCATTATGTACAAAATGTCATAAGAACTTTTAGTTTGAAAAGAAAGGTCAAACCACAACCCTGAATTATTGAGAACTTAGCTCTTGTTGGTCTTTTAGACCTCAAACATCATTATTTTTCTGTCTATTAAGATTTTAAAGTAAAATATCAGTGACGTTGGATATGTGCTTTTTGATTGTGCTAGCAAATCATTAATTTGTAACACAAGTAATTGGGAGATAATTACAGGCAGTTTCTTCAACTGACAATAATAGCACTTAACACATAACTAGCACCTTTCATTTTGCAAATACTTTGCAAACATTGACTAATTAATCAGCTTGACCTCTGATACTGTCTGATAACAGGAACCTAATTAACTATCATTGTAAGTTATTTGTGTTGACATTTTAAAAAATGTATCACTTCTGACTTAATGCTGATTGATTACTCTGTTTACTGGAGACTTGATTTTCAGTAGATCTCTGACTTTCTTTTCTACTGATTAGACTAATTTCATCTTGCTAATATTGGTGCTACACATTATTTGAAGCAATTTTTCTTCCTGTCTTTAAACCTTTATTTTACTCACCTCATAAATATGTATTCTTTTACCCATTCAGTCCTTTTCTCTCATTCAACATATCCCTTTAGGAGAAAGATGGCATAGTAGATAAAGGATCAGAAAACCCTTGATTCATGAAGACCTGGGTTCAAGCCCTGCCTGACATATACCAGCCATGTGACCATGGCCCAGTCACTTAGATTTTCAATGTCTTGGGGCAAATCTCTAAAGCTATAAAAAAGTGTAGGAGATTCCACTTTGCATTCATACTGGAGTTTGCCTGCATCAACAGCATTTTTATTTGGCCTGAATTCCCAACTGCAACAAGCAGTAAAAATGAAATTCCTAGAAAAGTGAAAAACTAGAGAAAGTATTTTTTTTTTGGAAAAAGAATAATTTCCAATGGTTAGTAAGTGTTATTTATTCTGTTTTCATTTTTGATGGTCCTTTCTGTTAATAATATTTTGGATTCAAACCAATGTGTAATTCTGAAGTTTATGATATGAACTTTTATTTAATTTGTGCTTCTGTTCAATTATCCTCATATCCCTTATAAATCAATGTTGTCTGTCAGACTACTGATTCCTATATGGCAGTGACTATGTCTTCTTTTTAAATAAATTTGGAATAATGCGGCCCTTCTTAAATAGGTGTAGCCCTGTATTTATACCTTTGATCTACTCCTTTATTTTCTAGTTTGTGAACTCTTTGTCTCTCAGTCTGTGTCTCTGTTTGGGTTTCTGTCTTATACTGTCTCTAGTCTGTCTCTGTCTCTCTCTCCATCTCTGTCTCTGTCTCTCTGTCTTTCACTCTCTCCATTCCCCCCCCCCACTACTGTGTCCTTTTCTGTTTACTAAAAACTTGTTCAAGTATAAATTTTCCATTAAATTGTATTTTTAATATTTTGTTATTTCCAATTTCATGTAAATTTTTTTAACATTCACTTTTTAAATTTCAACTTCCAAATTCTCTCCCTCCTTCTGCTCTTTGAGAAGGCAAGCAATCTGATATAGACAATAAATTATTTATTAACAACAATTTTTTTACTGCATTAGTGATACCATCCTATATTATTTTTTCTTCATTTCATAGCCTAATTCTTGGGAAGAGTTTTTCTATATGTGCTGAATTCCTCTCTAGGAAGGAATGAAGCATTTACTAAGCACCCACTTTATTCTAGGCAGTGCCTTAATGGACTTTACAAACATCATCTCATTTTTATCCTAAACAATGACCCTAAAAGGTCAAAGCTATTATTATCTACATTTCATATTTGAAGACTGAGACAAATAGAAAATAGGTCACTTGTCCAACATCACATACCTAATAAGCATGTGAGGCCAGATCTGAACCAAGGTTTTCCTGACTCTCAGCCCAGCTCTCTTTCCATTGTACCACATAAAAGTTTCACTACTGAGATTTCACAAACCCTTGCATAGCCTTCTAAACCAAACACTTGATTGAGAGTTCTGTTGTCTTCAAGGTTGTCAATAGTTTTGTACTTTTGCTAAATATGCTGACCTTTTCTTAGTCCATGTTCTCCTTGACCTCTTTCCACCTTTTGGAACTATTAATTACTCCTGATGATTCTGTGTTCCAACTCAGACATCAGTAATAAGAATTAATCTAACCTTTTTTGAATACCTTTAGTGACAACCCATTCATTATTTATTAAAGCAATCTTTTCTTTTCCCTTCTTTGGTAGCTCTAATTGTTTGGTAGTTTCTTCTTATATATTACATAATTGATATTGACCAATACCTTATCAATGTATTATTATCATTATCATTATCATCATTATTATTTTCTTCATGGAAAGATTTTGACAAACCTCATATAGAATGGCAAGAGACAGAAAGGTTTTGATCTGGATTATTGAGAAAGAACTACCATTAAAGAGATTATAGAACCACCAGACTATTAAAAATACTGAAGTAGCAATATTAGACTTATAATAAGGCATAAATTCTAGTTTTGTTCTTTGTTAACCATGTGAGCCTTGACAAGTTTCTTCTATTTTGCCTCAGTTTCATTACCTACAAAATTTTGATCATGGTACTAGCATTGACTACCTAAGAATATCATGGAGGGAAAAGTGCTTTTAAAGCTTTAAAATCACAAGTCACTTTGACCTATTGGCTTCTCTTTTGGCCTGTATCACATTGTGTCTTAATGTTATTACTCTTTGTGTAAGTATTTTAATGAGCCCCTTCCCTAGATCCATGAGGTTCTTATTCATATTCTAATCCCATGTGTCACATACCTGAGGGTCTTAGACCTAGTAGATCCTCAGTCAATGTTTATTGAATCCAGAATGGAAGGCTGCTATAGTTTGATAGTGCTTTATACATTTTTTATAGTTGATGCTGTGCAGGTTTCAGGATTTGTACTATTCAGTTCATCTCTGGTATGCTTCTCTAAATTTTCACTGTCAAATTGAAACACCCTAATTAGCAATGATTAACACATGTTTATTACTGTGATTTTATTTCCCATTAAACAGGCTAGGAGTAATTCCTAGGGAGGGGCAAAATAATGCAGCATTTGCATTTTTGGTCTTCCTCATTCAAAAATTCCCTGTACAGATCTTAGATCTTTAGAGGAGGAGTAACAAAAAAATGCAATTGGTGTAATTCACCTGAATTGGTAAAAAGTGTTGTTGAGCAGATGCTCTGTGTCTGGCAGCACTTCTGTGTAAAAGAGCCAATTTATCAGTTTAAGTACATTTATGAAAACAACACCCTTAGTAAAATGTTGCCTGACAAAAATCAACACCTTGAGCAATGCAATTTTTCTGTCTCCATTGTAGTTTCCACAGGCTCTTAACTTTGGAAATTTAATTTGAGACTTGAAGCCAGCATATGCCTGAAATGAAAAACATGGAAATCTGATGGGCTCCTTTCTTTCTACTATACCAATGAATATTTGAATCATCCTCCATATATAATTTGAATGTCTTTGGGCTATAGATCTATCTGTGAAAGGAAGATACTCATATTTGCCATTGACTTTACATTGATTGACAGATATACGAAATTCTAATATTGGAATTTTATTATTTGTCCCAAAGGGAAAGATAAATTCTCTCAGGATTTGATCTTCACCCTGTCTTGCTGTCCAGAAAAAATGTATCAAATGTTAACATCAAGACACTTTAATATACCCTGCTCACTTTGATGCAATCATTTCCTGGTCCATAAACATTTTATAACATCCATTTTATGGCTATTTAATAATAATCATTATAAAATGTCTATTATAAAACCTTTTGCACTCCCTAACCATTTGGACAGGATATAGACTTCAACCTTTGGATTTGTCTTATGATTAATATTAGTAGATAGGTTGACCACTTTATTGTCTTTGATGGTTATGCTGTTTATATATTTTCCAACATGAAATTTGAATATTGAAGAAGGATTTCTTCCTCCTAAAGCCTTCTTGTGAATTTGTGTATATGCTCAGAGAAGACAAGGTGATATAATTTTCAGACATGACAGAACATAATGAGGGAAGTCAGCCTATCTATGACACACCAACACATAGTTTGTTCAGACCACTACTTCTTTCCCTCCATTAATTCACATTTAAGGTCCTAGGACACAGTAGAAACAGTGTAGGGCCTGAAATGAAAGGAGTCCTAGGTTGACAGCTTAAATCTAATGCTTCCTGGCTATGTGACTGACCTTAGACAGTTTACTTTACCCCCTGAACCTCCCATGTACTTATTGGTAAAATGTATATGGTGTTAATATTGTATGGAATGTACTAGATGGTTCCTGGAGTTCCTGCTAACTTTCAAATTCTGTGATTCCATGATTTAGTAATACACAATATTGCTATGAGAACAATGCTTTATCATCAAAGAGTTTATGTTAAACATATATTTTTATTAGTATAATAAAAAATTCCCCTGGAATTTTTATTTATCTCCATCAAAGGCATAGCTAGTTAATGTTATACCAGAGTAAAGAATGCAAAATTTTGCCCCTCACAATCCTAATGGTATGGCATGCTAAGAATAATAGATTAATATTTTGTAAATTTTATATATATATATATATATATATATCCACTACATATGCCTGTGGGCACGTGCTTCAACTTGCCTAACCTTGTTTGAGCTCTGATCTCTAGATGTATGATAAGAAAATAATCAATCTTTATTCATCTAATCTGTGTCTTTTTTTCTACAATAGGCCACATTTTTATGATACCACAATTTATTGACTTGTAGAGAATATGTCTACTGTGTAAAGTATTAATTATATTATATGATTATGTTTCAATAGAGAATAACTATCACAGGATCTCCTCAGCTTAATTTTCTACCATTCATGCATTATAAAATAGTAAAATCATGGAAGATGCTACTTTGAAGATTTTTTTGTTTGCTTTGCACAGTGACCATTTTAGAAGCAAAACTAAGAAATGTATTCACCCAAAGTGTTTTTTGTTTTTTTCTGGGAAGGTGTCCTGCATAAGATCCATACAAAAAATGAATTTCTATTGATAATGATTGTCTTCATATGATGATATTCACAGGTGGTTTTTTTACCCTAATTTCATGAAGACCTCAAAGAATTTATAGATCAGCTGCTCCACAAATCTGAGTGCATCTCACCACTCTTTGTTTTATTGCACATAACCACAGATTAGTGCAGTTACCAATGTAAAAGTGAAAATGAGGTTACTAATGAAATCAAAAAGATGTTTGAAGTCATAAAGGTTAAGCACAAATGTTGAAGACTGACTATATCTGAAGCCATATTTGATCTCAGGTCTTCCTGATTAGAGCCAGGCACAGTGCTCTCTCTATTCATTGTAAATCTGAACTGTCTCTGATAGGAAGTAATCACACAACTAGAAACTGACAGAATTTCAAACCTAAATCCTCTAATTAAAAATTAACTGCATTGTCTCTTACCATACTTCTTCCCTTTATTCTAAAGACCCCCATCATCTCCCAGGAAGCCCTGGAAACACCTTCTTTTGTCTTTGGAAAATACAGGGTGCCAAGACTTTTTCCTCAATTGTTTTCTTGTTTCTAAAAAGGTTATTTTTTGCCTATCATGGCTGCCTTTATAGAATTTAGCTTCTTCTGCAATATTTTTGTTTTGTTTTGTTTAGAATTTTATTTTCCAAATTACATGTAAAAACAAATTTTGACTTCAATTTTTTAAAACTTTGTGTTCCAACTTCTCTTCCTCCCTCCATTCGCACCCCCTACCCCAAGAACTCAAGCAATTCAATATAAGATATACATGAGTAGTCTTGGAAAACATCTAGCTAGGTTGTGAGAGAAAACAGATAAAAACAAAACTTCAGATTAAGGAATTGTGGAAAAAATGTATTTCAATCTGTTTTCAGATACCATCAGTTCTTTCTCTGCAAATGGATTGAAATTTTCATAAGTCCTTCAGTTATATTGGATCAGTGCCTTACTGAGAATAACCACGTGCTTCAGAGTAGATCATCTTTCACTATTACTGTTATTTTGTATACAGTACATTTCATTCTGCTTTAGTTCATGTATGACTTTCCGGGTTTTCTGATAGCATCCTATTCATCATAACTTTCAAATAATACCTTAAACTTAACAAAGAATTTTCTTCACAATAGTCCAGGAGAGTAGGTACCATATGTTTTACCATTATAGTCAATCATCATAACTATTTCCCTCCATCCTATTCCATTCCCATATTTCCTCTATTTTCTATCTTCTTTTATCCTATTCCTCCTCAAAAGTGTTTTACTTCTGTCTGCCTCTTTGCAATATTTCTATTTAGTTTGAAGTAACTCAAACTAACCTCACAAACAGGCTGTTGCGAATACAAAAAAATCAAGCACATTTACTAGGGTAAGGAGACTGAATCTTTGACAAAGAAGGCAAAAACGTAGAATAAATATCACTAATAAGTCTTTAGCAGCATAGAAACCAGTAAGTTTAACACATAGTTATCACAAATGAGTAGTTTAAATTGGAAGTTACTAAAGAACATGCATTCTCTCTCAGATTGATGTGTCTTAAATGAACTCTACTCTTGTCCTCCACTAGAGTAACTTCAGTATGTCCTGTCTTTCCTTCCTTTTTCAATTGAAATTGCCTATAAAGGTTTGGGTTTTTCTTTGATGTGTGTGTACGTGAGTGTGTCTATGTACAGTTGTCTATAAGCATATATTGTGAAGTTTGACTTAAACCCTAAAAATACTAAATACACCTCTGCAAAATATTACAAGATTACATTAAATTTCCCTTTCATAGCATGTTAGAACTCAACTCTTGACACAATAAGTTAAGTATAAGTGTTAAGGAGAAACAGAGACAGAGAAACAGAGAGAAAGGTTGACAGAGGAATAAACAGACACAAACAGAGAGAAAAAGAAGAGGGGGTAGATTTTAGTGAGGTGGGAGGGGACTAGGCAAGTCACTCAGATTTAAGTCAAAACATTCTTTCTCCCTTCTTTAGTTAGCCAAATTAAATCTATTCCTTTCTCAAGGATTTGTTTTATATATTGGGAAATGTTAAGGAATGATATGGTACATTTCTTGGAACTTGCTCTGGGAACAAAAACATTTTATGACCTTGGTTTAGGAGAGCCTTCTTCCTCCTATGAAGAAAATAAATATGAAAAATCCATAGCAAAGAGGTGTAAGTTTGGATTTTACATCTTCATTTCATTGGTTTCAGTTCAGTGTTTTAGGACACACTGACACCCCCACACACACACAATACTTTAGTCTTTTTCAAAGTATTATTTACTTTACTGCAGGTATTCCAATAATATTTCAGATTAATTTGTAGGATCAGAAAATGACCTCCTTCAGAAAAGCAGGGTAAACCAAGTCTTTGATTATTTAGTGATGCTCCTTAGAACTATACCTTTCCTCTCAATGGTGGGAATATATGTGTCATATTGTGATATTAAAACTAATATTACAAAACACAGACTCAAGGAAACCCTTTTGGTTCACATAGAGAAATTCCACAATAAGAATATTCTTTATCAAAGCAGATTGCAACTTGTCTATAAATTAGTACTTAAGCATGAAAGAATTTCCTGAAACCTAGAAGAGTCAACAACTCATCCAGAATCTCAAAGAAGTATCAGAGGTGGGATTTAAACTTGAGTTTTTATGACTCTAAGCCCAGCAATCTATTTGCAATTCCATGGTGCTGCAGCAAACAACAGATGTCATTTATTCAACTCCTTCTACTTTAAGAGTAAAAGGTGTATAGCCATGTGAGATTTAAAATTGGATATTAGATCATAAATCTCCCCTACTTAACCCTTCCCTTAATTCATCTCCCAGACTAGTAAATGGAAGAAGCTTCCGGTTTTCTAGATAGAGCCTTTATTGTATATAAGGTGTTGTTGATTAGAAGGATAGGAAAACAGAAATACAGTACAAATCGTCTTAAATCTAGGCTTAGTCTATATTCCTTATAAAAACTCACCAAACCGATTTAGGCCACCTTTGGAGTGAGTCAGACCGTCTGTGCTGCGCCGCCCGGAGTGCCGCCAAGCCGGCAAAAAAGGCTACTCCCCTTCTCTCCACCCCGAAAGTCCAAAAAACCCGGCAGGCAGTCTGACATGCGCAGCAGGCAGACTGTAACCGGCAGGCAGTCTGACATGTGCAGCAGGCGGACTGTACCCGGCAGGCAGTCTGACATGCGCAGCAGGCGGACTGTTCATCTCCTCCCCAAAAGGGTGGTCCTTGAAAAACTGGCGTCTTTCAGTTATCCTAGCCGACTGTTAAAAACTTTCATATTTTACCACAGCCATATTATATATGTATATATGCAGATATACATGAATGTTTATATATGTGTGTATACATATATATGTGAGTGTGCATGTGCATATAGACATATATGGAGTATATGCATGTATATATGCATCTGTGTGTATATGTGTGTATATGTACACACACATATATTATAAACCTTTGTACATATACATACATACATACATACATGCATATATGTGTGTGATGGCAAAAACATTAACACACACAAACATATATATACCTCTAAGTATACATATGTGTGTATATATATTATACTACATATATTATGCATATATGTATACATACATACATATATATGCACACAAAACACACTAATTTAATAAAAACAATAACTCTTTGGTAGGTATGTCACTGGATGTTACAGTGACATGAGTCATGGTTTTGGAGTTAGAAAATCTGGGTTCAAATATGGGCTCAGCTACTTACTATGTGAACTTGTGTAAGTTACAGCCAAAATGGACCTCAGTTTCATCATCTAAGACCCCATAACAAGTTATTTCACCACAAAGACAAGGGCTTTCCCCATGGTATTGTGTTGCTTGTTAAGCCTAGAAGGAAAGAATGCTATGGATTCAGAAATATAGATCTTTATATATTTATGCCTTCCTGAACCACCACCCCATACCCTGCCTCTACAATCATACATAGCTATATGAAATCAACCACAGTCTTACTTTCTTTCACAATAAGTTAAAGCTGACGTCACTAAACAGATCATAATGGAATAGGTGATCAAATATATGATGGTGCCTTACTATTATTGTTCAATGCTCCCTTACCTACCCTTCTACTGAAGTTGAGGGTTAAACTACTCTACCATTTTATTTCTGGTGACTTAGGCCAAGCCATTTAACATTGCATTACCTACATCTTTCTATTTGCAAAATGAATATAATAATACTTTGCTTCTACCTGCAGAACATGGGTATTGGGAGGATTAATGAGATGTTTTTTAAAGTTCATTCGGATACTCAAGAGGCACAGTGAGAATACAAATTGTCTTTATTATTCTCTGCCCTTCTTCTTTCACTTGTTTAATATTCACCACTTGAGGGTATTATACTCTGATACCTTCATTTCAAATAAAATATGACAAAACTTGATGCATAGTTTCTTCAAAAGGACCATGGGAATGTGTTCATTTATTAAATAAACTTTCTATGAAAAACTTGGGCCCTTCAATGCCCTTCTCTTTCTTATTACTTTTTATTTTTTTTAATTTTTTTTTACCATATCAGTATTAAAGGCAGAGCTATAACTAGGATGAAGCCATTAGGGCCCTTTCCTCCCTTCTTCAGAGGGAAGACACATATCTATCCTGCAGGGGTGCATAGACTATTTGTATCAATCCCTACCCCCTTTATTGAACCCAACCCTGGGTTCCCTGTGTTCCTGTTCCATATTGGGAAATACAACTCCTTTTTTTCATCTAGTCTCATCCTCAGGATTATACTATCATGGAGCCACTGTATTGGGAAAGATGACCACTAAAGTCATGAGAATTTATTAAGCACTGATTCTGTGCCAGTCACTGTGCTATACACTCAGTATACAAATACAATAATAAAGATACTGACAGTCCTAAAGAACCTTACATTCTTATGAGGAAAGAAAACATATAAAAGAGAACTGAAAATGGGGAGAAAAGTACATAGCTGGGTACGTTGCGTCTATATCCAGAGAGTCAGAAGCACAGCTAAGTGGAGAATAAAGCATGACCTTCCTGGATCTGTCCATAAAATAGAGGCCTATGAAGGAATATACCAATGGGAGGATGAGCTCAATATTGTGGAAGGAGAGAGGGTCTGAGGTGAAGAAGTAGCTAATTCATAGTGGCAAAATCCAAAGGGAAAAGGACCTCACTATCCTCATCCCCAAACATTTTGGAATATAGTTGTATTGCTCTGGGAAACTGAACCTCCGTGCTGCCATCATTGCTTGCCATAGATGTATCTATTTTTCTAACAATCCTCTGCACCATTGCTGCTGATACTCTTCATGATAGTTTTATTATTTCTCACTCCACTCACCCTGCCCCACCAGTTCAATAGTTAGGGGAAGGCATTTATGGTTAAGATTTGATATGATATTTCCTTCTATTTAAAATTAGCTGTTTGCTTTTAACATGGAAGCAGGAGACAGAAGAACACTAATTAGGTAGACTGAATTTAATTTTTTTATTGCCCCATTCAATACAATGCATTATCTGATTTGATGAATTTGAAAAGTTCAGAGTACTCCAATGATTTATCATTTTTTTGGCTCGAAACAATCTTTGGATATCTATAGTGTACATCTAAAAAAGGAAACATCTGTGGAATTGTTGAATAAAAAGAAACTGGAGAAGAGAGAATATTAATGTTGAACATGAAATTAGGGATCATTTTGAATAATTCTTTCATTTTCCGTATGGGAAAATTGAGACCCCAAAACTCAGGTTAGACTCTTTAAAACTGATGTCTATTGCTGCTAAAATTTGTGGGGGATTTTTACATTAAAATGAAATATTTAGAAAATAATTAATGACTATTATTTTCAAAATGAATATTTTCTATTACTTCATGTAAAACTCTAAAAATCCCAATTGATTGACATTTAATAGCCAGGTACGTGTAGATATTATCCTTAAATTCTCTAAGCCTCAGTTGAATTATCTTTAAATGGGCATTCATTGATATTCCCTATTTCACAATATTGTTATAAGGAAAGTGTTATGGATATCAATTAAAAATTCATTTTATTATGTGTAACCTATAAATTCTTTATGAATAGTAACTACTGTTTTGCTGTTCTCTTTGAAATAGTGAATATCAAATGAGGAATTTATCAGATAGCATTACATTCACACAAATAGGCATCTTTACCCCCTGTGTGATGGCTTATTGGACTTTCATTTTACCTATTCCTTTACTTATTTATGGGATCATAGGCATTGATCTAGAACTGACCTCAGAGGTTACATAGTCTGTACTGTCCTTTATTTTATAGATGAATAAATTGAGGCCTATAGTGGTTAAGTTGCTTCCTCAGGGTTACAATGATAGAAGTAGAGCCAGAATTCAATCCCAAGTATCTTGCACTTGAAATCTACCACTCTTCCCCCTATAGCAAACTATCTGGCAACTTCCTTATTAGTTAAGCTAGCTATTCTAAAGGTTGCATGAGCCCTACATGTGTATCCCACTCTGAAGATTAAAGAATAACATTAAGAACATCATAACAAATAGGTAAATGATTACTTCTGCTCAAATAAAAAATATTACTTTTATTTATTATTAGGAGGAGAACCATATTTCCTAGGCAAATTCAATAGTTATTTATTAACTTCATTGATTGGTGCCTTGGTGGACCTATGTTTATTTATACAAAACTTAAAACCTCACTTGATGATATTTGTTCTATTGAATATTTTCCATCCTCTTTTTTCATATAGTTGTGATGGGATGAATAGTGATAGATAATTCTTATAAAACTTCAATGTGTTGATACCAGCACAATTCATTTTTTAAAATTATACACACATATATTGGTATAGGTATACATACACATATACACATACACATACAAATATGAGTGAATGTGTATCCTCCCAAATGAATAAAGAATTCAACAGCAAATTCCAGTAGAAAATCTATAATTAACAGATTTTACCCCAAAGGGACAAAGGACCTTAGGGTACCTAGAAGACACGTTGACTAGAACTGGCTTCAGGTAGACAAGAATTCAAATCCAGACTCAGACAATTACTAGCTATGTCTCTGGGCAATTTACTTAATTTGTGTGTCTCAGTTTCCTCATCTTTAAAATGGAGATAATATTAGTACCTACCTCACAGTGATATTAGGAGGATCAAGTAAAAAAAAATATGCATAGCACTTTGCAAACCTTTATGAACTCTATAAATGCAAGCTATTATTTGTTATCATAGCCCTTAAGTTAAATGAATCAGAAATGGGAAACAGCTGTGCACTACCCAAAAGTAACAAAATAGAAATAGTCCAACCTATAAATGAATATAGTCACATATGTTAAAGAGTATTTCATAAAAATTGAATAAGAAAACATTGTTATATATACTACTAAATCATTGATACATCATTAGAAAAAATAGCATAATTACTTCAGAAAAGATTTTATTAGGGAAACACAACCAAGAGGCATCAGTCAAGTTACCCAGTCAGGAAACCAGTAATTGATAATAGAAGATTCCAAAATCTTTGGATTACTTTTATCATGGTGCCAACTCAATGTACTTGTTCCCACACAATTTTCTGAGTATTGGTTAAAAAATTTGGAATTCCTCTTAAGTCTCTTACTGTTAATACTGTCCCACAACCACTCCTGTCCCCAAATCAAAACAAAATATACTTTCAAAGGAACTTCCTTGGTGTTAGATAAAGTTAGACTATTGCCTAACTCTTTCCCTCCTGTGATGATTTCTGACTTGCATGCAAAAACAGAACAGAAATCTAGGTGAAACAGGCAGTCATAAAATCCCCCTCTTGCATATTCCTGCCATTACCACATTACAGTCATTTTTGTGTTGTCTTTTACAACATAAATCTAGTTCTCCCTATACTGGGGGAAGGGGGACTTATTTGGGAGGGAAACATTACTATTAAAATCAAATTATTTCCTACATAATAATATATTCAACAAATTCATTTCAATTTAACAAAGATTTACTAAGCACTTAGCTGTGTAAGGTACTGTCCAAGGCCTTGAGTATATGGAGATAGATTTGACATATAGACCATGCTCAGAAGGAAGGAACTTCTAATCTATTGGAGGAGTCAGGTATACAAATAAATGATACAAGGAAGAATGAGAAAAGTGCAAAAGAGAAATACAGGCACACTTCTATTGAAAATGTGAGAAAGAAAGATCACTTTCATAGGACAAAGTAATTTGTATTGTGTTTGCATAAAAGCTGCTCCACAAATATAGAGTTCAATTACATTTTTGAATTGGGCATGGAAACTTCCTCCGCCAGTAAAGACCATATGATTGTCTATATATTGGTACACATGAGAGATGCTTGAAGAGTTTACCACATGGTTTGCAACTAAATCTTTGTTTAAGTTTTCCTTCTTCCTATAGAGACAAGTTCAGTCTTTGCTCTGGAATTTTTCTGATCTTTGGTTTGCATGCCATCCTTTATAATTGATATGTTAACACCATAGTGTTATCTTTATGTTTGTTAACTCTATACATTAATATCCTTTAGTGTCCTAAAAGTCTATTTTTGTTTTGTTGTTTTGTTTTGATTTCCCTTAATCAAGGTTGTATATTGCGATGATCCATGTAATAATTATGCTCATTTGGGGAATCACCATGATTCTATATTATCTAACACAGTTTAGTGCACTCAGCATGACTTCCTAATAGGTGTCTCTGATTGAAACATCACCTCATTATGAAAATAAGTCAGCATTTATATATACTTCATACTAGTTAATACCATTTTGGTTCACTTGGGAACTATGTGGACAGATAAAAAAGGTATGCTTTTCGATTTGTATTTCATTATTTCAATATTGTATTTGCATTCTAGTAAAACTTGATTTCATGGTGAATGGCTAAAGATATAATACACCTTTAGTCTGGTATGACAGTTGAAAGGCTATATATAAAATTCCAAATAGACAACAAAGTTCAAAATGGAAGGGGACTTTTTATTTTGCAACATGGCTAATATGGAAATATGTTTTGCATGGTTTCACATGTCTAATTTATGTCATATTTCTTGCCCTCTCAATAAGATGG
This sequence comes from Dromiciops gliroides, assembly GCF_019393635.1. Classification (NCBI taxonomy): domain Eukaryota; kingdom Metazoa; phylum Chordata; class Mammalia; order Microbiotheria; family Microbiotheriidae; genus Dromiciops; species Dromiciops gliroides. The sequence continues at coordinate 691,101,820 of NC_057861.1, read as the reverse complement.
GAGAAGTAGGAGGGAGGGGAAGAATTAAGAATTCACTTTAAAAAAATTAATCTTAAAATAAATAACTAATGTTTGTATTAAAAATAGAAGGTGGCTAAGAAAAGAAAAGAAGAATAATTTTATATTCAACCATTAAAAAGTATATATAAGGGGCAGCTAGGTAGCACAGTGTATAGATCACCGGCCCTGGAGTCAGGAGCGCCTGAGTTCAAATCTGGCCTCACACACTTAATACTTACTAATACTAGCTGTGTGACCCCGGGCAAGTCACTTAACCCCAATTGCCTCACTAAAAAAAAAAAAAAGGAAAAAAAAAGGAGATATAAAATATATAACAATTGAATTTAGGAGCATCATTTATATAGGACAACAAAGGCATTAGTGAAGTTAAACTATAGTGGATATTTTCAACAGTAATCTAAAAGATGATAAGACTTCAGGGAACTTTAAAGATTGTATAGGGAAGAGTGAATTCTTTGGGATCTTATTGTTAAATATTCACTGGGAACATTTACAGTTTGGAAATCATCAAGCTACAAATCAGGGCTTGATTAAATGTTTTCTTGTTTGTCCTGAACAGTGGGATCAAACTCAAAAATCCAAAATTAACATTATTTATGTTGTATTATTTTAAAAATCTATTTTGTTAAATACATACCAAATAAATTTTAATTTGTTTTGCACTATATTTGAAGTTTTCTCACCTGAGTTCCCATTTTCATATCACCTGTGAAGTTAAGAATATAATGGAGAAAATGGTAATATTGATTAAATTTTAAAAGAATATCCTGTGTTTTCAGGGAGCCAGTTATTAAACACTAAGTAGCATGTCCCTGTCCTAGGCTAATTTGTTAATACAAATTGTGAATTAAGGCAGATATTAAGAAACTTTCCCTGAGTCACACTGTAAGTATAAAAGGGAAGATTTACTTTTTTTTTTTTGTGAGGCAATTGGGGTTAAATGACTTGCCCAGGGTCACACAGCTAGTAAGTGTTAAGTGTCTGAGGCCAGCTTTGAACTCAGGTACTCCTGACTCCAGGGCCAGTGCTCTATCCACTGCACCACCTAGCTGCCCCGGGAAGATTTACTTTTAACCATATCTATCCTTACAAGAATTCTATCTTTTATTTTTCCTAATTAAAATAATTTGTCAGGGAAAGGAGAAGTATTTTTCTCTGGCAAAATCATTATTTCCAGTGGAGGTGTTTTTCTTTTTTATGTAGTCTCTATTTTACTAATGTCAAATTCTTGAAATCAAGGACTATGTCATTTTTCAACTTTCAACATTTGAATTTCCAGTACCTCACAAAGAGTGTAGGGTAGGTGCTTCAAATGTTTGTTTAGTTAAATTTAATTAAATTCACAAATGGTTCTCTATGCTTACTCTCTTAGGTATTTTTCTCCTATAAAAAATATGTTACACCAATTATAATGTGTGATTTGAATACTGAAGTATCCAAGTGACATTAGAAATAAGCATGTACCCAAGAGACTATTACCCACTATTTCAAAAGGCAAATTTTTCTTGGTCAAAGGTAGTATATACTGTGGAAAGAAAATTTGGTTAGTACCTGTAATATGTGGATTTAAATCTTGCCTATATCACTCACAACCTATATGACTACATTAACCTCTCATTAAAATTACAACTATAAAGTGAGTATATTAGTCTAAAGGACCTCTAAGAAACATTTCAGCTTTGTCTGTCTTTTTTATCCTGGAGGATGAGAAAAAATGATGATATTTGCATGAATTATGAAACTCATTTTGGGACAATGAAGCCATAGTTTAATTAAGGCTATAATAACTAATAACCAGGGAGAATTAAGTCAACAGAGGAAACATCCAAATACCTGAAATAAAAGAAGTGGCAAAGATAATAAAAGAAGGTACTAATCAATGTGGGAAGAACTATTAGAAGAAGGGGACACTGGGATACTCTTACTGTAGTTGTGAATAAATCCAACTAGTCTAAAAAAGGAATTTGGGATTATATGAAAAATCTTCTAAACTGTTCATAACCTTTCACTCATGGATCTCATTACTAGTTATATAATCTATGGAGATAAGAAAAAACATAAAAAGTATTGTAGATAACTATATTTATAGCACCACTTTTTTGTACTAGCAAACAAATGGAAACAAAGGGGTATTTAAAAATTAGGAATGGGCTGAATAAATTTCAGTATATGAATGTAATAGGGGAAATGAAAATATCAAAAATAAAACCATGGCATCTATGTGACACTTCAACCTTTAAGTCAAGTGTTTTACCTTTAATCATCTATGATTCTCTCAATTTTACAGATTAGGACACTGAGAAAGACAGAAAATAAGTGACTTGCCAAAGTTTTCACAGTTACTAAGTATGTTAGGCCAGATTGGAACTTATATTTTCCTGATTATAGGTTCAATACTCTAGTCACTGAACCACATAGCTGCCGGACAACTTGTAGAATTCTCCCAAGAATACAGAAAAAATTGGGAATCTTCAAATGAATTAATTGAACTGTATGCAGGATTGTTATGATCGCATTAAAAACAAACAAACCAACAGTAACAATAAAAATTAAAAGATATCAAAACCTTGATTATATATGATTAGTCTTGGTCCTGGGGATAATGTTTTAGAACATACCTGTAATGATTGGAATGACGCCACCTACTGGAGACTTACTGTGGGAAAGCTCCACCATGAGGAAAATGCCTCAGAGGCATTGTGGCTTTTCCTTGGTCAGGAAATGATGTTTACTCGTGGGTGCTGTCTATCAAGGCTACCAGCCAATCAATTTGAGGAGCCTCCTATGGTCTGGGAGGAGACAGGAAGGAGGAAAGGGAGCCTGCGCAGAGAGCGCTGGGGCTTTTTGGCTTTCTGACTTGATGGTGGTGGCGGCAGAGGACTTCACAGGAAATTTGAGGAAAGATAGGAATGCCAGGCTGTTAGAATTCTGTTCTCAATCTTTTTCTTTCTATTTTCCAATAAACCCTTAAAAACCTAAACTCGTTTTATCAGTGATTTTTAGTCAGTTTCCCCCAAAACTAGGGGAACAGATTAGAATCCACATTTAGAATCTTAAATTACACATACCTCTGTACTATTTCATATTAAGTGTTTGGGGGGCGGGGGTTGAATCTGTCTAACAGGTGTGGAATCTTATAGCTCAGTCAGAAAAAGTCTTTGAGAAAGGTGGTCTTGCTTAACTATTTATTTTGGGAGGGGTATTATTAGGGAGGGTTCATTGGGGTTGGGGAGAATTATTTGAAGAAATCTCATAAAAATTAAAGGCAACAATAATACTTTATATTTTTAAAAGGAGAATAAGCTACAGAGTACATTTCTACTATTATTATTTTAAATGTAAAAATGTTATCAGGCATATATGTCTGTCTAATTGGGATGCAACTATCTAGAATTCTGGCTTTTCTTCTTGTTTTTGTTTTCCTAGGAAAAACATGATAAAGAACTGTAGTTCATCTATAGGGGGGATTTCTGATAAGGCAATTTCACTCACTGAAACAAAATAGAAATGATTAAGGATTTCTTGTCAATGCCTAAAGTATTGAGGTGTTGTACCTTAACCATGGTAGCAATGCCAATAGTATTAGAGATACTTGAAAGCAGGATTTTTGTTTGCTCTGAGGCCAAACCCTATCTAATACACAATCATGGGTACCTCTGGAAGGTTGTTACTGAATTTGTTTTTAAAATTCTTTACCAAAGACAATAAGGTTTGTGGACTAATGAAATGAAAATTCATTCTGGAAACAGAGAACCTGAGGTCAAATTTCCTACCCAGGACTTACTGCCTATGTGAACTCTAGCAAGGAACTTATCCTCCATTGGCCTGTTTCTTCATCTGTAAACTGAGACTTTGGGACTATATGGCTCTAGATCTACTGTCTTCTGACCTTTAAATTCAGGGAAGGACATACCTAGTATTCTTGATAAATAATATTTTGTCAGGACAATGCTTATATCTGTCCGGCAGATTTGATGAAATCTAATGTACTTAGCACTTTGATCTTCATTTATGATCATAAAAATAAAAATTGAAAAAAAAACCTATCTGGACTGTGTAACAGTAATGGGCTAAATTTATTGATATATACTCAAACCGAAATCCTCCTGTATCTATGATATAGTACACACTGAAAGATTCTGCAGCACTGGGAGTTGCAGCAAAAAGAAATCACTAAATCCAAATACTTTCCTGTCACTGGAAAACATATCAAGTATCTGTGGGTATGCCCATCGTGTTCATCTTTGACATGTGGGTAGACCTATCTATAAAAAACATTTGACATGTGAAAAATGGCTGTATAAAAAACTGGACAAGAGAAATAAATTCACAGTTCTCTGGTCAATGAAGATGAGGAAACACCAAGGGAATGAATGGGGTGTAGCAACTGATGCTGTCCTATTAAACTCAAACTGTTTCAGGTAAACCCATTCATTAATTGCTAAATATTCAAGCCCTGTCCATCTCTCTCTTCATATGAAATCATACATCACATTGGAATATGACATAGCTTTTCAGCAATTCTTTCAGGTATGTCACCATGTGCAGATTACTTTTTTTTTTCCTAACTCGAGAATGACATCCATTATGAGTAATCCTGTTGCTGTCATTGGTATTACAAGAAAAAAAAAATACTAGTGTTAACTGTGACTTGAGACAGACGGCTTATGGAGAAAAGCTAGTTATAAAAGAATGAGGTGCAAAGTGATTATGATGATTTGGTTTCATGTTGACTAATCAATTTAATAGGACTTAAGGTCAAAAACAAGTTTAATAGGCATATACTTACATAAATCCTATCATTTGGGAGGAAAGAGGGTTGGTATACCCTAAATGGACTACACTATAAGAATAATATATTAGTGAAGTTGAGGAGACCAAGGGATGTTAAAAAAGTCTACACTAGGGGCAGCTAGGTGGCACAAAGGATAAAGCACCGGCCTTGGATTCAGGAAGACCTGCGTTCAAATCTCTCCTCAGACACTTGAGACTAGCCGTGTGACTCTAGGTAAGTCATTTACCTCTCACTGCCCTTCAAAGAAGCCTAATCTTATACTAAATTGCTTTCAGTAGAGATTTTGTAGACTAATGTACAAATGATGCAGACATAATCATTTTTACTGGGAGGATACAGTAATATGTGTACCTACCACATCACTGTTAGCCAATAGATATCCCAGGGGAAAAAGGACATATATGATTAACTACTGCTAAAATGTGGGCTGTACCAACATGACTTGGCTACCAGCTCTTCTGTTGATTCTAGGCATGTAATTGTATTAAAATAAACAGATAGAATTAGAGTCTCTTGAGTAGGTCAGATAAAATTAAAAACAAAATGGCTTGGACAGTTCCATTGAAGTCAGAGTTTCTATTCATGGATACATATCATTCCTTGTTCATATTTATATCTGCATATCTCTATCATTAGGGGAAGAAAAAGACTAGTCTAAGTATTCTGCAACAAAGCTGCTGCTATGGACTTGTAGGCAATATGCTAGGAAATGAGAATTTTAGAATCAAAGTGACACATTTCTCTAAGATGCCTGCCCTGTCCTCTTATTGCCTCAAAGACTAAATTGGGATAGGGGAAGTGCTGGCCACAAATATTGATTTTTTTACATTTATCCTTGCTATGCATTTGGATTAAATGTTTCTTTGTAAAAGTTAATTGTTGTTAAATAGTGGGGTGCTACTAGCTCCTTTATAATGGGGGGGGGTCATTACAGCCAGAGGAGACTCAAGCCAAAGGCACTCCAACTCCTCCAGGAACCCTGGAATCTGAAGGACAATGTAACAGACTGGCATAACTGTTACCTGTGTATTTATTCTATCTTCCCCTTCACCAAAGCAGGTTTTTTTTTTCTTTCACAGCTCCGGTGGCAAGGGCTTCAATATCTGCCAAAGAAATCTATCATGATTTTTTAATCTTTATTAAAAGCATGCCTTATATCAAGTTGAAATCTACATACCTTTAATTTATACTCTAGTTATCACCTCTGAGACTACAATAAGATTTCATTAAACACCTACTAGTAGGAACTGGGCAGACAAAATGAACATTAAAAAAAACAAACAACAATATATGAACATTTATTAAACACCTCCTATTAAGAACACATGCCAACAATAAGAAAGGTTCTGTGCTCAACAAATATCTTTCTTCTACAATTTAGACCTTCACATATTTAAAAAGAACTATTATCATTTCTCCATCTATTGTCAAGTCTTTTGGGACTCTCCCTCATATGCTATTGTTTCCATCCATCTAAATCTCCCAGGTAACCTCAACTAAATATGATCTTATTGCTAAGTGTCCTCTTTGAAAACTACAACCAATTATTATACGCAAACTTCAGTAAGATTCTTACCAGCATAAGTGCCTGACAAGTACATCCTCCTAATTCTATATATTATTCTTCCATTAATTCAAACTAACATTCCATTAGCCTTCTGGCAGGCATTTTAGATTGTTGTCTCTTACTGATTTTACATTACTCTGCATGAGATATACCATGTATTTCCAATTCCATTGGTGTCATTATAAATATGTGTCCTATGTGATAATTTTTGCAATTAGTTGTTTGACCTGTGTAAGTATTCACATTTACCTCCATTAACTTTGTTTTTAATCCAGTGGTTCACAAGTCTGGATAGAATGAGGTATCTTTTATAGTTCAAAATGTAAAGAAAATACCAGGCAAAATATGTCATACTGGTGGAATTTATTGAGAAAATATACAATGGAATATGAACTTTTGTAGTGACCTAGGTCACCTCTTCCCCATGGATCTGCAAGCAACAGTTTGGGAAGAAATGAATCACTCTCTTGCCCATGACATAGCCTGCTGCTATTTATATTTATCTTCTTGATCTTCAAGATATGTGATGTCTTCATACTTTTTTCAACATGGATTGTACCATCTCTAAGATCTATTCCAGCTTTTTTTTTTTTGCAACAAACATTTATTTTCTTTTTTCCAGTTACATATAAGGGTAGTTTTCAACATTCATTTTCATTAAATTTAGAGTTCCAAATTTTTCTCCCTCCCTCCCTTCCTTTCCTCCCCCCTCCACAAGATCGCAACCAGGTTATATATGTACAATCCACAAGTGTCCTTTTTATCAGTTCTTTCTATGGGGGTGAATAGTAAGCTTCCTCATTAGTCCCTTGGGATTGTCTTGGATCATTATATCACTGAGAGTAGTTAAGTCATTCACAATTGCTCACTGAACAATACTGCTGTCACTATGCACAATGTCCTCCCAGCTCTGCTCACTTCATTATACATCAATGTTCATTAGTCTTTCCAGGTTTTGCTGGGATCATCCTGTTTATCATTTCCTGTAGCAAAAGACCATTCCACTATAATCATATAGCACAGCTTTTTCCAACATTCTTCATTTGATGGACATTCCCTTTATTCTCAATTCTAAGCCTCCACCAAGAGTTGCTATAAATATTTTTTGTACAATTTTTCCCCCTTTTCTCTTTTTCATGATTAGTATTGTTAACTGTTTCCCTTCCATCCTATTCCCTTCTCCATGATATTTATTCTATTATCCATCTTCTTTCATTCTATCACTCTTCAAAAGGGATTTGCTTCTGTCTGTCCCCTCCCCCACTCTGCCCTTCCTTTTTTTGCCCCTCTCTCTTTATCCCCTTCCCCTCCTATTTTCCTGCAGTGATAGAGAGATTACTCCACCCAATTGAGTGTGTACATTATTCCCTCCTTGAGCCAATTCTAATGAGATTGAGGTCTTTGAGCCAATTCTGATGAGTGTTAGGCTCATTTACTACCCATAGTAAATAGATTCATCCACCCACTTGGGTGAGTTTGTTAGTCCCTCCTTGAGGCAACTCTAATGAGTTAAAGGTCATTGAACCTTTTCTGATGAGTGTAAAATTCATTTACTGCCCTGGGCCTCTCCCATCTCTTCCCCCACTCCATAATCCTTTTCCTGTTTCTTTCATGTAGGATTTCACCTCTGCCCTTCCCCTCCCCCAGTGCATTCCCCTCACCCCTCAATTTAACCCTAAAGACATCATCACCTAGCTAGGTGACACAGTGGCCAAAACATCACCCCTGGCCCCAGGGGGATCTCTGCCAAAACCTGGCCTCAGACATAAGACAGTCACCCACTGTATGACCCCAGATATGTCCCCCAGCTCGAATTTTGTATGGGTCTTGTATTTGGAAGTCAAATTTGCCATTCAGTTCAGGTCTTTTCATCACAAATATCTGAAAGTCTTCTTTTTTCATTGTAGTCCCATTTTTTCTGCTGAAAGATTATACTGAGTTTTGCTGGGTAGGTTATTCTTGGTTGTAACCCCATTTCCTTTGTTCTCTGGAATATCATATTCCATGCCTTCAGGTCTTTTAATGTAGAGGCTGCTAGATCTTGTGCTATCTTGACTGGGCCTCCACAGAACTTGAATTCTTTTCTTTTGGCAGCTTGAAATATTTTCTCCTTGACCTAAGAGCTCTGGAATTTGACTATAATATTCCTAGGAGTTTTCCTTTTGGGATCTCTTTCTGGAGGTGATTGGTGGATTCTTGCCATTTCTGTTGTACCTTCTGCTTCTAGAATATCAGGGCAATTTTCCCTGACAGTTTCTTGCAAGATGATGTCTAAGCTCTTTCCTTGATAATGGTTTTCAAGTAGACCAATAATTTTCACATTATTTCACCTGGATGTATTTTCCAGGTCAGTGGTTCTTCCCAGAAGATATTTCACATTGCACTCTATTTTTTTATTCATTTGGATTTGCTTTATTGCATCTTGGTTTCTCATAAAGTTACTGGCTTCCATTTGTTCAATCCTAATTCTTAGGCAATTATTTTCACCAGAACTTTTCTGTTTGTTTTTTCAAGCTGTTGACTTTTTTCTTATGTCTTTCCTGCATCACCCTTATTTCTCTTTCCATTTTTCCTCTAACTCTCTAATTTTATGTTCAAAATCCTTTTTGAATGCCTCTATGGCTTGAGAAAAATTCATATTTTTCTTGGAAGCTTTAGATATAGGGGTCCTGACACTGACACCTTCCTCTGAGGGTGCACCTCGATCTTCCTTGTCATTAAATAAGCTTTCTATGGTCCTCACCTTTCTCTGTCTGCTCATCTTGCCTTTGTTCTACTTGACTTTTAGCACTGTTTCCAGGCTGCAGTATCCTAAGCTTCAGAAGTCCCAGGTGGTGTGATTTAAGGAGGATAAGAGGTTCTTCACTCACTTGGCCTGTTCCCTGGTCCATAGTTGACCCCAGACCAACTTGCTAATCTACCAGCTTTGTGTGTTGTGGTTGTCAGCTCCAATGAGCCTATTCCCCTCCCCGACCTGGGCTGCTGCTATTCGAGCCTAACTCTTGGTTCTCAGCAGGAGTGAAAACCCAAGCTCAGACTCAGCACCAGCATAGACCCCTATAGTCTCTCCCCTGCTCAGGGCTCAGCCCTCTCACCAGACTGTGAGCTTAGTTCCAGATAGCACTGGAACTTCAGCTGCTTCAGAGGCTCTGGGGGTCTCCTTCTCTTGTGAGGCCTTCCTGGGACTGGATCTGTGTGAGGGTGACTGTGGGGTTGGGCTTGACTCTTGTATAAGCACAGTAGCTCCCTCCTTCTGACCTTCCAAGATGTTCTTAGTTAGATGATTTCAGCACATTCTTCTGTGAATTTTGCTGCTCTGGGCATTGTCCTATGTGGCTATTTGGATGTTTTTTTGAGTGGTCATCCCATGAGTTCGAGAGCTCACTGCCTTTCCTCCTCCATCTTGGCTCCACCCACCAGAAATCTATTCCAGCTTTAAATCTATGGCCTATCTTTTTTTTTCATTGCTGTTTATCATGTTGACCTCTATAGGTGCTTTTCATTGTGTAAAATGTGCCTGTGTGTCTTTGTGATGGTCTCTTGTATGAAGTGATCATGCCATTTCAGTTCAAGCCACAGAAAACTATTTAAATGTAGTATTATTATCCTTCCTCCATATTTGTCTTGCCAAAAGAAATGATATATTAAATATTGATTCTGTCTTCCTGTGGACAGGCAATAACTTCAAAAAGATGAACTTAAAATGAATGCAACTTTTCATGAAACTGAAATTACATCTTTGGTAAGAGTAGGTCTCATTGCTATTCAGTGTTTTTTATGGAGTAGAATATTAACATTATTTTTCTAGGTTGTAGAAATCAATCACTTATCAATCACTAAAAGATTAATTTTGAAACAATATTTTATTCTTTCCAGAAATTCAGTTGTATCTTGTCCATCCTGCTTAAAACACCTACCTCCTTTCTCCTTTTCATCTTCACTTATTACTACTAGCTTGTTTCAAGACTTAATCCAAGTGTCACCTTCTGGTAAAGATGTTTCCACAGGCAGTTTTACCTTAATTGTCTTCCCTGCTAAAAATACCTTGTTTCAAAATCAGTTAAAACTAGTCTTAGGCATTTATTAACTGTGTGGCCAAGTGTAAGTCAAAATCTCAGTCTGCCTCAATTTTCTTAACTATAAAATGGAGATAAGAATACCTACAGAGTGGTTGTGAGGATCAAAGCAAATAAAATATGTGTAGAGATTTTCAAACCTTAGAATGCTATATAAATAATATATAGAACTAGTTATTATTAATATTGTTATTTATTGTTACCCCTCATGTTCTTTATAAATATACATTTGAAATTATTGCATTTCACAGGAGACACTAACAAAGGACTGCCCAGTATGGCAAAGAAGGCACTGTGCTTTTCTGTACAAAGCAGAACTGAAGGAGCTCAGAAGAAATATGAGATGTGCAAATTTAGAGAATCTACCTCAAATTTTCACATGGACTATTTGTGAGATGTGATAGAGAACTTGGAGCTCTTATTGGTCTGATCAGCCACAGTAGGACACATAGTAATTTGACTCTAATTACTGACATCATTTCAGTCTGCTTTGAGAAAGGAGAACAACTAATCTATTTGTGTATATGTTGTCTCTCCTGTATGGAAGGTAAACTAATACATTCCTTGAGGTCAGGGTCTATTTTTGTTTTTTCTTTGTATACCCAGGCTTTAAGCACATTTCATTCTAGGCACATAATAGGAAGTTTATAAATGCTTATTAAGCAGCTAGATGGGGAAATGGATTGAGGGCAGAGGCTAGTCAGGAAGACCTAAGTTCAAATGCAGCCTCAGACATTTACTATCTCTGCAACCCTGGGGAATTCACAAACCTATTTACCTCAATTTTCTCATCCATAAAATAAATTGGAAAAGGAAATGTTGAAATACATTGCCAATTCTTGTGTGTGTGAACAATTTTTCTCTTCTAACCAGCTGAAGTCCTTGAGATTAAAAATGTTTAGCAATCAATTTGATTAATGAACAAACATCTATTACATGGTTTCTCTGTGTCAGAGGTTGTAATAAAGCCTAGGGATAAAAAGCAAACAAACAAAAAAGAGTAAGTATCCCTGCCCTCAAGGAGCTCACATTTCAATGTAGGAAACATCATGTACATAAATCAGTTCTAACAACATAAATATAGAGGGTATGGAGCATAGCCTTAGAAGTAGTACTACAGGGGGCAGCTAGGTGGCACAGTGGATAAAGCACCAACTCTGGATTCAGGAGGACGTGAGTTTAAATCTGCCCTCAGACACTTGACCCTTATTAGCTGTATGACCCTGGGCAAGTCATTTAACCCTCATTTCCTCCCACTCCCCTGCCCAAAAAAAGGGAGAAAAAAAAGAAGTGGCACTACAAACTAGGGGATGGGGGAGGGCCAGGAAAAGTATTTTATAGGAGATGACCATTGAGCTTAGTCAATCAACTAAAAACTAGTGTGGGAAATTATTTTAATTTGGGGACCCTGCCTTTGGGCTGAGATGAAAAAGCCTTAGGCCCTCAGGCGTTTTTCCCATGTAAGAGGGGCTAGTGTCCCTCCCCCTTTGCTTCAGCTGAGCCAAAAAGTCCGGTGGACTTTAAGGGGTGCTAGATCAGACAGCTGGAGAAAAAAGCCCCAGTTCCCTATGCCCTGAGGGGATCTACCCCAGAGATCCAGGGCTCTGGCAGGCTGGCCTCTGGCACAGCCTGTGCAGAGGTCCCTGGGCACACAGCAGGAGGCACAGGCTCCCTGGGTGTGGTACGCAGGGGACACTCGAGTGTCCCCACCAGGCTTCAGCACTAGCACAGCCAGCAGATTAATTTGGCATGTGCAGGGGCACAGGGAGCCTGAGGCTTGAGGGGAGAAAAGGAAGATATATACCAGAGAGATGGTACAGGAGGATGGAGAAAGGAAGAAAGGGCTATGGCATAGAGAAGGTAGAAATGTTGAGGGGAGCAGACAGACAGAGGAAGGAGCCTTATGGAGTAAGGGCTTTTCAGGGTTCAGCGGCAGTGCAGAGAGGGAAGGTAGATGGAAAGGGGGGATGCTAGGCAAAGCTTAGTTGGTACGGAGATGCTAAGAAAGTTGAGGGTGTGGGAAACATTAAGCACAAGCAGTGGCAGCAGAGAGATGCTCTGAAAATCACTCAGGTTCTGCATTTTATTTTCCTATATTCTTAATTTTAAATTTTATCTCATAAATAAACCCTCTACTGTTAAATTGGAAGAGGCTTCTTAATCTTTTGCTTATCAATTTTGGAGCAGAGCAATGTAGAGAAATTTTTAAACTGCCCATATTAAATTAATAGTAGTCAATAGCCCCCAAGCTTAGTCCTCCAGTTAGATTAGGCCCTACAGTCAGACCAGTCAAGGTTAGACTAGCTAGTCAGTTAAAATATTTTTACATATGAATGGGCCCCAGATGTGACTAATGGCCTGATTATAATTTTTCTAAAGTCATAATTTTTCATATAATTATACTTTTCATATAAGTTGTTATATAATTTTTCAGATTAGATATAGTTAATTTTTTTACACTAGCAATACTAATGATTGTTTAATAATCCCATATGTACCATCATTTCTTCCTGATAATTGCTCAAAATTTCTGAGTAATCATTTGTTCTATATTCTTTCTTATATTTCCAATCAATTACCAAATAATATTGATTCTACCTAAACAATTTCTAGCATATCTCTCCCTTCTCTCCACTCACATAAATACCACAATATGTTAAGTCTTAACTTCCTTTCACTGAAAGCTAATGACATAGTCTCCCAGTTATTTTCTATGCCCCAGTTCTCTCCCCTTGACAATCTTTTGGCTATTCATTTTAGTTTGGATCTTCACCTACACTAACCTAGTCTATCGCCAGTCTCATGATTGTTCTCTATGCCTCAAGACTCTCTCCTTCACAATCTCTCCTCCAAAGTGTTTCCAAAGTGATAGACCTTTTGTACAATCTGACCAAATCACTTCCCTACTCAAAAAGTTTTAATATCTCTCTTTCTGTTCTCTATGATGTAATACAAACTCTGAAACCTGTCATATTAAATCCTTCATACTCTGACTCTAAACTTCTTTTTCAGGATTAATTAAAGATTACTCTCATATATATGTTTAAATCAAATTGCTTACTTAAAACAATGTTTCTATCTTTTTATTGTCAGCACATTATCATGGTTCCTTTCCTATATCGAAAGCTCCACAACTGATTGAAGAAAGATTGTATGCATAGCAAAGTTTTGGGATTTAGCAAGGCAAGATCAAAGTTAGGAAAACAGGGATTAAACACCAGTTGGCTTTGCTAACAAGGTTTCTGGTCATTGTTGAGAGTTATCAATTTCTGAGCAAGTTCAATGTTTGCTTAGAAAATTTTGCATTCAATCCTCATGAGGGAAAATGTTAGAGTTATTCCAAGTTTTCTATAGTTTTTATTAAGTGGGCAACAAATATATTCCAGCTCTTCCTTTCTATGGGCATCTACATTACCTTACTTGGTCTAAAGAATGTGGTTTCCCTGAACCTCCATATACTAAAAACACAAAACCTCTTTCTTTGCTTCTGATTATTATGATCTAGTCACATGACTTTGTCATAATTGGAATCACCTGCCATAATATTAGAGAAAACATACCTGATTACACAGAGTTAATATGAATAATAATTAATAAAGATACATAAAGAAACATTTACAATGAGACTGTGCATGAAAATCTTATCATAAATTCATGTATTCCCCAAGTGGCATATAGGGTACTCTGAAATCAAACATTCTAAAAAAGATACAGTTCATTTTGCTTACTACTCCCTTCCTGAAAACTGACAATGAAATACAGAAAACACTTCACAATTCCCAGATGAATTTTAACTAATACATGCAGCAGGTTAGGACATCTTACCATTTTTGTGTCATGAATTCCTTTATCTTTTTGTTAAAACATAAATTTTATGCACTTACAAATTAAGTGCATAAAATACGATATGTAGGATTAGAAAGCAAATTAATTTTACTGAAATATAGTGATAAACATACTTTAAAAAGAAATTTAAGGGGCAGCTAGGTGGCACAGTGAATAAAGCACTGGCCCTGGATTCAGGAGGACCTGAGTTCAAATCCAGCTTCAGACACTAGCTGTGTGACCTTGGTCAAGTCACTTAATCCTCACTGCCCACCCCCCCAAAAAAAAAAGAAGTTTAAGAACTTTGGGGTAAGAACTACTCAAGTAGGCTTTATAGACTCTACATCAAGGTTCTTCCTTACAGCATAATCAGCCTTTTCCTTTCAGTCTACTATGACTGCAAGGGACCTCCATTTATTTGTTGTCATGGCTAAGATGTCACTAGTCAAATGATAGAGGATAGGCAAAGGTGAATTAGATGCCCCATTCAATTTCTTGTCTCCTCTGTCTTTCTGGGTTATTTTAACTCCCACATAGCATTTGCTGCTTGGATGTTCCATCTTATAACTTTTGTGTGCAAATTCCTCTCTACTTCTTCACTTGAGAGCTAATGGCTGTTGGATGCCTGTGGAGAAAGAGGAGATAAAGGATGAGAGAAGTGTGTGAATGTATATGTATATGTGTATATACACATGTATATAAACATATGTAGGTATATATATACACATATACGTATACATTCTGTGTGTGTTTAAATATATGTGTCTAATGGAAGCATCGCTAGGGAAGGGGGAAGAGAAGAAAAAAGAAACTTACATGATAACTTTGTACATAATAGATTTACAGTTTCATGTAAAATCATTATTTTTTCCAATTGTGAGATTTAAAATTGGATATACGAGCATTGAACTCCCCCTTTAACATTTCCCTTATATATCAAATTTTTTCATGTCCCCATTTCAGTTTTTCTTGCAATGACTGTGGAGTGATTTTCCACTTCCTTCATGTTACAGATCATTTTACAGATCAGGAAGTGAGGCAAAAAGAGTTAAGTAACTTGCCCAGGACCATACATCTAGTAACTATCTGAGGCCAGATTTGAACTCAGGAAGATGAGTCTTCCTGATTCCAGGCCTGTTCCTCAGGTCCACTGTGCCACCTAGCTGCCCTAAATAGATAATGGATGGTTAATAATTAGGAAACAGACTACAAATCTTGCAGAGTTGTATCAGGTGTATTCAACCATTTAATAATTTGTTTGAGTTCTTTCTTAATCTTTCTATCTACCATCCATTTATCTATGAATGATTACCTCAGTTTCCTTCTATGCTAAAATTAGAGTAGATGGTATATATTTTTTAATTTACCTTAATAAACGTAATTGGGAATTAATTATTATTTTAAGATTTGAAGCTAGGTGGTGCAGTGGATAGAGCAATGGCCCTGGATTCAGGGGGACCTGAGTTCAAATCCAGCCTCAGACACTTGATACTTACTAGCTGTGTGACCCTGGAGAAGTCACTTAACCCTCATTGCCTTGCAAAAAAAAAAAAAAAAAGATTTGCTAAGCTCTTCATAAGTATATCTAATTTGATGGTCACAAAAACCCTGGAAGGTAAATACTATTATTATTATTATTATTATTATCACTTTATAGATGAGGAAACTGAGGCAAAAAGAATTAAAGTGACTTGTCCAGAGTCACAGAATAAGTACCTAAGCTAGAATTTGAAAATAAAAGGTATTTAAGGAGATATAAAACAAGGTGAGATGACTGGAAATTAATACCAAATAATCAAGGAAGTGAGTAGTATGAACAATCATAACTATGATTTGCTTTCCAAAAGTTCTGAATATCACTCTTCTTGATCCAGCCCATTGCTTAATTTAAGGATGCAAAAAAGAAAGGCATTTAGTCCAGAACATAGCTATCATTGCAACTAAATGGTTCTCATTCAGGGCTCAGAGATTCTAAACCTTTTTTTTTTTTTTTTGTTAAGAAAATTTTCATGGTTTTATTGTATAATGAGGCATTGGAACATCTGAACAAATCAAGATCTGGGCTGCACACGCAGCTGCTGCTTTCTCCTTCGTTTCTTTGGGTTACTAGAGCAACTTGTCAGTACATTAAAAAAAAAAAGACAACCTTTTGCATTACTTAGTCTTTCTAAGGCATGCGCTGGTACAACACAAACTTCTCCTGTCAGATGCGGCTAGTCTAACGTCCAAACATCATGCACAACACACTCAAACAGTGATGCCACTGCCACCACACCACGGTGGTGTCCACCCACCGTGGCCTTGTGGGCTTGTGTATGATATTTGGAGTGTTCTGAGGGGCTGGGGGGAGAGGAAGTGTGAATAATATCAGGAAGAGGAGAGAGAAGGAAACAGTGTGGGTGCCTTGGGAAGACGAAGTTCAGCCGAAGTTGTGCAGCGCTAGCCTGAACATGTCATTGGTGCACACCCAAGCATCATTTATGTTCTTTAATAGAAATATCTGGTGGAATCCCATGATGGGGTCTTCATCAGCCTTTAGCTGTCCCACCACCATGCTGAGTATACAGCTGTCGGGGTGGGCTGGTGGTCCTGAGCTCTGATACTGTGCTGGATTTTCTGAAACGGAAGGCTAGACAATTTCTCCACAATGGCTGCTTTGCCTTGGAATTGCTGCCCTTCCCATGTAAGGCAAGAGGCATCAATATATATTGCTCCTAATTGGGTTCTGTCATTATCAAATAACTGGTAGTAATGTTGCACAAAGCTGGATCCAATCTGCTCCCAAATCGGCTTGTCTCCCATTCTGGATCCTCACCTAGCAGCAGAAAACTACAGGCTGGCACGATGGCAGCGGCGGCAGCGGTGGCGGCAACCGACTAAACCTTTTTTTGAGAGGCATGGAGACATAATTCTTACTGACTAAAATATTTGAAAAATTCGTCTTTAGCCATGATTTTTTTGATGGGGAAGAATCTATTAAATATGATTCACTGTGCATAAATATAAAGTATTATCCTTGGGTTCAAAAATTTAATTTCATAATTACAAGGAGGGAAAGACATGGGAAGCCATATATCTTCTGAAAAAGTTTTAAAGTTTTATGTGGTCTATATTCTCTATATGAATTATATGGTGTTTGTCCTTCATTCACAAAGAGGACCAATGACATCAGGAAGAAGCTATCTTGACTTTCAAATAAATTGAATATGAGGAAGGAAGGACTGTGTAATGTCACCTGTCTTACTCCTCCATAGCTATCTGGGTCTAGTGGCAAAACGTATATCAGGATGATTGGAAATGGATCTGGATGCAGTGGGAGACCTTGGCCTTTTTAAGCTTTTTCCCCAGTTTCAGTTTGTCTGAGGCAACACACATTCAATGATTAAGGGTAGGTAATAAATAACACAAAAATTGCTACTTTTAACTACTTCAAAATAAAAAATCAGTGTGGGAAGAGGAGATCTTCAGAGGTTCTGGCCAGAATAGAAAATAATTCTACAATCTCTACATTAGCTAACAGTATGAAATGGTAGCCAAAATGCTAATGAGGTCTTGAAATTCAGAAAAAAGGGTATTAGATTCTATGAGTAGAAAAGAAAGAGAAGACATACTTTGTCCTATATAGATTATATCTAGACTGAATTCACCATTGGCTTCTGCATTTTAGAAAAAAAAAATGACTGATAAACTGGAGAACATCAAAGAAGAGCTACCAAGAGAATAAAAGGTCATGAATTCTTGTTAAATTAAGATCACAACTTTCTTATTAGCCTGGGAGAAATAACTACAAAAGGCAATTTGAAAGGGAGGAAACTTTGGACCTAGAGGTCTCTCAGTTTCTGAACCCCAATATTATGGTGAACCACCCAATTAACTCTCTCCATAATAAATCTGGCCCTTACAACTTGAAGTAACTGGGAGTATTTAGCTTGAAGAAGAGAAAATTTAGAAGTATATGCTTCTTTTCTTCAGGTATTCAAAGGGATATAAAAGAAGTATTATATTTTTGTTTTTTGTTCTTTTGGTTTGTTTTTTGTCCTTAGAGAGAGAGGAGAACTAGGAACAATGGTTGAAAGCTACAAAGAAACAAATTTAGAAGTAAGGTAAGTAAAAGCTACCTAAGAATTATAGCTATTCCAAATTGGATGAACTGTCTCAAGTGGTAGGGAGTAATGCATAATATAATGGAAACTACATTGGCTCTGGAGTGAAATAATGTGGATTCAAATCAAACCTCTGACACTTAGAAACTACATGACAAGTTAGTTTTCCTTGGTCCCCAGTTTTCTCATTTTAAAATGGGGAGAATGAGGTACATGCCATCCAAGACCCCATCTGACACTAAATGAATGATCCTTTGATCTCTAAAAAAATTGATATTATTAAAGCTCTATCAATATAGAGATAGCTATAGCTGTGGCAATTAAAATTATATGGGATTGCCCTATCACGCTCTCATTTAAGGGAAAATTAGCTGGGGTTCTAATATATTGCTACTTAAAAATTAGAGGCTAATGCCCCAGTTTGGGGGAATTAAACATTTTAAAGCATATTAAATATTACTAAAGAGAGCACAAGGCTCATAGAGTTAAGAAGGAGAGATAGTGGGGAGCTATAATGGGCTGTATCTGCTCCCTCCAAGTTCTAGGGCCAATAGAACATTAGACTGTATAAGCTTCCTGTGGGCTGGAGGAGAACACACCCTTACACATTGCTCAAAGCTAATTGGCTAGTATCATTCAAATCTATTGATTTACTGGATTTGAAGGTTGTTTGGCACAGTGTGTGCTGATGTCAGAGTATGGAGCCCTCCAAGGGGAAAAAGCTTTCAGGTAGGTCTTGTTTTAATCTACATTCACAGTCTAAGGTCCAACCATATTTCCTTTGAAATTCTCCTGACTCTGAGCTGGCCTTAAGAAAGGTCTGGCCAGGCTCTCTGGGTCTCATAGAACCACATTATTTTCTCACAAACTATGTTAAGTGATGTTTTGGTAATAGTTGTGGTGGTTACTACTAGTTGCTATAATAAATGGGTTCCCTTTTCACTGGAGTCTAAAAACAAACAAAAAATTCTAGATAACCATTATTTGGATAGTTTATAATGAGCATTCTTCTTCAAGTTGTATTGGAATAAATATCTCTTAAGGTTCCTATCAAGTCTAAAATTATTTGATTATATGAATTCATTATCAAATGCAAACTCCTTTGCCTGTTGTTAAAAACATTCCACAGTTTTGTACCAACTAATTAACCTAGAATCATTTCATTGTATGCTGTTTCACAGACTTTATAGTTAAACAAAGTGGCTGACTTTGATTTGAGGCAACTGGTGGCACAGTTCATAGAGTAATGGGCTTGGATTCAGGAAGATCTGAGTTGAAATCTAGCCTTAGACCCTTACAAGTTATGTGGGCCTGTATTATAATTACCTTCTTCCCCTACAAACTTTTCCCTCTACTTCTGTTCTCATACTTTCTTGCCTGTGAATAGTTACAACGTCTACCCATCATTTGTTGTATGTACTCCTTCCACTTTCTGCTTCTTGAAATCCTGCATTTTCTTCAAGGCCTAGGTCATGTCACCATGTCCAACTCAAGTGCAACCTCCTTTAAGAAATCCTTCTTGATCTGAATTCCTTATAATTATGTCTTTTTCCTCAAATTTTCTTAGAAGTCTATGTATAGTTCTCTTCTATTCCCCTATCCCATTCTACTTGTCTCATACTTACTTCTGAAGATGTCATAACCCTATAATTAATTTATAATCAATTCCTTGGAGGTAAAATATATATCATATCTCATATATGTAATCTTAGTACCTCTCAAGTAATCTTAATTTTTCTTTGAAAAATGGAAGTAGCCCATAACTCCCCCCACCAAAAACAAAAAAACTTCCTTAGCAATGCTGCTCCACATGATCAAGATTTCTTGGTTTCTTGGGTATGTTCATGTTCAGATGCATATAGAAACAAATCTATAGCAGGGAAAATAAAGGAAAATGTTACTAGAAAACAACAACAACACTACCTCTCTTTCAAATTGCAATACTATAACCTGTTTCTTTCCTTCCTCTTTTCTCCTTCTCTCCTTCTTTCTTTCCTCTCTCTTCCTTAAGATATCATCCATAGTCCTCTCTGGTGTTTGCACTGTGTGAGGCCATGGCATGCTGAGGTAGGATGGAGAATTTGGCCAAACAGGACAGCTGGTTATTATGAAACACTGATCTAAGCAAGAACAAATGGTTCTCTAATATATATTTTTAGATTTGAATAAGTTGTATTTCTTTGAAAGGGCTCAAGGCCCACCCACACACAAAAATAATTCCACATTGAAATATCTTAGCTTTGACCTTTTATAGAACTAATGAAAACAGGAAAGTAATTAACTTTAGTTCTCCCTGACATAGTTAGCTCTTAGACGAAGATCCCAAATGCATTTCTATCCATTCACATACACTGTAAAAAGTAATAGAAGCACTACTTCTTTAATGAAGAAAATAATTTTGGTGAGGTAAATAATTTGCAATATCTAACATTGCATGTGGTCATTGTGGATAATTCAGTGAATTGAATTATTTACTTTTTGAAAAAGAACCTTTGCTCCCCCCACCAAAAAAGTACACAGTCTTTTGTTATTGATGTCATAAAATCCAGTTGCCCTTCATTCACAATGATCTTTATCAAGCTACACACAGTGAGTATGGAATTCATATGTTGAAGTTGATTTAGCTCCACAGGAGCATCACATAAACAATGAAAAGCTTGGGTGACAATTAAGACTACATTCATAGTTATGTCAAGCCTCTTCAAAATTTTGGTTTGTCATCACATTTTAAGTTTGTGGTCTCCCAAGCATTATCTTTGCTACTCTTTCTGTATCTTTCTTTTACTACTGCCTTTGAGTGTGCTTCACCCATTTCAAGAAGAGGCATCTATCAGTCATTTTATGCCTTTTAAAATTGTTAGTGTTATTTACATGATCCTCACTTTCAACTCTAGAAAAAAAGTAAAAACAGAAAGAAAATAAGATTAAAAAAATCAAAAAGAAGAAGCCTTCCAGCAAGCAACTAGGTCACCTGTCATTCTTAGACAAACAGGTGATTTAAATATCAGGGGGTATCAGAGGTAGAAGAGGAATAAAAATGTTTTTTGTCATTTTCTTTGTCTTTCAGTGGTTCTGACAGAAAAAAGGGATGGTCTAACTCTGAGTTTTTTCTTCTTTGATTCAGTAAAGGTCATTCAGTAAGGAGAAAATGCAAAACAAGTAAACAAATAAAAAAACCCAAAAAAACCATATCTGAATTGAGGCCTCAGGTAGCCATTGAATCTTTTCTAAAATTGGGATGTTAATGAGATGTGACTCCTTATTGATTTTTAGTTCCTTCCATCCTTTGGGAATGCATTATTTGTGAAAAGTGACTGATGCTTGGGAATATCTGACTTTCATCCTGCATCAAAGACTCTATGAATCAACTTGGTACAATTAAATTGGGTAATCCATTAAGTGACTTATCACCACTGAAACTACATCTCTAAAGATCGGTATTGGATTAGCATGGGGTGCCTGCTGAGGGAGTCACATTTTTTTTTTCTCATCAGCACAACTGACACTGGTGCAACATTCTGTTTTTAAAGCCTATTCAACTAAAATCCTACAAGGAATGTTTAATGACAGAAAGTACTCACATTTCTGCTTTAGAAAAGCAATTCATCAGTGGGCCATTTTCAATGGTCTTGAACTGAATTGGAGCCAAAAGTAGGAGTCATAAATAATTTCCTCCAACTCTAAATTTATAATCCCATGTGACTATGCCTACATCAATCTTGTGCCTGTGACAAATTCAGTTGATGATTATAGTATTCTCAAACAGTCTTCCCTGGATTCTATCTCCATTCACCAAAGAGGCCAATTCTTACTCTAGAAGCAGGCATAAGGACATTTAATTACAAATTCCCCTGAGGTAGGTAAAAGAGTGGTGGTCAACAGAGGGTTGAAATTTCAGGCCCAAGAAGAGAGACTTAGCAATTAGCAGAATATGAATGATCAATCAATGGCATTTAGGTGCTTAGTGGATATAATAGTACTGGACATGAAATAAGGAAGGTCTGATTTTAAATTCTGACAGCCATTTTACTAGCTCTTTTCAGTTTTATCATCTCCAAAAACAGAATAACAATTGTGATGTTTAAAATCTAATGTGTGGTCACCTAACCTGACCCCAGTGTATGGGAGAAAACTGGCTAAGATTTACTGATGAATTCAGCAAGAGTTTAGGCTTTTAAGGATTTATTAAAGAGTAAAGATAACACATGGCATCCCATAATGCCAGAAAAGTCTGTGTACTTTCTATCTACTCTTTCTCTGTCCATCTTTTCTCTGTCTCCCACCAAGATGAAGTCCTGAATGAAAAGAGGGGCCCTCCTTTCCTAGCAGCCCATGTGAAGTTCTGCCACCAAGCCAATATCTCGAACGAAAAAAGAAAGATCCTCAGCAGCTTCTCCCAGAAGCCCTCTGTGAAACAGGAAGCAGGCCTATGTCTGCACACACAGCTCCAAGCTGGTAGCTTTGATTGACATGACTACAGGCCATTCTATAGACGGAACTTCTGGGTGCCAGGGCACATGCTTTCTCTTTGGTGGAGAGCTCTGATTCTCCCATAATGGTACCTTAAAATAAATTTGCTGTGTCCAAAAATCTCATATTGTTACTATATTCAACAAATTGAACTAATGTGGTACCTTGTTACAAGGAATTTAATTGTATTATAATATCTATTTTATGAGATCAAATGAGATAATATATCTAAAGCATTTCCTCCCCTATTCTATTTTGATGTGAATATATCTTGTTTATTTAGAGTTGTCTGCATGAATTCCTTGAGAACAGAGTGTCTTCTGCCTATCTTTATGTCTCCAGTGCTTAGTACAGTGGCTGGTAAATGCTTAATAAATGCTATTGATAGAATAATGAAACACTATTCATAAGCCAAGGGAAGATAAGGAGGAATGGGGCCCATTAGCTGGTAAATAGAAGGGGGAGAAAGTACACTACCTACCTAATTGCAGCATTGTTGAGTCAGTCTAACTTTTTTTTTTCAGGGCAATGGGGGTTAAGTGACTTGCCCAGGGTCACACAGCTAGTAAGCGTAAAGTGTCTGAGGCTGGGTTTGAACTCAGGTACTCCTGAATCCAGGGCCAGTGCTTTATCCACTGCGCCACCTAGCCACCCCCCTCAGTCTAACTTTTGAATATCTGTTTCATTGTAAAAATGATTATAATTCTGGGTAGCAAGATGGGGCTGTGTATAAAGCATCAGCCTTGGATTCAGGAGGATGTGAGTTCAAATCTGGCCTCAGACTCTTGATACTTAACTACCTGTGTGACCCTGAGTAAGTCACTTAACCCTCATTGCCCAATCAAAAAAAAAGATTATAATTTACTGTATTATACATTGAAAACCCAAATCTAGAAGTATGTTTGTAATCGAATTCTTACCCTGTTTTTGTAGTTGCAGAAGGGGAGGAAAATGATGAATGAATAACCAGCAATATTTGATGGAATACTTTATTATAAAGAAATCCAACCAGAATTGATTAGTTGGAATGAGGTTGTAGAATGAGACAATATTTATTTTTAAGATCAGTATTTCTCATTCAAGTTATCAGAAGAAAACTATATGATGATTATTTTCTTTTAAACTACCTGTAACAAGATTCCCACATTCCCCATTTCTCTGATTTGTTATATTGATAATAAGAACCCTTTGGTTTGAGGTCAGAGTTCCTTGGCCCAAATTCTGCTATTAGCTTAATATTGGGCACAGGTCATCTAACAATTTCTTTGAGCCTCATTTCCATTATTAGAAGATAAGGAGTTTGGATTAGATCAACATTAATAACTATCCAGTTCTACTCTAAATCTATGTCATGAACCTATCCCTGAATTAAATAGAAATCATACGTGAAATCATTTAATACAGAATTCTAACTAATAGAATACAATAAATTTTGACCTTACTTAATTTTCTTTGATTTCTGCTGAACATGTCAGTAAATATCTCCCCGATTTTTTCCTTTATGATTCCATGCCCCACTTGATGTGTTTCCCTCATTGTTGATTTTATGACACAATGTACGTTTTTACCTCTTCATTGTTTTTGCATCACCTCATTCTTTTATCCCAATATAAAACTAGCAACTGGCCCACCCCCAAAAAAAAAACCCACTAGCAACTATAATAAAATGCTAAGAAATTGTGTTTAAGCAAGCAAAAAAGGGCTATAGAAAATGAGATAAGAGGGGGTTAAGACAGAATAGCTTAAAGAATCCAAAGGAACTTTGAATTCAATATGTGATGTTCATTTCACCTATTCCTTCTCTTGTTTGACCTTTCAGTTTTTATGCCAAAGAGAAAAATAAACATATTTTCCACATTCATTTCTCACAGTTAATTTTTGTTATTTTCATTGTTGCTTCCCTTATAATTTTGTTATTCTCCCTTAATGTCTTTTTAAAGGTGCATTGCGTTCATAACTGTGATTCATAGTTTTTTTTAATTTTATTTTACCAAAATAACATTTTCTGATTTTACAATCAAGGCAGTTGGAAAATGAATTTTATTTTCAGAAATTTGATATGTGAGATACTTTAAAGTAGTCATTTCATAAAGTGTAATATACTTGAATTTTCCTGTGTTTATTGTTTAGGAATTCTGTTATGACTAGTATCCATACAATTGTTGTTCAAGAATGAGCAAGGAATCAAAATGAATACTTCTAGGAAATAATTTGCATTTCCTCTTTTGAAATAATACAATAACTTGTATCACATTAGTGATATATTATAACATAATATAAAAATAATATATAATATATAACATAACATAACCACACACACATACATATACATATATATACATATATATATATACATATATATATATATATATATATATATATATATATATCATTCCATGTGGAAATTAAGTGAGGTCTAAAATGGTTATGCAAGAGAATAGATGTACTAAATTCTGTCCTTGAATATATGCTCATAGGTTCATTTATTTGAGGCATTTTCTTCTTCAATTCATAATTGATCTCTAATTTAATTAATGGTCATACTCTCTCCCATCAGGTAGATCACCAACCATCTTTAGTTTCTCTTGCTGGGCAACTCTATGTCTTCCTGTAAATGTTCCTTTTCTTAGTGCCTAGTATATTGGATAGATACCATTCCACACACTTACATTCTCAAACTTGGCATTATTCTTACCTCCTCATTGTCCTGAACCCCATATTTCTAGTTAGCTACCATATCCTTCCTTTCTATTGCCACAAGATTTGTTGAAGAATCTCTGCACTGTTTACATGATCACCACAAATTTAGGCTTTCATTACTTCTCACCAGTACTACTGAAATTTTACTATAAATAGTCTCCCTGCTTTAAGTCTATGCCCCAAACATATGCTTAAATTATTTTACTGAAGTCCTAGTCTGACTTTGTAACTCTCCTATAGACAGTAATAATTTGATTCTACATTCACAATCTTTCACAATCTTCCCCAAGCTATTTTTCAAATTGTATTTTAGATTACTCCCTTCCGTGTAACAAGCAGTTCAACCATACTGTCCTTCTCTATGTTCAGAAGCTTAGCGTGCCTGTGCCCTTCCCAACTGGGCCACCACCACTTGATTTGGTGCACTGGTTCAGAACCAGGGTGCTCCACCCCAACTCCAGCAGAGACTGCAGCCACTTCACTTTAGCCAAATTCTGAATCCCCTTACTGGTCCACGAGCTGAGCCTCAGAAGAAGCACCTGGCATCAAAGATGCTGAGGAGCTGGAGGCATGGCCTGTCCCTGGCTGGGTCCAAACTGTGTGCTGAGCTCCTCTCTCATAGTGAATAGCAGGTGATCTCAGTTGCCATCTTTGAGTGGAAAATAGTCTCACTCTGTTCTTATGTGAGTTAGGTTGCTCTGGGAATTTTTATGGCATTATTTGGGAGTGAGTGGATGGGTTTATAGGGAGTTTGCAGGATTCACAGCCTCTCCTCGGACATCTTGATTTCACCCCCCAAGAACCCCTCATTTCTAAAATATATAGGGAACCAAATCAAATGTATAATATTGCAGGTCATTCCTCAATTGAGAAATGGTCAAAGGATATGAACAGGCAGTTTTCAGATGAAGAATTCACAGCTATCTGTTGCCATATGAAAAAAATGCTTTACATCACTATTGATTAGAGAAATGACAATTAAAAAACTCTGAGTTATCAATTCAAACCCATCAGATTGGCTAATATGACAAAAAAGGAAAATAATAAATGTTGGTCAATCTCTGGAAAAATTTGAACACTAATGCATTGGTGGTTGAGTTGTGACCTGATCCAACCATTCTGTAGAGCAATTTGGAACTATGCCCAAAGGGCTATGGTGCTGTATATAACCTTTGACCCAGTAATATCACTACTAGGTTTGTATCCCAAGGAGACCATAAAAAAATGGAAAAGAACCCACATGTACAGTAATGTTTATAGCAGCTCCCTTTGTAGTGGCAAAGAATTGGAAATCAAGGGAATGCCTATCAATTGGGGAATGGCTGAACAAGTTGTGGTATATGAATATAATGGAATACTATTGTACTGTAAGAAATGAGGTTCAGGTAGATTTCAGAAATCTTGGAAAGCCTTAAATGGACTGATAATGAATAAAGTGAGCAGAAACAGGAGAACATTATACACAGTAACAGCAACATTGTGTCATGATCAATTGTGAGTGACTTGGCTCATCTCAGCAGTTCAATGACCCAAGACAATTCCAAAGAACTCATGATGGAAAACGTTCTCCACATCCAGAAAAAAAAAAAAACAAACAAACAAACAAAAAAAACCCTGATGATTCTGAATGCATATTTAACCATAATGTTTCTACTTTGAATTTTGTTTTTTGAACTTTTTCCCTTTTGTGCTGATTCTTCTTTCACAACATGACTACTGCAGAAATATGTTTAATGTGATTGTACATATATAACATATCAGATTGCTTTCTGCTTTGGGGAGGGGGAGGGTGGGAGGAAAGGAGAAAAATTTGGAACTAAAAATCTAATAAAACAAATGCTGAAATCTATCTTTACATGTAACTGGAAAATAATAAAATCATTTTATGATTTATAAAAAATTATAATAACCATTTAATAAATGGTCAAGCAATATGGTCAGTTTTCAGAAGAAGACATAAGCAATATGATCAGTTTTCAGAAGAAGACATCAAAGCTATTCAAATAAAAATGTTTTGTTAGTACTGATTAGAGAAAATCAAATTAAAACAACTGAGATATCACCTCACAACTATCAGAATGACTAAAATAACAGAAAAGGAACATGATGCATCTTTCAAAAGAAGTGGGGAAAATGGAGACCCAAAATGCATTGTTGGCGGAGTTATAAATTGTTCCAACCATTCTGGAGAATATCTTTAACTATTTCCAAAGGATGATAAATCTGTGCCTATCAATTAACCCAGCAATAAAGAGACCTAAGATAAAAACATATCTACAAAAAATATTTGTAGCATCTCTTTTTGTGGTGGCAATGAACTGGAAACTGAAGGGATTTATATCAATTGAGCAATAGCTAAAGCTGTGGTAAATGATTTTGATGGAAATCCATTGTGCTATAAGAAAGGAGAAGAAAGACGCTCTCAAAAAAAAACTAAAAGAAAAAAATAGGAAGACATACTAACTGATGCAAAATGAAGTGAGCAGAGCCAGGAGAGCATTATATACACTAACAGGAAAATTGTTCAGGATGATTGACTGTGTAGAATCTGGTTACTCTGTTAAAGACAAGGATGCAAGACAATTCCAAATGAACCATGATGAAAAACATTATACACCTCCAAAAGTGATAAACTTTGAATATAGATTAAATCATACTTTTTTACTTTATTTTTTTGTGGATTTTTTCCTATATGTTCTTCTAAAACATGGCTAATATGGAAATACATTTTTAACGAATTTCCATGTATAAGCCATATCAAAGTGCTTTTCTTCTCACATAAGGGGAACAATTAGAAGGGAAGGAGAGAATTTAGAACTCAAAATTTAACAAAATTAATGTATTTTATATGTAATTGGGAAATATTTAACAAAATAATAGATATTAAACAAAATAGCTTAAAATTAATGTTTTAGTGACAACACTGCCATGTGTATTATTGTCATCCTTCAGAACAGAGAACAAGAAAATGAAAAGCCTATGGTAAGTAAGAGATGAGAAATGCCCTCTTGTTAGAATGTGATTTCTTTCCAGTGAAAATCAGGGAGAGAAATGAGGTACCACTATTTTTATTGCTGCTGCAACTCCTCTTGCAATGGCCATGATTTTGAAAGAAAAAGATAATGGCAAGAGGAAAAGGTAAGAAACGAAGGATGATTCCTATTTCTGGAGAACAATAGAGGTGAAATATCTTCCTCCCTGTCTTTTACTTTTTTCCACCTTCTTCATTGGACCCCTGCAGATGAGTATACCTGTGGCCTACATATTGACTTAGTTTATAATATCATATTATCCATATTTTATTATAGTTTATTTTATTAACTATTTCCCAATTACAATTTCTTTTTATTTGAGTGATAGTGAGTTGTGTTGGGGGCTGGCCTCCTTACCCCATGTTTCATGTATCTATTCTAGATAACTCTAAGACTAGAAGTTGAGGAGAAGGTGCTGACCTATATTGTTGGAGTCTTTCCTCATCTGGGATTGCCTTGCATCAGTGAAATTAGAGGTCCAGTCCTTATCTATCCCAGTTTTATAAGAAACTATACCAGATGCTGAGGACACAAAGGTGAAAAATGTGACAGTCCCTTCTTTAAAGAAAAATACAGTTAGGGGCAACATTAAGGGAGTCAGAGGCAATGTGATCTGTCATCACTTTTGAGACTGACTGGCAACCCACTATTATGTATGACTACAGTCTCTGTCAGCAACTGGTAAACATGAATTGTTTATTTTTGTCTGAAGCTATACTTTTATTACAGAATTGCATACTTCTAGTATATCTCATGAACAAACTTTGAACCCTGGTCTTCTTGACTACATATTTACCCTTTCATCTACTACCTCATTCTAACTTCAAGTTATATAAATTATTTAAGTTAATATCTTCAGTCAATCAAAAAGCAGCAAAATCAATAAAGTTATTAGTCAAGTTGGTTACTTGACATTAGGCAGGCCATATTACTGGTTGATTGGATAGATATTTTATTTAGCAAACAGTATAGCACTAATGGAATGATATAGATAGGGAATTATGAAGGTTACCAAGAAAATTATTTTCTTCTTGCTGAAACATTTTGTTTGGCTAGGGGCTAAAGATAAAGGGGG
This sequence comes from Dromiciops gliroides, assembly GCF_019393635.1. NCBI lineage: Eukaryota > Metazoa > Chordata > Mammalia > Microbiotheria > Microbiotheriidae > Dromiciops > Dromiciops gliroides. The sequence continues at coordinate 691,072,156 of NC_057861.1, read as the reverse complement.
GATTTGGTATAATGATTGGGAGAAAAACATGGCTCAATTTTTCCTATAATATTTCCTAAAATGTAGTCTTGAATAATTATATAATTTATCAATTTTCCTTTGTATAATATTAATATATAACAGTAGTCAGACATCTGTAAAGTCACAAAAATGCTTCCTCATCCGATGTGTAAGACAAGCATCCTCTAAAACCAGCCCTTTGTTTACTCCTTGTTGACCATGTAAAAATTTCAAGAGAAAATATTGTCAAGGCATACCATTTAAAAAGCCAAAAATAAAAAAAAAATGGAGCAATATCTTTAAACTCAAGTGATGTTTTAGCTTCCCAGGTATCTTTTATTTTGTGTGACTCAAATTGTATGTCTGAAGTTTAGCACAACTTTGGTGAATGAATTTATCTTTAGGAATTAAAATAATTCACAATCTTAATTACTAAAAGCTCATTTCCTGAGAGAATGTCTCATTCCAAGAAGGCATTGTTTTAATAAGTAGAGAAATAGAAGAGCCCAATTCCATCTAAGAAGTTGAAGTGACAAATTAAACATTTCTCAACTGTTAAGGTTTTGTTTTATTTTATTTTACAGCAGAAGACTCAGTGGTGGAAAAGCTATACTTAAAATTGACATCTGAGCTGAATTCAAATCCCATTCACTTACACTTAAGTAATTAAGTAATCCTGGATAAATCACTTAACCTCGATGTGCCTAAGGCAGTGGGCTTTGGTTTATCTAGTGATTCTGAAATGGATATGTAAGTAACACAGTGGAGAAAATTTTTGTCCTTTAGAATTTTGCTTTCCCCCAACTATATGTAAGAAACAATTTTAATGTCCATTTTTAAAACTTTGTGTTCCAAATTCTCTTCATCCCTCCCTCCCCACCCCACTCCACCTTTAGAAAGCAAGCAATTCAGTGTAAATTTTTATGTGCATGGAGATGGATTACATTTTTCATAAATCCATCTGAGTTGTCCTGGATCATTGCATTGCTGAGAATAGTCAAATCATTCAGAGCTGCTGTTACTTTGTGTATAATACATCTCAGTTTTCATCAGCTTATGTAAGTCTTTCCAGGTATTTCTGAGAGCATGCTTCTTATCATTTCCTATGGCACAAGAGCGTTCCATCATAATATAATCCCATGGTTTGTTCAGCCATTCCCCAATTGATGGGCATCTCTTTAATTTCAAATTCTTTTTACCAGAAAAGGATGCCAAAATACTTTTATACATACAGGTCCTTTAACTTTTTAGTTTTTAGCTCTTTTTGGATATTGGCCTAGTAATTTGTATTACTGCATGGTTTTATAGCCCTTTAGACATAGTTCCAAATTGCTCCCCAAGATGTTTGAATCAGTTTACAGCATCACCAACTATACATTAATGTCTCATTTTTCCCATATCCCCTACATCATTTGTCATTTTCCTCTGCTGTCCTATTATCCAATCCAATAGGTACTAAGTAGTACCCCAGAATTGTTTTGAATGGCATCTTTTTGGGTTTTTTAAGGGGAATGAAGTTTACATGACTTGCCCAGGGTCACAAAGTTAGTAAGTGTCAAGTGTCTGAGGGTAGATTTGAACTCGGGTATTCCTGAATCCAGGCCTGTTTTTTTATCCACTGCACCACCTACCTAGCTGCCCCCTGACTTGCTTTGGTTTTTTTGGGACAATGAGGGTTAAGTGACTCACCCAAGGTCACACAGCTAATAAGTGTCATGTGTCTGAATCCAGATTTGAACTCAGATCCTCCTAAATTCAGGGTCAGTGCTTTATCCACTGCACCACCTAGCTGCCCCTGAATTGCATTTTTCTAATCAGTAGTGTGTTAGAGCATTTTAAAAATATGGCTATAGATATCTTGGATTATTTCATCTGAAAATTGTTCATTTCTTTCACACATATGAATTGGGAAATGGCTCTTATTTTAACAACTTTGACTCAGTTCTCTATGTGTTTGAGAAATAAGGGCTTGATCAGACAAACCTGCTTCAAAATTTTTTTTCAGTTACTATTGCTAACTTAATTTGCCTCCATCCTACTCCGTCCCCATGACATTTACTATATTCTCTCCTTTTATTCTTCCCTCCTCAAAAGTGTTTTGCTTCTGGCTTCTCCTCCTGAAATCTGCCCTCCCTTCTATCACCTCCAATCCCCTTTATCCCATTTATCCCCTTCCCCTCCTACTTCCCTGCAGGATGAGATAGATTGTTATATCCAATTGAGTGTGTATGTTATTCCTTCTTTAAGCCAGTTTTGATAATAGTAAGATTCATTCACTCCTCAGCACCTCCACTATCTTCCCTTCACTGGATAAGCTTTTTCTTTCTTCTTTTATGTGAGATAACTTATTCCAGTCTACCTGTCCTTTTTCCTTTCTCCCAGTGCATTCCTCTCTGACACGTTAATTTAATTTTTTGAAGTTACCATCCCTTCATATTGAACTCACACTGGTGCCCTCTGTCTAAATATACTTCCTCCAGCTGCCCTAATAATGAGAAAGTACTTATGAATTAAAAGTATCACCTTTCCATGTAGGAATGTAAACACTTTATCTTTTTAATATCCCTTATGCTTTCTTTTTCCTGTTTCTCTTTTTATGATTCTCTAGAGTCTTGTATTTGAGAGTCAAATTTTCTATTCAGCTCAGGTCTTTTCATCAAGAAGACCTGAAACTCCTCTCTTTAATTGAAACCCCATTTTTCCCCTGAAAATTTTGCTGGGTAAGTGATTCTTGGTTGTAATCCCAGTTCCTTTGCCCTCTGTAATATTTTATTATAATCTCCCCTCTCCTGTAATGTAGAAGCTTCTAAATCTTGTGTTATGCTGACTTTGGCTCCACAATACTCAAATTGTTTCTTTCTGACCCGTTGCAATATTTTCTCCATGACCTGGGAGCTCTGGAATTTGGTTGTAACATTCTTGAGAGTTTTCATCTAAAGATCTCTTTCTGTTGGGGATCAGTGGATTTTTTTCAATTTCTATTTTACCATCTGGTTCTGGAATTTCAGGGCAATTTTCCCTGACAATTTCTTGGAAGATGATGTCTAAGCTTTCTTTTTGATCATGGTTTTCAGGTAGTCCAATGATTTTCATATTATCTCTCCTGGATCTGTTTTGCAGGTCAGCTGTTTTTCCAAGGAGATATTTCACATTGTCCTCTATTTTTTTCATTCATTCAGTTTTGCTTTATTATTTCTTGATTTCTCACAAAGTAATTAACTTCTAGTTGCTCAATCCTAATTTTTAAGGAAGATTTTTCTCAGAAAGCTTTTGTACTTCCTTTTCCATTAGGCCAATTTAGCTTTTCAAGCTGTTGCCTTTTTTTCCCCTTGATTTTCTTGCATCACTCTCATTTCTCTTTCCATTTTTCCTCTACCTTTCTTACTTTATTTTCAAAGTTCTTTTTGAGCCCTTCTGTTGCCTGAGACTACTTCATATTTTTTTTGGAAGCTTTGGATATATGGGCTTTGACTTTTTTATCTTCTATGGGTATATTTATCTTCCTTGTCACCGTGTAATGTTTTTAGAGTCAGTTTTTTTTTTCTGTTTGCTCATTTTCCCAGCCTATTTCTTGATTTTGAACTCTTTTTAAAGTGGGGCACTGCTCCCAACATGGAGGGCCCACTGTCCCAAGCTTCAGGGATATTTTGCAGTTGTTTTCAGAGATGCTTCTAGGAATGTGTAAGTTTTAATTTTTTCTAAGGTGGAATGACTTAAGGAGAGATATGTTTACTCCTCTCCTGGCCTGTGCTCAGGCCTGCAAGCAACCACAGGCCTACTTTTCTGCCATGGACAGAGTCCTGCTCCGCTGTGGCTGAAGCTCTTTTGTGCTTGTGCTCCTCCCCACCTGGGACTGACAACCAAGGCTTTGAGTTGAATGGGAGTATGGAGAAAAAACCCGATGTTCCTGCCTCAGTGCTAGCAAAAAGATCCCTGTAATTTCCTTATGGCCAATTGTTTAACCCCCTAATTGTCTGTGGGTTGAGTTCCAGTTGCTGATGATGATGATTCAGAGGTTCCCAAGGCCGTCACCTTATTTGTTGTGGCTGGAACTGCATATGCTCTGGCACAGTCTGCTCTGGGCTATAGCCATATGAAAAAAAAAATTCTCTAACACACTACTAATTAGAAAGATGCAAGTCAAAAAAAATTCCGGTGAATTACCTCATACCTATTGGATTAGATAATAGGACAGCAGAGGAAAATAAGAAATGTTGGAGGGAATGTGGGGAAAATGAGACATTAATGCACTGTTGTTGGAGTTGTAAACTGATTCAAACATTTCGTAGAGCAGTTGGGAACTATGGAGAAAGGTCTATAAACTATGGCCAAAGAACTATTTGTGGGTCTGGGCTGGGACTAAGGCTGTGTTGGCATAGTCTCTGCTAGGCTGAGCTTCACTCTCAGATAGGTAAAACAGACTTTTTCTGTCAACCTTTTTAGTTGTCTTTGACAGGAAAATTTTTCACACTGTCTTTTTTTTGGGGTTCTACTGCTCTAGGAATTGTCTTACAATATTATTTGAAAGTCTTTAGGGCACAGCTAGGTGGCACAGTGGATAAAGCACCAGCCCTGTATTCAGGAGGACCCGAGTTCAAATCTGGACTCAGACACTTGACACTTACTGGCTGTGTGACCCTGGGCAAGTCACTTAACCCCCATTGCCCCACAAAAAAACAAAACAAAAAACAACCCCCCCCCAAAAAAAGAAAGTCTTTGGAGGGGTCTTGAGGAGAGCTCAGGCAAGTCACTGCCTTTCTTCACCATCTTAGATCCACCCCCACAGTGGAGAAATCTTAAAGGTTGTCGAATTTCTTAATTTTTTTTGTAGGAAATATAATGAGTCCCAGAGAGATTAAATTAATTCCCTACTGTCAAACAAGGAGGAAGTAGGTAAACCATCATTAGAATCCATATCATAGAAGCCTAGATTCAGGTTATTTACTTCAATTCTTTCATTTTGCAGTTGACCAAAGGAAAAAAAAAAAAGGACCTTCACAGATGGTAAATGACTACTTATATTTAGTCATTTACATTTTACCTGGCACTTGAGATTTTGAGTTCTTGGAAAAGAAGAGCTTTTTTTCTGCCTATTTTTGTATCATTGGAGCTTAAACTAGTTACTGGCACATAGTAGGCACTTATCCATATTTACAGACAGACTGACTGATTCCAAGAAGGTGACATAGGTAGTTAAATTTTGGAAATAGGATAAGAACCCATATTTTCTAACTATTAATCCTGTGTGGTTTGGTTTGGTTTTCTCCTGAACCATGTTATTTCTTCCCCTCTTAATCTTTTTCTGTGAGGTTGCTTATTTAGATCAAGGTGCTCATATTTAATGGGGCAGACAAAATGGAAATAAGAAGTTATATGCAAAGTATATATACAAGGAATTAACTTAGAAATTGTAAGGGCCTAATATCTAGCTATGATGTCAAAAATCTAATGTGTGGTCACCTTAAATTAGAAACTTTAGCAAGCATTTAGACTTTTAAATATTTATTAAAGTGCATCAGAAGTTAGTAAAGAAAGAGAGGTAAAAAACAAACTTCATCTAACTATCTAAGAGAGCCCAGCATCTCTCCTCCCACCAAGCCAAGGTCCCACAATGAAAGGCTTGCTCCTCCCAGAAGCCTCCTCTGAAACAGAAATCAGGTCCATCCACACATACACAGCTCCAAGCTAATTGGTTGGTAGTTCTGATTGACAGGACCCATGGCAGAAACCATCACTTCCTGACACTGATCTGACCTTAGAAACCCCAGAAAAGGTCACTTCCCGGATGCTAAACTCACATGGTTTCTTTTCAGGGCAGAGCTCACAATGTCCCTCCCAGCGGGGGGTGTCATTCTAATTCTCCCAAAAGGAAGATAATACTAGATTGAAGAGATCAGGAAAGACATCTTCCAGAAAGTAAGATTTGTGCTGAATTTTGAAGGAACCTAGTAGAAAACTAAGAAGATAACAACAACAATAAAACAAAACCCTTTTCTCATCAGCCAAATAAATATGACAATGTCAACGTCTATACAAGTATTTATTCAAAATATACCTCAATCATTTAAACACAAGAACTCAAAAAACTATAGCAGTCCAGGACCACTTAATTGGGGTGAGGGAAGGGAAGATACAGAGGAATCTCATGTAGCACCTTCAAGAGAAGGCTAGTCAACATAGAAGCCTACAGTTAACATGCAGAATTTCTCGATTCAGATTGTTGGATATAGGTATTTTTCCCAAAATGATGCAAGCCCTTTGAGGAACCAAATATCTTGTATTTTATTTTTGTTTCCCCAGGAACTAGCATAATGCCTGGCAATCAATACGTACTTAATGTATGTTGACTGATTCAGTAAACTCACCATATTTGGTGACTGATCCTTGACAGTAATAGACAGGCAAGAAGTGTTTTTAGAATGAAGGACCTATGTAAATCTGAATCATAGCCCAGCCACTCCTTAGCCTTGTGAACTTGGGAATTAATTTAATTTCTCTAGGCTTTAATTTCTTCATTTGTAAAGCAAGGGGAAGTGATTTTGTTGTGATCTCTAGGGTCTTTTTAAAGCTTTAATCCTACAATAAATAATAGTATTTTGAAAGCATTTTCCTTGAACCTATCCCATCAGTAACATTTTCTATGAAGCTAATTGGTTCTTTTCTTGTACTCACAAATCTTCATCTGGCCCCTAAAGATCCTGAAGGCTGGAAATCTCTGTTTTGGCCCCATTCAAGGTTAGGAGGCAGGTAGGTAGTTAGAGTTTAGTATTGCCATTTCATAGAAGAAGAATTAGACTAAATGTCTTAAATCCTGTAACTTCTAAAGACAGAAGCTGGGACAAAGCTATGCTATAAAATCCTTTCATCCTTTAGCTGTCAGTAATGGGGATATGGGTCATAAAAGGAAAGCCCAAGACCCTGAAAGAATAAGCACCATTCAAACCACAAGAAAGATGATTTGGAAAATGTCCCAGTGATGGATGTAAAGAGACCATCTAGATAAATGGAATATCAGGAAAGTTTGGGGTGGGGGAGGGAGATGTTCAGAATGACAACTAATAATTGTTTTAACACTTGGGCTACAAAGTGGTGGGAGTAGAATTAGGTGGAAAACAAGAAGCAAAAGGTCAAGTAGGCAAGCAGTCAGTGACAGAAAGAGTGCTCACTAAGTAAGTGTCCTCAGAGGAAGGAAAAGGATAGCTTGGATGAGTCATGAGAGAGGTAGACAGCGATGTAGGTAATCAGTACCAGGGATGTCAGCCAGCAAGAGTTAAGACCCTATCAGTCTAAAATGTGTTGTTGTACAGTGGTTGTTGTCATGTCCAACTCTTTGTGACCCCATAGACAAGAGAACACCAGAAATTTTTATCCTCCATCATCTATCGAGTGTCTGTGCAAGTTCATGCTTGTTATTTCCATGACACTATCTTCTCATCTCATACTCTGCCATCTCCTTCTGCTTTTGCCTTCAATGTTTCCCAACTTCAGGGTCTTTTTCAATGAGTCCTATATTCTCATTATGTGGCCAAATTATTTAACCTTTAGCTTCAGCATCTGACCTTCCAGTGAATAACTTAATATAATGTTGTTGATTATTATATGACTTGATCTTCTTGATGTCCAGCAGACTCAAAAGTCTTCTCCAGCACCACAATTTGAAAGTATGTTTTCTGTGCTGCTCACCTTTCCTTATTGTCTAACTATAACAGCCATGCATTGCTCCTAGACCAAGAAAAACATAGCTTTGACTATACAGACCTTTGTTGGCTAGGTAATATATTTGCCTTTTCATTATGCTGTTAAGATTTGCCATAGCTTCCCTTTCAAGGAACAAATATCTTTTAATTTCATGGCAGTGGTCACCATCTGCAGTGATCCTTCAGCCCAAGAAAATAAAGTCTGACACTGTTTCAATTTCTTCTCCTTCCATTTGCCAGGAAGTGATGGGACCACTTGCCAAAATCTTTATTTTGGCTTGTTTGTTAAGCTTCAGGCCACCTTCAAGCCACTTTTTCACCCTCATCAAGAGGATTCTTACTTCATTTTCTGACATATGAGGGATCTCATCTGCATATCTGATATTGCTGATATTTCTCCTAGAAAACTTAAGTACTATTTTTGATTCATCTAGTCCAATCTTTTACATGATATATTCTACATATAACTTAAATAAATAAGGTGATAATACATTCTTGTCATACTCCCTTTCCAATTTTAAATCTATTGGTTTTTCTCTGTTTCATTCTAACTTGTGCTTCTTGGACCTTATAAAGGTTCCTCAGTAGACAAGTAAGATGATCTTGTGCTCTCATCTCTGAGGACTTGCCACCTTTTATTGTGATCCAGTCAAGGACTTTTGTGTAGTCAATGAAGCAGAAATATACGTTTGTTTGTTTATTTTTCTGGAACTCCCTTTCTTTCTCCATAATCTGGTGAATGTTGTCAATTTGGTCTCTAGTTCCTCTTCCTCTTCAAAAGCAACCAACACTTTTGGTAATTCTCAGTTCTCATATTGTTGCAACCTGCCTTTTAGAATATTAAGCATAACCTTGCTGGCATGTGAACATGAACACAATTATTCAGTAATTTGAACATTTTTTGTTATTTCACTTTAGGATTGGGAAGTAAACTGACATTTTCCAATCCAGAGGCCACTGTTGAGTTACCAAATTTGCTGGCATATTGGGTGCAGTACTGTAATAGCAATATGTTTTAATATTTTAAATAGTTAACTCACTTCCACTAGCCTTATTTTTTAGCAATGATTCTTAATAACCACTTGACTTCACTCTCCAGGATGTCTGGGACTAGATAGTAACCACACTCTCATGTTTATTGGTGATGATAGTATCATTTTTATATAATAATTAATTTTTTTTGTTTTCTTGTCACCTATTTTTAATCTCTTCTGCTTCTCTCAAGTCCCTACCAATTTTGTCTTTTACTCTGTCCATTTTTCCATGAAATATTCCTCTCATTTTGTTGAATATATCTCTTCTCTTTACCATTCTGTTCTTTTATTACATGTCTTTGCTCTACTCATTTAAGAAAATCTTATCTCTCCTTTCTATTTTTTGGAATTTTGCATTCAATTGGGTAAATCTTTCCTTTTTTCCTTTACCTATTTTTTCTCATCTATTTATAAAACCTCATTGAACAGCCATTTTCTGTTCTGCCTTTATGTATCTTTGCAATGTTTTGTTGTTTTTGTTGTTGCTGTTGCTGCCTACTGTACAATATAATGAACCTCTCATCATAGTTTTTCAGGCACTTTATCTACCAGTTTTAATCCATTAAATCAATTTATCATTTCCATTTCATTTGTGAGGGATGCTATTTTGGCCATACTTATGTGATCTGATAATTTTCCCTACTTTCTTTAGCTTAAATATATTTTTTTCAATAAGAAGCTCATGATCTGAGTCGCTTATTTTCCATTTGCTTATGTGTATTTCTAGAGTGACCTTTTGGGTTGTTGAAAAAGAATGTTTGCAAGGAGCAGAGTTATCTTGACAAAACACTATTAGCATCTGCCTTGCTTCATCTTGTATTCCAAGGCCAAACTTGCCTGTTATTCAAATTATCTTTTTGTTTCCTACTTTAACATTTCAATCCCCTATCATGAACATGATATTTTTGGGATGTTGTTATTTCTAGATGTTCTAAGTCTTCATATAACTAATCAACTTTGACCTCTTCTGCATTAGTGGTTGGAGCATAGACTTCTATTACTGTGATGTTGAATAGTTTACCTTGAATTCCAACAGATATTCTGTCATTTTTTGAGATGCTTTTCTCATCCCATTTTTGACTATGAGTGCTACTCCATTTCTTTTAAGAGATTCTTGCCCACAGCATCTTTTGATTATTGTCCACAGTAGTATGTGTAATGATCACCTTAATTAAATTCACACATTCTTATCAATTTAGGTTCACTGACACCCAAGATATAATTTTTTAATCTTTCTATGTCCAATTTAGACACATCCAGCTTACTTTGGTTAATAGAACTTACCTTCCAAGTTCCTAAATAAGATTTATTTTTTGTAGAATTGTACTTTCCTTTCATCACCAGAAACATTTGCAGCTGAGCTTCCTTTTGCTTCAGCCAGTTATATCATAAGTACTGGAGTTACTTGTAGTTCTCCTTTGTTCTTCCAAAGTAGCATGTTGGACACCTTCCAACCAGAGGCACTCATCTTCCAATGTCATCTCTTTTATCATTTTAATACTGTCCATGGGGTTTACTTGGCAAAGATACTGGAGTGGTTTGTCATTTTCTTCTCCTATGGATCACCTTTTGTCAGAACTCTACACTATGACTTGTCTCTCTTGGGTAGCCTTGCATGGCATAGCTCATAGTTTTATTGAGCTATGCAAACCTCTCCAACACAACAGAAAAGGCAATTTAGGATTACTATAAAGATTGATGAAACCAAGGCAGGACTCCAGTAGTTGAATAACACATGTACTGATCAGAGAATCAAAGTGGATTCTCAGGACTGGAGCGATAAGGCAGAGACCTAATTAGAAGGAATAAAATATAGTTTTGTGATGAACAGTGATTACAAGTAACAAAAAAACAAAACAAAACAAAAACAAACCAGAATGACATCAATAGCAAGGCTGGAAATGCTGAATAACATGAGCTGAGAATATGTGTTTTCTTTTTCATTCTTGGCATTGGAGCCAGATTGGCCCAAAGGTCTGGACTAGAGCTTAAGTGGTCACATTGATTTAGTAGCAAGGAACAAGATCCATCATTACACTGGATAAATGATGTGTACTTGTATGTCACTGGAAGTGTGTTTTTGTTTTTTGTTTTTTTGTTTTTTTTTTTAGTGAGGCAATTGGGGTTAAGTGACTTGCCCAGGGTCACACAGCTAGTAAATGTTAAGTGTCTGAGGCCGGATTTGAACTCAGGTACTCCTGACTCCAGGGCCAGTGCTCTATCCACTGCACCACCTAGCTGCTCCTTGGAAGTATGTTTTAAAGGGGAAAATAAGAAAAAAATTAAAATGTATTTTATTTTGCAACACAATGTAAATACTAGGAACCGGAACTTTTGTAGTTGATGACAAATAATACTAAATTTTAAAAAATCATGGCATTGCAAAGCAGAACAGAAATTTATATTTTAGATAAACATTTAAAGGAATAATTTAGGCTGACTTTCTATTTCAACCCTCAATAACAGATAAGTTTCCTCACCCACCCCCACTTTTGTTTCTGAGAAAAAAAGGTACATTTCCATGCTCCTTATAAAATTATTTTATGACTTTTGAACTTCAATTTAGCCCATTTGCTGTTAGATTTGGGGCTTGGAGTTTACTTCTTTTTTGTTATTGTTGTTGTTTGTTCACAAATGCTAAAAATAAATTTTGGGTGCCTAATGTTAGGAAGGCAGATGGGATGCAAAAAATAAAATGAGCTAGAAAATTGAATGGGGAAAAGTTGCCTTCACTTTTAGATTCTGTGATTGTGAGTAGAATTTATAGAATAGTTTCAAAATGGAAAAGACTCCTATCTAAATTTAACTCTTAATGTTTGATCCAAGTGTCACCCATTTGGGAATACAGTGAAATTCAATGGATGAGATGAAGACGGATTCCTGGGTAGAGTGTTACAATTATAGCACTTGGGGACTGTCTTATGAAACTAAGCAAATGAATATGCACTTCCCTTTCAATTAATGTTAATTCATGAATTCTGAATGAAGCTTGAATGGCTATAAAAATTATTAGTATCAATCTATACATTATGGGGAGGATAAAATCGGTTAATCATGACCTACTGAACAAAGAGAAGGGTTGAAAAATTCTAATAACTGCCTTCTTTTGGTAAATATGCTATGCTTACAATTGCAAAGCAAACATTTGAAATGATACCAAGTCAGTCAAATTTATTATCAGAGTGGTAGGATAAATATTGAAATGCATTCTAAAATTTTTCAGGTATGCAAAAGCAAATGTATATATTCATTATTGGAAAAAATGATTGAATAGTCATTTCTGGGAATTTATAATTTGTCTTTTCTATTATTGATGGATATTATCACTAAAAATTCCAATGGGACCAAGAGATTTTGTTGACTTTTTCCAAAATGTTGACAGTGGTTTCAGGGAAGATAAGAGAAAAATAATAGGTAGATTATCAGTCTGGTTAGGTCAGTTTATTAGAGCATGCAAATCTTACTCCCAAAGTTGTGATTCTTGATCCCTGTGTGCAACTTGAAAGGGGCAAGGTACAGTACAAAAAGTACTACATTTACCCCTGAGGAGGTTGAATACAAATCATGACATAGAAGTATCCTTCTTACATTATTTTCTTAGGAATATTATTTGTAATTGGTCATATACAAAACTCCCTATATTGATACAAACTAGAACTTGTTCTATTTATAGTCTGATATAGGAGGCACAAAGAGGTTGAATGACTTACCATATAAAGCTAGTATATGCCAGATGAAGAAGTTAAAAACAGGTCAACCTGACTCTAAGTGTACTTTGTTATGTACTCTCCCAAGCTGACTCAGTTATAGCATGCCAACATAGAGAGCTTTCAAAAGAAATCTTGATTAATAGGGACTATGCAGAAAGTGGCATAAAACAATCACTAAAAATACTAAAAATTGCTAATAATCATATAGACACAAATTTAAATAACTTAGAAGTATCACCTCACACAAAGTGAATAGACCAAAATAAATAAAACAAGGAAATTCAATGCTGAAAGGGTTTTGGAAAAATAGTTACATATTTGTTTCTAGTGAAATTACTAAATTGAAAAGTTTGGAGTATTTTTAGAGTAATTTGGAAAAATATCAAAGATTTAAAAAATCAGCCTGCCCTTTGACTTAATTGTAGAAAACATACTTCAAAGGTATTATTGAACTATGTTTGGGGTAGGGGGCAGTGAATTATTCATTCAAAAATTTCCTTTTTTTAATTTTGTATTTTAATTTTCCCCAAGTATATATTAAAATGATTTTAATACCCCTTTTAAAACTTAGAGTTCTAAATTCTCTCCCTCTCTAACTACCACCATTGAGAAGGCAAGCAACTGGATATAGTTTATACATATGTAGTCATGTAAAACATTTCCATATTAGTCATCATGTGAAAGAAAACATAAACAGATCAAAACAAACTAAAAAAAAAAATAAAGTTAAAAAAAGTATGTTTCAATCTGCATTCAGACACCATCAGTTATTTCTCTGGGTAAGGATAACATTTTGTTTTTTCATCATAAGTCTTTCAGAGTTGTCTTGGATCATTGTATTGCCGATAAAAGCTAAATCACCCATAGTTGATCATCTTACAATATTGCTGTCACTTTGTACATCTTACATGGCTCTTTGCATCAATTCATGAGAGACTTTCCAGGTTTTTCTGAAAGCATCCTGCTCATAATTTCTTACAGCACAAAATTAATCCCTTATAATCACATACCACAATATTTTCAGCCTTTACTGATTGAAGGACATCCCTTCAGTTTCCAATTTTCTGTCACCAGAAAAGAGTTTGTATAAATAGTTTATACCTATAGGCCCTTTTTGATTTTTATCTATTTTCTTGTATGCAGACCAAGGCCAAAGTGTTTGCATGGTTTTAAAGCTCTTTGGGCATAGTTCCAAATTGCTCTCCAGAATGATTGAATCAGCTTACAACTCCACCAACAGGACATTAATGTCCTTTTTCCCACATTCCCTCCAATATTTGTCATTTCCCTCTGTGATCCCGTTAGCCAATTTAATAGGTATGATATAGTTCCCAAGAATTGTTTCCTTTTGCATCTCTCCATTCAATAGTGAATTAGAACATTCTTTTGCATATGGCTATAGATTTGATTACTTCATCTGACAACAGTTCATATCTTTTGAGCATTTAGCATTCGAGAGATGACTCTTATTTCTATAAAATTGACTCACTTCTCTATATGTTTGAAGAATGAGGACATTGACAGATAAACTTGCTTCAAAAATTTTCTCAGGTACGATTGCTAACTGTATTTCCCTACATCCTATTACCTCCCTGTTCAATCTATTCTCTCTCCTTTCAACCTGTCCCTCCTCAAAAATGGTTTGCTTCTGACTACCCCTCTGGAAATCTGCCCTCCCTTCTATCACACACATCACTTATCTCTTTACCCTTACTTTTCACCAGGGAAAGATAGATTTCTATACAAAATGGAGTGTGTAAGTTATTCCGTCTTTGAGCCAATTTTGATAAGTAAGCTTCACTGTATTTCCCTCACCTCCTCCATCTTTCACTTCACTGTATAAGCTTTTCTTTCTTCTTTTAATTTAGATGATTTATCCCATTCTACCTCTCCCTTTCCTTTTTTCCCAGTACATTCCTTTCTCATCCCTTAATTTGATTATTTTTTGTATCATCTCTAAATATTCAACTCACATCTGTGAATTCTGTCATTATATACTCATTCTAAGTTCTCATTAGCTACAAGCATCATCTTCCTATACAGGAATTTTTTTTTACAATCCTTATGATTTCCTTTTCTATTCACTTTTTTTTTTTTTTTTTAGTGAGACAATTGGGGTTAAGTGACTTACCCAGAGTCACACAGCCAGTAAGTGTTAAGTGTCTGAGGCCAGATTTTAACTCAGGTCCTCCTGACTCCAGGGCCGGTGCTCTATCCACTGCATCCCCTAGCTTCCCCTTTCTATTCACTTTTTATGCTTCTCTTTTATTTGAAAATCAGATTTTCTATTCAAGCCTCCTCTTTCATCATGAATGTCCACTGAATGTCCATTTTTTCATTAACTGCCCATCATTTTCCCATAAGGGATTATACTCAGTTTAGCATTGTTTTCCTCATTAGCTTTTTGTGCCTCTTTTACCATCTGGCCTAGTCTGTTTTTCAAATAATTGTTTTCTTCAGTGTGTGTGTGTGCGTGTGCGTGTGTATCTCCTTTACCAAGATGCTTTTTTTTTTTTTTTTTTTTTTGCGAGGCCAATGAGGGTTAAGTGACTTGCCTAGGGTCAAACAGCTAGTAAGTGTCACGAGTCGGAGGCCAAATTTGAACTCAGGTCCTCCGGAATCCAGGGACTGTTCTTTATCCACTGTGCCACTTAGCTGCCCCCTACTTTTTGAATATTTTTTCATGATCTTCTCGCATCACTCCCTTCTCAATTTTTCCCTTCCCTTTCTTACTTTTTTTTCCCAAAGTCATTTTTTAGCCCTTATATGGCTTGAGACCAATTTATATTTTTATTCAACATTTTGGATGTAAGAGCTTTAACTTTTTATCTCCTGAATGCATGTTTTTTTTCTTTGTCATTATAGTATGAGATAAACAATGGCATATGATTGTGGAGGAAATGGTAGGGCAAGGGAGCATCAGAAGAACCTTTCTTATCTGAATTGGATAAAGGTGTTTGAATACATATCCAGAAACACAAATATCTCTATATTGGTGTTGGAAAAAGGAAAGGAAATGAGAAACAAAAGAAGAAAAAAGGAAAGGAAGGAAAGAGGCAGCATGTAAGGTCCTTTAGACTTTGAACATCTGGAAAGCAGGGACTTATTGTTTGGTTTTATTTTGCCCTTCTTTTTGTATCCCCAGTATTTAGTATGATGACTTGCACATGGTTAACATTTTTTGATACTCAGTTCAAATGTAATTTTAATA
Source organism: Dromiciops gliroides (assembly GCF_019393635.1). Taxonomy (NCBI): domain Eukaryota; kingdom Metazoa; phylum Chordata; class Mammalia; order Microbiotheria; family Microbiotheriidae; genus Dromiciops; species Dromiciops gliroides. The sequence continues at coordinate 691,056,504 of NC_057861.1, read as the reverse complement.
AGTTAAAGATATTTTATGTAATTATGTATTTTAATAAATAAAAGTATTTTATTATTTTCCAGTTACATATAAGGATAGTTTTCAACATTTGTTTTCATACGACTTTTAGTACCAAATATTTCTTCCACCCTCCCTTCTTTCCCTCCTCCCACAATGGAATGCACTCTGATATAGGTTATGTCAGGAAAATTTTTTTAAGTCCAACGGAAGAACGAAAATAACAAAGTTTCCAGGCTGAAGAAAATAGGTTTACTGAGAGAGGGTTAGTCCCCCAACAAAGCCAATAGGTTTATTGAGAGGGTTTTAGCCTCCCAATAAATCTGGTCATCCAGGGATTGGGCCTGAAAGACCCAGAATTACAAAATTCATGGGTTTATATACCCTTCCAAAGTTACACTTGTACAGTATTATATCATTAGTTACACTTCTAAAATTAAAACATATTCTTAGAAAATATGAGGAACTACCTAAACGACTATAAATGTCAGAATTATGATGACAATAGGGTGGGTCATTGTCAGGCCACTGGTCAGTAGCGTGAACTCTTTATAGAAAAGTATGTCACTCGTGATTATTAAAATATAGCATTGCTGACTGCTAGATCTTGTGATATTACCTAATGCTTGACATTGGAAAATTAGGAAATATGAGAAAAGACTTAACCTTTTGACCTTATGTAATCTATATTAAATAGAATAAATCACAATTTTTTAGTTAATATATTGATTATTATCTTGATCAAATCACTTATAACTATGGTGAATCTCTTATAACTAAGGGATGGGGGAAATCTCACTCACAGTTATATATGTGCAATCACATTAAAAATATTTCTGCATTAGTCTTCGTGTGAAAGAAGATTCAGAGCAGAAGGGAAAAAAAGCCTAAAACACTATGGTTCAATCTGAATTCATAATCCACACTTCTTTTTTCTGGATGCTGAGAGCATTTTCTATCATGAGTTCTTTGAAACTGTTTTGGATCATTGCTCTGCTGAGAAGAGCCAAGTCTATCACCATTGTTCATCACACAATGTTGCTGTCACTGTGTACAATGTTCTCCTGGTTCTGCTCCTCTCAATCAGCATCAGTTCATGTAAGTCCTTCCAGGTTTCTCTGAACTCATCCTGCTCAGTGTTTCTTACAGCACAATAGTATTCCATTACATTCATATATCACAACTTGTTTAGCCATTCCTCAATTGATGGGCATTCCCACAATTTCCAATTCTTTGCCACCACAATGAGACCTGCTATAAATATTTTTGTACATGTGAGCCCTTTTCCCTCTTCTATGATCTCTTTGGGATACAAACTTAGCAGGGATACCACCAGGTCAAAGGGCCATGGACCCATTTTCTTCCTTAACAATCTTCAAGAAAGAAGTACATTAAATTGTTTAATTATCTTTGTAAAATTTTTGAATTATAACCAAGGGGTTATTGTCCAATAACCCCTGTTTTGTGGAATACATGGCCAGATTTGACTCTTACCTCTTTTCTCTCCTTGCATTCCTCCCATCCACTTCACTTCTCAGGAAGCATTTCTTTACATTTAAAGAACCATTTTATCATAAGTATAGGATATGGTGAGGAAAGTAAATATTCTTTATTTCACAAACACACTAAGAAGGATTGCATTTTCAACATAGCCTATCTTCAGTGGTACACATTTTATTCAGGATATAATAATCTTTTCCCATATCTACACAAAAACAAAGCCAGAGATGATTTATGTTGAACAAATAAATCCCATTGTTTCACAAAGCAATTGTGTCTACCTTAGTGAGAAGTCAGACCTTTTGACTTTCATTGTGTTTTTAATGAGCTGACTTAGTTTAAACAAGGGAAATTTAGAGTAGTTGTGTATCAATGACTTCTAATTTACAAAAGGAGAAGTGTAGCAGAAATATCACAGAATATAAAATTGTTTTACTTATTATTGTTTTGAGTTGTATTCATCCAAGTCATAACTAACATTCTGTGTGACTGTGCCTGTGATCTGGAAGGAAGAAGAAAGTGGTTAACACAGATGGATAGGGGAAGGGGATCATACAATCATTAGAGTTGGAAAGAGACAAAGTCTTCCACAGTTACTGCAAGAGGAATAAACAGATTTGACCTACATATATAGTAATGAAGTTCCCCTGGAAGGGAAGGCTGAGGGAAAAGAGGGGAATAAACCTTTAGGAAACCACCTACAACATTCAGCAACTCTTGTAACTGGCATAGTCCAATCTGATTGGCGGTAGTTGTGACACAGTATAGGAAGTATGTGTCATAGACTGCAGCTTACAGATCTGTCAAAACTTATGCCTCTTGGGGGCAGCTAGGTGGCACAATGGATAGAGCACCAGCCCTGGATTCAGGAGGACCTGAGTTCAAAGCTGATCTCAGACACTAAACACATACTAGCTGTGTTACCCTGGGTAAGTCACTTAATCCCAATTGCCTCACAAAAACAAACAAACAAAAACAAAAACAAAAACAAAAAAACTTATGCCTCTTGTTACCCCCAGCCAATACCAACTCTAGAGAGGAAGTAGTAGGTATATAGCGTATACATTAAATATGTATGTGAGGACTAGCATGAGGATTGAGGCTCAGGTAAAGGAAAGGGAAATATGTGAACCTGTGGAATGTGACTCAGAGACCTAGTCTATGGATAAATGGTACTAGAAGACTAATAGAAAGTGAAATACTTCCTCTACATTCCAGTTCAAAGACTATAAACTTCCCGCTTTTGTTTCAGCTCTATTTTTATGTCTATATGAAAAACTATATGAAAGAGCAGAAAGAGAACAAAAATAGGAGAATTAGACTTTCCTTAATGCTAGTTTTGCCAACCTTGGGCTGGGCAAGGTCATGGACAAACCAGTTCTGGCTTTATGCACGCATGACCTTGAGCAACTCACTTTACTTTACCTAATCCACAAATCCACAGTGTATAACATTATAGGTTTAAATAACATCATCCTCTAGGCAGCTCATTTTTCCTGCATGGGTTTAGAGACGGAATGAGACCAATGAAAAAACTGAAGACCAGAGAGGTGAAGCTACTTACCAAGGTCAAATATGAAGTAACAGAGATCAGAGTTAAACCCATCTCCATGGTCTCCCTAAGTAGAACTGCACTGGGGTTTTGATTTCATGAAGAGGAAACAACAAATCTCTGAATACTTTGAAATTCTGTTTTTGTTTTTTAATCAGATTCAAAATGCTTTAAGATTTAGAAAAAGGAAAAATCAATATGGAAAGGTTTCATGTTAGAATTGGGACTTGATTTAGTCCTAAGGAATATGTGAGAATTGAACTCTCCAAGAAAAGGAGGAGAAATGGTGGAAAATGTATATAAAATATATCCAGCTAAGTGAGTGTAAAACAGTGTAGGTCTCTAGTTCTCTAGCTATATGTATATTTGCTTTGTCGCTTTTCATGCTTAGTGTATATTCTTTAATAGAAGATATTGGGAACAATTAAATATAATTTTCTTATTTTCTGGAAAGCTTGGAAGTTTATGTCAATTTTGAAAGAAATTTGGCAGTGAATGGATTTTCTTTTATCTAGACAGTCATATTACTTGGTGAAATTTATAAAGGAATCAGCAGGTATCAATGGGGATTTTGCTGATTAATTTTGGATAAGCTGTACTAACACCACTGGCTAATTAAGGGTTTCACACCACATGAAACATTCTTTAAGAATGTTGAGCTCTGTTTGGTGCCTTACAAATTCCAATATTGCTTTGTAGTTGCAGAATTTCCAGTTATGTTTTTACTTTTAAAGAATTAGGATTTTTATAGCCCTCAGGAATTTCACTGAAAACCAGAGTAAGTTTGTGAATTTTTCATACAATGTGTCAGGAAAGTATTTTCTGGGGTTGAAAGTAAAGGACCACCACGAAAACCAGTTTACATTACTTAGAGTCTAACGTTGATGGATGTGCAACTATGATATTTGACTCAAAGCACTGAATCTCCTAGAAGTTTCCAATATTATCATTGCCATGCAGGAAAAAGGGGAAAGAATAGCATTTGCTGATGCATGGCTCTAAGAGTTACTTTACTGCCCTGACCCCAAAATGTTCTTTTGAAACTAGCCCTTATCACAATAAGCTTTGTCTGCTCTAGAGATTCTCCCTTCTTTCTGCCAGAACATCATCACCACTTCCCCAATACCTGAATCTTCTTGGTTACAAACTTCCAGCTTTCTAGTAAAAATGATATCGATTTGACTATTGCTTTGGGAATAGAATATGGATTGGTGTCCTAGAGGGAACTCCTGGAGAGGGGAAATTCCTTTTACTAAAACAAGTCATCATTTTCTTGACAACTTATTGTTTTAGAAAGTAGCCTTGGAGCAGTAAGAAGGCAAATTTTGAGTTAGTCAATAAAATTAAGAGGCAATCCTGGAACCCAGGTTTGCCTGGCTTTGAAATCATCTCAGTCCCCACAAAACATTACATTTTATTACACATGTGTGCATGCACACACAAACATGTAGACACACACACAACACATACATGCAAATTTTTTACAAATATTTCTTTGGGAATGTATGAGACAATTCATTGAAAGTGATATTTTGTAAAAATGTAATTTTCAAAAATGTGTACATCCCATTGTAAAAACATAATTCCAATTTTCACTCAAGATCACATGGCTCATAATTTTCATTTAGTGGATTTTTAGAAATGATAGGTATTCAAAGATGTTGAAATAACATTAACAATCTAATTTAGCAACTGTAATAATTGAATGTGTATATCATTTTTTAAAAAGAATGAATTTAATAATTTTATAAACTTTTCAGCTCTCTAGGTGGTAAAATAAAACAAGTTGTCTAGGCTTAAGCAAGATATTAATCCTTCCATAAGATACTTACCCTACTTCTCTCCATTAAAGAGTAACCTTACTGAGTGAGCTCCCTGGAGGAGTATCCTTACCAATGTTTATATATATATGTGTGTGTGTGTGTGTGTGTGTGTGAGTATGTGTGTGTATATATGTATACATATATATGTATATACATACATATATACATATATTCTTCTAATACAGTACTTTATAAATTAATTGCTTGATCTTTATATATTAATAGCTATTGCACCCATTTTGACAGTAAGCATTTATTATTAATTAATATCATATATGCTAGTAAATAATTGACCATATGGCAGTTAGCTCAAGCAGGAGAAAAGCCCAAGAATACCCATGTTGTCTTTCAGAGACACAGCACATTGTCTCCAGGAGAGTTCAGAAGACCTACAAAACCTGTACTATTCTAAGAGTAAGATCATGCACCATGAGATAGCATTCTTAGCCAAGGGAACCGGTCCAGGAAGCCAAGAGAGGGGAAAGAGCCTGATCCTCTTATGGTCAAGGGGTTTTATCATCTTTTCATAAAGGTAGGTTGATACATTGAACAAAGCTGATTGGTTAGCATCCTTCAATTCCACTGGTTGACATGACTTGAGGCTTGTAAAAATTAAAATAAACTCTAATGGATGACATAAGGGGGAAGTGTGCTAAGGACTGGCCTGAAGGGCAAAAGTAAATACCAGTATGTCAGTATGATTTAATTCCATTGTTTCATTAAGCTAAATAAAACAATCTATCTCCATTCTTTTTTTACCCTTGGGTTTGTCCAAGACATGATTTGAACTTCCTCAAGAATCAGACGTTCTAGGGAAAGCTAGGTGGCATAATGAATAGAGCACTAGCCCTGGAGTTAGGAGGACCTGAGTTCAAATCCAGCCTCAGACATTTGACCCTTAGTATCTGTGTGACCCGGAGCAAGTCACTTAACCCTCATTTATCCACCCAAAAAAAAAAGAAAGAAAGAAAAAGAAAGAAAAGAAAATGAATGGAACTTTCTGGAATGGGGGTGGGGAGAGAAAAGATTGAAACAGATCTCTAGGTGCCCAACAAGAAATTCATTATTAATAATTATTTTCTCAAAATTTTTTCTGGGACTTTTCTTGTGTTTCTGCTAACAGCCACATAGCCAATTTTTGTTGGTATATATGATATTAATTAATAATAAAGGCTTACTGCCAAAATGAATATATAAATAGCAATCAATAATTGTAGAAAACACAGTTTAGCACAATAACTTATAAAACACACCAAACTCTGTAAGAGTGTTGAGGGGATACAATGTGATCTGTTGTGTACCTCTTCAATGATCATTGATCACCTTCCTTCTTTTATAGCTGCAAAATAATCTTGGCAAAAGGCCCAGAATCCCTGACCCAAAGACATTGATGTATCGTTTCCCTTGACAAAACTTGTTTCAGTTTTGCCTTTCTCAGGTGCTTAAAATACAAGAGTATCCATTATATTTCTTTATGTCTCTGTCTCATTTTTCCAATTCTAAGAAGTTAAGAGCCTTCTCTCATTTGAAATCAAATGCATCCAATTTGAATGAACCTACAAGTTTTAACATTTGGGATCTGGATTGCTTCTTCCTTATAAATCTTGTTCCACCCACCAAAAAAAAAATCTACAATAGAGTAAAACAACAGGATTTCTAAATAAAAAATCAAAATTCTGTCTTGTTTTATTCTACTAAAATATAAAGAATTTTTATTTTTATTTTTTGAATAAATGTATTTTATTCTTTTCCAGTTACATGTGGAGATAGTTTGAGATAGTTTTCAGCATTTATTTTTATAAGATTTCCAATTTCAAAATTTCTCCTTCCATCCTCTTCCTCCCTCCCTTCCCTAGACAGCAGGCAATCGGCAATCTGATATAGGTTTATATATATGCATATATATAAACATAAAACATATTTCTGCATCAGTCATGTAATAAGATAAGAATCAGAGCAAAAAGGAAAAAGATCAAAAAAGAAAAACAGCACCAAAAACGAAAAAAATAGTATGGTTCAATCAGCATCCACACTCCATAGTTCCTTTTTTTTTTTTTTTTTTGATTTGGAGATCCCCTTCCATCATGAGTCCCCTGGAATTCTCCTGTACCATTACATTGGTGAGAAGAATCCAGTCCATCACAGTTCATCAACACATAATGTTGATGATACTGTGTACAATGTTCTCCTGCTTCTGTTCATCTCAATCATCATCAGTTCATGCAATTTCTTCCAGGTTTCTTTGACATCTGCCTGCTCATGGTTTCTTACAGCATAATACAATTCCACTACAGTCATATACCACAACTTGTTCAGCCATTCCCCAATTGATGGGCAGCCCTTCAATTTCCAATTCCTTGCCACCACAAAAAGAGCAGCTATGAATATTTTTGTACATGTGGGTCCTTTTCCCTTTTTTATGATCTCTTTGGGACAAAGACCCAAAGTTGTATTGCTGGGTCAAAGGGTATGCACAGCTTTATAGCCCTTTGGACATAATTCCAAATTACTCTCCAGAATGGTTGGATCAGTTCACAGCTCCACCAAGAATTTTTCATTGTAACTGAATCTAATCATCATTTTATGTTCATTGTTTAAAAATTCTGTTCTGATAAAATCAAAATGAACTGTGAAAACTATATATTGAAAAGATTAATTCACATTAATATGTCACTTTATTTTTTTCCTAAAGCTTCATATCCTAGTAAAATAAGTGGCCCAGATATTATTATTTTCATGAAGAAAGTGTGGCTCAGAGTTGTTTATGGTAGTTTTGCAAGTTTATGTGACTGAGAAAAATAAGAAGTGTCATAATTGGAGATTTAACACAGGTGTTGAGACTTCCAATTTGAGTGATCTTTCATCTATACCGCAACATTTCTCAATTATTCTAAATATGTCAAATATACCAAAAATTATCAAACATGAAAGATAGGTTTGGATTATGATTGTGGATAACTTTAACAGAATAATAATGAGAAAAAACACACTTTATTTTCTATATCTAGAGTAAAACAAAAGTTCAATAGGAAAAAACAAAACAAAGTGCAAACAAAAGTGATCACAGGGAAGAAAACAAGGTAGTGTGCAGTGGTGGCATACTTCTTTGTGCAAACATTTAACTTCTTCCTCATTCTGGATGAAATCAGTTTGTGATGAGCCTTCTTATTACAGAATGTTATATTATTTGGGATCAGAAATATATTTTTATTGTTCTTGAGCTAACAACACAAAAGCTAGAGGTTCTCAGAGTATTGGAGATTAAACCACAAATGAAACTGAAAACAATTTGAAGGAAGAATACTAAAGAAGCCCAGTGATGAGCTTAAGTTAAATAGTGAAACATTAGAAGTGTGTTAAGAAATCAAAATCAAATGTCTTTTCCTTCCTTCTTTCCTTCCTTCCTCCCTCCCACCCTTCTTTCTTCACATCCTTCCTTCCTTCTTTCCTTCCTTCCTGTCTTTCTGTCTCTGTCTGTTTCTCTGTCTCTATCTCACTGTCTCTTTCTCTCTTCCCTTACTTCCCTCCATTCAAGATCCTTCCATTCAGGTCCTTAGAAGAAAAGGATACTGAATTATCTAAAAGAAATATCCTTATTTCTATATTTTAAAGAGAAAAAAAACTATTCTAAATGCATGTGCATGCATTACCCTTTGTACTTGAAAGGACCAGAATAATATCACAATTTCTGGGTCAACATACAGTGTGTCCATCTGTGACAGATCAGACCAATAGGAGCTCAGAAGACTCTACCACAGATGAGGGACTACTCCAAATAACACTTAATACAATGCCTTTCAGAGACTGGGAGTTTAATTAATATTTCTTTATTGGCCATCCTATCAACTTGCTGAATGCCCATCTCACACATTTAGTGACAGAACCATATAATTTGGCACTTGCTTATATTTAATTTCATTCTAAAAATTATCTGTACACTGTAGTTGTGATTAATTACTCCTGACTCTTGTCTTGCTACAACTTCTCAATATGTGCTTTTTGAAATTAATTAAATGAAAAAATCTCTACCCTTTTAGCCCAAGTATTTCAAAGGACATATGAATTATATGTAAATAATGATACTCTATTTGAGAAAAAAGTCACTTTGTAAATCATTGAATCAATAATGTCAACTAGGTGGTATAATGAGTAGAGTGCATGATTTACAATCAAGAAAACATTAGTTGAAACCCTGTCTCTTACTACTTGTATAGTTTATCTTCTGCCAGCATTAATTTCTTCATCTGTAAAATAGAGAAAATAATATCACCCATTTCACAGAATTATCATGAGGATCAAATAAGTTGACATATGTAAATTGCTTCACAAAATTTAAGGAACAATATTAATACTAGCTATGATTATTACTATTATTAATTGAACATTTCATATGAACAAGGCTCCATCATTAGGATTAAAAGTGTCATTCTGGTTTGGGATTCAACAAATATGAAAATTGATAATATGAAATTTTTAAAATGTTTTTTTGATGAGAAAAAAGTTTTATTTTCATGCAGATTACTTCAATGTTTCATCTTTACCTGTTTGCCAAGTTACAAATGATTGTTTCCTTTGGTCTTTATATGATTTCCACCTCTGGCTGAAATTTACTTCTCACTACATCTTGTTACAATTCATAGCTTCCTTTAAGGTTCAGCTCAGGTACTCTTCTATAAGAAGCCTTTCCCAGTACCACTAGTTCTTTTTATTTTTTTTGGCAGGGCAAGGTGGGGTTAAGTGACTTGCCTAGGGTCACACAGCTAGTAAGTGTCAAGTGTCTGAGGCCAGATTTGAACTCAGGTCCTCCTGAATCCAGGGTCAATGCTTTATCCACTGTGCCACCTAGCTTCCCCTCCAGTACCACTAGTTCTTTATGTTCCCTTCCTCCTCAAATTACTTTGAGCTTCCTTATAATGTATTATTCCTTTATGTGGTGAATCCATTCCCTCCTTGAGGAGAGGATCTATATATCATTTTTTGTTTCTGTTTTCCCAGGACCTAGCCGATATTAATACAAAATTTGGTTGAATCAAATTGAACTGAAACATGGTAGCTTTTCCTTTAATAAATTGTAAAGTCCTGGGGCAGCTGGATGATGCAGTGGAAAGAGCACCGGCCCTGGAGGCAAGAGTACCTGGGTTCAAATCTGGCCTCAGACAATTAACACTTACTAGCTGTGTGACCCTGGGCAAGTCACTTAACCCCAATTGCCTAACTAAAATAAATAAATAAACAAACAAATAAACAAACAAACAAACAAACAAACAAATAAATAAACAAACAAACAAACAAACAAACAAACAAACAAACAAACAAACAAACAAACAAACAAATAAATAAATAAATAAATAAATAAATAAATAAATAAATAAATAAATAAATAAATAAATAAATAAATTTAGTGTTTGGCAGACTATATTCCTAACAAGTTATAATAATGTCAAACTGGTGGCTGCAAAACTCTTCAAGATTGGCCAGATTCAGATTAAAATCTAATTGGGAAATGTTTAACAAAATAAACAAAACTGTAAAACAACATAAGTAATGCAAATTTGGGGGTTTTTAACTCAATATGAAGCAATCAGGGTTTCTATTTGAGTTTGACACCACTCACTCCATTTTTTCACTTAGTTCAAGAATCCCACTATATACCTTCTTGAAAGATGATTATGTGAGACTGCTTGAACATTTGAAGTAATAGGGCCAGATTTTACTGCCTGCTAAGAAAGTACAATATATTGTTGGATAGATCAAACTGAATTTCAAGAAAGTTTATCTTCACACTCATCTCAGATATACCTGCTTCTTATATCTCATAACCATTGATATTTCTACTCTCTGTAGCCACACATGGAAAAACTATAATACTCTCTTCCATTTTCAAGGCATTCAAATATATGCAAATGATTATAAAATATTCCATTTCCTATGTACCCATCTTCTATTCTCCAGTATAAACAGACTTCCTCATTTCCTTTAACTATTTATCAAAGGATATTTCTATTCTTGACAATTCTGGTTGTTTTCTTCTAGATGATTTCCACTGAGTTAATATATCTCTCAAAACGCATCTCCCAGAACTGCACCCATATTAAATGTGTTCTGAACAACATGGGATAGTAGAATGATCCCTGATATTCTTGTTCTCTGTATATCACTGATATTCTTGATACTCTGTACATCAACTGAAGAACTTAATACTTCATTACTTTTAGTAGCAGCGTGATATTGGTGACTTCTACTGAGCTGCTTATTAGCTAAAATCACCAAATTATTTCCACATGACCTATTAAGCCATATTTCCTTGATTCCATTTTTGTACTGAGTTAACTTATATACACATACACACATGTATGTGTGCATCTGTGCATAAATTTAACAGGAGAAAATAGAAAATCTTGCACATATATTTATATAAACACACATATATGTCTATTAGATTTAGGTTTTAATCTTTTCTTTTGTGTTTCAAATTAATGAGAGAATTGTGAGTCATGATTCTGATATTTCATCATGTTAGTTATCCTTCACAGTTTAGTACCATCCTTTGTGCAATTATGATAATCATGATTTTAACATTTGCATTCCTTTGTTGGAATTTGGATTTGAAATTATAATGGAGATGAGGAGTAATGATTGAAATGTTCCAAATTGTGAACTTTGCAATCTCTCTTTTATTTTAGAACCTAGAGGGAGGGAGGGAGGAATGGAGGGAGGTGGAAAGGGAGGGAAGAACAGAAAACATTTTTTAGCTAATTACTATGTACCAGACACTATGCTAAGGACTGGGGATGTAAATAAAAAGCCATGAGATAAATAGTCCATGCCCTCAAGAAGTTTAGACTCTAAAGTTAACAAATAAAAGGGATCTGAAATGCTGGGAGGAGAGGTAGTGCCAAGAAGATGAAGTGAAAAAGTAACTGGTTTTTTTTTATTTGTTTGTTTGTTTTGTTTTTAGGTTTCATGGGTAAAGCTAGATTTCAAGTGAGAATGGATGAAATAGGTACACCTTTTCAGGCGAAGTTGAAAGAGAAAAACACAGCAAACAGAAGAGGAAGCCATAGAAATGGAGATATTGCAGGAGTGAACAGGCTTATAGGGGAAGAAGGGGGATATTGAGTAGAAATTTGCGGAGTCATGGACTAAGCCAGGTTTGAATTGAAAATAACTATCGGGGCTGCTAGGTGGTGCAGTGGATAGAGCACCAGCCCTGGAGTCAGGAGTACCTGAGATCAAATCCAGCCTCAGACACTTAATACTTACTAGCTGTGTGACCCTGGGCAAGTCATTTAACCCCAATTGCCTCACTAAAAAAAAAAAAAAAGAAAAGAAAAAAAAAGAAAATAACTATCATGGGAATTTTATACAATGGAGATTCCATGTGAATGAATCACCTTTTCCCTCTCAGCTCTTCTTTTGACTTACTTGGCTTGGATACTATACCTCATCTGCCTTCTAACTCTGGAACATCACTTAATGCCCTAGGTTTTATTACCTTTATATATCCTTCAGTATTTTAGGCCTTTTCCCATTTGTGAGTTCCTCTCAGGGTAGCCATTTATGGAGGTTATAGAAAAGCATGCTTGCCATCCTTACCAGCTGGGTCTGTTTCTGTCTCTCCAGATGTTGACACCATGACCCCAAACGGATATATCATATCTTTTCCATTTACCCCCCATAACTGTTTTAGTTTCATTTTGTGTGTTGCCTTTCCATTAGAAAGATCTCCTTGGAAAGAGGGTATGTCCCTTATTTTGCTTGTATTTGTAGCCCCAAGATGTAGCTGAATGCTTTTGACCTGTACACAAGAGAGATGTCTAAGATGTCTACTTCAAGGAACAAAACTTCTGTTAGCAGAGAAGAATGTACACTGTGCTAAATAGTGAACATCAGGGTCCAGAGTTGTGAATTACCTGTTTGCCACACACATTCACTACATTTGTGCATCATTACCATTGTGCTCCAGTGGAGTCTTTTTCTTCTTTTTTTGCAATTTTATTTTTCCCAATTACATGTAAAGATAGTTTACAAAACTTGTTATTATAAGATTTCAGGTTGCAAATTTTTTTCTCCCCCACTCCTTTCCCTTCCCAAGACAAAAAACTATCTGATATAGGTACAATCACATTAAACATGTATCTGCATTAGTCATGTAAAAGAATCAGAACAAAAGAGAAAAACCTCCAAAAAGAAAAACAAATAAACAAATAAACAAACAAGAGTAGAAACAGTATGGTTCAATCTGCATTCAGACTCCACAGTTCTTTTTTCTGGATGTGGAGAGCATTTTCCTTCATGAGTCCTTTGGAATATTATTGGGTCATTGAACTGCTGAGAAGAGTTAAGTCTATCACAGTAGATCATCACACAATGTGCTGTTACTGTGTACAATGTTCCCCTGATTCTGTTCACTTCACTCAGTATCACTCCACTTAATTCTTTCCAGGATTTTTTTCTGTAATCTTCCTGGTCATCACAATAGTATTCCATTAAATTCATATACTACATCTTATTCACCCATTCCCCAATTTATGGGCATCCACTCAATTTCCAATTCTTTGCCACCACCAAAAGAGCTGCTATAAATATTTTTGAACATGTGGATCCTTTCCCCTTTTTTACTATCTCTTTGGGATACAGACCTAGTAGTGGTATTATTGAGTCCAAAGTTATGCACAGCCACATAGCCCTTTGGGCATAGTTCCAAATTGCTCTCCAGAATAGTTGGATCAGTTCACAACTCCATCAACAATGCATTAGTGAAAATAAAGAAAAGAAAAGAAAAACTTGGGGTGCAGCAAGGTGGTATAGTGGATGAAGCTCTGGCCCTGGATTCAGGAGGACCTGAGTTCAAACCCGGCGTCAGATACTTACTAGCTTTGTGACTCTGGGCAAGTCACTTAACCCTCATTGCCCTGCAAAAAAAAAAAAAAAAAAAAAAAGAGAGAGAGAGAGAAAAAAGAAAAGAAACAATGCATTAGCATGGCAATTTTTCCACAGGTTCCCCAACATTTATTATTTTCCCTTTCTTGTCATATTAGTCAATCTGATAGGTGTGAAGTGGTATCTTAGAGTTGTTTTAATTTACATTTCTCTAATCAATAGTGATTTAGAGCATTTTTTCCATTGTGACAATAGATCACTTTGATTTCTTCATCTGAAAACTGCCTGTTCACATCCTTTGACCACTTCTCAATTGAGAAATTCCTTGTTTTCTTATAAATTTGATTTCATTCACTGTATATTTTAGAAATGAGGCCTTTATCAGAAACAATCAGTGGAGGTGTTTGAGCCATAGTCACAGAAGTACAATTCCCCCGAGAATTATCCATGGCAATCAGAAAGAGTAGTAGCAGCTTGTGATGTTTATAATCTAACTCTTATGACTAAAATCTAATGTGTGGTAACCTTAAATTAGAAGCTTATAGCACCAGTCTCTGGGAATTAAGCATTTATTAAAGTATATTGGAAGTTAGCAAAAGAGAGAGAAAGAACATGTGGAGTTCAGAAAGAAAAAGCCCAGCTACCCTAGAGGAGAGATGAATTCACCCTGGCCTCCTTCTTCTCCCAAGTTTTTCTTCCACCTCCAACAGTCACAGTACCCAGAAAAAGAAAGAGCAGAAGCTCCCTTCTGGAATGGAAGAGTGGTGGTCCCCACACACAGCTCCAAGCTAATTGGCTGGTAGCATTGATTGACATGACTTACAGGCAGTTCTATTAATAGTACCAACTTCCAGACACCAAGACAAGCCACATGTTTGATAGGGGGTGGGGCCCTGGTTCTTACAAGCTGCACTTTAGAGACCCCATTGTGTAAGCATGAGTGTGTATTGGGGAAGTAGCCCCAGAAAGATATACATAAAATAAGTGAATTAATCCCTTCAGTGAAATAAGTGTAGAATTAGGAGAGCTAATCCTAATTTTCTAAACTCTGAGAGAGAACTGGGTTTTAGTAACCCTATAGAGAGAAAACTCTCAGTTTCATATGTAATTACACTATATAGGTGTGTGTGTGTGTGTCCCTGAATTTTGTAATATGTACACATACAGATTCTCATATGTATATATATGCATCTCTACATACATATGTGTACATATGCATGTGTGTGTTCTCCCCCAACAAAGAAAGTCAATAAAGTTTCTATGAGACTAAGTGAAAGAAAGACTTTTTTTCCCATTATTATTCTAAGACTAGAATAAGAACATCTTTAAATTAATTTTCTATCAAAATAAAATGCTCCAAAAGGAGGAACTAAATTAGATTAATATTATTAATTTAACTCCTTTGAGGAGTTCCTTTAGTCTCAAATAAATGTATATTAACCTGTAATGATTTTATTCTTTGCTTATATCACATGCATCAATCCAACTTAATTAAAAAGTTCATCCAGAAGGGCTTACTTGGTTCCTGTGAATTTTATCCCAAGACATGTTTCCTAAATCTTCTCACTTGTGATATTGCTCCTGTATGTTATAAGATTAATTTTATGATATGACTGATTTGGACTTCTAATTAAAAAAAAAATCAATGGCTTTTATTTTGCTGTTAGAGTCACAAGTTCCCTTTGCCTCCATCTCTCTCTCTCTCTCTCTCTCTCTCTCTCTCTCTCTCTCTCTCTCTCTCTCTATTTCAGACACTCAAAATTTTTGTTGTGGTTTTAATCCCTTAAAAATAATTGATAAAGGCTTTTAACCAAATTGCAAGGGATTGAGAAAAAAGCAAGAGGATAGAAAGTGGAGGCATGTATAGACAGACTTTTAATGGGATTTAGTTACAAAAGGCAGAAGACGTATGAGATGATAGCTGGGGTGGAAAAAGGAAATTAGTTTTTTGTTTGTTTGTTTTTGTTTTTGCTTTTCCCCAGGATAGAGGAGATGAGCATGTTTATGGAGAATAGAGAATGAGCCAGTAGGCTGGGAGAAATTGAAAATAAGTAATACAGTGGGGGAAGCAGAAAGGGGGATAATCCATTAGAGGAAAGAGGATGAAATGAGATTGTTTGAGTAGGTAGAGTGTTTAGACTTGGAAAGGAATAAGAAAAACTTATCATGTAAGACAGGAGTGAAGGAGAAGATAGAGGCAGAAGACATCTAAGTGAAAGGTGGCATGGTAGAAGGGAGAAGAGACAGATCATGGTTAATGGCCTTTTTTCTTTAAATTATGAGTCAAATCTCTCAGGTGAGAGAGAGAAAAGGGAAAGGAGGAGCCATGGGAGATTTGAGGATGGATTAAAAAAAAAAAGAAATTTAGAAGACCCAGTGTGAAGAGTGAGATTTTGAATTGATAAAGTATGTATAGAATAGCCTAGTAACATCATGGGACCAATTGAGATTGCATAATATAAATTTGTAGTTCAGCCAGTAAGCAAGGTTGAATAATTTTCTCCCCTTTCTTTCAGTAGTATCTTTATAGGAATTAAGGCAACAAATGTTGGGAACAATCCAAGGCTGAGATTTGACAGGGTATAATCAGTGAAATGTTAAAGGGATTAGGGAATCAAGAAAGAAGGAACTTGTGGAGCTGAATTAGTTCATCAAGGGGTCAAGACAAGCAAAAAAAAATGACTACTGCAGTGGGAATGGCTTGGGAGAGAATTGAGGGTTAAGGGGACTGGAGGACATGGGCAGATGAAAAGTAGAATTCTGTAAGTGAAGGCAGATAAAGGGTGAAAATCTAATAGATTATGGTTGGAAAAAAGGATTTGGAATTCTTGAATATGGAAGTGATATATGTGTCAGAAATGGCAAAAATCGAGAGATTAAGATAAAGTTGGCAAGATCATCTTTTCATGTAATTAAATGAGTTCGAGTGGAAGAGTAACATGACGAGGTTGAGGAACTGATTGGTTAGGATGTTTTGGGTAAAGTTAATATGTATTTTGAAGTCCCCTCATATGAGTGCAGGAGTTGGAGAGGAAAGAAAAAAGTATAAGCCATATACAAAACTTATTAATTATAAAAAACAACTGAACTGAGGGGGTGGCTAGGTGGTGCAGTGGATAAAGCACCGGCCCTGGATTTAGGAGTACCTGAGTTCAAATCCGGCCTCAGACACTTGACACCTACTAGCTGTGTGACCCTGGGCAAGGCACTTAACCCTCACTGCCCTATTGCCCCACGAAATTAAAAAAAAAAATAACAACTGAACTGGAGGTCAGCAAATATGAGCTACCAGGATTTTATTGGGTGGTAGATATAAATAGCATTAACTTCAAAGGAAGAGGTTACTAAGTGAGGTAAGGGGAGAATCCAAAAGTGGTAATGGCAGCAAAGAGTTTTCCAATTCCCCTGCCTCTAACAGTGACTTATAAACTTTGCAGCCAGTACCAGAAATGTCCATAAAAGCTGTGTCATTTTAGGGGAGTAATGATTCAGTAATATTTAGTAGAAGGAAAAAATTGAATAAGAAATTATTTAAACTGGAGGGAATTTTATTACCTATAGAACAGGCAGGGAACTATGCCACACAGTGGATAGAACACTGGCCCTGAAGCTGGGAGTACCTGAGTTGAAATCTGACCTCAGATACTTACTAGTTATGTGACCCTGGGCAAGTCTTAACCCCAATTGTCTTAAACATCTGGGGCCATCTCAAATCATCTTGATGTAGATCTTGCCACTGGACCCAGATGACCCCAGAGGAGAGAGTGAAGCTGGTGACTTTGGACAGTTCTACCTCACTTAAGCCCAATTCACTATAAGTTATAACATAAGGGTCATATCATGGTCCTCTTCAAGAACTAAGGAAGAGGAAGAAGAGGAAGAAGAGGAAGAAGAGGAAGAAGAAGAAGAAGAAGAAGAAGAAGAAGAAGAAGAAGAAGAAGAAGAAGAAGAAGAAGAAGAAGGAGGAGGAGGAGGAGGAGGAGGAGGAGGAGGAAAAGGAAGAAGAAGATGATGATGGCAGGATTAAGGGGATGAAACTAAGGAGTGGTGTAAATCACTGGGATGTGAAGGGTATGACTAGGTGTACAAATGTTCATCACTGAGTGAAGGATATGATTTTTCTTTCCAAAGAAGATTGTAGATTGAGGTGGAAGGAAGCATAATATGAGATAGGATTCACAAGGTCAGATGGTTAGATGGAAGGACTTGCTTCACTAGTTCTCTGTGGGTGAAGATTAGCTAGAAAAAGGGTGCAACATGAGATCAAAATTGAGCCTGCACAGCAACAAAAATAAGTTCCATTCTGATGACCTTTCCTCTTTTTCTTCTCTCAAGAGACAGTCACAGAAAGAGATGGAAGGCCTGAGTTCAAGAAGAACGTTGCTCTCATTGGCAAGGGAGGTTCTCCCTATCCCAGTTGGGAGATCAAGCTGGCATCAGGACGTGAAGATTGCCTTGTGTCTTCAAAAAAATAATGTAAGTTGTTCTTCTGAGGCAGGTGGAAAACTCTCAGCCTGCCCCCCATCCCTTTCCCTTGGAGGACCTGCTATACCAAGCAAGAAAAAAAAAAAGTTACATGGCCCAAGATTAGAATGTTTGGCTACTCTTATAACCCAAAGAAGCTGGAATTGAGCTGCCTTCAAGGCTTAGCTCAAGTGTAACAATCTATAAGAGTCCCTCTCTGATTCCACCAGTTCATGATTTTATATCCACAATTTACTTTTGTTTTTTTTTTGTTTGTTTGTTTTGTTTTGTTTAGTAAGGCAGTTGGGGTTAAGTGACTTGCCCAGGGTCACACAGCTAGTAAGTGTTAAGAGTCTGAGGCTGGATTTGAACTCAAGTACTCCTGACTCCAGGTCTGGTGCTATATACATTGTACCACCTAGCTGCCCCTCACAATTTACTTTTAAAATTTATTTTCCATACACTTAATAATGACATCTGTAAATCTGGGGATTTTTTTTCTAACCAGGAGAGTATAAGCCACTTGAGAGTCAGGCCTGTTTCCTTCTTGTCTTTTTTTTTTTATCTTCAACACCCAGCACAACACTTCACATGTAATGGGCATTTAATTAGTTTAGTTTAGTTTAGTTTAGTTTTTGTTTGTTTGTTTTTGTTTTTTTGCGGGGCAATGGGGGTTAAGTGACTTGCCCAGGGTCACACAGCAAATAAGTGTCAAGTGTCTGAGGAGGGATTGAACTCAGGTCCTCCTGAATCCAGGGCCAGTGCTTTATCCACTGTGCCATCCAGCTGCCTCCATTTAATTAGTTTTTAGTGAAGAGAATTTTAGGTACAAACAGCATTTTTTTTTCCTCTAGCTTCTCAATTTTGTTCTTGTGGTAAAAAGTACGCCAGTTTTTGAAGGACCACCCTTTGGGGAGGAGACCTTGACGAATGGCTGTGCATGGGCTATGCACTCCACCTCCTTCTGTTAGGCACTCCATTTCCGGGATGAGAGCTTAAAAGGCAAGGAGAGAATGGAAGTGAGGTCTTTTGTCAGCTCTCCTTGTCTGCTGGTTGCGCTGCACACACAGACGCTGACTGAGGTTCTACTTGGACCAGTTCTCCGTAACAGCACGTGCTTGACGTGGCTCTCAGCTTCAGAGGTGTTCTTGGGTTTTTGGTGAGCCCTATATGGGTTTTTGGTGAGTTTTATACGAAATATAGACTAAGCTTAGCTTTAAGACTATTTGTATTTCTACTTTCCTATCTCTCTAATCAGCATCACCTTGTAATTTCCAAGCAATAAAAGCTCTAACTAGAGACCAGAGGCTTCTTCCACTTACTAGTCTGGGAGATAAATAAGGGAAAGGTTAAAAGGGGAGGTTAATGCTCTAGTATCCAATTTTAAATCTCACATTCTCTTTAAGTCTTTGGAAAATTGTCACATGAAATCTGTTGCCAATTGTCTGGGAATTTTTCATGGGGTTAATATCTGTCAGGCAAGTATGTTAATGTGCCAGTCTAGAGGGGTTGGTCTACTAATTCCTCAGTTAGAAGAGATGTACCTAGACAATTTTCTTAAAATAATCCATCTTTTTGGCGTCAGAGTTAATTGGTATGAAACATAAGCTTAAATGAATATTATATATATATAATATATATACACACATACACACATACATATATGTATACATACAATATGTATACATATACATGTGTGTATGTGTACATATAGACACATATGTGTGTATGTTGAATAATTTGACTTAATATATCATATTATGGCAGAATAATGGAGGACATGGAGGAATTCTTGTCTCCATTTCTTTTACCTACCAAAGAGTTAGCAAAAAAACCCAAACAAACCAACCAACCTTGAATTCCACTTATTAGTTACTAAAATAATGATAGCCATGGTGAATCATTTACAACGAATATATAGGGGCAGCTAGGTGGCGCAGTAGATAGAGCACCGGCCCTGGAGTCAGGAGTACCTGAGTTCAAATCTGGCCTCAGACACTTAATACTTACTAGCTGTGTGACCCTGGGCAAGTCACTTAACAGCAATTGCCTCACTAAAAAAACAAAAAAACCAAAACAAAATACAAGGAATATATAGATAATGTTATGAAGGGATTTTTATAGGAAGAATAATTTCTATTAATTAATGTCATTCAAAGAAATAGAATTATCTTTAAGGTAAGCACATTTCATTCCCTCCCCTCTCCCTGTAAATCTATAAAGGTAATTCTTATATGTTTAGCAGAGTGTAAGAGTTCCAATTTCACTGCTTTATTTATTAAAGCATTTGTCAGTTTTTGCTTTTTCATTATAAAAGATATAAAGCAACAGGAATGACTCCTTGGTTACACTATTAAGATACTCATTATGGTTTATGATTGAGATTAATATATATCCAGAGGATAGTTCACCCAAATCATTGTCAAATAACATATTTATAATATGGTTATAGAATAGCTGGACAAACATTCTATACAAATCAATGATACAGGAATCATGGCAAAACTAAATGCCTATATGTCCATGCCATCAATTCTGAGGTCCTTTAAGACAACTGCAAAGAAAGATTGAAAACTCATTTTTAATTCTCGCCCCCTGTACTGGGAATTTTTCTCAGTGGCCCATCCAGTCCTCTCTCCCATCTTTCCTTAAAGGACTGTCAAGGAGAAAGGTGGGATAATTTGCATGAAGATGGAACATGGACAAAGGTAAAAGCAAATAAAAAGATTATAGGAGTGAACATTTTTATCTCAAATATTCAGTGTGGGTGTGCTTATGTGTGCACTCCATTCAAGCACTTGAGGAAGGATAAGTAAATAGACAGGCTTTCCATAGCTCATTTTGGATTAAAATAAAAGATTAAAATCCCTTCAATACTCAGGAAAAAATCAAAAGGTCTACTTTGTGACCAGTACTGTTCTAAAAGCTGTAGGCATAAAGACAAAAGAAAACAATATTTGCTATCAAAGAGTTTAATTTCTATTTAAATTCTACTGGGGGAAAGTAATATAAATGTGTGTGTGTGTGTGTGTGTGTGTATACACACACACACACACACACACACATAAAAAGCACTCTAATACATAGAGTCAAAACACTACTGTGCCAAAATTAGGAAGCAGGCCATAGTACTCATCCTTATACTTTCTTAACTTTTCTACTAACTTTGTGGCACACAGTTTTTTTTCTTCTCAAGTACTAACTATAGCTTTATCAATATTGACTCTCTTGAATTTTAGCAGATAAAATAGAATGACTTTTTAGCAGAGGGATTCAAGGTATCAGCAAGCCAATTGAGAGATATATATTTTAGAGATTAGAAACCTACCCAATCTCCTTAAAGTTAGTAATTTTGTTTGCTTCCAAATCTACTAATGAAGGTAGCTAATCTTCAGACAATAGAAAAAGAAGAAAACAAAAATTGTTGGCCATTCCTGTTTAATTGTAAACTTTCACGAACAAAGGAACTGTCTTATCTAAATTTGAATCTTGCCCAAATCTCAACATAGTGATTTTTGCATATAGTGAGTATACAATAAATGTTTTAATTAATTAATCATTCAAATGAGTTTATCAATGTCTTGCCCAAGAAATGACAACCTAGAGATTTAGGTGCCATGCTACTTTTAAAGGATACATTTCAGTTTCTTAGAAAATTATTATTATTCTAACTTTTATTGTATCTATAAAAGGCCCCCATATTAGCCCAGAATTCCAAGCTTCATACATTTCATATAGCTTACTTGTAGCAATTATTTTTCATCCTTTCATATTAAGCATTTGAATCTACTGTAAATCAGACATCATGATGTGTGTGTGTATGTATATATGTAAAATTATTCTATGCATACTTTTATTGATCAATTCTTTCTCTGGATGAAGATAATGTCTTTCTTCATGTGTCCTTTAGAGTTAATTTGTATATTTATGATAGAAAAATACTTATTTGCTCAGTCATTCTTAAAACTATTGCTCTTTAGCAGAGCCAAAATAGTGAAGAAAAGCCAACAAATTGCCTGAGCTCTCCTTAAATCAAGCCCCTGAACAGATTCTGAAATTACAGAACTTTCAAAGAGACAGAGAGACACAGTCTTCCAAGCAGAGATAATTTAGAAGACTTCAGGAAAGGTCGGTCTCACTCTGCAAAAGGGAGGCACAGCTCGACACAGCACAGTGCAGTGTGGAGGGGGTCAGGGCAAGTCAGCAGGAAGCTGAGGGCCATAGCCGAGCAACTGAGGCCCCTGGATCCTGGCACAACCAGCTGGTGGCACACCAGAACAGTAACAAAACCTACCTATATCAGCCAAGAGGGCAGATTGCCAGCTAGAGGGCCAGCCACAGGACAGCCGAGACTAGGCCCAACGATCCCAAAGTGGACTGCCAACAAGTCTAGGGTGGTGAGAAATCCACAAGCCATAGAGGCCTCACTGTAGAAAGCCAGTGACACAGCCTATACACCAGCACAAGAAGCTTGAAACAGGGACCCTGGTGCCCCCAGAGCAGACCTCAACTTTAAAATAAACAAACAAACAAACAAACAAACAAACAAACAAATAAATAAATAAATAAATAAATAAATGGATGAATGAATAAATAAATCAATAACCTTCAATAAGAGTAAGAAACAAAAACAGCTCTTACCATTGAGAGCTTCTGTATTAACTAGGAAGAGCTAACCACAAACTCAGATGAAGACAATACTCTCAAATTGCCTACATGAGAAGCCTCAAAAGGGACAATGAATTGGTCTCAAGGACAAAAAGCCTTCTTTGAAGAGCTCAAAAATAATTTTAAAAACCAATTATGGGGCAGCTAGGTGGCACAGTGGATAGAGCACCGGCCAGGAGTCAGGAGTACCTGAGTTCAAATCTGGCCTGAGACACTTGACACTTACTAGCTGTGTGACCCTAGGATAATCACTTAACCCCAATTGCCTCACTAAAAAAAAAAAAAAAACAATTGAGAGAGGCAGAAGAAATAATGGGGAGAGAAAAGGAAGTAACACAAGAAAAGAATGAGAAAAGAAACAGCAGCTTGGGAAAGGAAACACAAAAATTGACTGAAGAAAACAATTCCTTAAAAATTCATTTGGCCAAATGGAAAAAAAGGTGAGTAATTGCACTGAAGAAAACAATGCCTTAAAAATAAAAATTGGACAGTTGGAATATAATGACCGATGAGATACCAGGAATCAGTCAAGCAGAATCGAAAGGATGAAAAAATAGAAGAAAAATGTGAAATACCTCATTTGAAAGACAGCTGATCTGGAAAACAGAACCAGGAGAGACAATTTGACAATCATTGGACTGCCTGAAAGCCATGATCAGAAAAAGAGTCTAGACACCATATTCCAGGAAATTATTAAGGAGAACTGCCAGAGGATGAAATAAGAGGATGAAATCATCATTGATCACTGATCACCTCCTGAAAGAAACCCCAAAAGGAAAACTCCAAGGAATATTGTAGCCAAATTCCATAATTATCAGGCAAAGGAGAAAATACTCCAAGCAGCCAGAAAGAAGCAATTTAAATATCATGAAGCCACAGTAAGAATTGCTCAGGACCTGGCAGCTTCAACATTAAAGGATCACAAGGCTGGAAATATGATATTCCTGGAAGGCAAAGGAGCTTGGATTGCAGCCAAGAATCTATTACCCAGCAAAACTTTCATCATTTTTCAAGGGAAAAGATGGACATTCAATGAAATTGGGGACTTTCAAGGTTTCCTGAAAAAAAGACCAAAACTGAACAGAAAATTTGACTCAAGAGTAATTTAAAAAGGTAAACAAGGGGTAAAAAAGGATACTCAATAAGGATAAACTGTTTACTTCCCTACACGGGAAAATAATACTTATAAATCTTAAGAACAATATATGTATTTGGGCAGACAGAAGGATTATACCCTGAGGGTTATAAATATAAATTGCCTTTGATGTGATGATATAAAGAAAATTAAGGGATTAAAAAGGGAGTTTATGGGGAGAAGAAGAAAGGGGAGGTGGAATAGGGTGAATTGCATTATATGAAGAGGTGCAAAAATCCCTTTTAGCAATTGAAATGAAGCCACCTGCTGCTGACTTATTGTAGAAAAGCTCCGCCATGAGGTAAAGGTCTCTGAGGGCAAGACCATGCATCTTTTCTTTGGTCTCAGGAAGTGACATTTGCTTGTGGAGGAAAGAAGGGGGAGCCTGACGCTCTGACTCACTCTCTTTCGTGTGGACTCTGATGAAGAGCAGAGCTGGGAATGCTCTCTCCCTTTAATAGATAGATGAAACTGGGCCTCTATCTTTCTCTTCACCAAATACTTATTCTTCTTAATAAATGGTTAAAAGTCTAACTCTTGTTAAAGCTTATAATTTACTGGTGACCACACATTAGATATTTTAGACAGACTAGCTAGAATTTTAGCCCCTTACACATGGTTGAGCATGAAGAGGAAAGCTTAACCTCAGTCTTTTATCTTCTGGTTTGGTAAGAAATTTCCCCTACCCTGTCCCTTTAAACTGTTAAGTACTGGCTGTTTTTTCCCTTTAAATTTTCAAATGGATCTTTTAAACTCCCTAAATACCCTATTTCTGATTTTACTCTGTTTAACCAGACAAATGGGGGATAAAATAATGTTAATGCTTTGTTTTTGTGGATTTTCTATTTTTATTTTTATTTTTGTTAGGAGAGCCAGCAAGGTGCTCACACAAGGGAATATAAATATCCCCATCTCTCCCAACCATGCTTTTTCAGAAAAATCTCTGATTCCTGCAGCTTTTCCAAGTTCTAACATGAATTGTAGCTCTAATTTTGCATACCTGGAGGCGATGACCCAAACTCTAGAAGCTTTTAATGCCCTAGCAGTGGAGGAAGAGGAAACCAGGCCTGAGTTTAAAAAGCAAGTGTGACTCAAATTTCCCTGGTCCCTTCCCTCCTCTCCAGACCCCACCTTCTACCCCTCCCTTGGCCATGCCCCTTGATTCTCCTGCCAGGGAAGTCCAGATATCTAATGTGCATGCACAGCTTTCTCTACCTGCATTTTCAGCCCTACCCCAACTGAACTGTGATTCTGAGACAACCTTAGAAAACCCTTTAAATTCCAGATATGCTCATTTTGTTCATAATTTTGCTAATCTGCTTTTGTCTTTAATTAGTAACCTTCTAAAGCATTTGTATTATGAAAGGACCCAAAGACAATATAGGGGGGTTAAAGAAGAAAAACTTAAGCTGAATAAAAATTGCAATCATCATTATATTTCAAGACTCTGCTTCTTTTGCCATGGAAGAGTACATATTTTATGGAAATGTAGAAGTAAGCTGCAAGGTATTGCTATGATTATTGGGAATTTTAGATACTGGAATCAAAAGTGTTCTAAATTAGTTTTTGACCAAACATGAGATAGAGTATATTATAAAATGCAAAGTGGATGATTTTGATTATATTCAATTAAAAAATTTTTGTACAAACAGAAGCAATGCATCCAAAATTGGAAGGGAGGCAGAAAGCTGGGAAACAATTTTTGAGGCCAGTGCTTCTGATAAAGGCCTCATCTCTAAAATATATAGGGAATTAAATCAAATTTATAAGAATCCAAGTCATTCCCCAATTGAGAAATGGTCAAAGGATATGAACAGGCAGTTTTCTGATGAAGAAACCAAAGCTATCTATTCCCATATGAAAAAATGCTCTAAATCTCTAATGATTAGAGAGATGCAAATTAAAACAACTCTGAGGTACCACCTGACACCTATCAGATTGGCTAAAATGACAAAAAGGGAAGATAATAAATGTTGGAGAGGCTGTGGGAAAATTGGAACACTAATGCATTGTTGGTGGAGCTGTGAGCTGATCCAACCATTCTGGAGAACAATTTGGAATTATGCCCAAAGGGCAATAAAGCTGTGCATACCCTTTGACCCAGCAATTCCACTATTAGGTCTTTTGCCCAAAGAAATCATGGAAGGGGGAAAGGGACCCACATGTACAAAAATATTTATAGCTGCTCTCTACGTGGTAGCAAGGAATTGGAAGTTGAGGGGGTGCCCATCAATTGGGGAAAGGCTGGACAAGTTGTGGTATATGAATACAATGGAGTACTATTGTGCGGTAAGAAATGATGAGCAGGAAGAGTTCAGAGAAACCTGGAGGGTCTTACGTGAGCTGATGATGAGTGAGATGAGCAGAACCAGAAGAACATTGTACACAGTATCATCAACATTGAGTGTTGACCTACTGTGATGGACTATATTCTTTTCACCAATGCAATGGTACAGAAGAGTTCCAGGGAACTCATGATAGAAGAGGATCTCCAAATCCAAGAAAAAAAAAAGAAAGAAAGAACTGCGGAGTATAGATGCTGATTGAACCATATTATTTCTTTTGTTTTGGGTGCTGTTTTTTTTTTTTCTATTTTGAGGTTTTGCATCACTGCTCTGATTCTTTCTCTTGTAACAGGATTAATGCAGAAATAGGATTAATGTTATTATGTGTATATATATGTATGTGTATATATATATATGTATATGTATAGAGATATATAGATATAACCTATATCAGATTACCTGCTGTCTAGGGGAGGGGGGAGGGAGGGGAGGGAGGGAGAAAAATCTGAAATTGTAAAGCATGTATAAACAAAAGTTGAGAACTATCTTTACATGTAACGGAAAAAATAAAATATCTCATAAAAAAAAAGTGTTCTAAATTCACTCAGAGGTTACATAGGATTTCTATGCTATTACATCTACATTTTGAAATTAATGGTATGGGTCTATTTTCATAGAGATTTTCATGCTTTTGAGATTGTGTTTTATACTTAGGTTTTTTTTAAAGAGGATATTTGTAAAAGCTTTTTATAGTCATGTGATCAAGTTTATATTTTATAATACTCTTATTAATATTAAGTTCATATTCATTTAGATTTCCCTAGTTTGAATTTCATTGTCTTTTATTATCCCATGTGTATTTTCTTCTATTCATTCATCTATCTAATTTTGAAACATTGCAAGATGGTTTTGATTTCATAATACAATGTTAATTCTAGGAGTATTGTGCTGCCATATTCTGAGTTGTTTGTTTTTGTTATTTTTTCTCTCAACTGATTATTTGATCAAACTCTATAGAGCATTTCCCTGGCAAATTGATTGCCAAGGCAAGTGTAAATAGATTCTAGATGTATTATTTTTGATAAGCTTATTCCAAAAAAAAATAACAAAAGAGGGGAACATTTTTAAAGTTTTCTTTTTTAAAAAAAATAGTTTTCTTTGAGATTGTGTTGTGCTTTAACTTGTATTTAAATATGTTTCAATTTTTCACAGAAGTAATTGTATACTTAGTAAAAAAGGGGTATTATTTGAAATTATTGCATAATTATATATTATATTCTGAGTCAAGATGTATTCACATTTTTGCGATCATTTATTATCCTCAATTTTTAAATCATCATATGAGACTTGGATTATGGGAACTTATCATTTAAGACATTAATAGCCTTTATTCTGAGTTATCAGATGCCAGTTGGCCATGATGCCATCCAATCACAAGACAAATACATGCAAGAGCAGATATTGAATTGTCACATGTGGGGAGACATGCATGAAGGGAAGGTATGGCCGAGGGAATGGCTTTTGACAAGTGTTGAGGCTGGATTCTCTTGTTTTAATTTTTTTTTTCTTTTCCCCCACAATATTGTACAGGTGGCTGGAAGTTTTTATCCCACCCATCTCATTCTACACTGGGCTTCTATGCCCCCTCCTATATGCCTGATGCGAAGGACATCTCAATCCCATGCACCTGATTAAGTCTGACTCAGCTTCCTCCAATATCTTCTGGGCATAGACGTATATCCCATCCATCTATTTTAAGCCTGGCATGCTTCATGGGCAGTATATATTGCTCAAGTGTGGGAGTGCTCATATGCCATCATTTCTCTGTTCTTTTATGGTAACTCCCATAATTATCTCAGGTGTCATGATAAATACAGTGTTGGATTTGGTCTTGACATCTATTACCAACTGTATTAGATTTTGTAATTTCTCATAATGGCATGAGGATAATTAGGCAGATGATGCAAAAAGTGATGAAACAAAGATAAAAATTATTTTAAAAAAATAATATCACAGCAATTGTCTTCTCAATTTACCCTCCATAAGGGGGGACTATAGTAATATTAAGTTTTAAAGAATGTTTCAATTTTTGTTTTATTATATGTTTCATGTGTAACAACTAAGATTCTGAATTCCCTTAGACATGTTTTTGAGAACTTTTATTGTTTGATTTGATTATTTACAAAAATATTTTAAAGTTGTGTTAAGCTCAATTTTGTAGGAAATTTTCCTGGCTGATTACCAGCAACTACACATCAACCCCGGAAAAGACTTCTATTCCATGATTAGACCCAGAAGACGTCCCAAGAATCATATAAGAAAAGACTTTCAAATACTTTAAATGAACAGTTTGGTTTTGTTGTTTTTCTTTTTTTCTTTATAATACATACTATCTGTTACATGTACTTTCTGCAGAGGCCCTCCCTTTGGAAGACCAATGTCAAAGCACCAGTTCATGAGGACAAAAACCGCCCCTCTGGACAAAACTTTCCTCTCTCCCTTTTCTATATTGTTATTAACATATTATTAGTTAGCATAGGATATTATATTCTGTTCTTTTTGACTGTTTCTTCAAGGAAGCACCCCGTTTCTTGAAGAAACAAGGGGGGGACTGTAATGATTTGAATGATGCCACCTCCTAGAGACTTACTGTAGAAAAGCTCCGCCATGAGGTGAAGGTCTCTGAGGGCAAGACCATGCATCTTTTCTTTGCCATCGGGAAGTGACGTTTACTTGTGGGGGGAAGAAGGGAGAGCCTCTGTCTCTGACTAGCTCTTTTTTGTGTGGACTCTGGCAGGGAGCTGAGCTAGGAATGATCTCTCCCTTTAATAGATAGATGAAGCTAAGCCTTTCTCTTTCTCTTAACCAAATTTTTACTCTCCTTAATAAATGCTTAAAAGTCTAACTCTTGTTAAAGCTTATAATTTATTGGTGACCACTCATTAGATATTTTAGACAGACTAGCTAGAATTTTAGCCCCTTACACACTATTGCAGTAGAGGGAAAGAAGGGAGGGGTGAACATTGTTTTAACCTTACTCTCACTAGTTTTGATTTAAAGATGGAATAACATATACATTCATTTGGATAAAGAAACATAGCTTATACTTTAGGGAAGTAAAAGGGTAAGGGGAAAAGGGGGGACAGATAGAAGGGAGGGCAGAAGCAATGGAGAAAAGGGTAAAGAAAAGGGAGGGGGTGATAAAAAGGGAGGGCAGATTGGGGGAGGCAGGAGTAAGAAGAAAAACATTGGTGAGGAGGAATAAGGTGAAAGAAGGTGGGAAAAGTACAAAGGGGATAAATAGAATGGAGCTAAATAGACAGTTAGTAATAATAACTGGGAATGTGAATGAATTCTGCCATAAAACAGAAGTGAATAGCAGAGTGGATTAAACAGCAGAAATCTACAATATGCAGCTTACAGGAAACATGTCTGAAGCAGAGAGATGTACACAGAGTAAAGGTAAAAGGTTGGAGCAGAATATATTTTGCTTCAGTTAAAGTAAAAAAAAGCAGGGGTAGCAATCCTTATCTTAAACAAAGCAAAGGCAAAATTATATCTACTTAAAAGATATAAGGAAGGAAACTACATCTTGCTAAAAGGTACTATAGATAATGAGGTAATATATTAACCAAGTGGTATAGCATCCAAATACTTAGAGGAGGTGTTAAATGAGTTTCAATAAGAAATAGAAAGCAATACTATACTACTGGGATATCTGAATCCTCCCCTCTCAAAATTAGATAAATCTAGCCACAAAGTAAATAAAAAAGAAGTTAAAGACTTGAAGAGAATGTTAGAAAAGTTAGACATGATAGATGTCTGGTGAAAATTGAATGGGGATAGAAAGGAATATTACCTTTTTCTTAGCAGTACATGGCATATTTTCAAAAATTGACCATGTATCAGGGCATAAAAACAACACAATCAAAAGTAGAAAGGCAGAAATAGTAATTACATCCTTCTCAGATCATGATACAATAAAAATTAGATGTAATAAAGAGCCATGGAAAGGTTTTTTAAGGGCTAAAATTCTAGCTAGTCTGTCTAAAATATTTAATGAGTGGTCGCCAATAAATTATAAGCTTTAGCAAGAGTTAGACTTTTAAGCATTTATTAAGGAGAATAAGAATTTGGTAAAGAGAGAGAGAAAGGTCTAGATTCCTATCTATTAAAGGGAGAGCGCATTTCTAGCTCCCTTCTCCGCCAGAGTCCAGAGGAAAGAGAGCCAGACCGAGCGCCAGTCTCTTCCTTCCTCTTCCCACTAGTCTGCGTCACTTCCTCCCCGCCAAAGAAAAGACTCCTGGTCTTGCCCTCAAAGACCTTCGCTTCATGGGCAGAACTCTGCTACAGTAAGTATCCAGCAGGTGGCGTCATTCCAATCGTTACAGTCCCCCCTGTTGTTCCTCAAGAAACAAAATGTTTCCTTGACGGAACAGTAAAAACAATATAATAACTATTGCTAACTAATAATATGTGAACAACAATATAGAAAAGGAAGAGAGGAAAGTTTTGTCCAGAGGGGCGATTTTTTTTTTTGTCCTCATGAACCGACGCTTTGACATTAGTCTTGCAAAGGGAGGGCCTCTGCAGAGAATACATGTTACAGATGGTGTATATTATAACAGAAAGAGAAAAAACAACAAAAACAACAAATCAAAACTGTTCATTTAAAATCTCTGAAAGTCTTTTCTCAGATGTCCTCTAGGTGTAGTCGTGGAATGGAAGTCTTTTCAGGGGTTGATGTGTGGATGCTGGTAATCAGCCAGGAAAATTTCCTACAAAATTGAGCTTAACACAACTTTAAAACAGCTTTGTCAATAATCAAATCAAACAATGAAAGTTCTCAAAAACATGTCTAAGGGAATACAGAATCTTAGTTGTTACACATGAAACATATAATAAAACAAAAATTGAAACATTCTTTAAAATTATAATCTTACTATAGTCCCCCCTTATGGAGGGTAATTGAGAAGACAATTGCTGCGATATTAATTTTTAAAAATAATTTTTATCTTTGTTTCATCACTTTATGCATCATCTGCCTAATTATCCTCATGCCATTATGAGAAATTAGAAAATCTAATATAATTGGTAACAGGTGTCAAGGCCAAATTCAACACTGTTATTTATCATGACACCTGAGATAATTATGGGGGTTACCATAAAAGAACAGAGAAATGATGGGATATGAGCATTCCCACACTTGAGCAATATGTACTGCCCATACAGTATGCCAGGCTTAAAATAGGTGGATGGAATATATGTCCATGCCACCGAACATATTGGAAGAAACTGAGTCAGACTTAATCAGATGCATGGGATTGAGATGTCCATGGCATCAGGCATATAGGAGGGAGCATAGAAGCCAGGTGTAGAAGTGAGATGGGTGGGATGAATACTTCCAGCCATCTGTACAATATTGTGGGGAAAAATAAAATAAAATATTAAACCAAGAGAATCCAACCTCAACAATAGTCAAAAGCCGTTCTCTCAGCCATACCTTGACTTCATGCATGTCTCCCCTCATGTGACAGTTCAGTGTCTGCTCTTACATGTATTTCTCATTTTGTGATTGGATGGCATCTTGGCCAACTGGCATCTGATAACTCAGAATAACGGCAATTAATGTCTTAAATGATAAATTCCCATAATTTAAAATCTCATATGGATTTAAAAATTGAGGATAATAAATGATTGCAAAAAATGTGAATACATCTTGACTCAGAACACAATATATAATATATAATTATGCAACAATTTCAAATAATACCCCTTTTTTAACTTAGTATACAATTACTTTTTTGAAAAATCTGAACATATTTAAATACAAGTTAAAGCACAACAGAATCTCAAAGAAAACTTTTTTTTTTTGAAAAAAGAAAACTTTTACAAATGTTCCCCTCTTTTTTTTTTTTTTGGAATATGCTTATCAAAAATAATACTTCTAGAATCAATTTACATTTGCCATAGCAAACAATTTGCCAGGGAAATGCTTTAAAGAGTTTGATCAAATAATCAGTTGAGAAAAAATAACAAAAACAAACAACTCAGAATATGGGAGCACAATACTCCTAGAATTAACATTGTATTATGAAATCAAAACCATGTTTCAAAATTAGATAGATGAATGAATAGAAGAAAATACACGTGGAACAATAAAAAAACAGTGAAATTCAAACTAAGGAAATCTAAATGAGCATGAATTTAATATTAATAAGAGTATTATAAAATATAAACTTGATCACATGACTATAAAAAGCTTTTACAAATATTCTCCTTGTTTTAGAAACTAAGTATAAGACACAATCTCAAAAGCATTAAAATCTCTATGAAAATAAACCTATACCATTAATTCCAAAATGTATATGTAATAGCATAGAAATCCTATGTAACCTCTGAACTGACATTAATACTCTGAGTGAATTCAGAACACTCTTGATTCCAATATCTAAAATCCCCAATACTCATATCAATACCTTGCTGCTTACTTCTACATTTCTGTAAAATATATACCCTTCCATGGCAAAAGAAGCAGAGTCTTGAACTATGTTGATTGTCATTCTTATTCAGCTTAAGTTTTTCTTCTTTAACCCCTCTATATTGTCTGTCGGGCTTTTCACCATACAAATGCTTTATAAGATTACTAATTAAAGACAAAAGCAGGTTAGCAAAATTATGAACAAAACAAGCATATCTGGAATTTAAAGGGCTTTCTAAGGTTGTCTCAGAAGCACAGCCAGGCTGGGGAAGAGCTGAGCCTGAAGCTGCAAATGTAGTTAGAGAAAGTTGAGCATGCGCATCAGTTCTCTGGACTTCCCAGGCAGGGGAAGCAATGGGCTTGGCCATGGGAGGAGTAGAGGGTGGGGTCTGGAGAGGAGGGGAGGGACCAGAGCAATTTGAATCAGACTTGATTTTGAACTCAGGCCTGGATTCCTCTTCCCCCACTTTGCCTCCAGGTGCTAGGGGATTAAAAGCTTCTAGAGGGTGGGTCATTGCCTCCAGGCATGCAAAATTAGAGCAACAATTAGTGTTAGAACTGGGAAAAGCTGCGGGAATCTCTACAGGTTTCTCTGAAAAAGCATGGTTGGGAGAGGGAGAGATATTTCCTTGTGTGAGTAAGTTGCTGGCTCTTTTAACAAAAATAAAAAGAAAAATAGAAAATCCACAAAAACAAAGCATTAACATGATCTTATCTCCCATTTGTCTGGTTAAACAGACCAAAATCAAAAATAGGATAATTAGGGAGTTTAAAAGGTCCATTCGAAAAAATTCAAAGGAAAAACACAGCCAGTACACCAATACTTAGCAGTTAAAGGGAGAGGGAGGGGAAATTTCTTACCCAACCAGCAGATCAGAAGAAGACTGAGGGTTAGCTTTCCTCTTCGTGGTCAGCCATCTTTTAAGGGCTAAAATTCTAGCTAGTCTGTCTAAAATATTTAATGAGTGGTCGCCAATAAATTATAAGCTTTAGCAAGAGTTAGACTTTTAAGCATTTATTAAGGAGAATAAGAATTTGGTAAAGAGAGAGAGAAAGGTCTAGATTCCTATCTATTAAAGGGAGAGCGCATTTCTAGCTCCCTTCTCCGCCAGAGTCCAGAGGAAAGAGAGCCAGACCGAGCGCCAGTCTCTTCCTTCCTCTTCCCACTAGTCTGCGTCACTTCCTCCCCGCCAAAGAAAAGACTCCTGGTCTTGCCCTCAAAGACCTTCGCTTCATGGGCAGAACTCTGCTACAGTAAGTATCCAGCAGGTGGCGTCATTCCAATCGTTACAGGTTGACTGAAAATTAATTGGAAACTAAATAATTTCATTCTAAAGAATGAGTGGGCCAAACAACAAATCATAGAAACAATCAATAACTTTATCCAAGAGAATGATAATAATGAGACAACATACCAAAATCTATGGGATGCAGCCAAAGTAGTGCTTAGGGGAAATTTTATATCTCTAACTACTTACATCAATAAAAAAGAGAAAGAGGAGATCAAAGAATTGGGCATGCAACTTAAAAAGCTAAAAAAAGAACAAATTAAAAAAAAACAATTAAATACTAAATTAAAAATCCTGTAAATTAAAAGAGAAATTAATAAAATTGAAAGCAAGAAAACCATAGGATTAATCAATAAAACTAAGAGCTGGTTTGATGGGAAAAAATAAAATAGATAAACCATTGGTTAATTTGATTTAAAAAAAGAAAAAAGAAAACCAAATTACCAGTATCAAAAATGAAAGGAGTGATTAAAGTAGAAATTAAAGCAATAATTAGGAACTATTTTGCCCAACTGTATGCCAATAAATTTGACAATCTAAATTAAATGGATAAATATTTACAAAAAGACCAAATGCCCAGGTTAACTGAAGAAGAAATAAAATCCTTAAATAAGCCCATATCAGAAAAAGAAATTGAACAAGGCATTAATGAACTCCCTAAGAAAAAATCTCCAGAACCAAATGGCTTTACAAGTGAATTCTACAAAACATTTTTAAAAATTAATTCCAATATTGCACTAATTATTTGGAAAAATAGGTGAAGGAGTTCTACCAAATTCCTTGTATGACACAAATATGGTGATGATACCAAGAACGGGCAGAAGAAATGCAGAGAAAGAAAATTATAGACCAATTTCTGTAATGAATGTTGATGCTAAAATCTTAAATAAGATATTTGCAAGGAGATTACAGCAAGTGATCACCAGGATAATAGACTATGACTAGGTAGGATTTATAGCACAAATGTGTGGCTGGTTCAACATTAGGAAAACTATTAACATAATCAACTGCATCAATAAGAAAACTAAGCAAAATCATATGATTATCTCAATAGATGCAGAGAAAGCTTTTGACAAAATACAGCCCCTATTCCTAATAAAAAAACAATAGAGTGCTTAGGAATATGTGGAGCTTTCCTTAAAATAGTGTAAGGGCTAAAATTCTAGCTAGTCTGTCTAAAATATCTAATGAGTGGTTACCAATAAATTATAAGCTTTAACAAGAGTTAGACTTTTAAGCATTTATTAAGGAGAATAAGAATTTGGTAAATAGAAAAAGTAAGGCCTAGATTAATCTATCTATTACAGGGAGAGAGCATTCCTAGCTCCACTCTCTACCAGAGTCTACAGGAAAGAGAAAGAGTCAGAGCGCCAGCCTCCCCCTTCCTCTTCCCACAAGTAAATGTCACTTCCTAAATCCAAAGGAAAGATGCATGGTCCTGCCCTCAGAGGCCCTCTCCTCATGTTGGAGCTTCCCTACAGTTAGTCTCCAGGAGGTGGCATCATTCTAATCATTATAAGAGTAAGCAGTATCTACCTAAAACCATCAGCCAGCATTATATGTAATGGAGATAAGTTAAAGTCCTTCCCAATAAGATAAGGGGTGAAATAGGGATGTCCATTATCACCTCTATTATTTAATATTGTACTAGAAACGTTAGGTTTAGCAATCAGAGAAGAAGAAAGAATTAAAGGAATTAGAATAGGCAAGGAGGAAACAAAACTATCATTCTTTGCAGATGATATGATGGTATACTTAGAGAATCTTAGAGAATCAACTTAAAAATTACTTGAAACAATTAACAACTTTAGCAACGTAGCCGGATATAAAACAAATCCACATAAATCATCAGCATTTCTACACATGACCAACAATGTCCATTAGCAAGAGATAAAACGAGAAATTACATTTAAAGTAATGGTAGACAATATAAAACACTTGGGATTCTACTTGCCAAGACAAACCCAGGAAGTCTATGGACACAATTGCCAAACATTTTTCACACAAATGAAATCAGATCTAAATATTTGGGAAAATATCAATTGCTCATGGATAGGCTAAGGTAATATAATAAAAATGATAATTCTACCTAAATTAATGTACTTATTCAGTGTCATACCAATCAGACTACCTAAAATTATTTTATAGAACTAGAAAAAATAACGAAATTCACCTAGAAAAAAGGAAAGGTCAAGAATATCAAGGGAAATAATGAAAAAAAAATGCACAAGAAGGTGGGTTAGCTGTACCAAAACTGAAGCTCTACTATAAAGCGGCACTCATTAAAACTATTTAGTACTGGCTAAGAAATAGAGTGGAGGATCAATGGAATAGGCTAGGCACAGGAGACACAGTAGTAAATGACACTAGTAATGTAGTGTTTGATAAACCAAAAGTCTCCAGATTCTGGGATAGGTACTCAGTATTTGTTAAAAAACTGCTGGCAAAACTGGAAGATAGTATGGCAGAAATTAGGTATAGATCAACATCTTACACCTTATACTAAAATAAGATCAAAATGGGTACATGATTTAGACATAGTAGATGATTTTGATTACAGTAAATTAAAAATTTTTGTACAAACTGAAGCAATGCATCCAAAATTAGAAGGGATGCCGAAAGCTGGGAAACAATTTTTATGGCCAGTACTTCTGATATAGGCCTCATTTCTAAAATATATAGGGAACTAAATCAAATTTACAAGAATCCAAGTCATTCCCCAATTGAGAAATTGTCAAAGGATAAGAACAGGCAGTTTTCTGATGAAGAAATCAAAGCTATCTATTGCCATTTGTAAAAATGGTCTAAATCACTATTGATTAGAGAAATGCAAATTTAAACAAGTCTGAGGTACCACCTGATACCTAGCAGATTGGCTAATATGACAAAAAGGGAAAATAATAAATGTTGGAGAAGTGTGAAAAATTGGAACACTAATCCATTGTTGGTGGAGCTGTGAGCTGATCCAACCATTCTGGAGAGCAGTTTGGAATTATGCCCAAAGGGCTATAAAGCTGTGCATACCCTTTGACTCAGCAATACCGCTTTTGGGTCTTTTTCCCAAAGAGATCATAAAAAAGGGAAAAGGAGTGACATGTATAAAAATATTCATAGCTGCTCTTTTTGTGATGGCAAGGAATTGGAAATTGAAGGGTTGCCCATCAATTGTGTAATGGCTGAACTAGTTATGGTATATGAATGTAATGGAATTATTTTGTGATGTATGGAATGAGGAACAGGAGGAATTGAGAGAAACCTGGAAGGACATCCATGAACTGATGATGAGTGAGATGAGCAGAACCAGGAGAACACTGTACACAGTATCGTGAACAATATGTGTTGATAACTGTGATAGACTAGATTCTTCTCACCAATACAATGGTATGAGAAAGTTCCAAAGGACTCATGATGGAAAAGGCTCTCCAAATCCAGAAAAAAAAAGAACTGTGGAATATGGTTGCTGATTGAACCATACTATTTCTTTTGATTTTGGTGCTGCTGATTTTCTTTTTTGAGGTTATTCCTTTTTGCTCTGATTCTTCTCTTATAACATGACTAATGAAGAAATATATTTAATGTTATTGTACATATATAACCTATATCAGATTACCTGCTGGCTAGGGGAGGGGGGGAGGAAGGGGAGGGAAGGAGAAAAATTGGAAATTGGAAATCTTATAAAAACAAATGTTGAAAACTAAAAAAAAAACTATTGCTCTTAGTGTATACAATATTCTACTGGTTATGCTCATTTCCTTCCATTATTTTGCATCAATCTTTCAATTTTTTTCTAAAATCTTTGAGTCCATCATTTCTTTTTTTAATTAAAAGTATTTTATTATTTTCCAGTTACATGTAGAGATAGCTTTCAACATTTGTTTATATAAGATTTCCAATTTCAAAATTTTCTCCCTTCCTCCCCTCCCCAAGAAAGCAGGCAATCCAATATATGTATGTATGTATGTATGTATATATATATATATATATATATATATATATATATATATATATATATATATATATATATACACATATATATATATACACATATATATATACACATATATATATATATACACACACATACACATATACATATACATATATACACACACACAAATATATATACATACACATATATATATACATATATACACATATATAGGTATATATATATATATACATACACATACATAACAACATTAAACATATTTCTGCTTCAGTCACATTATAAGAGAAGAATCAGAGCAATAAGGAAAAACCTCAAAATAGAAAAACAACATCAGCAAAAACAAAAGAAATAGTATGGTTCAACCAGAATACATATTCTATAGTTCTTTTTTTCTGGATTTGGAGAGTCTTTTCCATCATGAATCCCCTGGAACTCTCTTGTACCATTGTATTGGTGAGAAGAACACAGTCTATCACACTTGATCAACACACAATGTTGATGATAATGTGTATAATGTTATTCTGGTTCTGGTCATCTCACTCATTATTAGTTCATGCAAGTCCTTCAAGGTTTCTCTGAACTTCTCCTGCTCATCACTTCTTGCAGTACAATAGAATTCCATTACATTCATATACCACATCCTGTTCAGTCATTCCACAACTCATGGGCAACCCTTCAATTTCCAATTCCTTGCCAACACAAAAAGAACAGCTATAAATATTTTTGAACATGTGGGTCCTTTTCCCTTTTCTATGATCTCTTTGGGAAAAAGACCCAACAGTGGCATTGCTGGGTCAAAGGGTATGTACAGATTTATAGCCCTTTGGGCATAATTCCAGATTGCTCTCCAGAATGGTTGGATCAGTTCACAGCTCCACCAACAATGCATTAGTGTTCCAATTTTCCACAGCTTCTCCAACATTTATTATTGTCCTTTTTGTCATATTATCCAATCTGACAGGTGTCAGGTGGTACCTGAGAGTTGTTTT
Source organism: Dromiciops gliroides (assembly GCF_019393635.1). NCBI lineage: Eukaryota > Metazoa > Chordata > Mammalia > Microbiotheria > Microbiotheriidae > Dromiciops > Dromiciops gliroides. The sequence goes on along the minus strand of NC_057861.1, from coordinate 691,017,489 downwards.
AATCTGCATTTCTCTAATCAATAGTAATTAAGAACATTTTTTCATATGACAATAGGTAGCTTTGATTTCTTCATCAGAAAACTGCCTGTTCATATCCTTTGACCATTTCTCAATTGGGGAATGACTTGGATTCTTATAAATTTGATTTAGTTCCCATTATATTTTAGAAATGAGGCCTTTATCAGAAGTACTGGAAATAAAAATTATTTCCCAGCTTTCTACATCCCTTCTAATTTTGGATGCATTGCTTCTGTTTGTACAAAAATTTTTAATTTAATGTAATCAAAATCCTCCATTTTGCATTTCATAATATTCTCTATCTCTTGTTTGGTCATAAATTGTTCTCCTTTCCAAAGATCTGAAAGGCAGACTATTCCTGCCTCTCCTAATTTACCCATGGTATCACCTATTATGTCTATATCATGTACTTATTTTGACCTTATTTTAGTACAATGTGTAAGATGTTAGTCTATGCCTAATTTCTGCAATACTATCTCCCAGTTTTCCCAGCAGTTTTTGTCAAATACTGAGTTCCTATCCCAGAAGCTAGAATCTTTGGGTTTATCAAACAGTACATTACTAATGTCATTTACTACTGTATCTCCTGTGCCTAGCCTATTCCATTGATCCTCCACTCTATTTTTTAGCCAGTACCAGATAGTTTAGATGACTGGCTCTTTATAGTAAAGCTTAAGGTTTGGTACAACTAATCTACCTTCCTGTGCATTTTTTTTTTATTTCCCTTGATATTCTTGATGATTCCATCATTTCTTAAAGGACAGTAATATTCCATCATGATCACATACCACAACATCTTCAGCTATTCCCTAATTGATGGGAATTCCTGTAATTTCCAGTTCTTTACTATCACAAAGAGAGCAACTATAAATATTCTAAAATGTATAGTTGTTTTTTGTTTTTGTTTTTGTTTTTGCTTTTTCCCAAATCATCTTTGGAAATAGACCAAGTAGTGCTATTGCTGGGTGAAAGGGTATAGATAGATTAATAACTCTTTGGACACAATTCCAGATTGCTTTCCAAAATAGTTGGATCTGTTCACAATTCCACCAACAATGAATTAGTGTCTCAATTTTTCCAAGTCATCTCCAACATTTGTCCCTTTATCCTTCTATAATTTTAGCCAATTTGGTAGGTATAAAATGATATTTCAGGGATGTTTTAATCTGCATTTTTCTATCAATAATGATTTAGAGAATTTTTATATGACTTCAAATTGCTTTGATTACTTAAAAATGCATATTCATATCATTTGACCATTTATCCCTTGGAGGATCACTTGTATTCTTTTTTAAAAGAGCTATCTATCTATATTTTAAATATGAGACTTTTATCTGATACACTATATTTCTCCATAATTTTTGCTTTCCTTCTATTCTTGGCTATATTTGTTTAGTTTGTACAAAGCTTTGTTTTTTTTTTCTTTGATGTAATCAAAATGATCCATTTTATACCTTATTTTGCTTTCTATCTCTTGTTTACTAATATATTATTTTCCTCATAATAAGTATTATGTTATATGATACATGTTTTTCTAATTTTCTTATACTTGATTTTAAACTTTATTATAAGGCATTAATCATCAATATTATCATGTACTGGCTAAGAAATTGAAAGTCAGATCAATGGTATAGATTACTCATACAATTTAGAGCAGCAAATAAACAATAACCTTGTATTTTAGAAGTGTAAAAACTCAAGGTTTGGGGAATAAGAATTTGTTATTTGGTAAAAATTGTTGCAAAATATGCAAAACAACATAGCAAAAACTGGACATGGACAATACTTCATACTATTTACCAAGATAAGTTTGAAATATATTCATGACCTGGATATAAAGAACAGTTTTACAACTAGCATTTCTAATGAAGCTATGTATTCATCTATGCCTTGATTTTGTGTACCTGAGTATCTACACCCCTCTTAAATGGACAAATTATCAAAAGGTAAATTGAATCAAATAGACAACAACAGACAGAAATTATGAAACACCAATGTTGAATTTAGGTAGTAGAATTATTTTAATGTGGATTCTAGAAGGGCCATTAGAGTTTATCTCTTAAGTCCTACTCTTTTTATGGAGGAGCAAATTTAAGTCTAGCAGAGTTTCTTCTCCTAGATTACATAGCTAGTAAAAGCTGGTACCCAGGTGAAACTGGAGGTTTCCCAAAGATCTTCCATTATCCTCCCCTGCCTCTTGATCTATCACTTTTCCACATATTGTTTACATAGAGTTAATCATCCACAGACTATAACATTTATCATATTAAATTGTGTTTCTTAGGTATACTTTTAGTACATAAAATTGGCAATGTCACACTTGTTTAACAGAGGCAAAGTGAAGGTATAGTGAAGATAACTGTCTTCTATCTTTACCTATCTTTATGACTTCATTTCCCTTTTCTTACATTATTGTTATTCATACCATATCTAAAAAAATATAAAATAATAATAAAGGAAGGGAAATACCCATGATTTATTCCTGATTTGTTTTGAGGAAATCATCTAGTGTTTCCACATTGTACATTTTCACTTCTATAACACATCTACATATTATTTGCTCATTTCCCTAGTAGTCCCTGACAGGGAAAGCATTTACATTGAGATGTCCTTACAAGAAAAAAAATATAGTTCACCCAAATATAGTTCCTGAGCTCTAGTCCCATATTATAGAATATCTGTTGGAAATTTCTTTCTGACTAATGTGTCTAAAATAGATATATGACCTTGGGCTCTAGGCAAGTTGCTTAATGTCTTAGTGCCATAGGAGATGCTCTTATACTTCAATTACTAAACAGTTGGTTACCTATATTCATAGGGGGTAGGTATTTCCTCAACAGAAACTTTCTTATTATTTAGTTGTGTGTATGGACAAACAACAACCAAAAATGTGCCAAGCCCTGTGATAGGAATACCAAGAGGAAAACTAAAAATGACACAGTCCTTGCATTCAAAGAGCTCAGTAATAAATGGGGCTAAATGTATAGAAATGTGTATGGTGCTCAAGAAAAGAAGGTAAAGTGATCTGAACAATGTGAAGAGGAGCAGATTACATTCACTGAAGACAGGATGATAAATAAAACTTCCTATACTTGATAGTTGTACTGAATCTTAAAAGAAGACAGAGTCATCATTGGATGGGGATGAGAAGAGGGTCTATTAAAAGTATGGGATGTAACATTAACAAAGGTTAATGATATGAAGGATATTGAAGTGGTAGAAATGACATAATATGGATTGCATCTTATTTTGAAGGTGATTAGAAAAGAATCAAAGATTTTCCCAAGAGTTTGAGCTTAGGTAACTGGGACAATGATGGTGTTATAAATAAAAATAGAGAAATTAACAAGATTAATGTGACTAAAGGTCTATAAGTAACCATTCTTCAGGTATGTGGGATACTGGATTCTGAATCAAATATAGCAGACTAGGTGGTCCCTTAGAATTCCCTCCCTCCAAATCCAATATTCTTATATTCCAGGATTCTATGGATTGGAATATTTAAAGTTTACATTTTCTTTGCCTTTAAGAGAGTACCAGGAATGTATCTGTTAAAATATTGTCTCCATGAAATCTATATCTTTTCCATTCATAAAATGAAACAACTTGGACAATGCTATTATTTATTGTTCCACATTATCTGACTGTACAGCACCTGTCTGGTTCATAGGTTTGCAATAATGCAGTGATAATGATTTGGATAGGTCATAGGTCTAATGTGCTAAGCACATAAACAAAGACTGCCCAGGGATAGTGTTAATATATGCTCATTAATTTTTGAATTCACATTCTGCAAGTTCATCCAAAAATTTATGAAGCATATCAGAGTTTGGCTTCGGCAGCTACAGAGACATATTGAAACATATGGCTGGGGGGTGAAGGAGAATCCTTGGCAATGTTCCTGCAGACAGTTTGGTGAAGTGAAGCCCATTAGTACTCCTGCAGTGGCCATGAGAATTATAACTTAGTGAAAATTTCCCATCATCCTTTGTAATTTTCAATGATATAAAGGTAATGTTTTTCAGGGCATTCCATGGATAATGACAGGACCCTAGTTCAGTAGTTTTCACTTATTAGAATGAAGGGGACAATGGTGTTTTGACTCAATAAGAAAGCCAGTAATATATATATATATATATATTAGGTGATAATTCTTGTATGAATTTATTTTAAAAATTAAATAAATTACCTATCAAGATAATCATGTAGGGGCAGCTAGGTGGCGCAGTGGATAGAGCACCGGACCTGGAGTCAGGAGTACCTGAGTTCAAATCTGGCCTCAGACACTTAACACTTACTAGTTGTGTGACCCTGGGCAAGTCACTTAACCCCAATTGCCTCACTTAAAAAAAAAAAAAGAAGATAATCATGTATGTGTAATTTAAAATTCTAGATGTGCGTTCTAATCTGTTCCCACAGTTTTGGGGTAAACTGACTAAAATCACTGATAAAAAGAGTTTAGGTTTTTAAGGGTTTACTGAAAGATAGAAAGAGAAATATTGAGAACAGAATTCCTGTAGCCTGGCAATCCCATCTTTCCTCAATTCCCTGTGAAGTCCTCTGGAGTCTCTCTCCTCCACCACAGTGAAGTCAGGAACCCAGAGAGAGAGAACTCCTCCTTCAGGATCCACTTCCTACTCCATTCATTCCTCTCAGGAATGGTAGGCTCCTCAAGTTGACTGGCTGGTAGCCTTGATAGACAGTACCCATGAGCAAATGTCACTTCCTGACACCAAGGAAAAGCTGCATGGCCTTGCCCTCAGAGGCATTCTCCTCATGGTGGAGCTTTCCTATAGTAAGTCTCCAGCAGGTGGTGTCATTCCAATCATTACAGTCCCCCAAAGATCTATCTCTATTTTGGTTCTGCCCATCTGTATTCCTCTGATAGGAATTATATCTATTATCATTTATATCTCATTTCAAAATTCTACAAAATCAGATAAAATGTCCTTGTTTATGGCAGTACTGACCAAATTTAGGGGTTTGATATTGATTCTGGGGTTGGTAATGATTCTGGGGTTGGCAAGGGATTCTGGGGTGGGCAGTGATTTTGGGGTTGGTAGTGATTCTGGGCTTGGTAGTGATTCTGGGCTTGGTAGTGATTCTGGGGTTGGCAGTGATTCTGGGGTTGGCAGTGATTCTGGGGTTGGTAGTGATTCTCAATTGCCCAGCTTCACCGCTTTGTTATTTCCTGTACTGGAGCTAAAATGCCTTGTCTGTTCTTTCCCTCCTTCTCATTTCCTTCATAAATATATGCTGCTATTTCTTTAAGTCTGTCAGGACTCAACCTATTCCAATCTGGACACTGCCTTTTAAAGTATTTCTCAATTTCTGGTAAGGACTGGTATACAAAATAAGAGCAGATAATATGGGAATCTCTAGGGTTCAATGGGTCTAGCTCAGCATGTTGCTTAGCATGCTTACACAACCTATCATGGAATCTATTAGGTCTCTCATCAGGACTCTGAACTGTATCTATAAATTTTTCCCCATTATCCGTCCTTCTAGCCCAGGATTCCATTGACTTCAGCAATGTGTCTCTCTCCTCTTTCAACAGATCAAAATGCCTAGGGTTATTGGGGTTCCATTCAGGGTCTTCAATAGGCCACCCAATATCAACCTTTCCTGTGGCTTCCAGGCCATTGGCTGCAGCTATTATTTTGGCTCTTGCCCCTGGGGATAATATTGCTTCTATAAGCACATTAACATCATTCCAAGTGGACTGATATCCTTTGAAGATTGCCCTAAAATGGCCAATAACCGCTGTGGGGTCCTCATCAAATTTAGGAATTTCTTGTTTCCATATACCTAAATCTTTGGGGCTAAATGGTTTATATCTTCTAAGACTTACTACAACATCATCTGTACCATGGGAGAGGATCTTGTGAAGGGGGAGGATTTTTATCCTTTCTGTTTCCTCTAAACATGAATTGTCTCTTTTTGGTTTCCTTTGCTGATGTGTCAGCCTGAGAGGCAGATTTACATTCACATTCAGACCCAAAGCTGTCCTCCTTTTCTCCCTTTTTGGTGAATTCCTCACTTGCTACATTCCAGAGGTTCCAATAAGTTACATCTTTGGGGGACTCAAAGTGAAGGATCATTTGTAGAGTTTTCAGTGTTAAGTGATCAAAAGATCCATTCTCTTACCATTTGTTTCCCAGTAAGCTAGAATATTTCTTATGCCACATAAAACACAGTTTGATAAGCCTTGCTTTTGTCATGCACTTAACCTAGATACTTAGCCATTAAGAGAAACCCAATTTATAGAGACAGGCACATGTGCAAATAAGGAAGAAAAAAAAATCTTACCAAACTGGAAGATCAGAAAATTGAGGATCAGCTCTCCTCTTCATGGTCAGCCAAACTGTGTAATTTAAAATCCTAAATGTGGGATCTAATCTATTCCCCCAGTTTTGGGAGAAACTGACTAAAATCACTGATAAAACGAGTTTAGGTTTTTAAGGGTTTATTGAAAGATAGAGAAAGATTGAGAACAGAATTCCTATAGCCTGGCAATCCCATCTTTCCTCAATTCCCCTGTGAAGTCCTCTGGAGTCTCTCTCCTTCACCAAGGTAAAGTCAGGAACCCAAAGAGAGAGAACTCCTCCCCCAGCATCCAATTCCTACTTCATGTGTTCCTCCCAGAAATGGGTGGCTCCTCAAGTTGATTGGCTGGTAGCCTTGATAGACAGTACCCATGAGCAAATGTCACTTCCTGACACCAAGGAAAAGCCACATGGCCTTGCCCTCAGAGGCATTCTCCTCATGGTGGAGCTTTCCTATAGTAAGTCTCCAGCAGCTGGAATCATTCCAATCATTGCATGTAATAAACATGGGTAAGAAAGAATCACATCAATAATATAGTTATTATACAAAACAATACAATAAATGTTTCATAAGCAGTGTGATTGATGCTGGAGAGTTCTGACCACACACACACACACACACACACACACACACACAAATGTCCTTGCATTCATGCAGCTTAGCATAAAGTCTAGTTGACAAAAAGGATGTCAATAGAGATAGTCATAAATGACAATAATACGTGCATGCATGAGAAAGTAATACAAGAACAAAATAAAATACTTTGTGATATCTGAGATCACAAAGGTCATAATCAAATAGAGGTAGAGTTCAGGAAATAAGTTGCTTGTTTTTGTTGTTTGTCCTTCATTCTTGAAGAGCACAAAGACATTGGGGTAATGTCATGACTTGGAGTGAATTGGATTTAAGTGAGGTAGGGCTGTGAAAGGTCACCAACCTCACTCTCTCCTCCAGAAGCATCTAGGTTCAGTGGCAAGATATATATCAGGAGGACTAGAGATGTTCCCAGATGTTTAAGGTAATTGGGGTTAAGTGACTTGCCCAGAGTCATATAGCTAGTAAGTATCTTAGGTCAGATTTGAACTCAGGTAGGTTCTTCCAATTTCAGGAAAAGTGCTCTATCCACTGTGCCACTTAGCTTCTCCACTAGATAGCTTACTATTACAAACAAGTAGAAATACACTCTAATAATAAAAACATAATAATAATAATGATAATAACAATAACTCTTTAGTAAGAACACAGTAAAGCTTTAGTTTATTCTGTATAGATACCTCCTTAGGGACTTTAGGTCTGAATTCCCTATCATTATTGGCACTGAATTCCCCTTTTATTAGAATTCCCAATAAATAAAATTAAAATTTCAGGATATCACCATTTTTCTCCACTGTGTGCATATTGGCATGAATAATGCAAGTAATACTGGAGGATTTTAAATGTTAATTTATGAGTATTGATTACTAATCTCTCATTTATACTAAAGAGATTTATAAAGTTGAGAAATTTTCAAATTTGCAAAAATGATTTTCATTTATACTAATAAGAGAGTGGTTCAAGTTCTTTTTTTTAAAAGTTCTTACTGCTTGAACTTTATTCCACAGGGATATTGTAAAAGTACTGTATATTATTTCAGACTTGAAAATAAAATATACTTTTAATATAAACACACTTCCTATTTAAGGATATCCTGGGTAAACCTTTCTATAATGAAAATAATAATTTAATCTTTTAGTTTAAAATTCATTCATGTATATCAATATACCCTTCTTCCTTCTATACTGAATTATCCCTTCTAAAAAGGAATTTCCAAAAGCAAGGAAAAAAAAAAACAGTTATAGTTTAATAAAAAAAAGAACCCTAAATATCTTGCCAACACAGTATACAAGTTCTAGTGGGTATAAATTAGTGTGTAATTTAAGATTCTAAATGTGGATTCTAATGTGTTCCCCCAGTTTGGGGGAAACTGACTAAAAATCACTGATAAAACGAGTTTAGGTTTTTAAGGGTTTATTGGAAAATAGAAAGAAAAAGATTGAGAACAGAATTCTAACAGCCTGGCATTCCTATCTTTCCTCAAATTTCCTGTGAAGTCCTCTGCCGCCACCACCATCAAGTCCGGAAGTCCAAAAAAAGGCCAGCGCTCTCTGCGCAGGCTCCCTTTCCTCCTTCCTATCTCCTCCCAGACCATAGGAGGCTCCTCCAGTTGATTGGCTGGTAGACTTGATAGACAGCACCCATGAGCAAACATCATTTCCTGACGCCAAGGAAAAGCCACAATGCCTCTGAGGCATTTTCCTCATGGTGGAGCTTTCCCACAGCAAGTCTCCAGTAGGTGGCGTCATTCCAATCATTACATTAGTAAGGTCCCTATATATAGTAAATCCACATACAAAGTTCATTAGCTTTGGAAAGAAGGAAATTTAAACTTTCTTAACTCTTATTTGGGACTGTTTAGTCATTCAGCATTCAGATTTGAGTTGTGCTTTATCTATTGTTCCATTTATACTGTTATAGTCATGGTGTATGTACCATAGTGTTTGTTTTTTCTTTTACTATCCTTCATATTGATTCACATATCTTCCTATGTATCCCTATAATCTTCATATCCTTTTTTGTTATTGCACAGTAAAAATTCATTATAGTCACATATCTCATTTCCTGTAGCCATTCAGTAACAAGCAAAAATCTAATGGGCAAAACACTAGACACTGTCAACGAGACTTGATTTCAAATCCAACCTGAGACACTTTCTAGCTGTGTCCTTTGTTTACCTCAATTTTTGAAATGGTAAAATGGTAATAATAAAACACCTATCTTCCAGGATTGCTCTAAGAAACAAATGAAATAAAATTTTAAAGAACTTATTAAAGGACCTGGTACATAGTGAGGGCTTAATAGATGTTATTTTCTTTCTTTTCCTTCTTTCTTACCATAAAGAATATTACTATAAATATTTTGCAGTTTGTTAGACTTTCCTTTCTATGCTCACTTTATTGTATAAACCTAGCAGTGGGGTGAGACCGTGGACATTTTAGTCACTTTCTTCACACATTTCAAAATTATGTCCTAGAATGATTGCATCAATTCAGTTACATTGTCAATGGCCTTGTCTTTCCACCAGCCCTCTAACATTGTCTAATCCCATTTTTGTTATATTTATTATCTTCTTCTTTGTAAAATAAAGAATTCTTCCATTCTCATCACATTTTGAATTCAAATGCAACCTTTAATCTTCAATTTAAATTTTACCTCCCACATGAAACCTTTCCTGACCCTCCCATTGTAAATGATCTTTGCCGTCTCATATCTCACAAAATATATAGTTAATACTATTTTAATAAAATTAATAGGTATTATTCTATAATTATTTCTCTTGGCATCACATTTTCATACTCTACTTTAAGGTTCATGAGGGTTGGAATTAGTGGCCTTCATTTTTTAAGCATTATTATTTGCCTACTATGAGCTATGTGTTAAATGTAATGGAATGATTCCATATTCTGCTTTGGAGGCTTAACCAAAACTTCTTAAAAACTATTACTTATAGTTATGAGAAAACATTTCAACTACATATATAGAATCTTAGTGAGGTTAAGGAAAAGGGTTATCTTTGAGATTATAAAAACCTACAAAGTTTCCCAAGAGAGAGATACAAGGATAGAAAATTGATAGGAGAATGCAATTCTGAGAAAGTCTATGAGATTTGGAAGCTAAAAGGAGCTTTTTGGAATATTTAGAAAAAGCTAAAATTTTCAACAAAAAATTGATTACAGAAAGTTGAGCAGGTGTTTTTCCATTGTTCTAATAGAAACAAGAAGACTTCCCATAAGAAAGAAAATCTTTTGAAGTAAAATCAAACTCATAGCACAACAAAATGAGGTCTAAGATTCTATGCCCACACTAAATAAAAAAAGTAATGTAGAGTAAAGGTCTAAGAAGGCAACTGTGTGGGGCGGTTAGGTGGCGCAGTGGAAAATGCACTGGCCTTGGATTCAGGAGAACTTGAGTTCAAATTCAGCCTCAGACACTTAACACTAGCTGTGTGACCCTGGACAAGTCACTTAACCCCAATTGTCTCACCAAAAAAAAAATGTAACTGTGATAAATATTTAAAGCAACTAGAGGTATCACAATGACATTTGAGAAGGGGGACCTTTCTCTTCATAAATGCTATTGATAGAGGCAGATAGACCAGTTTTAAAGCTTATGTGAAGGGGGAACATGAAATTACTCTTGAGAGAAAGTTTCAAGTCAAATTATTAAAGAAATAAAAACTCTAAACTTCAAACAGAAGGTTAATTTTTTTTCCAAGACATAACAAGGAGCCACTAGAGTTTCCTGAAAAGGATATCAAGACTGTGTTTTAAAAGTTTCCATTTGATAAGTATATGGAAGATGCATTGAAGGAGTCAGGAAATGGAAGCAGAGAGAACAATTAGAAGGCTATTGGAATAGTGTACAAAAGAGATGATGCTGACCTGGACTTGGATGGTAGTTGGGTGAGCAGAGAAAAGGAGAGAAGTGAAAGATATTTTGGAGGTAGAATCAACAAGATTTGGAAACTTCCATGAGATGGAATGAGGTAAAGGTAAATGTCAAAGAGGACTACAAAGATTAAACTTTGTTCTTCTCTTAGAAACTATCACAATGCTCTTTAGTAGAGTATGCACTTAGTGAGTGCTTCCTAAATTTAGTAATGTATTAACCCCTCCACATATGTTATCATCCAGTCAATATTTATATATTTTCTTTGCCTGAATTGCTTGAGATCCTTTAACTGCTTGTAAAAAAAAAGACTTCAATGTTCTCTAGAGTGGTTGCAGAGCATAAACAATAGCTAAATAAAAAGGATATTGTTTCATAAGGATTTTTAAAAGAACATATTCCCTTTATATAAATAATCTGACCAAATATTACATATGCTTCCTCATTTTGATTACTCAGTTATATGTTAAGATATTTAACTTCACTAAACTGAAGTTAAGTTTATTTGCCTTTAACCTTGAAAATAGATTATTAAAAAAGAAAAAAGATTGTTATATTTTAAAAATGATAAATTATCTTTTCCCAGCTTTTACTGACAATGAACCACTTCTTATCAGTCTTCTTTGCTAGGCCTTCATCCATTTCATGCTCACTAAAATTTTATCCTGCCAGCTTCAATTCTGAAACTCCTCTTTTCACTATTCCATGTGGCGATCGCATTACATCCATGAGTTTAAATTTCATCTTTTTACAAACAATACCAAATCTATAAAACCAGCCCCAATTTCTCAGCTGAGCTACAGTCTCACATCTTCAACTGCCTCTTGAACATCTCAAAAGTAGATTCCTACTTGCACATAAAATTAAGCATGTACAAAAGAGAATTCATTATTTTTCCCCAGACTCTCTTCATTTTTGAAATCCCTACTATCATTGAAGAAACCACCATCTTCCCAGTGTCTCAGACTCATAACCTTAGTATCATCTGCTAGAGCTTCTCAATTCTATCTTCTCAACATTTTTTGCAAATATCCCCTTATTTTAACTCACGTAGGCACCACCTTATTTCAGACCTTCATTCTTTCTTACCTGGTCTAACATATTTGGTCATCCTGCCTCAAGACTCTACCCAATTCAATCCATGTTTGACTCAGTTGCCAAGGTTATTTTCTTCTAAAGTATACTTAATACTACTGTCCCTGTTCAATGTGCTAAATTAGCTTCTTTTCACCTCCAGGTTTAAATATATTTTGCCCTGTTTCATATTTAAACTTCTCCTTATCCTGGACTATTCCTACCTTTCTAGCCTTCATAAACTTAAACCCCTTCAAGAATTCTATGATCCAGCAGTATTGACCTTCCTATAGTTAATGGAAGAGGGGAATCTCTCTCTCATTTTCATTCTTTCTCAATGTCTGTCTTTAGTGCTTGGAATACTTTCTGTCCTCACCTCTGCCTGCTGATTTCATTCAAGACAGCTTAAAACCCATTTTCTTCAGGAGCCCCCTCCCATCCCTCACCACCCAGTTGTTAATATTACAATCCTTCTTTCAAATTATCTTTATTCTATATCACTTGAAATATTTTACATATTCTTGTAAGTACCTAATTATTTAGAAATTGTTGCCACATTATAAAGTATGTTTTTTGTTTTGTTTTGTTTTGTTTTGTTTTGTTTTGTTTTAGGGCAAGAACTGTGTTGCTGTTGTGTTTTTGTTTTTGTTTTTTTTCTCTCTCTCTATGTAGAGAAACTTGTTCAAGGTAATCATCTGCCCATGTAGCATTATTTGGTCCACAAAAAATAAATAAATAAATAAAAATTTTGGTTTTCGTTCCTCATTTCACCTGTATATACTATACGCCATGAAGTAAAATGAAAATGCTAGGAGTAGATGTTGGGAATGTTTTCTTACCAAAAATCTGCTGCAACTGGTAATTCTATTTACCTTCCATGACCTAATTCTCCTCATTTACCTTTACACATCTTGAGGTATTCCCCAGAGGATTAGATAAGTATCCACTAGTTTGAAAGTAAATATTACTTTCAGTGATATTGTTATCTACCCTTCCCTCCTGAATTGAATGATTCTTTGAAAATTGAATTATCTAGAATAGCTAAAACTGAATTTTGGGAAAACTCAAACCACATTCATCAGTGAGAAGACAGAGTCACACTGAACTTGTTGGCATTTAGATAAATTGCTACTTTATATTTAGAAGAATTAAAACTCTCTGGATGCAGCAGAGCAGCAATAGGGCTCAAAGAGAAGGAGATAAAATATATTGAGAAAGATGATTTCTGAGCATATAGGAGGATCAAGGTTTCTTTCTTTCATTTTTGCTTTTTATTACTCCATCTTTCATTAAGGCAGAGGAGAATTGTTGTGCATTTCCCATAGGTTAAGTCCTAAAATATCTCTTCAATCAGGCTTTTACCTCCAAGCAATAAAAGTATCTGGAGCAAGCATTTCTGAAAAGGTGAAATGCTTCTTGGTTATAATGACCTTGAACATGATATATTACTTACTCTAAAATTTCCATTATAATAGTAGATTATTAACATCCTATCTCTCTTTATTTGGCCAACATTCCATGTAGATTTTAAATGTCAGAGCCTAAACATAAACATAGCCCCCAGATTATTTTTAATATAAAATAATCATTAAAACACAATAAAATTTATGGTTACGTTGTTGATGTGAAAGGTCTTTTAAGGTATCAAATTATATTATAAATACCTTAGAAAGGATATAAAAAGGTACAAGATAGAAAATAACAAAGATGAAAAATAAAACTATTAAGTTACTCTTTCCAGGGAAGGAGATGGAGCCTGGTTAAGGAATAATGTCCCAATTCAGGAAACAATACTGAAGATACAAGTAAATAAGGAAACTTAAATACTATAAATAACAACAGAAATAGGATCAAAATACATTTTCTGGGTATCCACTGATTTATCTGAATTCCAAATCGGATTATGCTTGGCCCTACACATATGAATTCAAATATAAGAATGGGGCCAAAATAACCATTTCCCATTTATCCAGAATGCATTTTTTAAAAGAAGACATCTCAACTACTTTGAACTGATACATTTACAAAGTGAGAACATATATGGATCAAGAAATCAAAGACATTAGATTAAATGAAAAGAAAACAAACCCTAAAAGCTATTTGATAAACTTTAATGTCATTTTAAAGGAAATCTCTTCTGATAGGATGAGGGAGTGATTTGTGGGACCTATACAAAACTAAGAAGCTAGTTTAGAACCATAGCTTGAACTACACCACGAATGAACCAATTTTTACTCTCAGAAAATAAACAAAAGAATAATATATATGTACATACATACATATATGCTGCTTGCCTAGATGCATATATATATATGTATATGTACATAAAATAAATATAAATGAAATAAATACAAATTATCTAGTACCATGGTAGCCTGGGAGAACATGATGTTTTTAAGCACCTATTATGTGCCAGTCACTGTGCTTTACAAATATTGCCTCATTTGATATTTACAAAAACCCTGTGAAGTAGGTGCTAGTATCATCCACATTTCACAGTTAAAGAAACTGGCCTTTATTATGTGACTTTCCCAGGATAACACACCTGGTAACTATCTGAAGTCTGATTTAAATTTAGATCTTCCTAACTTCAGGTCTAGCACTCTCCTCTCCATGGTTCCTAGCTGCCAATATCTAGGGTACTAGCAATTATGTGGATTAGGAAAGCACTTATATAGAAAGTGATTTTGAGCTCTCTCTTGATGGAAGATATGAATTCTAGAAGATGGAGGGAAAGAGGAAGTATATTCATTCTAGGAATGAGAGATAGTCAGTACAAAGACACAGAAGTAGACAATGGAGTGATATATATGAAGAAGAGAGATCTTGGAACATAGGGTGCTAGAGTAGGAATAACGGATGATGAATTTGGAAGAAAAAATAATTAGAAATAGAATGTAAATTAAAAACTATCCTAGGGGCAGCTAGGTGGTGTAGTGGATAAAGCACTGGCCCTGTATTCAGGAGGACCTGAGTTCAAATCTGGCCTCAGACACTTGACACCTACTAGCTGTGTGCCCTTGGGCAAGTAGCTTAATCCCCGTTGCCCAGCAAAAAAAAAAAAAAATAAAATAAAATAAAACAAAAAACAAAAAAACTATCCTAGGTCTTACTGAGACTCACAATTGATATTTGCCAGTAAGATAATGGAGAACCCTCAGAAGGCCTTTATTTCTTAAAGGCCTATCTATTATATCCAGTCCAGTCAGTTCATATACAATAATCTTCCTGATTACTGAAGTCTACAGTCTGCTCTTAAGTACTTAAGGGTTGGAAGAAGGAGTCATAACTTTTACATTTCAAGTTCTATTTCATGTCCAAAAGTAGAGGAGATATCCTTCTGCCACCCCATCTGAATTTTAATGGATGTCAGTTCTAAATCAAGGTCTTGCTGTGTTAACAAAAGACACTGCTCGCTTTCCCAAGACCAATTGTTCTCCTTCATGTAAAGGGTTTGGGGGAAGGGGGGAAACAATGAGGTAGCATTTTTGCCATTTCAAATAGCTAGAAGTTAATGAGGTGTCAGTTGATAGTAATTATACTGCCCAAAACGGCTAAGCAGGCAAGCTCCTAACACTACTTCACTGAATTGTTGTGGGGATGAAATGAGATAATGTATGTAAAGTGCTTTGTAACCATTAAGGGTTCTATAAATGTGAGTTATTATCATAATCATAGGGCTAGAATGGACCCTGAGAGTCCAACATTGAAGTCTTCCTGGAAAAAAAAAATGACTCAAATCCATATTTAATGTCCTCCATAGAGGAATAATTCACAACTTACCACATTAATTCATTGAAATATGTAAAAATATCTTTATAAGGAAGATACTCTTATATATATATATATATATATATATATATCCCTTACTTACAGATGAAGTTAATTTCTTCTCATTTCTTTATAAGTAGGGAAAGGAAATCTGGAAGAATAACTATTAATAAGTTGTTATTTAGTCTTCCCGTCTTCAGAATAAACATAATATCTTCAGCTTTTACATATTCATCTTTTGCAGTATTTAAATCATCTTTGAGTCTCTATTCTGAAATAAAGTCCATATTTTCTATGTTTATCTTCTTTTGTGTATTCCGGATGTTAGAATTTATTATTTACAACCAATATCATGGGGAAATTCAGAGCACCCTGCCTTCTTCCAAAGTCCTGATTTTTCAAGGTCTGGTTTCTCCTTGATAATAAGAATGCATTGACTCTCTTCATTTTGATCAGACCCTACCCAAACATGAAAGGAATTTCACCTATGTTGAGGAATCTCATTGAGTTCTACTCAATATTGGGTGGAGACAGATCCTTTTGTCTAAATAGGAAGGCTTCTCAATCCAGGAAGGGTGTCACTAATCCTGGAGGCCTCCCTACTGAAAAGGGATGACATTCTTTGAATGCATCCTGAGGCTGCAGATAATCCCTCTTTTCAGGGGTCAGTTCTCAGCCTCATTGACTACCTGATGTTTCTCAAGAATATGTAAAGCATGAGTACACAGGTCTTGATTATCTTTGGTCTGAAAGAGACACCCAAATGATCATCCTTTTATTAATGACTTGCTGGCATTATTAATGGAATGATTAAACTAAGCAGAAACTGTGTATCAACTTCTTAATTGTGACAAAGATACAGTCAATGGATACTCATATAAAATTTATTTTGACCCTATTTTTGCTGGTGGTGATGGTATTTTTGCCTTCTACTTGTGTTTCTTTTTCCTCATCACGTTAAAGCAAAATCACTGAGTGAATCATTGACTTTAAAATTTAAGAGTATACAGCATATGCCATCAGATAATTAATTGTTCTCCCATTGTGTTACTTTTCTGTAAAACCTTCCTTCATCCTTCCAAGTTGAAATTTTATTTCCCTTATAAAATTGTTTGTTTTATGTATTTAGAATTTTCTTTTTGCTGGCTATTTATGTATAATTCTTACTGTTCCCTGTGAACTATATTGTATTGGAAGGCAAAGACCAGGTCTAACTCATTTTTGCCTCTCTCCTTGTTCTTTGTACAACATTCTGCATACTGATGCTATTAATAAATGTTTTCTGAATGAGTCAATGATAAATAAATGCAACTATCACCTAATGATGGAAGGCCAGGACAATACCAGAAAATTCGGATATCTGAAAATACAAAAGAGAGAAGATATTCTATATTTTAGTACTTATTTCATGATCCACTTTAGAGTTTTCCTTTTCTTTTGAGTTTCCAGAATGTTCAGCAATATCCAATCTCCATATCTATCAACTTACCAATCAACACCTTTTTATTAAGAGCTGTTGAATATTAAAATATAGCCTGCCTCCTACAAACAGATCAGAGAAATAATGTTTAATCTCTCCAGCAAATTAATAAACAGATCAGAAAAATTATAATATTATATCTCCTACCAACTAGAAAAAGAACGTTATATCTGCCTGTCTCCTACAATGAACCAGATCAGAGAAATAATTGCTCCTACAAATCAGAGACAGACAGAAAAACATAATATCAATTTATTATTTTATTGTCCCAAAAAGAGAGGTAACAAATGCATGATCATGTAGAGATGTCCCTTGTAAGAGAGAAGATCAGAGAATTCCCCATTTCTTTCTTTCTTTCTTTCTTTCTTTTCTTTTCTTTTCTTTTCTTTTTTTTTTGATGAGGCAATTGGGGTTAAGTGACTTGCCAAGGGTCACACAGCTAGTAAGTATCAAGTGTCTGAGGCCAGATTTGAACTCAGGTCCTCCTGAATCCAGGGCCAGCACTCTATCCACTGCACCACCTACCTGCCCCCGGGGACTCCCCATTTCTGAGGGTATATAAGGTTTTAGTCCACTGGTTACAGGGCATTTTCAGTTTCAATAGTATGATACATAAATCAACCCAGAAGCAAAAAGTAGTTTAACAATTTCAGTTATAATAAGTATGGAAGAAATACAGAAGCATCATGATAAGACTACAGGATTCCAATGAAGGATTTGGCAAGGATGAGGACGCCCAGATGTTACAATAAGATAGGGACTTACTATCCTGAGGGAAAAAAAGTCACTAGGTAGGGTCTTTTATCTGCTAGATATATGGGTTCAGGTTTGGAGTTCAGTTGAAGGACATTTTGCTACTATTAATCCAATTAATCCAGGGTTTCATAAAACTCCCCTTTTGGAGATCCAGGTGATCCATATATTCATATTAACAGAGCTTACTATGAATAAAGACACTGGGAGTAGGAATACACTTGTAAAATATGTGAAGTAGTCCCAGCTTTCACGGAATTTATACTTTGTATTTTCTTTCTTCCTCCCTCCCTCAGTCTGTCTCCATCTCTTTATGTATCCATTTCTTTCTCTCTGTCTCCCTCTGTCTCTGTCTCTCTTTGTGATAAAATTCTACCCAGTGTTCCTTTTTTCCCCCCACTGAAATAAAAATGGTGTGAATAGAATTGCGATTCAGTCTTTTCTAGAACTAAGGCTATCTTATAACTTGATGTGTGCTTGAGGATTGACAGAAAAATTCCTAATGATAAAAGGTGAAGTTTCCCTCCAGTAGAAGCTGCACTGGAATTAAGCTATATTCTTCCTTAAGGTTGAATTTACATGAAATCAGGGGGCCGTCTCCAAACACCCTGATATATACCTTGCCACTGGACCCAGATAACTTCAGAGAAGAGAGAGGTTTGTGACTTCACATAGCCCTGCCTCACTTGAATCCAATTCTATGCAAGTCATGACATTACCCCTGTTGTCACAGTCCTCTTTGAGAACAAAGGACAAACAACAAATAACAAAAACAACATGAAGTCAACATTGAAAAATAGTTCATAGATGATTTTTTTTTTTACCAAAGTGGTCACCTTATTTTTAAAAAAGACTTTATTTTCATTTTATTATGAATGAAATTAAGGAGTAGATAAGTACTTGCTAGAATTTATTCTTAAAATCATACAAATAACCGTTGCACTTCTGTTACCATATCTATACTTGGAATATACTACTAATTTGTAATATGGCTACGCTAAAAAAAAAAAATGAACTATGATTTTGAGAGTGTTGGGAAGTATCACTATGAAAGTAGATTCAATACACCTAAATTATAGAAGATAAGCTTGAGGCACAAAAAGGTTACGGGGAATGATCCAAAGACACAAAGTTAGTAAGTTTCAGAAGCAGGAATTGGATAGTTTCTTGACTCCAATATGAGCAGACAACCTAACTACTATAAGAAATGCCTTGTGCATTTCTATAGTGGTTCAGAGTTTGCAAATTATCTTCTCTAGCAATAGTCCATGCTTCTCAGAGCAACCTTCAGAGGTATTTAAGGTAGGTATTATTTTTCATGTTTTAAAAATAAATTTTTATTTCTTCTTCAGAGAAGTTGTGACTTCTTCAAGTTGCATTCTTCTAAAAACTCTACATTTTTGCCAAAGAACCTCAACCTGGTCTTTCCTACCTCCATGAATTTGCCCAAATTATCCCCTCATGTAAATAATGGACTTTCTTCACAATGTCATATGTTAATACCCATCTTTTTTTTTTTTTCCAGAATTCAACTCAAGTGATTTCTTCAAGGCTTCCTTTACCTTCCCAGGTCACAATCATAGCACCTTCCTAGTGCTTATTTCTCTCTGATGTCTTTGAATTTTCCATAATCAGTCTTTTAATAGAGGAATTCTATTTTTATCTTACTTTATATTTGGTTTTATGTATGTGTTTTTTTCAACTTCGTGAAATCAGAGGTTTTCATTTTTATTCTTATATATGTGATGAATGAACAGGACAATGCACTGCAATTACTTAATGAATTAAATGTTTTAAAGTCCCAGAGCCAGGTTTCAAGTCAGTGTTATGTTATTTCTTCTATACCACACTCTCTCCCTGGTGGCTTATTGTGCAATATGGCCAGGTAGGAATCAACCAGAACAATGTACTAATCCGATAAACAATTGTATATCTGTGAATTTCCTTCTGTAATCATTTTTTTCCCAGTTAACAAAGCTTCCAGGTTGGCACCCAGATTTCCTTGGCTGACAGAAAACTCTCACAATTGAGGTAATCATTAAATGGTCTGTGGCTATTATTTAAGGAAGTGATAGATGAAGAGCCCTTTCTTTGGCCCTGTGCCTGACAAATAAGGTATATGTAGTTGTCCCCCTGAAGAAAGCTGTCGTCTTGCCAAAGTACCTGCTATTGATTTCTTTTCTAAGAGAAAAATGAATTTGCTCCGTGTTTATAAAGCTTATGTAAATATTGCTGCTGTAATTCTGGAGTTTAAATAAATTGAATTCCCCCAAAGAAAACAAAATGCTATTCAGGTATTAAGTTAATTTCTTCTATTCCTTTGCTTAAAATATACGTTCATGTTTTATACAGAGAACCTGGAAAAATAGACAGCAGCTGCTTTGTAATAAAGAGAATATTTTAAAGAAGTTCCTGAAACATTTAATTGTTTACATTTTGTGTGTGTGTGGGGGGGGGAGGGTGAATGAAGGCTAAGTGACTTGCCTAGGGTCACACAGCTAGTAAGTATCAAGTGTCTAAGGTCGAATCTGAACTCAGGTACTCCTGAATCCAGGCCTGGCATTTTAGTTTACATATTCTTTTTAGGTATTTTCAGTAGAAACCAAATGAATTGTAGAATAAGAGAGGAATAAAAAGTCTGAGTGACATAAAACAGAATTGTGTGCTTAAGATACGTTTTTCAGAAATATAGGAGAAAACAAGTTCTTTTTTTAAAAATAATTCTCATCGAGTTCTTCAGAGGAAAAAGTTTTAAGCAAATAATGACTAATAAATTTATAAATGTGTTGGCATTCTCATATTTGCATGGGACTCCATTCTGTTAGAAGTGCTGATGGTATGTTTGTATGCTTATTTTTATATGTCCATCTGTCCAAAACAGGTTTGTCAAAGCTGCCTGTCCATTGTCCTGTCTGATAAAAGCTATGAAAGTATAGACAAGCTGTCTAACTTCTCAGCCTCAGTTTCTTCATTTTCCATAATGGAATAATAAAAACCCTTATAGTAACTTCCTTTAGGATTCCCATGCATGCATACATTTATGTATGTATGTACATATGCATGTGTGGTGCATGCATATAAGCATGTGTGGTATGTACATATACATGTGTGGATAATGTATATATGCATGTGTGTGGTGTATGTTATATATGTGCCATATATTCCTATGTTATATATAAATGAATACAGATACATATTATGTGTGTGAATATATATATGTGTGTGTGTGTGTATAGTGATAAGAGAGGGTCTAGCCTTGTAATTACATTAATATAGGGAATTTCTAGATAAAGAAAATCCCTTTACTGTTACAGGTCAGTACTTCCGCTGCCACTTATAGCCTTAGGGAATTATATAAAGAAATGATATGTGAAGTGATTTACTCAGGATGTCCCACAGCCCATGTGTGTTAGGGATTACATTTGAACCAATGTCTTCCTGGTTGATAGGCCATCTTTCTTTTTTTTTTTGTTTTTTGTTTTTGTGGGGCAGTGAGGGTTAAGTGACTTGTCCAAGGTCACACAGCTAGTGTCAAGTGTCTGAGGTCAGATTTGAACTCAGGTACTCCTGAATTCAGAGCTAGTGCTTTATCCACTGTGCCACCTAGCTGCCCCTGATAGGCCATCTTTCTATCCAGTACCCCATTTAGATACACTGCATAAATATAAATTATCATCAATGTTTCTATACTTAGCACCATTCATTATACATTTGCATAGCACTACACAGTGTAACAAATAGATATTCTCGTATATTCTAGAAGCCATAGGAAGGATTTAGGGTCATAATATAATCATATTTTCTTTGTTTGGTTTTTTATGAATGAGAAAATCAGAGAAGCTTAGGTCACTTTAGGTTCTTATGTTTATATGGTCATTTAAAAGCATAAAAGTGGAAATGGTGAGATAAGTAATGAATTGTCAAAGTCATATCAATCTAAAGGTCTCATTTTTAAAATATATAGAGAACTGAATCAATTTATAATGTTGTGTTGTTGAAAGTCTAAATTGTGGATTCCAATCTTCCCCCAACCCCCAGTCTTGGAGGGAAGCTGGCTAAAATCACTGATAAATTCAGCAAGAGTTTAGGCTTTTAAAGATATTTTTTTTTTAAGTGAGGCAATTGGGGTTAAGTGTCTTGCCCAGGGTCACACAGCTAGTAAGTGTCAAGTGTCTGAGGAAGATTTATTAAAATATATATTATAAGTTAGTGAAAAGAGAGAGATTGAGAACAGATTCCTCAGAGCATGGAAATCCTAGCTCAGATCTAATTCTGTATAGCCAGAGAGAAAGAAAGCAACTTCCTCTCCTAGCAGCCCATATGAACTCTCTCACCACCAAGCTGGTGTCCGAATGATTAAGGGGCCCTTCTGTTCTCTATCTGATGCCTCACGCCTACTCCTTACCCAATAGAGCAAACCCTTCCATTTGTGAGAGTCCATTTTCTATTTCCTCTCTCCCTCACCGAAACGGAAGGTCCTTCAAACATATGGGTTGAGAATGGTCTCTTGCTGATCTCAGTAATGCAATGCCTCAGAAAACAATAGGTCACTCAGGGCCAGCCCGGTGAGGCCTCCATCCAATAATCCTTAAGTAGGTACTTAATTTCTCATTCTCCCACAATTCAAACAATACTAAATCAATCAGGTGGGGATACTGGGTATCTGCCAAATTCCATTATTTTATCACGATGTGTTGTTTAAAATCTAAATGTGGGTTCTAATCTGTCCCTGCCCCCAGTTTTGGGGGGGAAGCTGGCTAAAATCACTATTAAATTCAGCAAGAGTTTAGGCTTTTAAGGATTTATTAAAATATGTTATAAACTAGAAAGAGAGAGAGAGAGAGAGATTGAGAACATGGAAAATCCTAGCTTGGATCTATTAGGTGTAGTCAGAGAGAAAGAAACAAACTTCCTTTCCTAGCAGCCCCTGTGAAATCCCTCACCATGCCAAAAGTCCTGTAAGACCAGGGGGACCCTCCTTTTTCTCCCATCTGCCACCATGCCAGTTCCTCAAGGAAAACAGACCATTTTAGCCAGCAAACCTCCATTTCCTAGTTCCTGTCTTCCTCCCTGAAAGGGGAGGTCCTTCAAGCTGATTGGTTGAGAGTAGTCTCTTGCTGATGTCATTAGTATACCACCTCTGAGAACAACACATCACTCAGGGCCAGCCAGGTGTGGTATCCATCCAATCACTTTTAATTGGTACTTAGTTTCTCAGTCTCACCCAATTCAAATAAATCTAATTCATTCCTCATGTGGGACACCTGGGTGTCTGTCAAATGCCATTATTTTATCACAATGAGAATACAAGTTATTCCCCAATTGAGAAATGGTCAAAGGATATGAACATGCAGGTTTCAGATGAAGAAATCAAAGCTATCTATTGTCATATGAAAAAAAAATGTTCTAAATCACTATTGATTAGGGAAATACAAATTAAAACAACTCTAAGTTACCACTTCACACCTATCAGATTGGCTAATATAATTAAAAACGAAAATAATGAATATTGGAGAAGATTTAGAAAGATTGGAGCACTAATGCATTGTTGGTGGAATTGTAAACTGATTCAACCATTCTGGAGAGCAATATAGAACTATGCCTAAAAGGGGATACAACTGTGCATACCCTTTGAAAGCAATGCCAATAATAGGAATGTATTCCAAAAAGATAATAAAATAAAACCAGAAAAAGAACCACATGTCAAAAATTATTTCTAGCTGCTCTCTTTGTGGTGGCAAAGAATTGGAAGTTGAGGAAATGTCCATCAATTGGGGAATGACTGGACAAGTTGTGGCATATGAATATAAAGGAAGGTTATTGGGCCAAAAGAAATGATGAGCAGGCAGATTTCAGAAAAAAATTTGGAAAGAATTATGTGGACTGCTGCTGAGTGAAGTGAGCAGAACTAGGAGAATATTGTACATGGTAACTGCAACATTTTGAGATGATCAGTAGTTGCAGACTTATTTCTTCTCATCAATACAGTGATCCAAGAAAATTCCAAAGGACTTGATGGAAAATCCTTTCCAAATCCCAAAATAGAATTGTGGAATGTGAATCTAAATTGAACCACACTATTTTTACTTTTTTGTTATGTTTTAGGTTTTCCCCTTTTATTCTGATTCTTCTTTCACAACATGACTAATGTGGAAATATGTTTAATGTTATTGTACATATATAACCTATACAAGATTGCTTGCCATCTTTGGGAGGGTGGAGGGAAGGGAGGAAGGGAGAAAAAATGGAACTCCAAATCTTATTAAAAAAAATGTTGGAAACTATCTAAAATGTAACTGGAAAAAATAAAATACTATTAAGATTGAAAAAAATGAAAGAGAAGCAAAAGTGAAAAAAAAGTCATATCATTTGCCGACTATACTCATGGATCCATTTCACAGATTAAGAAAGAAAGGTTATATAATCATCACTGATCACACAGCTAGTAAGTGGAAAAATCAGAACTAGAACCATGGTATATCCCCATCATCCCATAAGGCCATGCTATCAAAACAAAAACTGAAATTTAGGTCTTTTAATTTATGTTCTACTCTTCGTTCTGCTACTTAAGATCAGTTTATTCTGACTGAAAGGGGAGGAAATATACTCCCTATGTGAAATTATCTATATATCTAGGGTGGGGCCCCATCAAGACTGACAAGTTCCCTGATCAGTAGAAAAGATTAACATCTTCTTTATCTATTCTGTATCTACCATGTTAGACCAAAGAATGATAACACAGTCACTTTCACAAATTCCCCAATCTTAGGAATTTTCTATCTTACTCTATTATAATGTTGAAAGACTACAGGGAAGCATAGTTCTTGCTCTTCTTTTTTTTTTTTTTTTTAAGTTCAGACATTCTCTTATGAAGAGTAGTAGGTGAAGTGGAGACTTTGTGAACCTAGAAATTGGGAAGTTTGGAATAGTGAATTTTACATATGGGTAACTTTTTTTTAAAATTTCACAATTGTAAATGATAGCTATTATTACCTACAACAACCTAGGATTGACCCAATAAGAACTTGGGGGAATCCTTGAGTGCCTTATTTCTCGAAGCATGAAGTATTTATAAGGCTTTAAGACTGACTTGGCAACCGGGGGTCCTTCTAGGACAATGCTGATATTTCCAAAGTCATTATAGGTCACTAACCCTTAAAGAACCACCCAGAGGTAGTCTCATGTTAGAATATTACCGATCTCCACGTTTAGAGGGTGGCATCCATCTCTTGTTGTTGTTGAAATGGCATAGCAATCTTCTAATGAAGAAATTCCCCAAACCAATGCAGACGAATAATTTTTTTTTTTTTTGCAATTTATGTTGTTATATGTCTGAAGGACTCAGAATTTAAGTGACCTGATCAGTGTGACATACCTGTACATAAACCTTATATTTCAAGATCCTTACCTTTGAGTTTGTCTCTGTCCTTTTACCAAATTGAAATTTTTGGAGATATGTATAACCAAGGAAATAGCTTGGTTCTTCCTTAATTTGGGGGGGGGGGTTAGGTTTTTTTTTTCTTTTCATTTTTGATGTATTGTGACATGAAGGAAAGAAGACAGGACATAAATTGGAGAAATCTGAGTTTTTGTCCTTGGCATTTCTTAGTTATAAAGCTTTCTCTGAGCCTCAACAGCAGACACACCTCAGTGTGTTGTGAGGCCTAGGAAAATGGAAATATATTTCCATCATTATTGTTGAAATATGTGTACTATCTAACATTAGGATAAAGGGTAAGAAGAGAAGCATACATTTTATATTTATTGAGAACCAAAAAGTATTATATTTCTGTCAAATCTGAGATTATTTGTTGCAGAGGAGGTGTTGATATTCATTGATAAAGCTAATTTCCTCAGTAGAAGTTCCTTACTCTGATGAAATCTTGGGTCTGGCCCAAATGTATAATATTGCATTAAATCCAAAGTATAAATATAACTGAAATGTTCTAATAGTTTTAAGGTAATTGCTATTAGTGGTGTGGACAATGTAGGTCTGAGGAGAATTCAAAATATCTATTCACTTGTTGCCCAAAGGACTTTTAATTTCTGGGGGACATGGAGAATATTGGCCTATTAAACTATTTATGTTTCTGAATTTTTTATGTGCGCCTTGATATCATAGTCATTTTATATAGATTAAAATACAGGCTGGCCTTAAGAGGGAAGTGCATAGGACAGGAACTTAAGACATTGCAAACAAATCACTTCTGAAACAGGGAAAAAGGATATGATTTACTTTATTATCTTATACTTTTACTTCTATCCATGTAAAGCAATTAAAATTATTTATTAAACATAACTGTGTGCTTAACACAGTAGAACATTTCTCAGTTAAACTGGAAGCTAAATAAATGCAAGGAATCTTTTTTTTCCTGTAGAAAGTGAAAAGTTATGTTAAACACACCTCAACTTTCCAAAATATCACTATGTTATTCATAATAAATAACTGAAATATTCTTCTGGTTTAATTGAAAAAGAAGGTTACCATATTAAGTCAAATGTTGAGAAATTAGACATGCTGCTTCCTATTTCTCACCATGACAACCATCCTTAATCTGTACATAATATGGACTTTTGGAGGTAAGGAGGTCAATGACATGGTAGAAGAAATCTAATAATAACATTAGACCTGCCATGGGTGATTTGAAAAAGGGAAAGAGTGGAAAAAGAATTCATATATTGGTAAAATCTTATACATACATATTAAAAAGTTACCTTTTACATTTATATATATATATATATATATATATATATGCATATGTGTGTGTAGAAAACATATTATACCTACACCAATGTATTTCTTTACATTACAAAGTTAATATATTTAAACTTCAGCCAAAGTGCCTTCATGATTGACTTTTTAATCTACTTTTCACTTAATAGTGAATGCTTATTCTGATATATGATGACCATTTTCAGTCATATCTGACAATCAGCAGAATGTCACATCTGTCCTAGTGTATGCTGATGAGACCTAGTTTCACTATTGTATGAAGAGTCCCTTGCTTCTCTTACAAATGTGTGTGTGTATGTGTGTGTGTGTGTGTGTGAACAAAAATCAGGAACTATAAAGATAAATTATTGTGACTAAAAACTAGGAAACATTCTCAGGAGAGGAGCAATTTAAAAATTAAAGAAAGCATTTTGTGTAAAGTGTAAATATGGAAATCAGCATGAAATCTAGACAAAGGAAACATGAACAAATACATTTTCTCAATGTTTTAATTTGTATTGTGTATTCATGTATTTTTAACCTCCTCAGCCCTTGACAAAGAAAAGCAGTTCAGAAAAATGCCATTATGCTCACTGATTTTTGACAGACTATGCAACATTCAGACCCCACAATCTCACACTTCTCTACTGAAAAAAAGGGAACATGTTTTATCATCTGTTCTGTGGGATCAAGGATGATTAATCACACAATCACAGATAAAATTCAAAAAGCTTTTAAATAAGAAGAAAAAGAAAATAAAAACATATAAACCTGTTTATTTATCAAACTAGAAACCATTGAGATGAACTAAAATGAAGTTACAAGAGCAGTTGAGACATCCTGAATTTCTCAAGAGGCAAAATCCAAGAAAATGATGAACAGTCCTAAGACCATTGGCTTCAGAGCTCCATGCACCAGTGTTTAAAGTTTAAACAATAAATGAAATACACCAGACATCCTAACACAAAGTGAAATATACTGGAATGGAATTTGTGACAAGGATAGGACTCTGAGTTGGGATACCTTGTCAAAGATACAGTATAGATGAGAGAGAGAGAGAGAGAGAGAGAGAGAGAGAGAGAGAGAAACAAAGAAACAAAGTAACAAAGAAGTATGCATTAAGTGCTCACTATGCAGCTAGGGGGTACAGTGTTTACAGTTGCTGTGCCTAGAGTTTAGGAGACTCCTTTGTATAAGTTCAAATCAGACCTCAGAGAATTACTAGCTATGTGACCTTGGGCAAGTACTGTTTCCTCAGTTTCCTCATTTGTAACATAAGATGGAAAAAGGAAATGTCAAAATAGTTCAGTATCTTTGCCAAGAAAACCCTAAATTGGGTCACAAAGAAGCTTTGACTGATGTGACAACTGAATTGACTGATGTGCCAGATACGGTACTAAATATTTTACAAATATTATTTCTTTTTCTCTTTACAACATTCCTGTGAACAAGGTGTTATTATGATCTTCATTTTATAGTGGAAAAACTGAGGCAGACAAGTTAAATGACTTTCCCAAAATCACATATTTATAAATATATGAAACCAAATTTGATCTCATGTCTTCCTGATTCGGGGCCCAATGATCTATCCACTGTGCTGCTATCTAATTGTCTAGTGATAGACTGGGATATTATTGTGCATTAATATGTCTTGTTTGCTCCCCATTTCCACAATGAACACACACTCATTGACTTTACCTCATATCTGGAATAGCTCCCTAAATTTTCTACCCTGAATTTCAGTTTCTTTTGCTTCAAAGCTATTCTTCCTGATGCTTCGAAACTAATTAAACCACAGACATTAATAAACCATTATTCTTTGCAATAAGCCATGGAATGACACCATTTTCCTATTTGGAAAATCACCATAATCAGGCTTTATGCAAAAGTCTTTGGGTGATTTTATTCACTGTCCTCCAGCAAAGCATTTTTTCTCATTTCCCATCTTAACCTTAAATTCTTCTTTACCTGGAATTCTATCTATGTAAATCCTACCCAGTTTGAATTGTTGATATCAAGTTCTCCACAATAATTATGATGACCATGACTCTCTACAAATGTTTTCTGATGGTGCATAACACTTATTTAATATAATGTACATTTTGATCCCTCATTGTACTCATTTTAGTACTTTTGTCTAGATTTTTTCTAAGTAGCTTGCAACCTGAAAACAGAGGCTACCTCAAAATGTTACCATGTCTCAGTAGAAAAGACAATGATTTTAAAGTCAAGGTATCCATGTTTAAATTGCTCCTGAGAGACTTGTGACCTTGGTCAAGTCATTTAGAATATCTAAGCTTAATTTTTGTCATTCTTAAATAAGCCTTTGATCTTTTGAGATCCCTTTGAGCTAGAGACCTGTGATCTCATCACCAGTTTGTTCTTGGATGCGGATTCCTCATGGTCCTAAATAAAATTTGACTTTGTGTCCCTACACATCTCCTAAAAATGTACTAGTTAAAAACGAGGTCCTCAACAAATGTACTTAACTGAAATTCATTGTGTTGAACTGAGTTGATGAGGTTAAATGGGACAAAAGGCATTTTCATACAATGCTTGAACATGACATACAGAAATATAAAAGTTCCGCCAAAGGTTATTCTCTTACTTGTAGTTGAATCAGGACTAAAACTTGACTTCTGACCTTTCAACAGATAATAGCAAGCTGTACTCCAAGTTTGACATATAATGATAATGATGATGACATATAGCTCAAAAGATCATAAAATCAAAAGATCATAGGTTTAGAAAGGGAGGGTACCTCAGATGCCATCTAAACAAATACTCTTCATTTACAAATGGGGAAAATGAAATCTAGAAATATCAAATGACCTGCCTAAGATTATAGATATAAAATATCAGGGGTGATATTTGTACTCAGGTTCTTAGCCTCCAGAATTTGTATCCTTTCCACACTACAAATAGAAAAATGAGATTTAGTAAAATAGGAAAATAATGTCAAAATATCAATTTATCTGTTGAGAGCATAAAATAAATTTAAAATGTTGATAAATTAATGATTACATAGTGATTTTTAGTGTTAATATTTAGCAGATGGTGAGCAAAATAAAATATTACAAATTTTACTCACTTAATAAACTAACATTTTTTGTCACTGTCAAGGTTTATTGTCACATAAAATAGAAATGTTGTTGTTCAGTTGTTTCATTCATGTCTAACTCTTTATGATCCTATTTAAGATTTTCTTAACAAAGATACTGGAGTGACTTTCCCTTTCCAGCTTATTATTCATTTTACAGATGAGGAAACTTATACACACACACACACACACACATACATACATACATACATATATATATATATATATATATACGTATACATGTGTGTGTGTATATATATATACACACACACACACATGTATACGTATATATATATATTATATATATATATATATACGTATATATATATATATAATATATATATATATATACGTATATATATATATATATATATAATAGGGTTGTGACTTGCCCAGGGTCACACAGCTAGTAAGTATTGGAGGCCAAATTTGAAATCAGGTCTTCTTCACTCATGGCAGATGGGTGGCACAGTGGAAAGTGTGCAGGCTCTTGAGTTAAAAAGACTCATTTTCATGAATCCACATTTGGTCTCATATACTTAGTAGTTGTGTGATCCTGGGCAAGTCACTTAACACTGTTTGCCTTAGTTTCTTACCTGTAAAATGATATGAAGAAGAAAACTGCAAAGCACTCCAGTATCTTTGCCAAGAAAACCCCAAATGGGATCACAGAGACAGATAAGAATAAAAAATGACTCAACAACAAACTTCCATACACTAAGCCCAAAGTTTTATTCACTGCACTACTTAGTTGTCCATCGAGTAGTAATAGTGTCCATTGATATTTAGGATGCCCTTGGGTCATCTGGGTAGCAAAGCATTTCTCTGCCATGAGTGAGGTTACATTCTCATATGCAACTGTTGGATAGCACCCCTTATTTTTTTTTAGGGGAAGGTCATCCCCAAACTCTGAAAGCATGGGAGGGACGATTGTGGGGATGGCCCCAGACTGCATCAGGCCGGGACTCGCCACTGACAGAGGAACTCTGGCAGGGTGGCTGAGGGATCTGCCTAATCCTCTGCACCCTAGACAGGACCCAGATGCCCCCTCGTGCCTTGAGGACCCTCGCCTTCCACAGGCCCTGCCTAGCCCGACCTGGCCCAGGGTCCCACCACGCAGAACCTCAGCACCTGGGGAGGGGTGCAGGCTTACTGGGTAGGGGGGTGGGTTCAGGGGCAGCAGAATCCCCACCATCTTAGGCCCAAGAACCATACTCACCAGTTCAACAGCACCCCTTATTTCAAGGCAAGATACTTCAGATTTAAATCTATCCATTTATCTCTTCAATGCTGCTCATATAATAATAGCAATAAATAAAATTAAATAACAATATAAAAAAATAAATTTACCCCCAGTTTTGGAATATGTTGCTCTACCTCATTTGCATGTGCTCTGAAATGTTCTTAGGGAGCCTTTCCACACAAATCATGGTGCTAAATTAGATAAAATATAAGACTTGAGTTCAAGAGTCTATATACTTTATGCATGTAAGCTATTTCCTAATAGGATCACCTTCATTATTTAGTAGTCTTCCCTAAGGCTATGCATAGACTATGGGATATTTTCATGCTGTCAGATGCAGTTAAACCTATTTCTGTGCACCGCAAGAAATGAACTTTGTGTTGCACCAAATGGCTACCTACCCTAATATGAATTTATGAAGTGGGAAGGCTGTTGGTACCTGACAATGAATCGACACAAAGGAAACAGGGTGTTATTCAAAGATTGAAGAAGATTAGGCTTCCTAGATGAAGACAACAGAATTTTCTCTTTTAATATAACTCTCCAGTACTGCAACTGATACAATCTTTGATTTGCTAACTGGCTTTTCTATCGCCGTTAAAATGAATGGTCTTGTGCAATTTAATTGAAAATTGCTAATGATGATTATGAATGCCAAACCCTTCTTTTTCAGTTGCTTTTTTTTTTTTTGGTCTAGAAACTAATTTATTTAATTAAATTACTTGTGAGTATTTACTTGGTATCTAGACAGGTTGATTTTTTTTTATTATACTCCGAGCTCTATTTATTACTGTATTATTCAGGACATAAATAAACTGTTAGAGAAATGAATGCTCCAAAGAAAATAAGGAGAAGGAAGATCGGGTTGTGATGAAGATAAATACCATACTTCTGTATATTACAAAAAAAATCAGACTGCCATATAAAATTACATTTTGGAAATATTCCAGTTATCTAGAGGCCACAGATCTTTATTCTCTCATTCAGACCCAATGTGTTCACTACATCTCTATCATGGCCTCATTACTTAACTAGAAAACAACTTGTTTTCTTCAACAAATGTACAAATTGAGTTATGCAAGTTTCTCACAATTCCAAAGACTTTTGTGGTGTTGTATGCTGGTGCATTAGTAATTACGGAGATTTGGCATATAGTAAAATGTCATTCATAGGATTGTACAAGTAATATTTATCAAGAAAACTAAAAAGATACACTAGAGTTCTACTGAATCATATTTTTAAAAATATATATTTGACTGACCAGCCTCAAATATGTTAGAGCAAAGGCAGTGACTTACCTGAGCTCTCTCCAAGACCCCTCCAACTCTCTTCAAAAAATGTCATAAGACAATTCCTAGAGCAGCAGAATCCAGAAAAGGACAGGGTAAAATACTTTTCTAGCCAAAGATAACTTAGAAGGTTGGCAGGAAAAGTCTTTTTTACCTGGGTGCAAGTGGAGAGCAGTCCAGTGCAAGCAGTATCAACAAAGACCTAGCCCCAGCAAAGCAGGAGCAGGTCTTGTGAGCCTCTGAATCAGCAACAAAAGCAACTTATTCTGGAACCCTTAGCCCAAAAGATATCAAAAGATATAAACAGTTTTCAGATGAAATAATAAAAGTTATCTATAGTCATGTATATATAATATTAATATATGTGTATATAAGTTCTAACTCACTATTGATTAGAAAGATGTAAGTCAAAACAATTCTGGGGTACTACCTCATATCTATTGGATTGGATAATAGGACAGCAGAGGAAAATGAAAAAAAATTTTGTATGGGATATGGGGAAATGAGATATTATTGCATTGTCAGTGGAATTGTGAACTGAATCAAACATTCTATAGAGCAATTTTGAACTATGGCCAAAGGGCTATAAAAGTATGCATACTCTTTGACCTAGTAATATCACTACTGGGTCACTATCCAAAAAGAGATAAAGAACCAAATGTTAAAGGATCTATATACAAACACACACATAAAAATTATGGCACTCTTTTCTGAAGCAAAGAATTCAAAATTGAGGGGATCCCCATCAATTGGGGAATGGTTGAAAAATTAATGGATATAATTATGATGGAACACTATCATGCTATAAGAAATGATTATCAGGATGCTCTTAGAAAAACCTGAAAAGATTTACACTAGCTGATGCAAAGTGAAATGTACTGTGAATAATTTTGTTATTCTTAGCAATACAATGATCCAAGATAATTCTGAAGGACTTAGGATGAAAAATGCAATCCATCTCCAGAGAAAGAACTGATTGTGTCTGAATGCAGAGTAAAGCTGTTTTAGGTTATTTTTCTTGAGTTGGTTTTGTCTGTTTTCTTTCACAACCAAATATGAAAATGTTTTGCATGGCTATACATGTATAACTTATATTGAAAAATTCTCCTTCTTAAAGGGTTGGGGAGGGAAGAAAAAAAGAATTTGGAGAACAAAGTTTTAAAAATGGGCATTAAAATTGTATTTACATGTATTTGGGGGAAATCAAATTCTAAGTAAATGTAAAAAAATACACACACACACACTCACAAACAAATGGGTGGGAGGGAAGGACACTTGTGACTGGAGGGAATCACAAGAAACATGTTGTGGGAAATGGCATGTGAGCTAAGTTTTAAAGGATTCAAAGAATTAGAAACAGAAGTCAGTTTTCTTAACAGTAACCTAGCCTAAAGATTCTGGGGGTAAATTGCTTAAAGGAAACAACAGAAGGAATGTTAAAGTAGTATAATAAATCCAATGGTAAACAAAGGGTAGCTAAAAACAGAATTTGGGTGATAAACACTCTTGGAAATGGAAAGTGCTTCATGAATCACTCAACAAGAACAAGAAGTAACACCCAGGTGGAAAAATAATAGAGAGCAACTGTCACAAAAAGCAAAGGGTGGCAGGGTAAACAATAAGGACGAATGTTAAACCAAGGTTTAGAAGTAGGAAAAATAAAAGACCATTCTATTTAGAAATTAAGAGATCATTCACCTCACAGAGAGATTTTAGTGACCTTGAAATAGCATATTTGATATAGTGGTGTGGTTACTATGAATTAAAGAACCTCATTAATTGAGAAAATTTAATCATGTTATTTTGTTGTTATTATTTGGTCATATCAGTTGTGTTTGACCCTTCATGACACCATTTGGCAAAGATACTAGAGTGGTTTTCTATTTACTTCTCTAGTTCACTTTACATATGAGAAAACAGAGACAAACAAGTTAAAAGTGACTTGCCCAGGGTCAAACAGCTAGTAAGTGTATGAGGTGAGATTTGAAGCATATATAGCAATAGGATAATTGTAGAAGATTTAAAGGTTTTTCTGGGAGCTGGATAAATATAACATAAAGATAAGCAGAAATAAAAAAAAAACTTTAAAGAGTTTGAATAGTTATTTTAAAAATATTTTTAGCATCTTTTGAAAAGGAACATTCTTTAGCATCACATAATTTTAAAAATAGTTCATTCTAGGGTACAGTAAAAGTGTAATTAAATGTTAAAAAGCAGAATAGTTAAGCATATGCTTGACAAGCATAATAAAATTAAATAATAATTAAAACATTGAATACAAGGACAATAAAGAAATCTAACTGCACAGTAATTAACACCATCCTTAATAATGAATGGGTCAAATAACATCTTTTTTTTTTTTTTTTTTTTTTTTTTTTTTAGTGAGGCAATTGGGCTTAAGTGACTTGCCCAGGGTCACACAGCTAGTAAGTGTTAAGTGTCTGAGGCCGGATTTGAACCCAGGTACTCCTGACTCCAGGGCCAGTGCTCTATCCACTGCGCCACCTAGCTGCCCCTAAATAACATCTTAAAAATAATACTAGCAATGTAAAAGAGAGGTATGACAATAAGCCAACATAAAGTCATGCAGGTAGATAGATAGATGGATAGAGATAGAGATTATATGGATCTATATCCAAATATGTGTGTGTGTGTGTGTGTGTGTATATATATATATACATACATACATACACACATAAACATATATATGAAATGTGATATGTATACAAACATGCAATATGTGTATATATTTCAGAAAATATTTATTGACAGAGGAATAAAAGCTAGAACTAATGAATTGATCATGTAGATAAACAACTTAGAAAATTAATAAACATTTATAAAATAAATAAAACAGATGAAATGTTGAATATCTGAGGAGAAATAAATAAAATAAAAGATATAAGAACATGGAAATTATTTTTTTTAAAAGACATTTTCTGAAATACTAATAAAATTTTACATATTGAATTAACTTCATATAATACATCTGAAAATCAAATTATCAAATGAAAATGAATCAGGCCAATTTACAACACATTCAAATGAAATAAAACAATTTTCAAAACAAAAAAACCCCAGAAATTAAACAAAAAAGAGAAATTAAGGAAAAGAATTATCACAAGGACAGCTATAAAATAAATTAAATAAGTAACACAAAGTATACATATTAAACAACTAAATATCAGAGAGATAATTTGAGGAAGCTTCAAATGAATTATAGAAGTGTTAAGGGCTAAAATTCTAGCTAGTCTGTCTAAAATATCTAATGAGTGGTCGCCAATAAATTATAAGCTTTAGCAAGTGTTAGACTTTTAAGCATTTATTAAGGAGAATAAGAATTTGGTAAAGAGAGAGAAAAAGGCCTAGATTTCTATCTATTAAAGGGAGAGCACATTTCTAGCTCCCTTCTCCACCAGAGTCCAGAGGAAAAGAGCATGAGACCGAGCGCCAGTCTCTTCCTTCCTCCTCCCACTAGTCCGCGTCACTTCCTGACTCCTGAAGAAAAGACTCCTGGTCTTGCCCTCAAAGACCTTCCCTTCATGGGCAGAACTCTTCTACAGTAAGTATCCAGCAGGTGGCGTTATTCCAATCGTTACAGTCCCCCCTGTTGTTCCTCAAGAAACAAAATGTTTCCTTGACGGAACAGTAAAAAGAATATAATAACTATTGCTAACTAATAATATGTGAACAACAATATAGAAAAGGAAGAGAGGAAAGTTTTGTTCAGAGGGGCGATTTTTTTTTTTTGTCCTCATGAACCGACGCTTTGACATTAGTCTTGCAAAGGGAGGGCGGGCCTCTGCAGAGAATACATGTTACAGATGGTGTATATTATAACAGAAAGAGTAAAAAAAACAACAAAAACAACAAATCAAAACTGTTCATTTAAAGTCTCTGAAAGTCTTTTCTCAGATGTCCTCTAGGTGTAGTCGTGGAATGGAAGTCTTTTCAGGGGTTGATGTGTGGATGCTGGTAATCAGCCAGGAAAATTTCCTACAAAATTGAGCTTAACACAACTTTAAAATAGCTTTGTCAATAATCAAATCAAACAATGAAAGTTTTCAAAAACATGTCTAAGGGAATTCAGAATCTTAGTTGTTACACATGAAACATATAATAAAACAAAAATTGAACCATTCTTTAAAATTATAATATTACTATAGTCCCCCCCTTATGGAGGGTAATTGAGAAGACAATTGCTGTGATATTAATTATTAAAAATAATTTTTATCTTTGTTTCATCACTTTTTGCATCATCTGCCTAATTATCCTCATGCCATTATGAGAAATTAGAAAATCTAATATAATTGGTAACAGGTGTCAAGGCCAAATTCAACACTGTTATTTATCATGACACCTGAGATAATTATGGGGGTTACCATAAAAGAACAGAGAAATGATGGGATATGAGCATTCCCACACTTGAGCAATATGTACTGTCCATGCAGTATGCCAGGCTTAAAATAGGTGGATGGAATATATGTCCATGCCACCGAACATATTGGAGGAAACTGAGTCAGACTTAATCAGATGCATGGGATTGAGATGTCCATGGCATCAGGCATATAGGAGGGAGCATAGAAGCCAGGTGTAGAAGTGAGATGGGTGGGATCAATACTTCCAGCCATCTGTACAATATTGTGGGGGAAAAAGAGTATAAAATATTAAACCAAGAGAATCCAACCTCAACATTTGTCAAAAGCTGTTCCCTCGGCCATACCTTGACTTCATGCATGTCTCCCCTCATGTGACAGTTCAGTGTCTGCTCCTTGAGCAATATGTATTCCTCTTGTGATTGGATGGCACCTTGGCCAACTGGCATCTGATAACTCAGAATAAAGGCAATTAATGTCTTAAATGATAAGTTCCCATAATCCAAGTCTCATATGGATTTAAAATTGAGGA
Organism: Dromiciops gliroides; assembly: GCF_019393635.1. Lineage (NCBI taxonomy): Eukaryota > Metazoa > Chordata > Mammalia > Microbiotheria > Microbiotheriidae > Dromiciops > Dromiciops gliroides. The sequence goes on along the minus strand of NC_057861.1, from coordinate 690,980,328 downwards.
TAATAAATGATTGCAAAAAATGTGAATACATCTTGACTCAAAATATAATATATAATTATGCAACAATTTCAAATAATACTCTTTTTTTTTTACTTAGTATACAATTACTTTTGTGAAAAATCAGAACATACTTAAATACAAGTTAAAGCACAACAGAATCTCAAAGAACTTTTTTTTTTTGAAAAAAGAAAACTTTTACAAATGTTCCCCTCTTTTTTTTTGGGGGGGGAATATGCTTATCAAAAATAATACTTCTAGAATCAATTTACACTTGCCATGGCAACCAATTTGCCAGGGAAATGCTTTAAAGAGTTTGATCAAATAATCAGTTGAGGAAAAAAAAACAAAAACAAACAACTCAGAATATGGGAGCACAATACTCCTAGAATTAACATTGTATAATAAAATCAAAACCATCTTGCAATGTTTCAAAATTAGATAGACAAATGAATAGAAGAAAATACACATGGAACAATAAAAGACAATGAAATTCAAACTAAGGAAGTCTAAATGAATGTGAACTTAATATTAATAAGAGTATTATAAAATATAAACTTGATCACATGACTAAAAAGCTTTTACAAATATTCTCGTTTTAAAAACTAAGTATAAGACACAATCTCAAAAGCATGAAAATCTCTATAAAAATAAACCCATACCATTAATTTCAAAGTGTATATGTAATAGCATAGAAATCCTATGTAACCTCTGAACTGATACTATTACTCTGAGTGAATTCAGAACACTTTTGATTCCGGTATCTAAAATCCCCAATACTCATATCAATATCTTGCTGTTTACTTCTACATTTCTGTAAAATATATACCCTCCCATGGCAAAAGAAGCGGAGTCTTGAACTATGTTGATTGTCATTCTTATTCAGCTTAAGTTTTTCTTCTTTAACCCCTCTATATTGTCTGTCAGTCTTTTCACCATACAAGTGCTTTATAAGATTACTAATTAAAGACAAAGGCAGGTTAGCAAAATTATGAACAAAACAAGCATATCTGGAATTTAAAGAGTTTTCTAAGATTGTCTCAAAAGCACAGCCAGGCCGGGGAAGGGCTGAGCCTGAAGCTGCAAATGGAGGTAGAAAAAGTTGAGCATGCGCATCAGATCTCTGGACTTCCCAGGCAGGGGAAGCAATGGGCTTGGCCATAGGAGGAGTAGAGGGTGGGGTCTGGAGAGGAGGGGAGGGACCAGAGCAATTTGAATCAGACTTGATTTTGAACTCAGGCCTGGATTCCTCTTCCCCCACTTTGCCTCCAGGTGCTAGGGGATTAAAAGCTTCTAGAGGGTGGGTCATTGCCTCCAGGCATGCAAAATTAGAGCAACAATTAGTGTTAGAACTGGGAAAAGCTGCGGGAATCTCTTCAGGTTTCTCTGAAAAAGCATGGTTGGGAGAGGGAGAGATATTTCCTTGTGTGAGTAAGTTGCTGGCTCTTTTAACAAAAATAAAAAGAAAAATAGAAAATCCACAAAAACAAAGCATTAACATGATCTTATCTCCCATTTGTCTGGTTAAACAGACCAAAATCAAAAATAGGATAATTAGGGAGTTTAAAAGGTCCATTCGAAAAAATTCAAAGGAAAAACACAGCCAGTACACCAGTACTTAGCAGTTAAAGGGAGAGGGAGGGGAAATTTCTTACCCAACCAGAAGATCAGAAGAAGACTGAGGGTTAGCTTTCCTCTTCGTGGTCAGCCATCTGTTAAGGGCTAAAATTCTAGCTAGTCTGTCTAAAATATCTAATGAGTGGTCGCCAATAAATTATAAGCTTTAGCAAGTGTTAGACTTTTAAGCATTTATTAAGGAGAATAAGAATTTGGTAAAGAGAGAGAAAAAGGCCTAGATTTCTATCTATTAAAGGGAGAGCACATTTCTAGCTCCCTTCTCCACCAGAGTCCAGAGGAAAAGAGCATGAGACCGAGCGCCAGTCTCTTCCTTCCTCCTCCCACTAGTCCGCGTCACTTCCTGACTCCTGAAGAAAAGACTCCTGGTCTTGCCCTCAAAGACCTTCCCTTCATGGGCAGAACTCTTCTACAGTAAGTATCCAGCAGGTGGCGTTATTCCAATCGTTACAGAAGAAAGAAGAAGGGAGGGAGTTGTGTGGTTCAGATGGCTTTATGAGAGAATCCTATTAAATATTTTTTCTTTTTTTATTAATAAAGTATTTTTTCCCATTACATATAAAGATAGTTCTCAACTTTTGTTTATACAGACTTTCCAATTTCAGATTTATCTCCCTCCCTCCCCTAGACAGTAGGTAATCTGATATAGGTTTTATATATATATATATATATATATATATATATATATATATATATATATATATATATATATATATATATATATACATACACATAATAACATTAATCCTATTTCTGCATTAGTCATGTTATATGAGAAAAATCAGAGCAATGATGAAAAAAACCTCAAAACAGAAAAAACATCAGCACCAAAAACAAAAGAAATAGTATGGTTCATTCAGCATCTATACTCCACAGATCTTTTTTTTTTTTTTAATTTGGAGATCCTCTTCTATCAAGAATTCCCTGGAACTCTTCTTTACCATTGCATTGGTGAGAAGAATATAGTCCATCACAGTAGATCAACACTCAATGTTGATGATACTGTGTACAATGTTCTTCTGGTTCTGCTCATCAAACTCATCATCAGCCCATGCAAGACCCTCCACGTTTCTCTGAACTCCTCCTGCTCATTGTTTCTTACAACACAATAGTATTCCATTGTATTCATATACCACAACTTGTCCAGCCATTCCTCAATTCATGGGCATTCCCACAACTTCCAATTCCTTGCCACAGCATAAAGAGCAGCTATAAATATTTTTGTACATGTGGGTCCCTTTCCCCTTTCCATGATTTCTTTGAGAAAAAGACCCAAAAGTGGTATTGCTGCGTCAAAGGGTATGCACAGCTTTATCACACTTTGGGAATAATTCCAAATTGTTCTCCAGAATGGTTAGATCAGTTCACAGCTCCACCAACAATGCATTAGTGTTCCAATTTTCCCACAGGTTCTCCAATATTTATTATTTTTCTTTTTTGTCATTTTAGCCAATCTGATAGATGTCAGGTGGTACCTCAGAGTTCTTTTAATTTGCATCTCTCTAATCATTAGAAATTTAGAGCATTTTTTCATACAGGAATAGATAGCTTTGGTTTCTTCATCAGAAAACTGCCTGTTCATATCCTTTGACCATTTCTCAATTGGGGAATGACTTGGATTCTTATAAATTCGATTTAGTTCCCTATATATTTTAGAAATGAGGCCTTTATCAGAAGTACTGGCCACAAAAAAATTTTCCCAGCTTTCTGCTTCCCTTCTAATTTTGGATGCATTGCTTCTGTTTGTACAAAAAAAAATTAATTTAATGTAATCAAAATCATCCATTTTGCATTTGTAATATACTCTATCTCTTGTTTGGTCATAAACTGTTGTCCTTTCCAGAGATCTGATAGGCAGACTATTCCTTTCTCTCCTAATTTACCTATGGTATCACCTCTTATGTCTAAATCATGTATCCATTTTGACCTTATTTTAGTATAAGGTGTAAGATGTTGGTCTATGCCTAATTTCTGCCATACTATCTTCCATTTTTCCCAGCAGTTTTTGTCAAATACTGAGTTCCTATCCCAGAAGCTGGAGTCCTTGGGTTAATCAAACACTACATTACTAGTGTCATTTACTACTGCATTTCCTGTGCCTAGTCTATTCCATTGATCTACCACTCTATCTTTTAGCCAGTACCAGATAGTTTTGATGACTGCTGCTTTATAGTAAAGCTCCAGGTTTGGTACCACTAACCTACCTTCCTGTGAATTTTTTTTTCATTATTTCCCTTGATATTCTTGATTTTTTGTTTTTCCAGATGAATTTTGTTATTATTTTATCTAGCTCTATAAAAAAATTTTTAGGTAGTCTGATTGGTATGGCACTGAATAAGTAAATTAATTTAGGCAGTATTGTCATTTTTACTATATTAGCTCTGCCTATCCATGAGCAATTGATATCTTTCCAATTATTTAGATCTGATTTGACTTGTGTGAAGAGTGTTTGGTAGTTGTGTTCATAGAGTTCCTGGGTTTGTCTTGGCAAGTAGACTCCCAAGTATTTTATATTATCTACCGTTACTTTAAATGGAATTTCTCTTTCTATCTCTTGCTGCTGGACTTTGTTGGTCATGTATAGAAATGCTGATGATTTATGTGGATTTGTTTTATATCCTGCTACTTTGCTAAAGTTGTTAATTGTTTCAAGTAATTTTTGTGTTGATTCTCGAGGATTCTTTAAGTATACCATCATATCATCTGCAAAGAGTGATAGTTTTGTTTCCTCCTTGCCTATTCTAATTCCTTTAATTCCTTTCTCTTCTCTGATTGCTAAAGCTAACATTTCTAGGACAATATTAAATAATAGGGGTGATAATGGACATCCCTGTTTCACCCCTGATCTTCTCTGGAAGGCCTCTAATTTATCTCCATTGCATATAATACTTGCTGATGGCTTTAGGTAGATACTGTTTATTATTCTAAGGAAAGCTCTACCTATTCCTAAACTCTCTAGTGTTTTTAATAGGAATGGGTGTTGTATTTTGTCAAAAGCTTTTTCTGCATCTATTGAGATAATCATATGATTTTGGTTGGTTTTCTTATTGATGTGGTTGATTATTTTAATAGTTTTCCTAATGTTGAACCAGCCCTGCATTCCTGGTATAAATTCCACCTGGTCATAGTGTATTATCCTGGTGATCACTTGCTGTAATCTCCTTGCTAATATCTTATTTAAGATTTTAGCATCAATATACATTAGGGAAATTGGTCTATAATTTTCTTTCTCTGTTTTTCCTTTGCCTGCTTTTAGTATCACCACCATATTTGTGTCATAAAATGAATTTGGTAGAACTCCTTCTTCACCTATTTTTTGAAATAATTTGTATAATATTGGAATTAATTGTTCTTTAAATGTTTGGTAAAATTCACCTGTAAACCCATCTGGCCCTGGGGATTTTTTCTTAGGGAGTTAATTAATGGCTTGTTCAATTTCTTTTTCTAATATGGGTTTATTTAAGGATTTTATTTCCTTCTCAGTTAACCTGGCCAGTTTGTATTTTTTTTTAATATTCATCCATTTCATTTAGATTGTCAAATTTATTGGCATACAGTTGGGCAAAATAATTCCTAATTATTGATTTAATTTCCACTTCATTGGTGGTAACATCACCCTTTTCATTTTTGATACTGGTAATTTGGTTTTCTTCTTTCTTTTTTTTAATCAAATTAACCAATATATTTCTATTGTATTGTTTTTTTCATAAAACCAGCTCTTAGTTTTATTGATTAATTCTACAGTTTTTGCTTTCAATCTTATTAATTTCTCCTTTAATTTTCAGGATCTCTAGTTTAGTATCTAATTGGGGATTTCTAATTTGTTCTTTTTATAGTTTTTTAAGTTGCATGCCCAATTCATTAATCTCCTCTTTCTCTTTCTTATTCATGTAAGCATTTAGAGCTATAAATTTTCCCCTAAGCACTGCTTTGGCTGCATCCCATAGATTTTGGTATGTTTTCTTATTGTTGTCATTTTCTTGGATATAGTTATTGATTGGTTCTATGATTTGTTGTTTGGCCCATTCATTCTTTAGAATGATATTATTTAGTTTCCAATTGATTTTCATTCTACTTTTTCCTGGCTCTTTCTTACATGTAATTTTTATTGCATCACGATCTGAGAAGGATGCATTTACTATTTCTGCCTTTCTACATTTGACTATGATGTTTTTGTGCCCTAATACATGGTCAATTTTTGAAAATGTGCCATGTACTGCTGAGAAAAAAGTTATATTCCTTTATATCCCCATTCAATTTTTTCTAGACATATATCATGTGTAACTTTTCTAGTAATCTATTCACCTCTTTCACTTCTTTCTTATTTATTTTTTGGCTAGATTTATCTAATTCTGAGAGGGGGAGATTCAGGTTCCCCACTACTATAGTATTACTGACTAATTCCTCTTGTAACTCATTTAACTTCTCCTCTAAGAACTTGGATGCTATACCACTTGGTGCATACATATTTAATATTGATATTACTTCATTATCTATAGTACCTTTAAGCAAGATGTAATTTCCTTCCTTATCTCTTTTAATGAGATCTATTTTTGCCTGCTTTTTATCTGAGATAAGGATTGCTACCCCTGCTTTTTTTTTACTTTAGTTGAAGCATAATATATTCTTCTCCAGCCTTTTACCTTTACTCTGTATGTATCTCTCTGCTTCAAATGTGTTTCTTGTAAACAGCATATTGTAGGATTCTGGTTTTTAATCCACTCTGCAATTTGCTTCCATTTTATAGCAGAGTTCTTTCCATTCACATTCACAGTTATTATCAAAAGAGGATAAAAGGAACGAACACACAAGGTTCCAGGCTAGTGCCATCTTAAAACATGCTTGGTCTGGACCTACTGTTGTCTGCTGAGCACTCCCCTCTTAGGACAGGGTACACTTAGGACATGTGCTCTCTCTCTCTCTCTCTTAGAAATATATTGCTGGGGAATTTTCAGGTTGTGTTAACTGACTCATCGTCAATACTCCTCTAATATTTAATATGCTTTAACAATAATACTTACTGCCCCAACTATTGTAATAGCCATTACTATATAAATGGCAATTAATGCATAAGTGGCAACAATTTACTGGACACAATTAGCCAAGCCACAAAAAAGTTGGTGACCAAATAATTTAAATAACATAAGATATTTCATATACATGTCTAATGGTAATAATATGGGGCAGATTATATCATAAACAAGTCAGTATAATTCCATCTGAGACATTTTTATTTGCTACACTATATCTGTGACTCTGAGTGAAATATTGTCACTTGGATTGTCTAGGCTTTACTTTATATTGTAAAGAAATTTAAACTAGGTTATTTTCTCAGAAAAGTGAAAAAATGCATTACCTTGAATAGAAGCTAACTGTCCATATATACTAGCTGTCTAGGAATCATTGTAATGAACCTGAAATAGGTACCTATAAGGGAATTACCTGCCTCTTTCTTTCTTTTTTTTATTTGATTGCCTTTCATTGGTACTGAATGTGCAAAGTAATTTTAATATTAAAGTGATAGTAATCTGTAAGGTAACTTCAATTATAAAATTGGTATAGCCCAAAATCCATAACTCTGAAGCCAATCTGTTGATGACTATTTCTGAATATGGCTAAATTGTTCCTCAAACAACAAATTTCCGGTGCATCATGGGGCTTATACAAACAACTTTCTTAATTTGAGAGGACATATAACAGCACAGTGGGTCAATTTCATCCAACAATGAATTATCTTTGGAAGGATATGACATTTTAAGAAGTCTTCCAGTATGGACTTAACAGTGTCATTTTTGTCATTTGTGTGACATCCTAGTAAAGGTCAGAGATACTCAAGTGTATACCATGAATATGGCTTCATCTTATGAATTCTCAATACTCAGGAGCTCCTTAGCTCTGACTTTCATGTTAGTTTCCAGAATAAAGAGAAACTTCAGTTGTTTAAGATGGACCCTGGACAATATGACTTCAAAGTTTTGTTTGTTCATTTTTTTCAGAACACAGTATAGGACAAATTGCTATTGTTGCTAAATCATTCAGGTATATCTTAATCTTTGTGATCCCAAGGACCATAGTATGCCAGGCCCTTCTATCCTTCATTATCTCTTGAAGTCTGACCAATCTTACATTCATTCTTTTCATAGTATCATCTATTCATCTCATCATCTGCTGTCCTCTTATTAGTTTGCCTTCAATTTTTCCCAACATCAGTATCTTTTCCAAAGTAGTCCCATCTTCTCATTATGTGGTCAAAGTATTTAAGCTTCAGCTTTGGTATTTGACCTTGCAGTGAATAACCTGAAGTAAATTCATTAAATATTGATGTATTTGATCTCCTTGCTATCCAAGGTACTCTCCAAAGTCTTCTCCACCACCACAATTAAAAGCATCAGTCCTGTGGCATGCTGTTTTCCTTATAGTTCAACTCTCCCAGCCATACATTCATACTGGAAAAAGCACAGCTTTGAATTTACAGACCTTTGTCAGCAAGGTGATGTCTCTACTTTTTATTAGGCTGTCTGGATTTGTCATGGCTTTTCTTCCAAGTGGCAAATTTCTTTTAATTTCATGGCTGCAGTTACTGTCTAAAATGATCTTTGAGTCTAAGAATATAAAATCTTACACTGTTTCCCTTGCTTCTCCCTTTTTTTGCCATAGTGTGAAGGGACCAGTTGCTAAGGTATTAGGGTAGATTTTCTATGTTAAGCTTCAAGCCAGCTTTTACATTCTCCTCTTTCACCCCCATCAAGAAGCTCCTTAATTATTTTTCACTCTCTGCCATAAGAGTAGTCTCATCTGCATATCTGATCTTGTTTATATTTCTCCTGGCAACCTCAATTCCAGTTTCTGATGCATCCAGCCTGGGGTTTTACATGATGCACTTTGCTTGTAGGATGACAGACAAACCCAATTCCTCTGGGATATGCCTACACATATTTTTTTTTTATTTTCTTCCCCTCACTCAACAGCTTGTAATTATATGAGGGTGCCATATTCCTCCATATACATTAAGCTTCCCCAGGTAATACTACTGAAGTACATAAATACATCTTTTCTCATGAATCCCAGTGCATTATACTTCAATCTAGTCCCTGGCTGGATAGTCTAGTCAATTATGTAGAGACAGATTATCACTACTTTCTTCTTGTTCTTTTTATCTTCTGTGTGGGGACAGTATTACTTATAACCACTGTCATATGATGCAAATTCTCATTCCATAGATGGTGCAAATTGAATGTCGATGTCTCTAAAACCCCCCAAAAAAGTTTCATAGGTCGTTGGTACTTTGTAAGTAACTTAAATACATGATTTAATACTTTATCATGTGTGTAATTCACCAAGGCTTCTGGTGGGGTCTCTCAGTGATGCCAAAGTGGTCAGAAGGGTATGATTAAGAGAAGTGTGAGGAGGAAGAGGAGCATCATATTGGCCTGCAGCATGTGGTTAGACTGCAGTTTGGTTTGACATCTAAACTCAATTTTAACATTGATAAGACTGAATCATGACAAGGAAATCATAGAGAACAAAATACTTTCCTCAAGATAATGCCTTCAATTCTAGGGAAATAAAGCACTCTGGCATGAGCATTCTTGCTGTTTGCTTGGCCTGTATGTAGCAGATAATTTATCAGCTCTAGAAATCTGATCGTTTTCTTTTTATCCTCTTTCAGAAACAAGATGTATAAATATTAGCTCAAAAAGCTTAAAGGTTTAAATGCTCTCCAAGTAGACAACAGGGATTAATAGCTCTAACTGTAGAATACAATGAGCACAGGCCCCTACTTCTTGTGAAAAATATACTGAAATCCTCATATAGTAGAACATTCCCTTCATCAAATACAATGTTCTGTCAACATACATGTCGAAAATTACCATGTGGGACTTCCATAACCAGTGTCAGCACTAATTTCCTTTTCCCTGGAATAATGGAGTTTGGTGAGTTGGTTTTAAATTCCATCTCAGTCACTTAAAGGTTGATAATGCTTTTTAAGGCATTTATTAAGGAATTTAAATTTCCAAGCCTCAGTTTTCTAATCTATAACACAGGTATGATAAATGTACCCATTTTGCAAGTACCCATTTTTAGACATAAGAGTTATACATACACATACATATATGGATATGAACCTATATGATACACATATGTATATAGATGCATATATACATATACATACATATATACTTTTTTCCAATCATAGTCAACAAGTATTTTTAAAATAATTATAATTTTGTAGGCACTGTGCTAAAATACAGGAGATATGAAGAAAAGCCAAAAATAATCCCTGCTCAAAAGAAGCTCATAGTCAGATTGGGAAGAAAATAAGCAAATAATCACATACAAGCCAAATGTAAATAGGGTAAATTGCAGGTAATCTCAGAATGAATGCAGTAGCCTTAATGGGGCTATGAAAAGCTTCTTACTAATTGGAACATTTTAGTTTAGACTTAAGGAAAAAAATGTAAGCAGCTACTGCTATTATTGAAAAAAATACTGTGATCTTGATAGTAGTATTATTATTGTTATAATTATTATTAATTATATCCTTTTCATATTGGTTTATGGCATTTCGATACAAACTATTCTGGGTCAGGCAGCAGGATCACACAGGTACAGTACTAGAAGGCACCTTACAGGTTACTTCTTCCAGCCTAAAGATCAGAAAGTGAATAATCCATCCAAAACTAAAATAATAAGGAGAACTCAGTTCCTGTATCTCTTAAGTTAGTGCTATCATTCTTTTATGTTGAAAGTTCTATAAAGTATTACACAAATAGATAAAACAAATATTTTAATTGAACAATAATATTAGAATATATTCTTATCTTCTGTAGGCATAGTGAAAACATCTTTATCATATAATTATTACAATAATTGTTGTGGTTATTCTTATAATCTGTGAGGGGTTGATTAATGCCTTTTATTGTACTCTATTACAGAATTCTAATTTTAAATACTACATAAAATTACATTGGCACAATTTCCTGAGGGTCATGCCCCTTTTTCTTGGCCTCTATTGCCTCACATCAACCTTCTTCCTATGACTGAGATGACTGCCATTCAACCTTACTTTGTACAATAAGAGTAAATTCAAACACAAATAATTTACCATTATTGATTACACTCTCTACAGGATTCCTGAAGACACTCAACCCTTGTTTCTTGCATTAGCAATCTTGCCCACTGCAGGTAACAGATCACATTTCATCTCTCAAGAGGAATTGCCAGGGTTTCTAATAAATGGAATTATTGACTAGGGAATTGGTATTCATGATAGTGTTAGTCCTTCCTGACTCTAGTGATCCCTCAAATTGTCCAGGGATTCAAGACATTGTACTTTTTTGTACTTTTCTACCATATATCCATGGATAAGAGTATTAAAACACTTTGCAATAATAGCGTGCAGCAGTCCTTCATAAATTTCTAGTAATAGGCACCAAAACACTGAAATAGCCGCAGCTTTTGCTGATACTTCATACAGAGTCAAGTGAAAAGCACTTCTCTCTTCTTAGTATCAGCACTCAAACCCTGCTGAGATTTTATGTGACACAGGTATTTGGCAGAGGTCCAGAGGAACTGTCACTTGCTAATTGACAGCTTCAGCCTGTCTACTATCTCCAGCAGTTTTTCCTAATCCTCTTACAATAACTTCTTAAATGCCATGAAATGATTCATTTTCATTTCATTTGATAAGAACTTATTTAGTACAAGGCAAGATACTGTGCTAGGTTCTGGAAATACAAAAGAAAAATGAAACCATTTCTACCCTCAAGTAGCTCACATGCTATTGGACAATTTAATGGATGAGTTATCTAGTAAACTCAGGATACTTTGAAGACAGAGAGAGAGATCACTAAGTAGAAAACTCAGGAAAGCCTTCCTATAGGTGATGGGTAGCACCTGAGCTGAGCCTTGAAGGAAGACCAGGATTTAAATATTGAGAGGCATGAGTAAGGAAAGAATCCATCAACCTTTGAATTAAAATATGTATGTTGAAAGGCAAGAACTAGAGCTCTGAGTTTAGGTAAGACCTACCTGGCCAGATTGGACAGAACATAGGATGCACGGAGGGAATTATATATCAGGAAAAGTAGACTGAAAACAGACTGTGAAGTGTTTTAAATGACAAGCAGAAGAATTTGTATTTTATTATAGGGGAAATGGGGAGGCCTTGAACGTAGACCAACACCTTCAAGGGCTCCCTATTGCCCTTAGTTCACATTTATAATGTTTTTGATGCATCATTGACAAATGTAATCTGCAGAAACAACTGAGGGAACAACCTCTGGGAAAGTAGGTAATGCATTAGGTAAGGTAAAATGTTTTCAGGGAAAAAGGATTGAATCAGAGATTGAGGATTGGAAGGTTATTTGCAAATTCACTAAAGCAAACAATCAAGTTTTCTGTCTTTAGCTCAGCAACAAAAGTTTGCTTGTAGCTCACTAGTTTGTAAAACTCACTGTGGGTTAATTAGGTGTGCTTGTCATATAATTACTGAACAAACAAAATAATCACCTAATTTCTGAATGAATACTCCCTAAAGGGTTTCTGCAAATCATCTACCTCATTTTACAGATGAGGCCAAAAAAGTAAAAATATTTCTTCAAGGTCACAGAAATAACATGTAAAAACCAGAACTTGAATTCAGGTGCCCTATCTTAAAATCCAACATTCTTTCCATTGAACCACATCAGCCAAAAACAATGAATTCAAAGACTGAGGGGTCAAAGATCAGTGTGATGGTACATATTTCCTTTACTCTTTCCCTTTTACAATGACAGAAGCTACTAAAACAGGTACATAGATAATTTGGTCTTTCTATTCAACAGGATTACTTACTACTTCTTTGTATTTCAGCTTGGGTAACCCAGTGAGTGCATTTAGGAAGTCTCTGGGTTGAAATTGAAATCACATAACTTTATTGAGCATTTTTAATTGCTTTCTACAGAATTGAACTCTCCTGTGTTTGGATTCATTTTCTCCCTTACTTAATCTTCCCATTGGTAGGCATTATTCTTGAAACATTAAAAAGAAATTTTTGAGCATTTTGGAGGCTCCTTCCCCACCCCAGCTTGTTCTTTTGTATAACTTTTTCTTTTCAAGAATTAAGGCATAGATCTTAAAGTGGTCTATCAAGTTTTGTATTCCTTTCCAGACTCTTTAATTGCATTATGTGGTGTGTGACAACCATCTGCTTAAGATCTCACTCCATTTCTTCCATGAAACAACTCAGAATTAAAATTGACAGTAATTATTTCTGCAGGCAAAGACTTACAAGGGAACTAAAGTGACATACATTTATGGCGATCTAAAATAAAGCGCCTCTTTATTTTACTATGTCATTTAATTTGAATATTATAAAGTACACTCAGCAAAGAAAAGTGAAATAACAACTAGAACCTAGATTTCATTGAAATCTACCTGTAACTGAAAATATGCAATGAATATTTAGACTTCTAAAGGGGTCCCCCAAGATTAAGATGGTGGCATATATTTATTTTTGGTGGTTCATAAAATATTTATTGCAGATGCCAAGGTTAAGTACAATTGACAAGTACCATGGAATGGGGTAGGTGATGGGTAGCTCACATATGCATAGAACTTTATGATTCAACTATTGAGATTTTCTTCTTTTCTACCCTTTCCCCCAAAATAAACACACACACACACACACACACACACACACACACACACAAGTGTGGGCATGCATTTTTAGACATTAAATATTTTAATGAATATGCAGAAGTCCTCGAAGATGAAAGTCTGTAATCAAGTTGAAGTCAAATTTGTTCAGGATCCAGACTTCTTGAAGGAAGAAAGGAGCTATTTCCTATTGGTTTGGGGGTCTATAATACTTAGTATATAGTTTGTAGTCATTGATTAAATGTATTTCATTGGATGGTCAAAAACAATGATATTCTTGAGTGTCCACGGTCAGGATCAGTGGTCTCCTTGGACAACCCTGATTGTCTCTCCATTAGATCAATGACTTGTTTTTCTGAAGTTACTTCTCCACTGTGAAGTCATTAATATGATTCATGAGCCCATCTTTATGAGCAAATTAATTTTATACTTTATTGCTTTGATAACATAATGGGATTTGGTAGATGCCCAGGGGCCCCACCTGAAGATGGATTTGAAATTGATTGAATTGGGTGAGACTGAGAAACTGACCGAGAACCTACTTAAGAATGAATAAATCAAGACCACATGGTGGCCAACCCTGAGTAGGGTATTGTTCTCAGAGCCTGTGGACTGCAACATCAAAATGAGACCATGCCTGGCTGGTCCTGAGTGGATTGCTGTTCTTAGAGGCTGTGAACTATGCCATCAACAGGAGACCACTCTCAACCAAACAGCTTGAAGGACCTCCCCTTTTGGGGAGGGAGACAGGGAGTAGGTAGCTGAGACTGGCTCACTGGATCTTGCTCTTTACGTTCAGGAACCTGGGTGACAGCCGACAGAGAAAAGGAAGGTCCCTCTTGTCATTCAGAACTTTGGCTTGGTGGGAGACAGAGAAAATGTGGACAGAGAAATAGAGGAAGGTAGATAGAAAGTAGATAGTTTTTTCTGGTGTTACAGGATCCCATGTGTTGTTTTTACTCTTTAATAAATCCTTAAAGGGTAAACTCGTGCTGAATTGTCAGTAATCTTAGCCAGTTTCCCCCTAAAACTGGGGGGCGGGCAAGTTATGACCCACATTTAGATTTTAAACATCACACTGCATTTCCTGAGAAAGATGACACTTCCTGTTTCTACTTTGTAACCCAAAATTGACTTTATCACATACCCTTTCATTTTCTCTGGGAATCTTTCCTTTAAACAGTGATACCATGGAAAGTGGAGACAGAAGATTTGGGTTCAAATCTTGACTTTGTCATTTAATAACTATGTGACCTTAGCCAAATAACTTCTTGAGCTTCATTTTCTTATCCATAAAATAAAATAGTTGACTAGTTATCCCCAATGGTTTTGTTTACCTCCAAGTGTTTGATGTTATGATCTTCCTTCCTTCCTTCCTTTATTCCTTCTTTCCTTTTCTTTTCTTTTCTCATATTCATTCCTTCCATTCACATGGCCATCATACTGTAGGTCCCAGTTTTAATAATGTATTAATCTTCCTGCCTCTAGTCTTTCCCTTTTCCAAACAATGCTTAAAACAACAATCATAATAATATCCTTAATGTATGATATGATTATGGATTTGAGTCAGATTAAATTCTGAGGATGGGGTCTGGAAGGTTCCCAGCCCTGCCCCAGTATAGTTAGTTTAGAAGTTTATTGCTTGTCAAATTCTCACTGTCTCCTTTAAGTTTTATTGCCAATTAACAGTATTTTTGCTTCTGCTCAGTCTCCCCACTTGTCAGCTACATATTAGTTTTGTCTGCAATCCATCATGTGTCAGAACCCCAGTCAGTGGGTCAGGGAGTTAGCCCACTAATTCAGTACTCGGGACTCAAGAAGAAAGGACAGGGCTCGTCACAGGATGCAGCAATTGAGTTGAGACCAGATGTTAAGTGACATGTCTCTTTTTCTCAGAGCAGAATCCCCTTGGCCCTGGGGTCCCCAACAATGCATTATTCTTTTCTTCCCAACATAGCTGAAGATAAATTTTAACCCTGTCATCCTTCTAGAATTAACACAACTACAGAACAATGCTGAAGCACCTGAGTGACTCTTCCTGTTATTCAGGTTGAATATCTTTAGAGACAGGGGCCGGGAGAGGGGAGTCAGTGGGTACTGTGAGATCTGAAACATCTGACTGTCACTCCTCTGTTTCCTCTTCCTTTGGTTTGACCTTGTTCCCCCTCCCCTTTTCCTCCTTGTTCCTGGAACACGTATGCATGTCTCCATACATTGATCACGAGCTGAGCACACACCCTGGGTGAGACAGGATTGGATGTTAGATTGTGAGCTCGACCTAGTGTGCTTGGGGACTTCCCCTCTGACCAACATTCCTATATAAGGTCAAGGTGTGTATTAGCTGGCGCGGTTCAGGTATTGAGCTTGCCCATTCCTATGGGAATGTAATAAATCTGTCTCTGCTTGACTTGGTGGTCTCCTCGAGTTATTTGGGTAAACTGAGGCAGTTTGCTCCATACATTAATAATATCTATTCTAAACATTTTTCTTTCCTGACCTAAAGCCAGAGCATTATTGTCTCTATGGTTTTTAATAAAATACAAATGTCTTAGGCTGGCAGTTAAAGCCAACAAAAATCCGCAACATGTAAAGAGCCACAAGTCCTTGTGTCATTTTCCTGATTTTACTTTATTCCATTCAACTTAATTCACAAAGTATTTCTTAAGCCCCTTGTGAGAATTGGAATGACACCCCCTGCTGGGAGGGAGATTGTGAGCTCTGGCCTGAAAAGAAACCATGTGACTTTAGTGTCCATAAGTGACCTTTTCTGTGGTTTCAAAGGTCAGTTTGCAGTCAGGAAGTGATGTTTGTTCGTGAGTCCTGTCAATCAAAGTTACCAGCCAATTAGCTTGGAGGTGTGTGTGTGTGTGTGTGTGTGTGTGTGTGTGTGTGTATGGCCCTTTTTACTGTTTCACAAGAGGTTCTGGGAGTGGCCACTGAAGTCTTGGTATTTTTGGGTTTCTGACCTCAGTTTGGCAGGTTGGATGCTGGGGTCTCTTAGAGAGAGATTTTTACCTCTCTTTCTTCTCACCAACTTCTTATGCACTTTAATAAAAACTTAAAAGTCTAAACTCTTGCTAAAGCTTCTAATTTAAGTCAACCACTCATTAGATTTTAGACATCATAGTTAGTATTTTAGGTCCTTACACCCTACTATGTGCTAAGCATGAGAATAGAAAGAAATGGGAGGGGGGAACAGTACTTGCTCTCAAGGAATTCACATTTTCATGGGTAAAAATATATATAAACAATTACTTATAAATGAGATATATTCAGGATAAATTGGAGATTCTGCTTCACATACTCCATGCTCTAGCCAAACTGAACCACTATTTTTCTGTCCAAAATAAGCACAGATCATTACCTATGTCTGTAATACTTTTCTTTAATTCATATCTCTGAAATATTATCTTCTTATTGTGCTCAGCTC
The DNA here is from genome assembly GCF_019393635.1 of Dromiciops gliroides. Lineage (NCBI taxonomy): Eukaryota > Metazoa > Chordata > Mammalia > Microbiotheria > Microbiotheriidae > Dromiciops > Dromiciops gliroides. Next base: position 690,963,626 of record NC_057861.1, on the reverse strand, counting down.
AGGTACCTTCTCTTTTCCCACCATTCATGGTTTTCCCAGATGCTAACACTGTCTCCCTCCTCAAATTACATTACAGTCATGTTTATCTGTGTTATAACCCTCTGGTAAAATATAACTTGCTGGGGGTAAGGACTGTTTCCTTTTCTATCATTGTAACCCTGGTCATCAGCATAAGACTGTGATCAGAGGGGTTATTTAATGAATAATTGTTCAATTTACATTTATTTTTATTAAATAAGCTAAACTATGGTTGATACCCCCTCGAACACTAAAAGATCCACTACCTTAGAGAATGTGAAAGATGAAATGCATTCGGTAAAAATTGTTGATAATGCCAAAGGAAAATCTGCAAATTAACAAACTTTTAATTTTTTTGTTGTTCAATTGGGGAGTTTATGGAATAAAAATAAATCCTTATTAATCAGAAAAAAAATTTTAAAGGAGTTAAAAAGTAGAATGTAGAACACTTCAGGCTAGAGAAAATGAGCAAAATGGATGGTGGCAAGAAAGGCCATGTTTTAAGTGAAATAGTAAAAAGTCATGACTATGGAGGAATATTCATGAAAAGGCAATAGTTGGTTAAATCTTTCTTGTGGGTTTATTTCCATATCCAGAACTCTTCTTAGCTCCAGAAAGAGACACTAGAAAAACTCTCTCATTCTCAGTAAATAAGACAATGACTCTAAAGTAGAAAAAAAAAACAGACATACATTTTTAAAAAGCATCAATTTTCTTTCAGGCACTGCTTTTAGCCTCATCCATGATAGGATACTAATTAAATATTTCTGAAATTTTATTAATAGAACTCAAACATATCTTATTACTGGTTGACGTTGGCTATTATGTTCAAAACATTATGTGACAGGCATACATTTTTTAAACTAAAATGATTAGTTTAATTTGTAAAAAAAAAATAAACTCCAGAATTATGCATGATAGATCCATAATAAACATATAACAGAAATTTTAGGTGAAATACATAGAGGCAAAATCATGTAAAATGCAAATATACCTAGAGGGTGATGGTATATGAAAAATTATAGTGTCTGGAGAATTGAAGTTGAGGATCACTCAAATGCAGCAGTGGATGTCTGTGGGCTGAAACTAATTCTAAACTAGGTATAATGCTGGAAAAGTGGTGAAAAAGCTACCTAAAAAAAACCTTATGTTAAAAAATAATAGAAGAGCTACTCATGTGGTATGAATGAAGAGTAAAACAAATGGATAGCCCATACACTACACCATTAGATTGTGAGCTACTTGAGAGCCTTTCTTTTTGTCCTCCTTGTTTGACACAGTGCTTTCCAAATATTGCTGTTGTTGTTCAGTTGTTCAGGTTGTCTCTGATTCTTTATGAACCCATGAAAAATAGCATGCCAAGCCATTTTATCCTACACTCTCTCCCAAAATCTGTACAAGCTCTTGTTCATAGATTCCACAAGACTAGCTATTCATTTTATTCTCTGCTGTCTCCTTTTCCTTTTCCTTTCAATCTTTCCCAACATCACTTTTTTCCAATGAGTCCCATCTTCTCATTATGTTTCCAAAGTATTTACGCTTCAGTACTTGAGATTCCAGTGAATAATCTCAATTAATTTCTTTAAGCATTGATTTATTTTATCTCCTTGCTATCCAAGGGATTGTCAAATGTGTTCTCTAGTACCATAATTCAAAAGCATTGATTCTGTGGTACTCAGCTTTGCTTATATTTCAATTCTCATAGCCATACATTAATACTGAAAACAAAACAAAACAAAACAAAAACTTAACTTCATAAGGTGATGTTTCTAATTTTTAGTATACCGTACAGATTTACCCTGGCTTTCCTTCCAAAGAGCTAGTTCCTTTTAATTTCTTGACTGCAGTTGCTGTCTGCAAAGATATTTGAGCCCAAGAATACAAAATCTGACACTACTTCCATTTGTTTTCCCTTTCTTTGCCAGGAAGTGAGGAGACCCATTGCCAAGATCTTGTTGTTATTTTTAAGCTTTAAGCCTGCTACTACACTCTCCTCTTTCACCCTCATCAAAATGATTTTTAACTCTTTTTTCACTTTCCATCATTAGAGTTGTATGAGCAGGTACGGAACATGTACAATGTCTATTGTTAGAGTGTATCCCCAATTTATAAGATTGCACCACTGTAGGTCAGTCTAGGTGTATGGAGCAGAGTGTTTATGAGGCAGAGTAATGAGTGCTATAGAGAAAATATAAATTAAAGACAGATGGTGAAACCCTTCGATGCCAGATGAGTTTAGATTTTGTCATAAAAGGAGGGACAGTTGAAGCATTTTCATCAGAAAATGGACATAACAAATACAATTTTCCTATAGACTAAAAAGCAATTATATTGTCATCAGCTGATTTTTTTAGTTGAAAACAATGTTGACTGATATGTTTTCCTTAGATCTCACTTCAATTTTATAATATATCTCTTCTATCTTCCCCACTTAATGAGCCACATACCTCATGACAAAGAAAATATAGAGGAAAAATAGTCATTCATCAAAACCAATAAACTCATCTTTTGAGTCCAACAGTATATGAAGAATTCTGTACATATTCTCTCCCACCTTTGCAAATAATGGGATGAGAGCTATTCTCACATTTCTTCTTCAGGGTAATTGAAATGATTTTCTCCCCTTTATGTCATAGTCATCTTGTTGATAAAAGCATTCATGTGATTGGTAAAATATAATAAGATTCTGGTGAGGCCATAGGATTTGTTTTATCCTTTAAGGCCTAGTTAACTTGGCTATATCCCATGATCACAGACTGTATACCTTAACCCAACTAACGACCTTAAAATGTATATTAGACATTACAAAGGGAAGCGGTTGTGAATTGATCAGAATGCATAAATTAACTCATAGTTTGTAGGTTGTTCTTTCTAGGAAAGAAGCACACCATTTTCATATATGAAGAACTGCATGTAATTAAATAATTCTTACTACATGAGTAGAATAGAACAGTCTATTTGCAAAATATGAGAAGTGCTCCAGTTTTCACGTAATAGATTTGTATATTCTTGCTCACTCTCCACAGTGACATAAATTATATTATTAAATAACTCCTAACACATTAGATGCTACTTCAGATTACTAAAGAGATGAAGGAATAAATAGGCAGCAAGTTATTGAGTCCAGATTTGAAACTTCAGTCTAGGTAAACCCCTGGTACAAAAATAACTCCCTGGATTTTTTTTTTAACTTTTAATCTTAGCAAACAACAAAGGCCCATGAGAACCACAGTCCAATGAGGTGAAATGTATGCTCAGTCCCTTATGGAATCACATAGAGCCCCTAGCTATTTTTTAAAGACCCAGCATTTCTTACATTTTAAGATCAGACTAGTGTTGCCAAGAAGAAATGCTGTTATATTGTCAGCAGAACCAAAGTGTCATCTTCATGCCAGAGAAATAGTTTCTCAAATATTGTTGGTGGATATCTGTATATCTAAGGGTTTTAAGAGGTAAGATATCTGTTAACTTCTATGTTTTATGTATAGCAAAGGGGTTTTAAAAGCTATTGAATTTGTAGAAAGTATTTGTATTATTTTTATGATCTCCCTCCATTCAATCCTCAAAAAAACTTAAAATACTTTGTTCTGGGAAGACTTTTGAGATCAGAAATTTGTAGGCCAAATACCAACACAGAGTTAACATGTATTCCAAGACTGAAGGACTGAAAGTTGGACAGAACCAAAATTTTTTCTGTGCTTGTTGTTTGTTGGGTAAGAAATGTAATTGTATTCAAAAGAGTAAAATACCACCTGAAAAGTTTATTTGCAAACGAGGCATCTTTCTTGCACATTTCAAAGTTACATAAGATTTCTCAAAAGAAGTCATGAGAGAAAGGTTGGAAAAGCTTCTTATCAGTCATAACTGAGCATAAATGATGTATACTTGTTAAAGGAAGTTCATCATTATAATCCAAGGGATCTAGTGCAAAAAAAGAAACCAAGAAGTGATTCCCTATATATGGGAAGATCCTTCCAATGTTAACCTTTGTAGATGATTCTGATTATTGCAGGAAGCCTTCCAATATTTACATTGCCTCCTAAATGAAACCCATAATTATGTTTTTTTTTTTTTTTAAGTGAGGCAATTGGGGTTAAGTGACTTGCCCAGGGTCACACAGCTAGTAAGTGTTAAGTGTCTGAGGCCGGACCCGAACTCAGGTCCTCCTGACTCCAGGGCCGGTGCTCCATCCACTGCGCCATCTAGCTGCCCCTAAAAGACATTTTGTTTTTGTTTTTGTTTTTTTTTTTTTTTGTAGGCAATGGGGGTTAAGTGACTTGCCCAGGGTCACACAGCTAGTAAGTGTCAAGTGTCTGAGGCCGGATTTGAACCCAGATACTCCTGAATCCAGGGCCGGTGCTTTAACCACCATAATTATGTTTAAATAGATGAAGAAGGCCTATCACAAAAACCGTACTGTGCAGATAAATAAACAACATATAGGATAGCTCTAATTCATCAATACAAATTCCTTTAATAGATAGTAAATGAAAAAAATGAGTTGAATAAGAGGATAATAATAGCCTGGATTGCTTTAAGGAAACTTCATGATTCTTTTAATGATACCAAGCTTCTCCCATTAAAAAAAAAAAAAAACACCAAGAATTTTAATAGGAAGAATTTTGCATGTCTCTGAAGAATTAAAGTTGAACAATACACAAAGAGCAATTGAGAAGTATAGGCTGCAATACATTCTGGACATGGAATTTCATATTCAAAGCAATGGAAAAGATGTTATCACAGATGGCCACTTGTGTATTTGTTTGTGTGTGTGTGTGTGTGTGAGAGAGAGAGAGAGAGAGAGAGAGAGAGAGAGAGAGAGAGAGAGAGAGTGACAGAGACAGAGAGACAGAGACAGAAACAGACAGAGAAAAAAGAATTGTTCATATGGTTAGATAGGGGATAACTTAGATAATGCAAATGATTCTATGGCAATCTTATAATATAAAAAGATGTATAGAAGTTCCCCAAAATTTTCAATGGATACAACTTGGCAAACCTATTGTAGGATATTAACAAGAGTTGAACAGGACATGCAGGCATGGATGGGTTATGTTCTACATTATGGAGATGAAAGATCTATTAAACTATCGGATTATTACAGTAGCAGAAGACAAAATATTTTGGATAGTTTCTATGTACACTCTCTGAAATATGGTTTCATAATTTCCTATGAGTTTATGTTTCAGGGAGAGATATCTTTGAGAGGAACTTCCAAAGTTTCAAACCTGAGAAGTTTTTTGATCTAAGACTGTTGATTGTACCTGGGAATGCAAAGTGCCTTTGGAGGTTTCTAATAAACTTATTGGGTTTAAGGAAACAGACTGAAAAACATCAATGTAGAACATCAAAAAGCTTCAATTTTATGGGTTCAAAGATATAACAAAATATATTTCACATTTCTACATCATGTTATTTGGGGGGGGGGGAGAAATGAGGGTTAAGTAACTTGCCTAGGGTCACAGAGCAAGTTAAGTGTCAAGGACCTGAGGCCTGATTTGAACTCAGGACCTCCTGAATCCAGGGCCAGTGCTTTATCCACTGTGCCACATAGCTGCCTCCTATATCATGTCATTAAAAAAAAAAAGTCCTTTCCTCTCAACAACCCTATGAGATCATTTAGGCAATCAACAAATATTTATTAAGATTTTAGTATTTATCAGGTACTAAGTGCCAAGGACAGAAGAACGGTAAAACTACTACCGTTATTCAACTCATACTCTAGTGGGGGAGACATGCAATGACTTTGTACTTAAATATGTATGTATATATTATACTCTTTTACTTTATTTCCAACTCTTAGTTTCCTTGGCTTTCCTCAAGAGTCAAATCAAATCTAACCTGCATGTGTTTTATTTTATTTTCCAGTTCCACAACTGCTAGTGCCTTCCCTTTAATATTATTTTAATTATATATTTCTAAAATCTTATATTGCATATGTAAATATTAAGCTCAAATCCCATATCCATGAAGAAGTGATGATCAACATATCAAACTGTACAGAATGGTCAAGAATGAGGATTGAGAAAGGGGACATTAGCTTGGCAATTAAAAGATCTTCAGTAACATTGGAGAAGGCAACTTATTTACAAGAATTTAGAATGAAGAGTTTTCTAGGATAGAAAACTTTGTCAATAAATTTAGTTATGCAGAGGAGAAAGATATTGGATTATACCTAGGAAGAAGAGTCAGATCAAGCAAAAGTCTTATTTCCTTCATTTTACAAACAACTGAGGCTCAGGAGCAAAACTACTTACCCACAGTCACATCACAAATTATTGCACAATTCAGAATACAAATACAATTTCTTGATTTTAAATCCATTTTTTATCATACAATACTGCCAACTGGGGAAACTTTTCTGATTCAAAGCCTATATTCCTAGAACAAATCTCCAACAACCATCACTACCTGTACTACCTTTTTCCATTGCGAGGCAATGAGGGTTAAATGACTTAGCCAGAGTCACACAGCTACTAAGTGTCAATTGTGTGAGGCTGGATTTGAACTCAGGTCTTCCTGAACCCAGGGCTGGTTGTTTAATCATTGTGCCACCTAGCTGCCCCCTAATATACATTCTTAATTCTGAGCAAAAGTGGGCTCTTTTAAAAGCCACTATATTCCCAATTATGCTATTGTTAAGGTGACTTGTCATAAAAAAGAAGAGCTAGCTACATAAGTCCTTGAAAAGCTATTGAGTAAGATATATAAAGGACTTTTCGATTCCCTTTACTGCAGGAAACAAAGCATTAGATTGGTAGGAAAGCAAGGATGACATGGAAAAAATAATTTTCTACTCTTCTTGAGTAAAATAATGTGATATACTACATATTAAAAAACACAATGAATTTTATTATATCATTTGCTTTGTCTTTGGAAGACTACAGAAAATAAACTTTCATAAAATGAAAAAACGATGTCTGATTCATATGCATGCAACTTTTATGTTGTATAGCTACCAAGAAGATTCCTAACATCTCTGTAAGCTAGTTATGATTACAAGATTATATGATTTCTTTCGTTCATTTCTTTTCCATCTCTGTAGATATGGTTATGGAATCTACATTTAGAATCCAATAAAAGTAGAATTACTACATTGGAAGTATACTTTATTAAGCCATAAAAAGATACAATTTCAATTTTTAGTTCTTAGATTAAATATATTCATATGTATATATACATATACACGTTTATTTATCCATATAATATATGTATCACATTAGATGGATGAGTAGCAATATAGATAGACAGACAGATAGACACACGCACATATATACATCTATGTAAATATAGATGTATATGTATGTGATGTTTAAAATCTAAATTGTGGTTGCCTTAAATCAGCAGCTTCAGCACCAGTCTAATCTAGAGTTCCAGCCTGGTTGGGTTCTTCCTGAAGTCCTCCTCCACTAGCCTGCTTTAATCAGGAACACACTAGCAAGCTGTTTGTGGAGGCTTTTTATAGGTCTGGAACAGAGGCGGTCCTTACACACTGCTTCAAGCTGATTGGTTGGCGTCATCCAAATCCATTGGTTTTGAATGTGTTCTCAAGTTGAGGTCACAGTCTAGCTTCTGAGAACAATACCTTCTTAAGGGATAGCCAGGTGTGATTACAATTCAATTAACTTGAAGTAGACTTAATCAGCAGTCAATCACTCTCACTTGATTCAATCAGTATGAATTAATCTCCAGGTGGGTCTGTGAGTATCTGCTAAATCCCATTATTTCATCACATATGTATATATATGTGTGTGTGTGTGTGTGTGTGTGTGTGTGTGTGTGTGTGTGTGTATTTCCCCACTTCAGATGTTTGACTTTCTTTGAAGTGATATTATCCTTGGGTATCAACTCCCCAAATGTAAGATGGAGATAGCTAATCCTGTTTAATGATATGCAATCCCATTTAAGATATTTTAAAAGTGCAATTATCTTGTGTCCTTATGATGCTGACAGCTAGGATTCCCAATTACAACAGAAGCATGAATGTTATTGTTTTATATTTGAATTCAGATTCAGGATATTTTTTTCATAATTTCAATTTAATTTGGCAAGTGCTGCAAAAGGTTCTTTAGTCATAACACATTGAAGCATGTCAGCAGTACTTCCTCCTAACTTGACATTGGTACTTGTCTTTACTGAACAAATTACATATACTTTAAAAAATGTCTAACAAGGATGCCAAAAAGAAAACTAGTTTGAACTCCACTTTTGGTGCCAGCAGCATTACATAAGGAGATAAACATTGGTAATTGTGTTTAGTTCAATAACACTTTTAATTATAGTTGAGCTCCTCTTCAGAGTGTATGGATTTTACTGATGGAAAGTAAACAGCTGAGAGCCAAGTGAAGGCAGCCTCATGGATTTCTACTGTCTAATTAAAGCCCCAAAAAATATCACTTCACCAATCATGGCCCTGAGAAAAGGGAGTTATTTGCTAAGATCTTTAGATTCAAAAATGTATTTTCATTCTAGCAGCAATTATAGATTACAGCAAAAGACAAAATTTGAGACAGTTGAATATTTTCAGTATAGATTGTTTTTTCACAGGATAATAAGAGCGATAGAACACGTAGGTGGCATAGTGGATAAAGTGCATAGTCTAGAGTGAGGGAGACTCATCTTCCTGTATTCAAATGTGACCTATAATACTTTATAGCTGTGTGACCAGTACAAGTCAATCAACCCTGTTTGCCTTAGTTCCCTCATCTGTAAAATGAGCTGGAGAAGGAAATGGTAAACTACTCCAAAACCTCTGCCAAGAAAACCTCAAACAAGGTCATGAAGAATTGGACATGAATAAACACAATTCAGCAGCAGTAGCAGCTGCAGCAGCACTAACAACAACAGAAAGCACCAGACATTGAAGTTGTACTAGTAATCACTTCCTTTCCTTTTATCCTTCAAGCACAACATCATGCAAAAAGTGGGGTAGAGAAAGATTTATTATCAGAGCATCTTCATTCTCGTCCACATCTGCCTTTGCAATTGTAAAAAAAATAAAAAAAGGAAAAAATAAAAAACCAAAAAAATTGGCATTATTAATCAATGGTAAAGTTAATAGGAAGCTGAATCTTCTATTATTTATTCCCCCACCAATTCCTCCTACTCACCAAATGATCAAATGAGGTATTATTCATAAAATGCTTAGCACATAGTGGGACCTTGTTAAATGTTGATTCTTCCCCTTTCTCCTCTTTTTCTAAATAAAGATCCAAGATAATCCCAAAGAACTATTGATGAAACATATAATCCACCTCCAAAGACAGAAATTATATTGATGGGACAGACTGAAGCATACTATTTTAGACTTTCATTTTTTTCTTTTATTCATTTTCTTATACAAAATGACAAATAGGGTAATATTTTACATAATCATACATGTATAACCCATAGCGGATTGCTTGCTGCCTCAGGGAAGGGACAGGGGAGGGAGGGAAGGAGGCATAGAAATTGGAACCCCAAACTATAAATAAAATGTTTATTATATTTTTTAAAAAGTTTAAAGATTAAAGAAAGAAGGAAACAAGTACTTATGTGCCTTAAGTACCCATGTGCCAGACACTGTGTTAAAAGATTTACAAATATTTCCTTTTATCCTCAAAACAACTCTCAGAGGTAGATGAGGTTAATGAGTAATTATTACTAAAGTAATACTAAATTATTTTACATTAAATTATATTAATTTTATTATACAATATATTATTAAGTATATTATTAAAGTTATTAATATTGTTAAGTAATTCCATTATACAGTTGAGAAGACAGAAGCACATACATTAAGTCACTGGTTCGAGGTCACATGCCTAGGAAATCTCTAAAGTGAGATTTTAATTTAGGTCTTTCTGATTCCAGGTTTAATACTCTGATAACTGTACCCTCTAACAGGATTAAGTAAAAAAGCTTACTTTAGTGTTTAAGAGGGAGGGAAAGAATGCTAAAGGAGGTAATTTGCAACCATTTTTTTTTGTTTAGTTTATTTTGTCTTATCATTTCAGATTGCTTTCTTGCAGTTTACCAAAATACACAAAGAATACGTATGACCAGGAAATATATGTGAAGGGATAGACCAGAATCATCTATTTCCAGAACATACATGGAAGGTATACTTCTGACTATATTAGTAAACATCTTTCTGAATTTTTTTCTTTTTTTCTTTTTTTTTTTGCTGAGGCAATTGGGGTTAAGTGCCTTGCCCAGGGTCACACAGCTAATAAGTATCAAGGGTCTGAGGCCATATTTGAACTCAGGTCCTTCCTGAATCCAGGGCCAGTGCTCTATCCACTGTGCCACCTAGCTTCCCCGGTAAACATTTTTCTGGAAGGAAGAACAAACCTTTTGATGCTTAACCTAGAGCTATAAGTCATGATATGCATCCAAAAAGAATCAGTTACAATTCTAGATTAAGATTAAGCCATTATTTTAATTAATTCTTCACCTCTCACTTCTGGTTCATGATGGCCAAAATGATTAGATTTAGGATTAGAAAATCCTTTTACCTCATATAAAATTCCTGACTATATTTACCTCATATAAAATTCCTGGCCTATATTCACAAAATTCACTTCAAAGATTTTATCCAATAAACTTAGAAGAACTAAGTGCTATTGGTCTTACAAGTTTCCCCTCAATTTTTATGAGTACCTTTTTAACACACAAGTAAAAGTCAGTAAAAAACCAACTAGATTATGTAGAGCCATCAGAGATATCAGACTCTGCATTGCTTTTATATTCTAGTATTTATTTTACCTACCTACCTGCAATAGAATTATAGGTAATTGTTCAGCATTTTGGTCAGTACAGTAGAAAACTGCCCTCAACACTAAGGAGAAACATCTGTTCCTCTTTTTTGTCCTCCTAATGTATAGTGGGTGGAAAACAAAATATGGCATTTGTTTAGCTTTATTTCAATATTTGTATAGTCCTTTAGCATAGAAATAGAAACCTGTTTCAAAGCAAATATTTTACAAGAGTAAGCTAAAGGATTGCAAGAATTAATGAAATATTAGAAAAAGGAGAATAATATCAAATTTCTTGACAAAATTGTTTTAAATAATTGGATACTTGTTTCAGATACTCACTGGAAGTTTTTATGACAAGTGTGAATAACATAACCTTATTTAACATAATAAAATATATTGTAGAAATGTTCTGGATAGTGAAGTAATTTTTAAGTTACTAGATATTACTGCATGTTCATATCTATTGAATTTTTAAATCATCTAATTTTCTTTGTCACAAAGTCTATATCTTCAGGTCTTCTTACTGTATGGCTTCAGGAAACTAAGTGAACTCAGGTTTGAAAATAATCTCATTATATTTCCATATAAAATGAAAATCTACAAGTTTAGCTTTAAGCTTTTACTCTATATCTGTTTCTCTATTTCCAAATATTCATGACTTGCTGAATTTGTATATCTTAGTACAGTTATAAATTGATCTGTCAAAAATGAACCCCTTTTGCCCATCAGTCCTTCATAATGATTTGCTCATTACTGTGAATGACACAAATATCAATACAATATTCACAGCTTACAACATTTGGATCAACATTAAATCCTAGACCATTACATCTGGGTGAAATCTTTGTTGTCTAAAATAATTCTTCTGAAGTTCTCTATTTCTTTACTTAACCTATCTACAGATTCTGACAATTTTGCCAATGTTTACTCAACTGTATTTTAAGATTTGTCTTTCTTGTACAGATTTACAATCTCAGAATCACCTTCACTTTGCCCCTCTCCATCACCCTTGCTAGAAAATTGTGGTGCTTTGTCTACTATACCTCCACAATATCTCTCACATCTACCTGCCCTTCTCCCCTCATAAGGTAACTACCTTAATTTAGGATTGAATTCCTTGTATGAATGATTGTAATAGCTTCATAATTCATCTCTCTCCCCTCTTTAGTATAACTTTCCCACAACATACAAATTAATATTACTAAAGCAAAAGTCTGATGGTATCACTCATGAAGCCCAGTAATTTTTTTTTCTTGTTGTCCATCATTCAGTTATGTGCCACTCTTTTTGATCCCATGGACCATACCATGCCAGACTCCTTTATTCTCCACGATCTCTTGAAATCTGTCCAAGTTAGTATTCATTCTATCCATGACACTATCAATCTAATCCTCTGCTGCCCGCTTCTCATTTTGCCTTCAATCTTTCCCAACATCAGGGTCTTTTCTAATGAGTTATACCTTCTCATGACGTGTCCAAAGTGTTTAACCTTCTACTTCAACATTTGACCTTCCAGTGAATAGATTGAATTAATTTATTATTAACTTAAATATTGACTGATATAGTCACCTTGCTGTCTAAGGGACTCTCAAAAGTCTTCTCCAGCACCACAATTAAAAAACCTCAGTTCTGTAGCACTCAACTTTACTTATAGTCCTGTTCTCATACCCATTCATTTGCTGCTGGAAAAGCAATAGCTTTGACTATACAGAATTTTGTTGGCAAGATAATGTCTCCGATTTGTAGTACACTGTCTATATTTGCCATAGCTTTATTTCCAAGGAGCATCTTTTAATTTCATTACTACAGTCACTGTCTACCGTGATTTTCCAGCCCAAGAATATAAAATCTGGCAGTTTCCATTTCTTGTCGCTCTATTTTCCAAGTATTAATGGGATCAGTTGAAAAAATGTTTGTTTGTTTTTTTTCTTTTTAAATGTAAAGCTTTAAGTAAGTTTTTGCATTCTCCCTTTTCACCCTCATCAAGGAACTTCTTAATTTCTCTTCAATTTTGTAATCACTGTGATATATATATGGGGGGGGGCTGGGCAATTGGGGTTAAGTGACTTGCCCAGGGTCATACAACTAGTAAGTGTTCCAGGGCCAGTGCTCTATCCACTGTGCCACCTAGCTGCCCCAATGATATAATTTTTATATCTAAGATTGTTGATATTTCTCCTGGCAACCTTAATCCCAAATTTTGATTCATTCAGCCTGTCATTTCATATAATATTCTCTAAATCTAAGTTAAATAAATAAGATGTCAATATACAGCCTTGTCATATTCCTTTTCCAACCTTAAAACAATCAGTTCTTCTATATTCAGGTCTTTAAATTAATATATTTATTTACATTTTTCCCAAGTTACATGTAAAAAACCCAAATATTTTCACATTGATTTTTTAAAACTTTGTGTTTCAAATTTTCTTCCTCCTTCCCTCCACACCCCTCCCTAAGAGATTAAGAAATTCAATATAAGTTATACATGTGCAATCATGCAAAACATCTTCACATTAGTCAGGTTGTGAAAGAAAACAGACAAAATAACTTTAGGAGGAGGAGCTAACAAATAAAACTATACTTCAGTCTGTACTCAGATACCATCAGTTCTTTCTCTGCTGATGGTTTGCATTTTTCATATGTCTTTCTGATAGCATCCTGCTCATCATTTCTTTCACAGTTACTATTGATAACTGTATTACCCTCTATCCTATTCTCTCCCCTTGATATTTATTCTATTTTCTATCTTCTTTCACCCTATCCCTCCCCATAAGTGTTTTTTTTACTGCCCCCTCCCCAAATCTGCCCTTCCTTCCTTTGACTTTCCCTGCTTATCCTCTTCCCTTCCCACTTTCCCTCAGGGCAAAATATGTCACTATACCAACTTGAGAGTTCATGTTATTCACTCTTTGAGTCAATTCTGATAAGAATAAGGCTCACTCCCTCCCCCAATGCTTCCTCATCTTCCTCTCCATTCTATGTTTTTTTCTTTTTTTTCTTTTATGTGAGCTACTTTACCTGATTCGACTTCTCCCTTCCCTTTCTTCCAGTGCATTCCTCTTACCCCTTAACTTTATTTCAAAGATGGCTACATGGGTCAACTAGGTTACACAGTGAACAAAGCACAAGCCCTGGATGAAGAGGCCCCAAGCCCAAATCTGTCCCCAGACATAAGCCACCCCACCCTTCCTGCCCCACAAAAGACAAGGATAAGCAAATAATAAATGCTTTACAGATATCAACCATTCATATTCAGTTCAAACCTGTGTCCTCTGTCTCATCATATTCCTTTTAGCTGCCCTAATACTGAGAAAGTTATTATGAGTTAGAAGTATTATCTTCCCATGTAGGAATGTAAACAGTTTAATCTTTTAATATCCCTATATCCCTCATGGTTTCTTTTTCCTGTTTACCTTTTTATGCTTCTCTAGGGTCTTGTATTTGAAAGTCAAAGTTTTTACTTAGTTCAGGCCTTTTCATAACAAATGCCTGAAAGTCCTCTTTATTATTGAAGTCATATTTTTCCCCATGAAAGAGTATAATCAGTTTTGCTGGTACGTGATTTTTAATTGTAATCCCAGTTCCTTTACCATCTGGAATATCATATTCCATGCCTCCAGTCCTTTAATGTAGAAGCTGATAAATCTTGTTATATCCTTACTGTAGATCCACAGTATTTTAATTCCTTATTTCTAGTTGCTTGCAATATTTTCTCCTTGACCTGGAAGGTCTGGAATTTGGCTATAATATTCCTGAAAGTTTTCCTTTTGGGATCGCTTTCAGGTGGTGATCAGTGGATACTTTCAATTTCTATTTTACCTTCTGCTTCTAGAATATCAGGGCAATTTTCCCTGACAATTTCTTGGAGGATGATGTCTAAGCTCTTTTTTTGGTCATAGTTTTCAAGGTAGTCCAATTATTTTCAAATGATCTTTCCTGGATATATTTTCCAGGTCAGCTGTTTTTCCAAGGAGTTGTTTCATATTATCCTCTATTTTTATATTAATTTGAATTTGCATTATTGTGTTTGATTTCTCATAGTCAGTTGCTTCTATTTTCTCTATCCTAATTTTTAAGCAATGATTTTATTCAGAGACCTTCTGTAACTACTTTTCCAATTGGCCAAATTTGATTTTTCAAGCTGTTGACATTTTTTTTCATTAGCCTCCTGCATCACTCTCATTTTTCTTTCCATTTTTCCCTTTGCCTCTATAACTTTTCCCTCTACCTCTCTTTATCTTCAAAGTTCTTTTTGAGCACCTCTGTACCAATTCATATTTTTCTTGGAAGCTTTGGATGTAAGAGCTTTGACTTTGTTATTTTCTTCTGAGGGTTTATTATGATCTTCCCTGTCACCAAAAAACTTTTGATAGTCTGCTGCTTGCTCTGCCTGCTCATCTTGCTGGGCTATTTTTTGACTTTAGCTCCTTCTTAACATGGTATGATGTTTCCAGGATGCACTGTCCCAAGCTACAGGGGGTCCCAGGTAGTGCAATTAGGGTTGTTCTTAGCCCTCCTGACCTGTAAATAACCATGGACCCACTTCTCTGTAACCTGAAACAAGAAATCTGATTGAAACCTTATTATCTATGGTTAAAAGGCTGGTGTGTCTGTGCCCCTCCCCCACTGGGCTGCTCAAGTCTGCTTACTAGGTCAGAATAAGGGCATTCTACCTTAACTCCAGCAGAGATTACAGGTATTTCCCCCGAGTCTACCACTGGACCCTCTCACTAGTCAGTGAGCTGAGTTTCAGAAGTAGCAGCTGATACTGAGGGTTTGAGGCTCTCAAGGCCCAGCCTGTCATGAGCTGTAACTGCACCAAGTGCTGCACTCCTCTCTCAGCCTGGTTCCACAGACCATTGCTCTTGTTCTTTTAAGAAGTCTTTGGCTGGAAAATAGTTTCCCTCTGTTCTTTTGTGGGTTCTGCTGCTCTAATAAATGTCTTATGGCATTATTTTGAAGATATGTGGATGGTTGGTATTGGGAGCACCAATGGTCACCAATGATCCTCTTCCATCTTGGCTCCACCCCCCCCCATATTCAGATCTAACTTTTGTTTATTGGCCTAAATGCAGGTTCTTTAGGAAACAAGGAAGATGAACTGGTATTCCTATCTCTTTGAGGACTTGCCACATGTTGTTGTGATCTACAGTCAAAGGCTATAGTACAAAGATGCAGAAGTAAATATTTTGTTGTTTTTTTGTTTACTGGAATCCCCTTGCCTCTCCAAATCTAGTGAATGTTGACAATTTGGTTTCTATTTCCTCTCTCTTTAAAAACCAGCCTGATCTTCTGGTAATTACTGGTTCACTTATTGGCGAAATCTACGTACAGAAACTTAAGTATAACCTTGCTTGCCCTCAAAAAAAACAACACAGTTTGGTCATTTGTATTTCTTTGCCATTGTTCTTCTTTAGGACTGGGACATAAACTAATCTTTTCCCATCCAGTGGTCACTGGATGGGAAATTTTCCAAATTTGATAAATACTACTAAGCAATAAGATAAATTACAATCTCCTATTTTATGTATTTTAATCTCTTCATAATCTAATTTCTAGCTTCTTTTCAAGGATTAATGCATATTTCCCTCCTTCAAATACTGTTCCATCCAAATTGGACTTTATTTTATGCTATGCACAATTCATATATTGTTTGTTCCTTTGTAGAATTGGTGTCCCATGCCTGGAAGTCATTCCCTTCTTACTGTCTGCTGTTATGATCCCTATATACCTTCAAAGCACAACCCTTGTGTCATTTCTGATCTAGGACCTTTCTTGATCTTGTGAGTTACTAAATGCCCTCCACCCCTCAAAAATAATTATCAACTTTGCATATATTTCATGTTGGATTTTTTGTGTATGATTCTCTGGAAAGAGTTCAAACTCCTTGAGGGCAAAGACTATATTATGTTTGTGTTTGAGTCCTAAGCATCTCTCATAGTTCCCAATATATAAAAGATATAAAACAAGTTCAAATGAACTGAAATAAAAAAAGAAATAGCTAGGTCCCTGACATAGTACTGACCTGATTCACAGTTCTCCAATAAATGGATACTTGGCAGTTTCCTGGGACCCAGATCCATGTCTTGTAACTTCAAATTTCATTCTTCCCAGTGGGTAGACTTCTTCACTGGGATTGCTGACTAGAATTCTACCTGTTGCCTAAACATCAATCAGTTTACTTGCTATACTAGGATAGACACCCTGAAACTTAGACTTAGTTTGCATTGTAAATTAGATTTAATCAGGGTTCTTCCTCAGCCTAAGGAATACTTTTGTCTAGCTATCAGAAATATGAAGAAGTGAGACAGGAAGAGGTATGAGCAGTAATGGGAAATCTGGATAACTTTTCATAATTTGCAAAATCAAGCCTCTATCACGTCGAATCATTATTTCATTTGGAGTGTGTTATGGGAGGGAAGTAATAAGCATTTATATAGTGACTATTATGTATCAGACATTCTCAGTGCCTGTTTTTATAAATATTATCTCATTGGATCTTCACCCCATCCTGCCAGGTAGGAACTGATATCCCCATTTTACAGTTGAGGAAAACAATATTTAAGTGACTCAACAGTCATACACCTAGGAAATATCTGAGGCTGGCTGGATATTGTAACAATGGGAGTAATGCCATCTGCTGGAGAGTTACTGGAAGAAAGATCTGCCATGAGGAGAAGGTATCTGTGGGCAAGCCATGTGGTCAAGTTCCTTGGCATCAGTAAGTGGCGTGTGCTCATAGGTACTGTCTATCAAAGTTACCAGCCAATCAACTTGAGTAGCCTCCCATTGCTGAGAGTAGAACACAAAGTAATAAGCAGATGCTGGCTGAGGGCTTACTTCCTCTTTGGGTTCAAGACATCGGCTTGGTAGCAGGACTTCAGGAGGGAGGTTAGGAAGGCTAGGATTTCCATGCTATAAGAAATCTGTTCTTAATCTTTATCTCTCATTACTATCTTATAATAAACCCTTAAAAGTCTAAACTCTTGGTGAATTTATCAATGATTTTAGCCAGTTTCCCCCCAAAAAATGGGTGGGGACAGTTTAGAACCCACATTTGGATTTTTAAGCAACAGTTTGGCAACCATGAAGGGACTGCTGAGTAGGCTCATGGCGGAGGACTTGAGGAAGAGCCTAACCAGGCTGGAACTCTAGGCTAGATAGGCCTTTTCTTAACTTTTTGAACTCCAAATGGATACATGGAATGCTTTAATAAATGCTTAATGCCCAAAGACTGGTGCTAAAGGTGACCACACATTTAGATTTTAAATAGCACAATATGAATTCAAGTCTTCCTGAATCCAGACACAACAGTCTATCCACTGTACCACCAGTTATCTCAAAATTATGCCAAAATTACAAACAAGCAGATATTGCCATGAGAAATATAATTTTATATGAAATATCTTTTCTATTAGCATCTTCCATTAGCATGCATAAGTAAAACATATATATCATCTATTTCCTTTATATAGAGCAATTGAAAAATGTCTAACACCAAAAATAACATCAACCTATAACTACTAGCTAATATGGATAAATCTATCCATAATCATGTTATTCTTTTAACCAATTTTAACTTCATTCGTATGGCTTTAATTATTCTTTTTGTTTATCTCTTTAGTTTGTCTCTAACGCTACTCAATATCCAATTGAACTCTTCATCCATAATTCCACCACTTAGTTATTCATACTCTTTTTTTTGTTTTGTTTTTTTTGGGGGGGTGAGGCAGTTGGGGTTAAGTGACTTGCCCAAGGTCACACAGCTACTAAAAGTCAAGTGTCTGAGGCTGGATTTGAACTCAAGTCCTCCTGACTCCATGGCCAGTGCTCAATCCATTGTGCCACATACCTGCCCCTAAATATTCATTCTCAAAATATTTTAACTGAAATGCATCTTCAACCTTCAAGTAAGCTCCCTGTTTCATATCAGTATGCTTCTCAACAGCATTGCTATTTCCTTAAGCACAGAACATTAAGACTGACTTTGCCTTATTCTTTGCCATCCTTCAAAGGATCCAAATAACATACTACTTCTGAATTTTTATTATCTTTCTCTTTTGAAAAAAAATATATATCAAGCTTCTTTTTATCCTTCTCGATAAACAGTTTAGCTGAAGGTAATATAAAATTAAACTTAAAATTTATTATGCATAATAACTTACGGTTCTAAATTTTCAATAGTTCTTTTAAAAATATTTGTATCTTTGGGGGTTTTTTAGTATAAAAAAGTAGCACATTTTTTCCCTTTTTCCAGGTAGTCATCCCTTAAAATGAAAAACAACAACAACAACAACAACAAATAACTGGCATAGAAAAACAGGAGAGTGAGAGACAAAGACAGTGACAGAGAATCAATGAGTTTATAATTGGATTGGCTATATGACTTTGCCATTCACTGATTGACCAATATGAACAACTTAGTCTCAAGGAAGAACTTCTAAGAAAAGTCCATTAAGTCCCACAGGACATGTTTTCTGGGTTTAGGGAGTAGGTAAGAAAATGGAGGAAGTAAATTGAATGGAAAGAAGTTGGTGAGAAGTTAGGGTATATATACTGTGTTCTTGATTCTAAAACAAAGTGTGGTAAGGGAAATACCATACTTATTTTGGAAACCATACAAGAGTGGGGAAGAAAAAAACAACATGTAAAAAGTTATGGAAATTTGCTGAAATTGACTTTAGATTCCAGAGCTATTATCCTTTCCAAATGTACAAATGACAACTAATTCTTGTTACAGATAATATCACTCCCCCATCCCCACCCCAGGATTCTTAATCTCTGGGAAGAAGATCAGTGTCACATAAATGCAAATCAATTGAATATCCTTTAAAAAAAAAAAAGAGCAACAACACATACCCCAATAAGATTTACTTCTACAATGAACTAGAGATCCTCTTTTTGATGAAATACAAAGTGACAAGATTGTTTAATTCCAAATGGCATTGATTCAAATTATAAAAGGAAATTGGTTCTTTGAGAAAAATAAATAGCACAAATGTCGACAGGATTTAAGATCGATTTTGACAGTGACTTTCATAGGTCCTATATATCTGTAACATGTGTTATATGAACAGTGACACCTTTTGAAAATTAAAAATAAAGAAATAGAATTGTTTTTTTAACCACATTTGGTCTTTGCAGTAATGAAACAATAGAACTAGATAATTCATTTCACAAAATATTTATAAAGCCATATCTTTGTCTCTATCATGATTTTTTTCTGACCACACAAATTTATATATAAAATAATAAACTGGCATATCTAAGAAAGGAGTAACATGCCTAAATATCTTTGGCTCACATGTTTAATGTTGCTTAAACAGTACTGAAATAATTGTTACAAAATATTCTGAAGTATTCCAAGAAGTTCTTATTTGTGTTTTGTTTTGTTTTAGAATGAGGCTCAAGCTTATTTTGCTATTTTAACTCCATAGGTCACAGCAAGGACCCTTGGTAATGAGTGGAAGGGGAAGAGGAACTCTCCATTGTCAACCTGTGGTATCAGAATTGAAATGTTTGCAATTATTTGTAAATATCTAGAAAGATAAAAAATGCAGATTTATGAAACTTCAAGCCTTGAGTTAGAAGATTTGCATAAATATTATTTGGAATAGGTTGTCTCTGAGTTACGCAGTCTTCAACTTTTTATCTTGATACCCTCAACTGAAAATTCTTGATAAAACTTAAGGAAATAATTGAATCTACATGAAAGGTCAAAGCTGGGTCATTCCACTGCCCAAGGGATCTGCTACTTGGCTATAAAGATTTATAGTTTAAAATAAATGATTAGGGGCAGCTAGGTGGCACAGTGGGTAGAGCACCGGCCCTGGATTCGGGAGGACCTGAGTTCAAATCCGGCCTCAGACACTCAACACTTACTAGCTGTGTGACCCTGGGCAAGTCACTTAACCCCAATTGCCTCACTAAAAAACAACAACAACAACAACAACAAATAAACAAATAAATAAATAAATAAAATGATTAGGTATTGAATATGATTTCCCAACAATCACCAATATTAATGAAAATATATATTTTAAAATACCAACATAGTCAATTTATTTAAAATTCCATTTATTTATTAAGTTCCCATTTAGGGAAGGCACTGTGCTAGGGATATAAAGATGTGTGCACATATACACACACACATATATACACTTATATATACTGATGTATTCCATTGGCTCAAGGTACTTATCATCAAAAAGAAGGTATAAATATATAGAAATCACTATAACAGGAATAAGGTGATATGTAGAAAGAAAAAAATGAAGAAAGCAGAAAATGAAATTCCATGAGTAAAACAATTATAGCTAGAAGCTTCTGGTTATTTTTCAGATGAGGTAATACCTGAGTTGTCCATTGAAGGAAGAGATGAACTTCAGCATGAAGACATGAAATAAGAATCCATTGCAATCAGAATAAAGTAAGAGCTTGGGAAGTGGTCCTGTTTAAATCGCTGTATTCAAAATTACTTATTATCCACATAGAATGAATGGGCTTTGGGCTGTGCAAGGCACTGGGTGCTCAAAGGTGGCATATATGAATGTTTAGGATAAACCTGAACAGTTAAGTGAGAGCAGTATTTCAGAGGACCATGAGTGCCAGGATAAGGAATTTATACAAGATTTTGCAGCCAATGGGGATACACTGAAGTTTGGGGGGGGGGGGAGTCAGTAATAAGAACTTAACAAGTGCAACAATCAAAATTCTGCTGAGATAGCTTTTTTCTGGTGGCAAAGAATTCAAAATTGTGGGGATGCCTATCAGTTGAGGAATGCTGAACAAATTGTGCTATGTGATTATGATGGAATACTATTGTACTCTAAGAAATGATGAGCAGGATGCTCTCAGAAAAACATGGAAAGACTTACATGAACTGATGTAAAGTGAAATGTACTGTGTATAAAGTAACAGCAATATTGTAAGATAATCTGCTGTGAATGACTTGGCTATTGTCAACAATACAATGATCCAAGACAATGCTAAAAGACTTGTAATGAAAATGTTATCCATAACTAGAGAAAAGAACTGATGGTGTCTGAATATAGATTGAAGCATAATTTTTAATTTTATTTTTCTTAAATATTTTTGCCTGTTTTCTTTCACAACCTAACCATTATGGAAATGTTTTGTATGAGTACACATGTATAACTTTTATTGAATTGCTTGCCTTCTTAAAGGGGGTCGGGAGGAAGGAAGAGAATTTGGAAAAAAAAGTTTTAAAAATGGGTCTTAAAATTGTTATTACATGTAATTGGAGAAATGCAATCACATAGAAACAATAGAAAAAGAAAATAAATTCTGTTTAGAGTAGGAAGAGACTGTACTCAGAATGTCTGTTAGTAGTACATGCAAGAAATGATGAGACCCCAAACTAGAAATTTGTCATTGTTGTACACTCATTCAGTCATCTCCAATTCTCCATGACCCCATAGATCATAGCACTCTGGGCTCTCCAATCCTTGGACAGAATTCAAGAGGTAGTAGAGGATTTAATAGATATTTTTTTTAAATTATGTGTAAATTCCTAGAAAGCTAAAAAATGCAGATTTAAGAACCTTCAAGACATGAGTTAGAGGATTTGCACAAGTATTATTTGGCATAGATTGTCTCTGAGTTGCTCAGTCTTCAACTTTTTATCTTGATACTCTCAACTCAAAATGCTAGAGAAAACTTAAGGAAATAACTGAATCTACATGAAAGGTCAAATCTGGGTCATTCCACTGCCCAAGGGATCTGCTCCTTGGCTACAAAGACTTTAGAGTTTAAAATAAATGAATAGATATTGAACATGATTTCCCAACAATCACCAATATTAATGAAAATACATATTTTAAAATGCCAAGCTATTCAATTTATTTAAAATTCCATTTATTTATTAAGTTTGCATTTAGGGAAGGCATTGTGCTAGGGATATAAAGATGCACACACATATACACACACACTCATATATATACTTATATATACTGATGTATTTCATGGGATCAAGGAGCATATTATAAAAAAGAAGGCATAAAATGTAAACAAATCACTACATCAGAAATAATGTGATATGTAGTAAGAAAAAAATGAAGAAAGCAGGAAATGAAATTTGATAAGGAAAGCATTTATAGTTGGAAGGTTCATTGTTTCTATAATGTTATTCATCTCATCCTTTGTCCTTTTCCTTTTACCTTCAATGTTTTGAAATATCAGATGTTTTTTCCAATAAGTCCTGTCTTCTCAATATGTGGCCGAAGTATTTAAGCTTCAGTATTTGACTTTCCAATGAAAAGTCTGAATTATTTCTTAAGTATTGAATGATTTAATTTCCTTGCACTCCAAGGGGCTCTCAGGAGTCTTCTCCCACACCAAAATTTGAAATTGTTGATTCTAAAACCTTTTTACGGTGGAGGTGATTGTATGGCTCAATGAAACTATGAGCTATGCTGTGTAGGCTTACCCAAGACAGATAGATCATAGTAAAGAGTTCTGACTAAAGGTGATGCATTGGAAAAGGAAATTAAAATCTGTACAAGTATATTTGAAAAGAAAACTCCATGAACAATATTAAAATAATAAGACAGAAGACATTGGAAAATGAACCCCTTAGGATGGAAAATTTCCAATACACTACTAGGGAAGAGTGGTGGATAACTACAAGTAGCTCCAGTACTAATGGAGTGACTGGGCCAAAGCCAAATGGCAGCTCAGCTGAGAATGTGCCTCATGACAAAAGGAAAGTCTGATGCTGTAAATATCAATATTGCATAGGAACCTGGAATGTAAGATCACAGTAAGCTGCATATATACAAAGAAGAGATGGGAAGATTAAACATCAACCACTTGGGTATCAGTGAATATAAAAGGAAGAATTTAATGAATGGGTGAATTCAATCAAATGTTCTATCTATCTATCTATCTATCTATCTATCTATCTATCTATCTATCTAATCTTGATGTGGGCAATAATTCTTTGGGGGTGTAATGATTGGAATAACGCCACCTGCTGGAGACTTACTTTAGGAAAGGTCCAACAGGAGAGGGTCTCTGAGAGCAGGACCATGCGGCTTTCTTTGCTGTCAGGAAGTGACGTTGGCTTGTGGGAGGAAGAAGTGAGTGGCTGGCACTCTGACGCAGGCTCTTTCCTGAGGACTCTGGTGGAGAAGAGCTACAAATGCACTCTCCCTTTAATAGATAGAAGAATTTAGGCCTTTCTCTCTCTCTTTACCAAATTCTTATTCTCCTTAATAAATGCTTAAAAGTCTAATTCTTGCTAAAGATTATAATTTATTGGTGACCACTCAGATATTTTAGACAGTACAGCTAAAATTTTAGCCCTTACATGATGGCTGACCATGAAGAGGAAAGCTGAACCTCAGTCCTCTGATATTCCGGTTGGGTAAGAAATTTCCCCTACCCTGTCCCTTTAAACTGCTAAGTACTGCCTGTTTTTTTCCCTTTAATTTTTTTCAAATGGATCTTATAAACTCCCTAAATACCCTATTTCTGATTTTACTCTGTTTAACAAGACAAATGGGGGATAAGATAATGTTAATGCTTTGTTTTTGTGGATTTTCTAATTTTATTTTTATTTTTGTTAGACTAGCCAGCAAGGTGCTCACACAAGGGAATATAAATATCCCCCTCTCTCCCAACCATGCTTTTTCAGAGGAATCTCTGATTCCTGCAGCTTTTCCAAGTTCTAACACTAATTGTTGCTCTAATTTTGCATGCCTGGAGGCGATGACCCAACCTCTAGAAGCTTTTAATCCCCTAGCAGTGCAAAAAGGGGAAACCAGGCCTGAGTTCAAAATCAAGTCTGATTCAAATTGCTCTGGTCCCTCCCCTCCTCCCCAGACCCCACCTTTTACCCCTCCCTTGGCCACGCCCCTTGATTCCCCTGCCAGGGAAGTCCAGAGATCTAATGTGCATGTGCAGCTTTCTCTACCTGTATTTTCAGCACTAACACAGCTGAACTGTGATTCTGAGACAACCTTAGAAAACGCTTTAAATTCCAGATATGCTCGTTTTGTTCATAATTTTGCTAATCTGCTTTTGTCTTTAATTAGTAACCTTCTAAAGCATTTGTGTTATGAAGGGACCAACAGACAATATAGAGGAGATAAAGAAGAAAAACTTAAGCTGAATAAAAATGACAATCATTATATTTCAAGACTCCGCTTCTTTTGCCATGGAAGGTTACATATTTTATGGAAATGTAGAAGTAAGCTGCAAGGTATTGATATGAGTATCGGGGATTTTAGATATCAGAATCAAAAGTGTTCTAAATTCACTCAGAGTAATCGTATTAGTTCAGAGGTTACATAGGATTTCTATGCTATTACATCTACGTAATTTATGGTATGGGTCTATTTTCAGAGATTTTCATGCTTTTGAGATTGTGTTTTATACTTAGCTTTTAAAAAAAAGAATATTTCTGAAAGCTGTTTATAGTCATGTGATCAAGTTTATATTTTATTATACTCTTATTAATATTAAGTTCATGTTCTTTTAGATTTCCCTAGTTTGAATTTCATTGTCTTTTATTATTCCATGTGTATTTTCTTCTATTCATTCATCTATCTAATTTTGAAACATTGCAAGATGGTTTTGATTTCATAATACAATGTTAATTCTAGGAGAATTGTGTTCCCATATTGTGAGTTCTTTGTTTTTGTTATTTTTTTCTCTCAACTGATTATTTGATCTAATTCTATAAAGCATTTCCCTGGCAAATTGGTTGCCATGGCAAGTGTAAATAGATTCTAGAAGTATTATTTTTGATAAGCATATTCCAAAAAGAAAAAAAAACAAATAAGAGGGGAACATTTGTAAAAGTGTTTTTTTCAAAAAGATGGTTTTTTTGAGATTGTGTTGTGCTTTAACGTGTATGTAAATATGTTCTGATTTTTCACAAAAGTAATTGTATACTTAGTAAAAACAAGGAATTATTTGAAATTGTTGCATAATTGTATATTATATTCTGAGTCAAGGTACATCCAGATTTTTTTGCGATCATTTATTATCCTCAATTTTTAAATCCATATGAAACTTGGATTAAGGGAACTTATCATTTAAGACATTAATTGCCTTTATTCTGAATTATCAGATGCCAGTTGACCAAGATGCCATCCAATCACAAGAGGAATACATGCAAGATCAGACATTGAACTGTCACATGAGGGGAGACATGCATGAAGTCAAGGTATGGCTGAGAGAACAGCTTTTGACAAATGTTGAGGTTGGATCCTCTTGGTTTAATTTTTTATTTTCTTTTTCCCCACAATACTTTACATATGGCTGGAAGTTTTGATCCCACCCATCTCATTCTTCACCTGCCTTCTATGCCCCTCCTATATGCCTGATGCCATGGACATCTCAATCCCATGCATCTGATTAAGTTTGACTCAGTTTCCTCCAATATATTCAGTGGCATGGACATATATTCCATCCAACTATTTTAAGCCTGGCATACTGCATGGCTTGAGCAATAGCTCAATTGTGGGAATGCTCATATCCCATCATTTCTCTATACTTTTATGGTAGCCTCCATCATTTTCTCAGGTGTCATGATAAACACAGTGTTGGATTTGGCCTTGACATCTATTATCAATTATATTAGATTTTTTAATTTCTCATAATGGTATGAGGATAATTAGGCAGATGATGTAAAAAGTGTTGAAACAAAGATAAAAATTATTTTTAAAAATTAATATCGCAGTAATTGTCTTCTCAATTTACCCTCCACAAGGTGGGGGGACTATAGTAATATTAAGTTTTAGAGAATGTTTTAATTTTTTTTATTATATGTTTCATGTGTAATAACTAAGATTCTGAATTTCCTTAGACATGTTTTTGAGAACTTTCATTATTTGATTTGATTATTGACAAAGCTATTTTAAAGTTGTGTTAAGCTCAATTTTGTAGGAAATTTTCCTGGCTGATTACCAGCATCCACACTTCAACCCCTGAAAAGACTTCCATTCCATGACTATACCCAGAGGACATCTGAGAAAAGACTTTCAATGACTTTAAATGAACAGTTTGGTTTTGTTGTTTTTCTTTTTCCCTTCTGTTATTATATACACCATTTGTAACATGTACTCTCTGCAGAGGTACTCCCTTTGCAAGATCTATGTCAAAGAGCCAGTTCATGAGGGACTGCCCCTCCGGACAAAATTTTCCTCTCTCCCTTTTCTATATTGTTATTAACATATTGTTAGTTAGCATAGGTTATTATATTCTGTTATTTTTTATTGTTTCATCAAGGAAACAACCCATTTCTTGAAGAAACAAAGTGGGGACTGTAATGATTGGAATGATGCTACCTGCTGGAGACTTACTGTAGGAAAGCTCCAACATGAGGAGAGGGTCTCTGAGGGCAGGACCATGTGGCTTTCTTTGTCATCAGGAAGTGACTTGGCTTGTGGGAGGAAGAAAGTGGAGACTGGCACTCTGACGCAGGCTCTTTCCTGAGGTCTCTGGTGGAGAAGGGAGCTACAAATGTGCTCTCCCTTTAATAGATAGAGGAATCTAGGCCTTTCTCTCTCTTTACCAAATTCTTATTCTCCTTAATAAATGCTTAAAATTCTAACTCTTGCTAAAGCTTATAATTTATTGGTGACCACCAATTTTAGACAGTATAGCTAAAATTTTAGCGCTTACAGGGGGAACTTATCATTCTGGCTGATTAAAGAGAGACATATCACCAGTACATTGGACACATGGTTTTGGAATTGTGTACAAATGAAATATAGACATGTGCATATGCATGCATGTATATGTGTGCATGCATAAATATATATGTTTGTGGTTAATATTCTTCAGTACTATATGGTATAATTCTGCTTCTGCAGTGGTGATAACAGAGTGGTACTAAGTAGAGCTAAGAATCACACAGTTTATGGAATATAAAGAAACTTCATTTCATCTGTTGGTACAGTAAATTTGAGATTTTTGTCCAGTGACAAATGATCAGACATATTCCCTGGAAGAGCTGAATAATGTTGATTTTGAAGTGCTTTCCATAAACAAAATAAGCAGAAATAAATAAGTTGTAGTAAGTTTAAGGATAGCTCAAAGATAGCTCTGGAAGAAAAAAAAAATATATAGTCAGTTTTATTTCATATCCAGAGACTACAAGGACCATTATTTTGGAAGATGTTTGATTACGAAATATTTCTGAACTATTATAAAGTACTAGCAAAAATATGTCATTAAAATAATTCAAACTTACACAATATCAAATGACAAAGCTGAAATGGTAAACAAATTCTTCAAAGAACTTATTAAGAAACACCAAATATATATATTTTTAAATATATACTTGGTGACTTCAGTACATAGGTGGTAAAACATAATGTTAGAGAAAAATATTGGGAAAACATGTCTTTACAAATGATATTTAACAATGGGCCATATCTTTGACATCTTATATCAATTACATTTTAATATTATGTAATAAAGTATTACCACATAGGATATTTTATACCAATTTTTCTCTCATTCATAATCAAAATCATTCAGGTTTCCTTGAAAAATGCAAAAGATAATAACTCTTTTCAGTGACCCTCTATTAATATGCATCAATTGAGACACAAAATTGGAACTTTCATGTTTCCCAATGTTGCTGTGAGTGAGGGAATCCAGTCCAGAATGAGGAATGGTGGATAGGTCATCCAGGTACTGCTATATATAGATCACATTATGCTTATTGCACCAAGTCCAAAACAATGAAGAGTATTGTGTAAGAGAATAACAACCACTTAACAAAATTTGGATTGTCATTCACTGAGAAAGAAAAGACGGATGAATAATGCTTATTGTATAGATTTCAATATTCATTTGGATGGATACTCTATAGAGTTTATTGACTAGGTGAATTAAATATTAATTAAACTCATTCTATATGCCCAGAACTGTGCTAAGTACTATACAAATATCTTATTTTAATATTATAGATAACTCAGAGAAATCGGGCAGATGGTTAATTTTCTGGACCTACAGCTGAAAAGGAGAAGCACTGTCTCAATTGCTTTCAGAATTTTTAAAAGTTCTTTTAATGATGTGAAACTTCTGAAACAGTAATGAATAGCTTATAATCTGTGTCATTGGGGATTGTTTCCAGAACTGATGAGATCACAGAACCATTTGAGTATTTTTAAATAAAAATGGCCCTATTTTGTACTCTTGTATGTTGCATACCTCTGATGCCTGAGAGTAATCATAATTTTTTTTAAAAAGTGATAGAAACAAAAAAATGCTGAAATTTAATAGAATATTGTATTTCTCTGGGTTAGCAAACTTTTCTTGTTGATTCTCCATCTACTAGTGAGGATAGATTTCTCATAATCAACTTAGAGATAGAACACATACAGGCAAGCACATGAGTCCTAAACTTAAGGGTTTTTTTTTTTTTATCCAAATATTCTAAAGTGTTGTCTTTATGAGTAAAGAAATAAGCAGACCATTTTCCATCATTCTATATGTATATTGGCTATATGTCCATGACATTTAATACAAGATATATTTCTATTTGGAATATAGAAGAAATTCTCAAGAATTTTGTATCTTAGTCACAATAAAAATCATAAAAGCAATTTCAGAATAACATAAATAAGTATTTGGGATGCTATTTGCTGCTGTGCACAAGATATGAACTGGTTGAATTTTAAAGATGTAAACACTGAATGGTTATTCTTTAGACCATGTGTAATACATTTTAAGCTTTTGGCTTAGTGAAAATTCAATATGAATTTTCAAAAATAAGATTTAGTAAATAAAGTAATCAACATGTGGCAACAAAATCAATCAGTTGTCTGGTTGATGGCACAGCTGTGAATGGAGACAGGTTCATAGCAGAAATCTCAATGCTTCAGCACATCTCTGTACAAAAGTAATTATATCATATTACAGACTTTATTGATGAATGACAGAATCAATTCTCGTAAAGAAATATTGTCTTAAACCATCAACATAATAGGAACTATATCATAGATATACTTAGTAACTTTGATGGATCTATGATCTCATCCATGCCTGCACTCCTTCCAAGAATACAGTGTGCTACCCATCCATGACTTCATAACATGTATAAATATTGTTTATGTGATTCTATAAATCATCCTACATAAACCCATCCAACATGCTGGGAAAGTTTTGGTGGGGGGAGGTAAAAAAGGAAAAATTCCTCTATTATTTTGACCACTGATACTAATACAATATGAAGGCAAATAACTGATGTAGGAAAGTTTGGATTCAAATCCAGCTTGTGTAGTCCTTGGCAAGTTACTTCACTTCTGCCAAATCTGTTTTCTTCATCTGTAAATTGGGGATAATAATATCACTCACCTCATAATGAAATGTGAGGATAATATCAGATAATATGTATTAAAGGGATTTGCAAATCTTAAACTATTACATAATTGCTAGCTATTATTTTTCTTTCTCTTGCCACTTGAAAATCCCCCTTCTCAGTTTATATTTCTCTCCTATGGTGTCTTTTTTACAATTCTTTCCATAAAGCATTTCACTGTTAATATGTTATTGAGTACTCATGTGTGACATGTTTCTTTTCATGACCTTTTGTGTGAGGCAAAATTTTACTTTCTAGAAACCATTATGTAACATGCCTTGTATTTTTGAATCTGTTGCTAATTATTTGAATGACATTTTTAGTAAGCCACTATCATCTCTCTTAGGCTCAGCTTCCTCACCTGTCATTGCCTCAGGGAGAAGTTTACAGTAGATAATATTCATGGTCCTTTCTTATGGCAATATTTGATGATTCTGCATCATGGTGTACTGGAACACATACAAGGCTTTGAGTTAGCAGAACTCAGCTGACATCTTGGCTCTAATATTTCCAAAAGGAGAGAGAGACCATGGTCACGAGTCAAGTAATCTTGCTGTATATCAGTTTTATCATCTCTAATATACGTAAAAACTGTAAACACTGCTGAGACACTTAATTTTTCCAGTCCTCTGTCTTGCAATCTAAAAATTAAGGATAATAATATTTATCCAGTCTATTGCATAGTTACCAGGACAGACATATATTTTAAATGTAACAATGCAATATAATAGTAAGTGAATTATTATCAAATGTGTTTTTTTTCATGAAGGTGATTGGAAAAAAACAAAATGTAAACATTTAACTGAGATGTTAACTTAATAAAATATAAGTAGTGTGGGTTAAAAGATAGGGCTCTGGATTTGGAATAAGGAACACCTGTGTCTAATTGTATTTTATGACCTGTATGACTTTGTTCAAGTGACAAACTCTCATAACCGTTAATATCTTATCTTTTAAAAGATGTATGTAATAGCAAAATTTTTAAATGGGACATAAAGATCACTTAGCACAACTCCATCATTTTACTAATGATAAAACTGAGATCTTTTTTAACATTTGTTTAGATAAGATTTCCAATTTCAAATTTTTCTCTCAGGTCATCTGATAAAGGTTTTATATGTATTGTGGGAATTTGTTTTGGTTTGGGGACCCTACCTTTGGGCTGGAATTGGAGAGCCTTGGGCCCTCGGGGTCTCTTCTGTGTGGGAGGTGCTGGTGCTCCTTCCCTCTCTGCTTCAGCTGAGCCAAAAAGCCCGTGGGCTGTATGAGACACCAGGTCAGACAGCTTGGGGGCAAAAGCCCCCAGCTACCTCTGACCTGAGTGTATCTATCCCAGAGATCCTGGGCTTGTCCAGGCTGGGCTCTGGCACAGCCTGTGCTGAGGCACATGATGCTCGAGCTTCCCCCCAGCCCCAGCCGCAGCTCTGGCTGGCAGATTAGCTTGGTCTGTGGGGGTGAAAAAAAAGCCCTGAGATTTGAGTGAAGAACAGGAAATATATGTATATAGACCTGGGGATTAGACTCAGGGAGGCCAAAGGACAAGAAAGGGGTCAGGAAACAAGATTAAAGGAGGCTGACAAGATTAGAAGAATGGAGGAGAGGCGTGGCAAAGGTGGCAGAGGGAAGACTGATGGAGCAGACAGACATAACAGGAGGCAGAAGAGAGCACAGAAGCAGTCAGCACAGGGTACAGGTTGGAGAAAGCGAAGATTAAGAGAACAGTAAGGAGAGGAAAGTTAGAAGCAGGGGGATAGACAAAGTGAAAAGGGCTGGGAGTTAGAATAAAGGACCTGAGTAGTGAAAGTGGAACATGCCCTAAGGCAAGAGGCTGCTATGGCCCTTATTGTATTAAAAAACTTCTAGGTCCAGCAGGTGGAAAGAGACCAGAACACAGTCAGGTTGTACATTTTATTTCCATGTATTCTTAATTTTAAATAGTATCTCATAAATAAATTCTGCTTTGATTATTTAGTTAAGAGGCTTCTTAATCTTTTGCTTATCAATTTTGGAAGTGGAGCAGTGTGGTGGAACTCTATAAATGGCCATATTAAATTAATAGCAGTCAGATAGCCAGTCAGTCAAAAGTTCTCAGATTAATCCTCTAGCCAAATTAGTCCCCAAATTAGGTCCAGCAACTAGTTAAAATGTTTCCACTGTGTGTGTGTGTGTATGTATATATATGTATATATACGTATATATACATATTTACATATTAAACATATTTCTGCATTACTCATGTTATATGAGAAGAATCAGAGCAAAAGGGAAAAACCACAAAAGAGAAAAACAAGAGCACCATAACAAAAGAAATAGTATGGTCCAATCAGCCTCCATATTCCACAGTTCCTTTTGTTCTGGATTTGGAGAGCCTTTTCCATCATGAGTCCTTTGGAACTTACTTGTACCATTGTATTGGTGAGAAGAATGAAGTCTATCACAGTTGATCAACACATATTGTTGATGATACTGTGTACAATGTTCTCCTGGTTCTGCTCATCTCAATCATTATCAATTCATGCAAGTCCTGCCAGGTTTCTCTGAACTCCTCCTGATCATCATTTCATACATCACAATAGTATACCATTACATTCATATACCACAACTTGTTCAGACATTCCCCAATTGATGGGCATTCCCTCAATTTTCAATTCCTTGCTGCCACAAAAAGAGAAGCTATAAACATTTTTGTACATATGGGTCCTTTTCCTTTTTCCATGATCTCTTTGGGGAAAAGACCCAAAAGTGGTATTGTGGGGACAAAGTGTATGCACAGCTTTATAGCCCTTTGGGCATAATTTCAAATTGCTCTCCAGAATGGTTGGATCAGTTCACAGCTCCACCAACAATGCATTAGTGTTCCAATGTTTCCACAGCTTCTCCAACATTTATTATTTTCTTTTTTTGTCATATTAGCCAATATGATAGGTGTCAGGTGGTATGTCAGAATTGTGTTAATTTGCATCTCTCTAATCAATCGAGATTTAGAGCCTTTCTTCAAATGGGAATAGATAGCTTTGGTTTCTTCATCAGAAAACTGCCTGTTCATATCCTTTGACCATTTCTCACTTGGGGAATGACTTGGATTCTTATAAATTTGATTTCGTTCCCGATATATTTTAGAAATGAGGACTGTATCAGAAGTACTGGCCATAAAAATTGTTTCCTGGCTTTCTTCATCCCTTCTAATTTTGGATGTATTGCTTCTGTTTGTACAATTTTTTTTAATTTAATATAATCAAAATCATCCATTTTTCATTTCATAATATTCTCTATCTCTTGTTTGGTCATAAACTGCTCTCCTTTCCAAAGATCTGAAAGGTAGACTATTCTTTCTTTTCCTAATTTACCTATGATATCACCTCTTATGTCTAAATCATTTACCCATTTTGACCTTATTTTAGTATAAGGTGTAAGATGTTGGTCTATGCCTAATTTCTGCCATACTATCTTCTAGTTTTCCCAGCAGTTTTTGTCAAATACTGAGTTCCTATACCAGAAGCTGGAGACTTTTGGTTTATCAAACACTACAATACTAGTGTTATTTACTACTGCATTTCCTGTGCCTAGCCTATTCCATTGATCTACCACTCTATCTTTTAGCCAGTACCAGATAGTTTTGATGACTGCTGCTTTATAGTAGAGCTTCAGAATTGGTACAGCTAACCCACCTTCCTGTGCATTTTTTTCATTATTTCCCTTGATATTCTTGCCTTTTTGTTTTTCCAGATGAATTTTGTCATTATTTTTCTAGCTCTATAAAGTAATTTTCAGGTAGTCTGATTGGTTTGGCACTGAGTTAGTAAATTAATTTAGGTAGGATTGTCATTTTTATTATATTATCTCGGCATATCCATGAGCAATTGATATCTTTCCAATTATTTAGATTTGATTTGATTTGTGTGAAAAGTGTTTGGTAGTTGTGTTCATAGAGTTCCTGGGTTTCTCTTGGTAAGTAGACTCCCAAATATTTTATATTATCTACCGTTACTTTAAATGGAATTTCTCTTTCTATCTCTTGCTGCTGGACTTTGTTGGTCATGTGTAGAAATGCTGATGACTTATGTGGATTTGTTTTATTTGCTGCTACTTTGCTAAAGTTGTTAATTGATTCAAGTAATTTTTGAGTTGATTCTCTAGGATTCTCTGAGTATACCATCATATCATCTGCAAAGAGTGATAGTTTTGTTTCCTCCTTGCCTGTTCTAATTCCTTTAATTCCTTCTTGTTCTCTGATTGCTAAAGCTAACATCTCTAGTACAATATTAAATAATAGAGGTGATAATGGACATCTTATTGGGAAGGCCTCTTACTTATCTCCATTACATATCGTGCTTGCTGATGGTTTTAGGTAGATACGGCTTACTATTTTAAGGAACATTCCACCTATTCCTAAGGTCTCTAGTGTTTTTATTATGAATGGGTGCTGTATTTTGTCAAAAACTTTCTCTGCATCTATTGGGATAATCATATGATTTTGGTTAGTATTCTTATTGATGTGCTTGATTATGGTAATAGTTTTCCTAATGTTGAACCAGTAAAACTGAGATCTTATGAGCTTAGATGACCTGAAGTCAAAAGATAATAAACATAAGACTATGATTTGAAGTCAGGTCTGGTGACTCCAAATTTGTCTTTTTTTTTCCCTACATGAAGCTACCTTATAAGAATCAAGTAAGATAATGTACACAGCATATATTACAAACCTTAAAATACCATACATATGTTAACTAGTTTTAGCTACTCTGACCTGTAACATTCAGAAACTAAAGTAATGTCCATAATGAAGTGGTACGGGCATATGAACCACACTTGAAATCCAATGAGTGGTGGGGGAAGGGCAGAACCAAGATAGTGGAGGAAAGGCAGTAAATTTTCATGGTTCCCCACGATCCATCCATGTATCTCCAAATAATGCCATAAGACAATTCCTGGAGCATCAGTATCCACAAAAGAACAGAGTGAGACTATTTCCCAGACAAAGATGGCCTAAAAGGGTGGCAGGGAATGTCTGTTATACCCAGGTGAAAGAAGAGTGAAGCTGTGCTCACACAAACAGCCCCAGGCAGGTCATCCTTCCAGAGCTTCAGAAACATCAGTTTCTGGTATCAGCTCACAAAACAGTGAGAGGGTCTAGCAGTTGGCCAGAGGAAGATATCAGGGGTCTCTGCTAGAGATGAGGTGAAGCGCTCTTTGTATTGCCCATGTTCACAATGAGGAAGCAGACTCAAGTGACAGTGGCCCAGTGCGGGAGGGGCACAGGGACACCAAGCTTGCAATCACAGTGAATCATATTTCTTCTTCCAGGTTAAAAAGCAAGAAGGCCCATGGTTACTTACAGGCCAAGCAAGCTGAGAACAAGCCTCTCCTTTAATTGTACCACCTGGGACCCCCTGAAGCTTTGGAAGGTGCATCCTGGAAGCAGTGCCCCACTTTAAGAAGGAGGTAAAAGCCAAGAAATAGGCTAGTATAATGAGCAGACAGAAAAGGATGTGGACCATTGAAGTAACCAGGTAGATCAAAATATACCCTCAGAAAAGATAATAACAAAGTCAAAGCTCCTACATCCAGATCTTCCAAGAAAAATATGAATTGGTCTCATGCCATGGAAGTGCTCAAAAATGTCTTTGAAGATAAAGTAAGAGAGGTAGACAAAAAAACAGAAAGAGAAATGAGATTGATGTAGGAGGGTCATGAAAAAAAAGGCAACAGCTTGAAAAGCCAAAATGGCCAAATGGAAAATGAGGTACTAAAGCTCGCTGAAGAAAATCATTGCTTACAAATTAGGATTGAGCAATTAGAAGCTAATGACTTTATGATAAATCAAGACACATTAAAGCAAATCCAAATCAATAAAACAATAGAGGGCAACATGAAATATCTCTTTGGACAAACATATGAGTTGGGAAATAGATCCAGGAAAGATAACTTGAAAATTATTGGACTGCCTGAAAACCATGATCAAAAAAGAGCTTAGACATCATCTTCCAAGGAAT
This sequence comes from Dromiciops gliroides, assembly GCF_019393635.1. Taxonomy (NCBI): domain Eukaryota; kingdom Metazoa; phylum Chordata; class Mammalia; order Microbiotheria; family Microbiotheriidae; genus Dromiciops; species Dromiciops gliroides. Next base: position 690,927,534 of record NC_057861.1, on the reverse strand, counting down.
TGTCAGTGAAAATTGCTCTAGTATCATAAGGTAAAATAGAAATGGAAATAGTCTACCAATCACCTCCTAAAAGAGATACCAAAAGGAAAACCTCCAGGAATATTATTGCCAAATTCCAGAGCTCCCAGGTCAAGCAGAAAATATTCAAGCAGCCAGAAAGAAACAATTTAAGTACTGTGGAGCCACAGACAGGATAAAACAAGATCTAGCATGTAGAAACATTAAAGGATAAGATGGTATGGAATTTGATATTCCAGAGGGCAAAGGAACTATGATGACAAGAAAGAATCACTTATCAATCAAACTGAGTATAAACTTATAGGTAGAAAGGGGGACTTCAATGAAAAAGAGGACTTTCAGGCATTCATAATGAAAAGATCCACACTGAATAGAAAATTTAACTTGCAAATACAAGAATGTAGAGAAGCATAAAAAAGGTAAACAGAAAAAAGAAATCATGAGTGATGTTACAAGGTTAAACTGCTTACATTCCTCCATGGGAAGATGATACTTCTAACTCACAAGAAATTTCTCAGTATTAGGGCAGCTGAAAGGAATATACTTAGAGGGAACAGGTATGAATTGAATATGATGTGATGCTATCTATAAAGTATTTATTTTTGTTTATCATCTTTTTTGTGGGGAAGTCAGGGTGGGGTGGCTTATGTCTATAGATGGATTTGGGCTCAGGGCCTCCTAGGTCCAGGTCTAGTGCTCTGTCCACTGTGTCACCCAGCTGCCTGATGATGACATCTTTAAAATGAAATTAAGAGGTGAGAGTAATTCAGTGGGATAAAGTGAAAAGGAAAGGTGGAAGGGGGTAAAGTAGTTCACAAAAAAGAAGCAAGAAAAAGCTTATGGAGTGGATGGGAAGATGGGGAAGGAATAGGGGAGTGAATGAGCCTTACTCTTATCAGAATTGGCTCAACGAGGGAATAACATACACACTAGAGTGAGTACAGAATATATCTTGACCTGCAGGAAAGTGGGAGGGGAATGAGATGGGGGGGGGGATAGATGACGCAAGTGAGGGCAGATTGGGTGAGAGAGCAGTAAGAAACAAAACACTTTTTTTTTTAACTTATAATTTTCTCCAAGTTACATGTAAAGAAAATTGCACCTTGCTTTTTTAAAGCTTTGTGTTCCAAATTTTCTTTTTCCCTCCCTCATCAACTCTTCCTAAGAAAACAAGCAATTTAATATGTCATACATGTGCAATACATCTTCACATTAGTCGAGTTGTGAAAGAAAATAGGCAAAATAACTTCAGAAAGAGGAATTAACAAATAAAATTATACTTCAATCTGTATTCAGATACCATCAGTTCTTTCTCTGTTGATGCTATGCATTTTTCATATGTCCTTCTGATAGCATCCTGCTCATCATTACTTTCACAGTTACCATTGCTAACTATATTACCCCCATCCTATTCCCTCCCCTTGATATTTACTCTATTTTCTGTCTTCTTTCACGCTATCCCTACTCAAATATGTTTTGCTTTTTACTGCCCCGTCCCTCAATCTGCCCTCCCTTCCTTTGTCTCTCTCCCCTAAAGTTGGAAGGGGCCTTATACATCTAGTTCAATGACTTCATTTCACACATTAGGAAACTGAAATATAGTGGGGTCCAAGAACAACATCCAGGCTATATATGTAGTATCAGAGGAGAAATTTGACCACAGTCCTTTATTTTGTATTTTTTTTAAATAATAAATATTATTATTCATAATTTTGAGTTCCAAATTTTATCCCTTCTTCCTTTCCTCCCTCTCCTCTCCCTGAGGAGGTAAGCAATCAGATGTAGGTTATGCATGTGCAATTATGTAAAAATTACCATATTAGTCATTTTGTACAAGAAAACTTGAATACAAGAAAAAAATGAAAGAAACTAAAAAATAGCATGGTTCATTCTGTATTCTATCAATGTCACTTCTTTCTTTGCAGGTGGATATATGCTTCATTATTTGTATTTTGAAATTGTCTTAGATCATTATATTGCTGCGAATAGTTAAGTCATTCACAGTTCTTCATCAAACAATATTACTGTCTCTGTGCACAACATTCTCTTGATTCTGCTCACTTCAATATTTATCAGTTCATACATATTTTTCCAGGTCTTTCTGAAGTCATGTTTCTTGTCATTTATTATAGCAAAATAATATTTCATCATGATCATATACCACAGCTTGTTTAGCCATTCTCCAATTGATGGGCATTCCTTTGATTTCCAATTCTTAGCCACCAGAAAAAAAAAAAAGAGCTGCTGTAAATATTTTTTTGTAAAAATAGGTCCATTTCTCTTTTGGGGGAAGTCTTTTGGATAAAAATTTAGCAGGGGTATTGCTGGATCAGAGGGTATGCATAGTACTATAGCCCTTTGGGTGTAGTTTCTAATTGGTCTCCAGAATGGTTGGATCTTTTCACAACTCCACCAACAGTGGATTAGCACCCTAATTTTCCCACATCCCCTACAACATCCATTTTTTTCCTTTTTTCTTATATTTGCCACTCTGATTCCAGGGCTTTTTCTTCTAGATGGGTATTAGTAAATATGAATGAAGTTCTTGGAATAAGTGACAGTGTTTATGCATTTAATAAGCACCTTATATTGATGAAGCATCTCCTATGTGTTATTTATTATACTAATTTCTAGGGAAGGTTAAAAAAAATTATGGTCTCTGGTCTTGTAGACTTTGTCCCTTTAACTAGTAATCACCACATCATCATAAGTAATTATAATGAAGATATAGTAGCCCTAATACAAAACAGAATATATAAAAAAGTACATTAGACACTATCTCTCAATTCCTGGGCTTTTCACTTACTATCCCCCATGCCTAGAACTTCCTCCCTCTTCCTAGATCCCATTCAAATTTAAGTCATTTTACTTTCCCTAATACTTGTCTTTGGCATGGTAACTTTGTTGATTATATTTGATTGACAAATCATACTCCTTAAAGCAATTCTTCTAAACCTTCTCTTATCCCATCAATTCCAAATACTTCACATTTCCTTTTTCAGTAGTTGTTCTTGCTTCCTATTTAAATAAGTGAATTGATGAATAAACAAATTATTAAAAAATAATATGTACACACACACATATATATAATATGCATTACATTTGTTAACATACTATTGTTGAATATTAATTATATTTTTGTACCCATCCTCCTGCAAGTTAATAAACAGGTCAAAAACATCAATAATTTCTCCTACAATTTGTTCATCCCGATCAGAGAAGGCAATTTCTGCCTCTCTTACCAGTACTAGGTACCTTACAGAAACCAGATAAGAGAATGGATAGGAAAAACACAATAACAATTTCTTTTGTCCCAGGAAGAAAGAAACCATGATCATGTAAAGACTCCCCTCCTAAGAAGGGAGCTCAGGGACTCCCTCTTTCTGAGGGTATATAAGGGGTTTTTCTTTTGGTTTGTTTGTTTGTTTGTTTGTTTGTTTTTTGTACATTGGTTATAGTGTTATCAGTTTCAGTAGTATGATACAAAAGCAAAGGAAGTTTAATAATTTCAGTTATAACAAATATGGAGGAAATACTGAAGCATCATGATAAAATTACAGGATTCCAAAAAAAGAGTTTGGCAAGGATGAGTTTGCCCAGATTTCCCCATAAGATAGGCACTTGCTACCCTTAGGGAAAAGTTATCAGGTAGGGACCTTTATCTGCTAGCCATCTGGGTTCAATTTGGAGTTCAGTTGAAGGACATTTTGTTCCATTTAATCCTATTAATCCAGGGTTTCATAAAAAATACTTTTGGATAATAAGGCAACTCCATTAAATCTAGCTGATCCATATATTCATATTAACTCTAGGTATATCTTATTTATAAAGAGTTGTTTCATGATGTCTTTCTTATTAGATTGTAAGCTCCTTAAGTTTTTTATATGAACTGGGTTTAGTAGAGTTGAACACAACATAATAGGTAGTTAATTGTTCCCTGGCTGACAGATTGAAATGTATTGCCTAAATTTCAATTTGATTTTTTAAAAAAGTAATTATGGCCTAATTTTATGCAAGGCACTGTACTAAGTACTGAGAACTTGAGTGAAAGAATACCTGCCCTCAAGATATTTGTGATAGATCAAAAAGGACAGAGTTTCCAATAGAGGTAATAATAGGTCAAGACTTCAAAGAACGAAGTGGTTGCTTACAATTGACAGTTTGAAATTTGAGATGTTTAATTCATTTATTTTTTTTAAATTTCTAAATGTTGTTTTCACCATGGCATATTATCACTGGAAGGAAAAAAGAAAAATATAAAAAATAAAATAAAAACAAAATAATTTGGACTATTACTAGCATTAAATTATTTTTTAAAATTTTTGTATAACTCTTTATTAACCAATAAGAAGGACAAGGGTTTAAATTTATGAAAAGAGGTTTTTGATATGATAACATCATTTGAAAGACTATTCATAGCCAGCAAGCATATGACTATATTTTGTCATGAAATTTAATTATTAGATGTAGGGAAAATAGAAAATAGAGAGGGCTTATGCCCATTGTACTATGGCAGAATTTTTTTTAAAAATTAGATAAATTTAATAAAAAGAAACAATGGGCATTTTTTCAAATATTATCAAAATCTTTGGTGACTGAAATTTTACTACTATTTCATTCATTCACTGAAACAGGAAGGACTGGACTTATTTCACTGGATTTATAGTCAGGAAGATGATTTCAAATCTTTTTAAAACATTTACTCTCTGTGTCACCTTGGGCAAGTCATTTAACCTCTCTGCTTCAGTTTTGCAACATGTAAAACAGGAATAATAATAGCAGCTAGCTCACAGGGTTTTTGTGGGGATTAAATGAACATGTAAAGCACTTTATCAACATTAAACTTATATGAATTCTACTATCATCATCATCATTACAGTACTCAGTAAGCACCTCCTCTCTGCACAGAATTACACTTGCAAGCAATATGCTTCCTTCCTTTTCTCTGTTTCATCATTTCCTTTTTGTAACATTTCCATTTTTTTGAGTCAAATCTATTTCTTATTGTTAGATTTAGCTTCAAATTCCAAAGCTCCTTCTAGAATGCAGAAACAGACTCATCGATGCTTTTACTAAAACATTTTTGTTTATTTATAAAGCATAATTGACTCAGATGTAGAATTGCTTTTTGTAGTGGACTTCTACCTAGTTAGACAGATGGATTAGCAGAATTATAAGTAGTTTAAATGATCAACAAATAGGGAATCTACTAATGGGGGCATTGGTGGTGAAATTATCATATTTCCTCAGGGTGTTCACAAGCAACTATGGAACTTAGTTTTGGAGTAGTAAATGATTAAAAATGAAGCATTTACTGCTAAGGTATTCTATTTGATTCCCAGAAAGAAGGCAATCTCAGTAATATGTAGGAATATAACAGAAAAAAAAACTATTAAGGATTTTTGCTCCACAGAATGATGCCTGTGCTCCAACTTTCCATTTACAGTGATATGAATGGGAAAGGGCTAGATTCATCAGGAAGTTGCTCATTTCAGAAAATGCTCAGAGTAACCCACACTGGTCAAAAGTCATCAAAGAAAAAAGCACAGAAAAAAAAATGTTCCTATAGTAGTAGTAGGGGCATACAACTAAAATTTATACACAGAACAGAATCTGAAATTCTGTAGATCCATGATACTTAAGGTCATAGACCATTTAAAATAAGATACTCTGATTAAACCAAAATTTTAAGAGAAGGATGGATGGAAGGAAGGAAGGAAGGAAGGAAGAAAGGATGGGAGGGGGGAGGGAGGGAAGAAGGATTATAGAAATTATGTGATGTTCCATAACCATTTTGAGTTGTCTGGGGAATTCATGTTTAATCCTAAGATAAGGCATTCTCGACAATAATGAGACAACATACCAAAATCTCTGGGATGCAGCCAAAGCAGTGCTTAGGGGAAAATTTATAGCTCTAAATGTTTACATGAATAAGAAAGAGAAAGAGGATATTAATGAATTGGGCATGCAACTTAAAAAGCTAGAAAAAGAAAAAATTAGAAATCCCCAATTAGACACTAAATTAGAGATCCTGAAAATTAAAGGAGAAATTAATAAGATTGAAAGCAAAAAAACTATAGAATTAATCAATAAAACTAAGAGCTGGTTTTATGAAAAAACCAATAAAATAGATAAAATATTGGTTAATTTGATTTAAAAAAAGAAAGAAGAAAACCAAATTACCAGTATCAAAAATGAAAAGGGTGATGTTACCACCAATGAAGTGGAAATTAAAGCAATAATTAGGAAATATTTTGCCCAACTGTATGCCAATAAATTTGAGAATCTAAATAAAATGGATGAATATTTACAAAAATACAAACTGCCCAGGTTAACTGAAGAGGAAATAAAATCCTTAAATAAACCCATATTAGAAAAAGAAATTGAACAAGCCATTAATGATCTCCCTAAGAAAAAATCCCCAGGGCCAGATGGGTTTACGGGGTGAATTTTACCAAACATTTAAAGAACAATTAATTCCAATATTATACAAATTATTTGGAAAAATAGGTGAAGAAGGAGTTCTACCAAATTCGTTTTATGACACAAATATGGTGGTGATACCAAAACCAGGCAAAGCAAAAACAGAGAAAGAAAATTATAGACCAATCTCCCTAATGAATATTGATGCTAAAATCTTAAATAAGATATGAGCAAGGAGATTACAGCAAGTGATCACCAGGATAATACACTATGACCAGGTGGGATTTATACCAGGAATGCAGAGCTGGTTCAACATTAGGAAAACTATTAACATAATCAACCACATCAATAAGAAAACCAACCAAAATCATATGATCATCTCAATATATGCAGAGAAAGCTTTTGACAAAGTACTGCACCCATTCCTAATAAAACACTAGAGAGTTTAGGAATAGGGGGAGCTTTCCTTAGAATAATAAACAGTATCTACCTAAAGCCATCAGCAAGTATTATATGCAATGGAGATAAATTAGAGGCCTTCCCAATAAGATCAGGGGTGAAACAGGGATGTCCATTATCACCCCTATTATTTAATATTGTACTAGAAATGTTAGCTTTAGCAATCAGAGAAGAGAAAGGAATTAAAAGAATTAGAATAGGCAAGGAGGAAACAAAACTATCACTCTTTGCAGATGATATGATGGTATACTTAAGGAATCCTCGAGAATCAAGTCAAAAATTACTTGAAACAATTAACAACTTTAGCAAAGTAGCAGGATAAAAAATAAATCCACATAAATCATCAGCATTTCTATACATGACCAACAAAGTCCAGCAGCAAGAGATAGAAAGAGAAATTCCATTTAAAGTAACGGTAGATAATATAAAATACTTGGGAGTCTACTTGCCAAGAGAAACCCAGGAACTGTATGAACACAACTACCAAACACTCTTCACACAAATCAAATCAGATCTAAATAATTGGAAAGATATCAATTGCTCATGGATAGGCAGAGCTAATATAGTAAAAATGACAATACTGCCTAAATTAATTTACTTATTCTGTGCCATACCAATCAGACTACCTAAAAATTTTTTTATAGAGCTAGATAAAATAATAACAAAATTCATCTGGAAAAACAAAAAATCAAGAATATCCAGGGAAATAATGAAAAAAAATTCACAGGAAGGTGGGTTAGCAGTACCAAACCTGGAGCTTTACTATAAAGCAGCAGTCATCAAAACTATCTGGTACTGGCTAAAAAATAGAGTGGTAGATCAATGGAATAGGCTAGGCTCAGGAAATGCAGTAGTAAATGACACTAGTAATGTAGTGTTTGATAAACCCAAAGACTCCAGCTTCTGGGATAGGAACTCAGTATTTGACAAAAACTGCTGGGAAAACTAAAGATTGTATGGCAGAAATTAGGCATAGACCAACATCTTACACCTTATACTAAAATAAGGTCAAAATGGATACATGATTTAGACATAAGAGGTGATACCATAGGTAAATTAGGAGAGAAAGGAATAGTCTACCTATCAGATCTTTGGAAAGGAGAACAGTTTTTGACCAAACAAGAGATAGAGTATATTATAAAATGTAAAATGGATGATTTTGATTATATTAAATTAAAAAAAAATTTTGTACAAACAGAAGTAATGCATCCAAAATTGGAAGGGAGGCAGAAAACTGGGAAACAATTTTTGAGGCCAGTGCTTCTGATAAAGGCCTCATCTCTAAAATATATAGGGAATCAAATCAAATTTAGAAGAATCCAAGTCATTCCCCAATTGAGAAATGGTCAAAGGATATGAACAGGCAGTTTTCTGATGAAGAAACCAAAGCTATCTATTCCCATATGAAAAAATGCTCTAAATCTCTAATGATTAGAGAGATGCAAATTAAAACAACTCTGAGGTCCCACCTGACATCTATCAGATTGGCTAAAATGACAAAAAAGGAAAATAATAAATGTTGGAGAGGCTGTGGGAAAATTGGAACACTAATGCACTGTTGGTGGAGCTGTGATCTGATCTAACCATTCTGGAGAGCAATTTGGAATTATGCCCAAAGGGCAATAAAGCTGTGTATACCCTTTGACCCAGAAATTCCACTATTAGGTCTTTTGCCCAAAGAAATCATGGAAGGGGGAAAGGGACCCACATGTACAAAAATATTTATAGCTGCTCTCTACGTGGTAGCAAGGAATTGGAAGTTGAGGGGGTGCCCATCAATTGGGGAATGGCTGGACAAGTTGTGGTATATGAATACAATGGAATACTATTGTGCTGTAAGAAATGATGAGCAGGAAGAGTTCAGAGAAACCTGGAGGGTCTTATGTGAGCTGATGATGAGTGAGATGAGCAGAACCAGAGGAACATTGTACACAGTATCATCAACATTGAGTGTTGACCTACTGTGATGGACTATATTCTTCTTACCAATGCAATGGTACAGAAGAGTTCCAGGGAACTCTTGATGGAAGAGGATCTCCAAATCCAAGAAAAAAAAAGAAAGAAAGAACTGTGGAGTATAGATGCTGATTGAACCATATGATTTCTTTTGTTTTGGGTGCTGTTGTTTTTTTTTTTTTTCTATTTTGAGGTTTTGTATCACTGCTCTGATTATTTCTCTTGTAACAGGATTAATGCAGAAATAGGATTAATGTTATTATGTGTATATATATGTGTGTGTATATATCTATATCTATATGTATATAGATATATAGATATAACCTATATCAGATTACCTGCTGTCTAGGGGAGGGGTGAGGGAGGGGAGGGAGGGAGAAAAATCTGAAATTGTAAAGCTTGTATAAACAAAAGTTGAGAACTATCTTGACATTTAACGGAAAAAATAAAATACCTTATACATTAAAATAAAAAGATAAGGCATTCTCCTTTAGTTACTGGAGTTGGTCCCTTAATAAATTTTCAAGCTCTGACATGGCATGTTAATATGTTACTTTATCTTCATCTAAGATATTGATAAAAAATATTAAATCCAGCCCTAGCAGTGATCCTTGTTGCACCTTACTTGGTTCATTTTTCTAATTGACTGTTATTTCCTTTCCTTTACACAATTTTTCATCCATTTGAAAGGACTCGTGCTTGAGCCAACTTAGAATGAATTTGCTAAAATTTAAAGATTCCCTCCCATGGGCTTTCTTCCAAGATAGCTGTCTCTTTTCCTTCATCTACCAGTGTAGTAATTAAACTTTAAAAATGAAAATGATGGATGAGGATATTGGGGATACAGTTTATTAGTGGAGTGATATTCAGACACAGACAACTCTTAGTAAAACTAGACAACAGCATGTTTAATAAAAATAAAACAAGCTATCATTTAGAAAAAGAAGTACTTCCTTATTTTGTAAAGTAGAAATGACAGAAAGGTGACAGAAGCTATGCATACTAGGAAATCAAAATTTAACAAAGCTTAACATACTTAATTACATCTCAAGATCAGTGAGCTAGGTTCAAAAAATAGTTTTCCTTGGTGATATATTTAATTATTGTAACAAGTTAACTTGTTGCCTATATGTAGAGGTAAATAAATTCCTACCATTCTACTGATATTCATTCTCTTGTGTTACATAGAATACAGTTTCTAGGGATATTATTTCCAAAAATATCACATATTTTTGAGATGTAGTAATCATTATTTTGTTTTATCCCCCACAACAACTTTTTTTTTTTTTTTTTGGTGAGGCAATGGGGGTTAAGTGACTTGCCCAGAGTCACACAGCTAGTAAGTGTCTGAGGCTGGGTTTGAACTCATGTCCTCCTGAATCCAAGGTTGGTGCCTTATCCACTGTGCCACCTAGCTGCCCCCCACAACAAATTTTTAAAAATTAAAAAAATACAAAAGGAACAAGGGAATTGAACAAGAAGAAGAATTCACATAAGACAGCTTGGCACAATGCATAGAGCCCTAGTTCTGGAGTTAGGAAAACCTGAATTCAAACTCAGATAATTACCAGCTGAGTGACCCTGGACAAGTCACTTAGCCTTTTGGCCTCAGCTTCCTCCACCATAAAATTAAGATAATTGTACCTATATCACAGAGTTGTTGTGAGGATCAAATGAGATATTTATGAAAATGGCTTAACACAGTACTTGATAGATATAGATATAGATATAGATATATATAGATATATGTATATAAAACAGGTGGTTTTGAAATTCTTATTCCCTTCACTCAAGTCATTATATGTAGAAAAGAATGCATTTGGAGATGATTTATCCATATTTGACTACAATGTATAATTCATATATTAAATTCAAATCACCTATAAGAGTATATCATGGACATTTCACTTCATATTAAAGCATTGAGTATCAAGTCTGACCAAAATTGTGTTAAGTACTGAGAGACATGCATCAATATGATGGATAAGATATAATGCCTGCCCTCAAGGTCCTTTTGGTCTCATCAAAAGAATCAGTTGTAACATATTAGACTGTTTATTGTTTCTCCTCCTCCTTTTCCTCTTATTCTTCTTCCTTTTCCTTTTCTTCTTGCTCTTTTCTTTCTGCACCTTTTCTTCCTTCTTCTCAGAACGTAGCACAATGCTTAAAAACATAGTAGTTCTTAATAAATGTTTGTTGACTAACCAACATCTGAAAGTATTCTTGTTCAATAAACTTATATATGTTATTTCAAAAATCCTCATATTGGAAAGAGATGTCTGAGGACATGAAGGGACTGATGGACACTTTCAATATTTCTCTCAAGGAAAACACTTCTTGAAATTTGAATTAGGTTTAATTAATGTTTAAAGTTTGTAGTAGATTTGTGCCTACCATGCAGAGTTGAGTAATATAATTTATTTGACATAATATTAACAAGACGAGTTCACATGTGATTTTTATGCCCAAGTATGATGTCATGTAGCTTAAGCCAGAGAAGAACACTCAAGAATGAATAATGAAAAAACAGTTTAAAAAATTAATGATAAAAGGTATGCATAGGGGGCAGCTAGATGGTGCAGTGGTAAAGCACCGGCCCTGGATTCTGGAGTACGTGAGTTCAAATCTGGCCTCAGACACTTGACACTTAGTAGCTATGTGACTCTGGGCAAGTCACTTAACCCTTATTGCCCTGCAAAAAAACAAACAAAAGAAAAGCCAAAAAAAAAAAAGGTATGCATTGTAAATAGCCCTGAAATTTGTAAAGATGCCCAAAGATGGAAATAGTTGAAGTCAGAAGGTAATATAAAGACCATATTGATATATCATCAGTGGAGATATAAATTGGTCAAACTAATCTTGAAAAAAAAATGATCTATTCTGGTTGGTCTCCTTGCCTCAATTCAACTTCAGTATCTCTTTCTTTTTTTTTTTTTCTTTTAGTGAGGCAGTTGGGGTTAAGTGACTTGCCCAGCATCACACAGCTAGTAAGTGTTAAGTGTCTGAGGCTGGATTTGAACTCAGGTACTCCTGACTCCCGGGCCGGTGCTCTATCCACTGCTCCATCTAGCTGCCCCCTCAGTATCTCTTTCATAACCTGGACCCTTTCTATATATCCTTTTCTTAAATCTTATACCCTTCCACACATTTTAAAATCAAGTAGCACTTGCTGCCTCCTTGTTGTTCCTTGCATAAGATTCTCTATATCCTAACTCACTGAATTTTCAGTGTCACAGATGCCTGCAATTCTCTCTGTCTGCATCTCTACTTCCTGACTTTCCATTAGGCTGTGAGCTTGTTGAGAAAAGGATTATTTTTGCCTGTTTTTTTTTAATATCTCCAGCAATTACGTCTTTGACTGACATAAAATAGCCCCTTAATAAATGCTTACCAACTACCTGATATCATTATATATATATATAGAGAGAAAGCATTGAGTCATGATGGATAGAAGTTGGCCTTGGAACCAGGATAGACTGGATCCAAGTCCCAACTGTTAACACAAACTGGCTATGTAACACTGAGGAAGTCTAATTTCTTACCTCTCTAGACAACCCTTGAGGACCATAAGTTACAGAGAATTCTATCTTCTTAGACTTCCACCTCTACCAAATATTGTCTGTGTTTCCTTGAGCAAGTCATTTCACCTCTTAGTGCTCTAGAACAGCAGTATCAAATAGGCCCAGGTCTAACTCCTAAGTGCCCCAATCAGATTAAAATCTAATAGGGAAATATTTAACAAAACAAAAATATAGTATAGTATGGATAATTTTAATTTGAGATTTACTAAATTATTATGTGGTGAAAGGGACCCATTCTTTTTAAGTTTGACCCACTACTCTAAATCACTATTTAAAACTATAAATTATAGAGAACTCAAGTAACAATTAATTCTTTACATTTTGTATATTTAATACTTCACCTCTCTGGCTTCCTTTAAACTGTGTGCCTATGAATACAACTTCATGTGTGTTCCTGTGCTTGCCTGCCTGAACTATTGAGGAAATTTAGAGTAACAATTTAGTATCAGTGATCCAGTTAGTCAGCATATATTTATTAAGCTCTTACTCTGTTAGGCATTGGGTTAATGTATGTGGGGAGTGGAGTGGGGAGGGGTGGGGGGTGAAAAGATCTGAAAAATGTAGAATTTGAGCTGAGACTTGAAGAAGGACAGGAAAGAGGAGGAGGAGGGGAAGGAGGAGAAGACTATGATGAAAGGAAAAAGGGTCACTGTAGGGATTCAGGATAATGCCCTGGTGGAGGAGTAAACTAGTGTAGTTGGACCATTGATAATTTTCAGGGCAGTAAAACTATATGAAGACTGAAAGGAACCAGGTTGTAAAGAGATTTATTTAAAGGCAAAAAAAAATTAAAAAGAGGATTTTATATTTGACCTTTTGGGTAATAGGGAGTCAGTGGAATTCATTGCATGTGTAGAGAGAGGTAGGAGTGGAAGGGAGGGAATATGTGAGACCTGCATTTTAGGCAAATCCATTTGGCAACTAATTAGAGGATAGACTGTATTGGCAAGACACATGAGTAACAAAAGCATTTGTAATAGTTCAGACAAGAGATGATGAGAGTCTGAACTAGAGTGGTAACTGTCTAAATGGAGAAAAGGGTTTCCACGTGAGAAGCTTTTTGATGCTAGAAAAGACAAGATCTGGTAACAAATCCAATATGTGGAGTGAATGCAAGTGAAGTATCTAGGTTGGCACCAAGGTTGTGAAACTATGTGACTAGAAGAATGATCATTACCAATAATAAGAAAATTGGGAAGAGAAAAGGATTTGCAGAGGGGCAGCTGGGGATGAGTAGTCCTATTTTGTATATATTGAGTTTGAAATGTAGTTGGTGATGTGAGACTGGAGCTCAGGGGAGAGAATAGAGATATTAGAAGTCTGTGAATCAATTGCATCAACATGATAGTTGAATTTAGGAAGTGATGAGATCACTAAGACAGCATACTTTAGAAGGAAAAGAGAAGGCCCATCCTCTGCATATTATACCCTGGGTGAGGCTTCCTGCCCTCAGGTCAATGCTTCTCCAAATTTATATCCATCTTAAATTGGAAGGTAATCCTCTTCCCAGAGAGTTTAGGTATCTTATTCAACTACCAAAGGTTATTTTTGTAATTATGACTGTTAACACTCTTCCCCTGCTTTTCCTCACCATTAGCCTTAACATTTCGTGTTAAACTTTGTCTTCATTTACTTGCCTCTTTGAACGTAATTTTTTGCCGCGGCTACATATTAATTTACCAAAACAATCACTTTTTCTTTGCTTGGCTTTACTAGATCTTTTTCTGGGGCCTGCTTTCAGACAAGTCTTACATGTTTTTCCTCCCTTGATAAGGGTACATTTCTACATAATGGGTGATTGGTTAGCAAGATGCCCACTTTGAATCTGAGACCAATAAGAAAAAATTTTGTATTATTTTCTCTAGCAACCATGTTTCATTAATTTAAGCAAATAATATTTTTTTTCACAGTATGGAGAAACATACTTTACACAACACTTAAGAATACCATTGGTCACTAATTAGGTTGCGTTTATGAAAAAATTGAATACATAAAGTGGTCACTTATTTTCCCAACAATGTCAGTGGAAAAGAGGTCAAGTAAAAGAGGGGGAAATTTATATGTTAAATAAAGGGAGCCTTTGACAGAAGGAGAGCTTGCTGCTATTTTCCTTGCCTTCTACTGTCAGTTTAGAAGACTTTACTCTGCATTGGGGATGCATATTTGCACTTACTGCTTGAAAGAGGATTTTATAGGGTCTCTAATGAAATCATTATGATACACCTGCATCAGGGCCTCAGCTTAATTAACTTTATTTCCATGCAAAATTCTCAGGAGTGTCAGAATCTACAAAAGAAAGAGGGGTTCCATGGTGTTACAGGAATGATATACGTAAAACTAAAGTTCTCTGTAAGCCCTGTGAATATGCCACTGTCCAAGAAGATTGTTCCTCTGGGGATTATGTGAAACTTCTGATACAACATCTCACTTTGGATGACTCCTCTTGCAAGTCAGCCACAAGAACTGAAAAGACAATTGAATTACAATTAAAAGTGACTAGGCTCAAAATATGTTGTTATATTCCTTGGTGTAGAGACAAAGGGCTGAATTATAAAAGCCTTCTATAAAATTTGCAGCATGGCCTAATAGATAGAGTGCTAACTCGGAGTTAAGACAAGAGTTCAAATCATATTTCTGATATATTCTAGCTATTTTACTCTGGGCAATTGGTCAATAAACAAAAATTTGTTAATCATAAATTGGTCCAGGGTGCTGGGAAGGCAAAGCCACAAGTGAAACAGTAAACAAGTGTTCTCAAGGAACTTACATTCAAACTGGGAGAGAAGATGTATGTTTGTATGCACATATATATGTGTGTGTGTGTGTGTGTGTGTGTGTGCTATAACAGGAAGTAGATATATTATAACAACCTTAGAGACACATCACAATCTCTCTGAGCACCAATTTTCTTATCTATAAAATGGGGATAATGACTGTATGACATCCATGGGTCTTATTATAAGGGTCAAATGACATAATACATGTTGAAATGCTGTACAAATACCAGTGATGATGATGATGATGACATAGTAGACATGTCTTGAGCTATGAGCCAAATGATATAAGTTGTATATGAAGTGATACCAATAAGCATGCATGTGCATATGTGTGCACATTTGCATGTGCATGTGTGCATGTGCGTGTACAGAGTGTACTAAAGTTTTCAGCTTATTACATTTTTTAAATGTACTTATACATTTGGGACCCCCTGTAGATATACATGAGCATTAATATTTGTGGCATAGAATTAAGAAGTTTTTACTTACTAATTTCTTCCTCTTCTTCCTCCCCTGAAATCTTATGCATCAGTGTGTCATGAATTTTTCCATGTGTTCTCCATCCCTAAGCCAATAGATCACAATCTATTGTAAGAACTCCTGAGTTGAGAAAGCTTCAAGCATGACCAATGATGGATTTCTTTGGGTCTGTTATGAGAAGACCACTCCAAGTAGAGAAAAGTTTATCACTGTATTGACTGTGCCCTGGGTAAATTAATAGTGTTATAATTGTGGTTGTTGTTGCCAAAGTAACTCATTAAGACTCTTTCATAAGGAGCAGAAGATCATGATCAGTCAGTCAAAAAAGATTTATTAAGCACCTACTATGTGCCAGAAACGCTGAGTATGGAGGAAGGGATTAGAGTTTTGAAATCTTTTGTTCATAAAGTATATATAAAATTTTACATAGGCCTTTTTGGAATCAGGGAACCAGAGTTCAAGTTTTGTCACTGTCACTGGGTGCTTTTATAGAAGGCCATTTACTTTATTCAGCCTCTTTCCTCATCTGTAAGATGTTAGACATAACTTCTAAAATTACCTGCAACTTTCAATGTAGGATCCTTAAAATACAGAGAAGGAACTGTCTCATGTTTATAGAAGGTTGGGCTTTTGTTTTTAATCTGTCTGCCTGTTTATGGCCTCCTAAGTCCCCAGAATAGTAGAGTACATGCATATTAGGAGCTGAATGTTGAGTTCATTTGCAGAGATTTGGTTTTCCATGTGATTCTTCCATTATTATATTTCAGGGGGGGGGGGGGAATGCCCATGGAGGGTATGTATCTATTGAAGCAGTTCATCAAGCTTTGAATTTACCCAGAACTGAAACCCTGGAAAACTGAATCTAATACTTATTTTCCTCCTTACAATTACTCTACTCTGGATGTTGCTCTTTCAGGAACATACATTTAATTATACAAAGAGCTATTCCCAAAATCTATCTTTTTTTTTTTTTGCAGGCAATGGGGGTTAAGTGACTTGCCCAGAGTCACACAGCTAGTAAGTGTCAAGTGTCTAAGGCTGGATTTGAACTCAGGTACTCCTGAATTCTGGGCCAGTGCTTTAACCACTGCACCATCTAGCTGCCCCCACCCCCAAATCTATCTTTGAATTGCCTATGGTTAATTGTCACCTCCTCTGTCTTGGATTGGAGCCCAGTATTGCCAGAAGTCTCTTCCACAAACCCTGTCCTTCTCTGTCTCTGGAGTGCCCAAATCACCCAATTCTGCATTGAGTGTTTGTGTTTATTGTTTTAGAGTTCCACACACAGATCTATCCACATTTCTTTTCTTGATAACAATTGTAAGACTATTTGACCATTTTATAGATTGTAAATTCTACAACACTTCCCCTACATCACCTCACTTAATCTTTACAACTTTGTGAGGGAGAAACTAGTGTTGTCTTCATTTTAATAATAAGGAATCTGGGATGCAAAGAGGTCAATTAGATTATTCAGTCATACAGCTTGTATGTATGAGGGATTTCAGTTTCTTCTGATTCCAAGGCCACAGTTCTATCCACTCTGCAAAGACACCTTAACACAAGAAGATCTGGAAATTAAAAATACCAAGGAGGACCAAGCAATGCCAATTGAACCCAGTTTATATGTGTGAATGTCTGTCTTTCTGTCTGTCTGTCTATATATATACACATATATATGTGTGTATATCTATCTATGTGTGTGTGTGTGTGTGTATATATATATATATGAAAATTTTTATTTGAGAAATGCATCAATTGACAGACCTGGTCCTTCTACTCTTATGACCCTTTTGTTATAAGTATAAATGTGTCCTGCAATTGTTGAAGTAGAAAACAAGCGAACAAACCAAAAACCAAACAAAATTTATGCTATGTACTAGAATCTCCCTAGCTTTGAACTCTCTAGGGTCATAAGACTTTACCTTTGAAACAAAGGGGATGAGAGACATTCTGTTCTAGTGGTTTAGGCAAGACAAATAACTTGCATAAATCTATGGCCATTTTCCCTTTGCACCATGAGCCTGGATCTGAAGATCCACAAATCAATTCTCTTATGTTGCAAGAGTTAAAATACAAAATTCATAAGCCACTATCATGGCTCATGCCATTTCCATCATTCTCTTTTTTACTGAAGGCCAAATACTATAATTTTCCCAAAACCAATATCAAAGGAATGAAAAGACCAAAATATGGCTTGGAGTTGTAGGCTCTATCCAAAAATATAAAAGTCTTTCTATCAGAAATGAAGATAATGCATTGTAATGTATTATCATGGAAACCACAATACCAATATTACTTAACTCCTGCAAGGAAAAGATAAAGCAAAGTGGAAAAAAAAGCATTTATCAAAATGACTAAATATTTTTGTAAAGCTTTCAGGATTAATGCATCCTTGGAAAAAGACGCATTGGATGGAAGGAAAATCATTATGAAATGATAAAATATAGTTCTCATGATAATATTTAAATGAACGTGGTTCTAATTCATTTTCTTGTTAAAGATCTATACTGAGACTGCCCAGTACAATAATTCACAGTCACAACATCAAGGACAAAGCCTTGTCTCTGCCATTCCCATGAGGATTTGGTGGTTGTATCCTAATTAAATAGCTAATTTAAATCATACACAGAAGCCAGAGGGAATTGTGAATGTTTTAATATTGAGCATCCTTAAGAAGAGGGTTTGACTGGGAACTTTTGGCTAGGAAACATTATTGTGGCTAGATGTTTAAATACAGTGTGCATATATTGAAGTTTAAATCCCTTTTCACATATTAGAAGTATTCTCAAGCTGTTCTTGCAGAAGGCTTGACCTCAAGTCACCACTTCACTTTCAGAAAGTTCTATTCAGCACTTACATTTTTGGGACTCTGTATCTTACTTTTTAAAAGTGGATTAATGCATGTCTGGGTAATTATGGATAATCATTTTTCTTTGTTTCATATAATAATGTTCTCATTAGAACAAATAAAGTCGCCTCCAAATTCTCTGAATCTTCAATCAACCCCAACTAATTTTGTTATGATTTTAGTTATGCAATTAGTTAAATTAACTTTAATAATTATCTCAATATTTCTTTTTCAGGAAAATCAATATTACTCCAACAAAAAGAGTTATAAAATGTAAAAACTAAAAGGTACTAGCTGGATTAGGAGGAAATCATGCTGGTTTTAGGTATTGGATTCTGCTTTCTATTTGTATTCCTATTATGTGGGTACAGATTGGCTGGAAGCAATAGGCATGTTAACATACTACTTAATACTGTTGATACTGTTCAATTACTTCCTTTAATTGCTTCTGGCTTCTGTTTAAACTAGGAAAAAATGAACAAAGAAACCAGTAGTCAGAATTCGGGATTTTCATATAATGTTACA
Organism: Dromiciops gliroides; assembly: GCF_019393635.1. NCBI lineage: Eukaryota > Metazoa > Chordata > Mammalia > Microbiotheria > Microbiotheriidae > Dromiciops > Dromiciops gliroides. The sequence continues at coordinate 690,908,464 of NC_057861.1, read as the reverse complement.
TGCCAGATAAACCCTGAAAATATTCATTTATATAAGTATGTATGCATGTATATATACATATATGGATATATACATGGATATATATGCATATCTTCTAAAATTATATTTTAAAGTTATAATTAGTAAGTCATTAAAAAATATTACTTCAGTGCCTATTGTATGCCATATATTGTACTAAGCACTGGGAACACAAAGAGAGCCTCTGTTCTCAAGGAGCTCACAGCCTAAAAGAAGAGACAACATTCAAGTAACTGTGTATAAACAAGATAATTTGGAGATAATCAACAAGGGGAAGGCACTAGAATTAAGGTAGATTCGGAAAGGCTTCCTGTAAAATGTAGACTTTTAACTCAAATTTAAAGGAAGCCAGGGAATCCATGAGGCATTGATGAGGAGGGAGAACATTCCAGGCATGAGGTACAGATGGTAAAAATGCATAGTGTGGATATATGGTGTCTCCTCTGAGGAAGAGCAAGAAGGAGAATGTCACTGGGTCACAGAGTACAACGGTAGGCATGTCAGGAAAAATGGAAAGATTGGAATGGGGGCACCAGGGTTATGAAAAGTTTTGAATGCCAAATACAGAATTTTTTTTATTTGAACCTGGAGGCAATAATGAAACACTAGAGTTTGTTAAACAGACCTATGATGTAGGAAAATCACTTTGACAGCAGTGAAGAATGAACTGGAGTAGGGAGACCAGTAAGCAGAATACTGCCATGGGCCAGGCATGAGTTGATGAGTTCCTGTACAGGCAGGGTAGAGAAGCATCAAAGGAGAGAAAGAGTCATATTTGAGGGTTGTTACAAAGGTAAAATTGCAATAGACAAGCAAAACATGTTTTCCCTTTGAGGAATTTTAAGAAAATCAGCTAAACTTCAAAAGAAAGTAATTTTTCAGTAACCAGGATTGTTTTGTTTCTATATTTCTATTCTCATTTTTTTTTAATTTTTAATTTTTTTGCATTCTCAATTTTTAGACCAATGCCTAATATGGAGTTTATTCAATAAGTCCTTGATGAAATAAGTTCAATCAAATAGAATCATATGGACCAGAGTTGCCACATGGCTAGTTATGCTACCTTGAATCAAAACAAGTCATTAGTAAGAGACAAGTTGACTATTTGCAGTTCAGTGCTCTGAATGGTCACAAACATTGCAATGTCTGAACTACCAATTAGATCAGCAAAGTTTAGCTATAATCAGATTATACAGGAAACCAAAATTAGTGGGTCACCTATAACCAATCCCTGTACCTAGTTCCATCATCTTATGAGTTTTTCAATTCACAGAGAACTTGGTCATGTCACAACATATATATGAAAAAGTCATCTCAATCTTTGTAACACAAGCTCTATTCCATTTTATAGATGTAGCCACAGGACTGTGTAGTTTATAAATGAAAGTTCTAGTTGAGTCATTCCAAAATGAAATCCAAAGTAGGTGATCATTAGGTCTTCTCTGTAATAATAAGTGACTATTGGTTATGGATCAAAATATGTTAGGTAAACCTATCTAAAGAATAGCATGGTGTGGGGGGGCAGCTAGTTGGCACAGTGGATAAAGTATGAGCCTTGAATTCAGGAGGAACTGAGTTCAAATCCGACCTCAGACATTTGACACTTACTAGCTGTGTGACTTTGGGCAAATAACTTAACCCCAATTGCCCAGCAAAAATAACAAATAAACAAACAAACAAAGAAATAAGGAAATAAAGAAATAAATTAATAGATAGATGGATGGATAGATAAATAAATAAACAAATAAACAAACAAATAAATAAATAGAATAATGAATAGCATGGAACTGGGTTAATATTCATACAGAGATTATTTTTGCCAATTTTCTGGATCATCAGGCAGAGCTAGTTTTTTTTTTCTTTCTTTCTTTTTTCCTTTTGTGAGTGCCTGTATGCTTACATCAAGATGACTCTTACTCTGTAATTCAGGTGAAACCTCATGGGAGTAATTGGCATAATACTGTACTTCATAAAACTAGAAAAAATATCAAAAGATTGTGTCAAATATTATATTAGAGATTTTTATAACATCTACCAAATGACACCAAGTCCTATGATTGAAGATAGTTATTCCAGATGTCCTGATTAACAACTGGGACAAACAACACATTAATCCAGTGATGAAAAAAATGGCTTCTGTGTACAAAAATAGTACTTAGAATCTATCATAGCTAAAGTTTTGAAGTCAGAGACATGTTTCAATACCATGGTCAACGGTCAGTAGCTGTGTGAGTAGTTGAGTTTCATCAACTATAAAATAAGGATAATAAAACCTAAAGTGATTATCCTTATTAAGGATAAGCTTGTTTTTAGTATAAGATTAGGAAACATATTTAAAGAACTTTGAAAACCTTAAAATTCTGGAAAAAGCTAAAATAATTAAAAATATTAATCTATTGAACACAAACAGAAGCATGCTATTTTTCACTTTTATTTTTTATATTTTATTCAAGTTTTCATATACAAAATGACTAATATGGTAATGTTCTACATAACTGCACATGCATAAGCTATATCTGATTGCTTAGCATTTCAGGGAGGGATATAATTTAGAACTTAAAACTTTAAATAAAATTGTTATTATTATTATTATCATCATCATTATTATGTATAGAGAAAAAGAAAAGAAAATAAGGAATATTAACTTGTTATTTAAATATGAGCTACATTATTCCATCTTGAAATTCTTCAAAAGTATAGGTGAATTCCTGAATTCACTTGGCAGAGATATGTTAAAGGAAAACTTGAATTTATTACATAAGCACAATGAGATCTTTCTTAAATACTCAATCCTTCTGTTTTTCTAACAGCTGTCTTCTAGATTGCCTGGGAATTACTTACAGACTCAGACATACCAAAGTTCAGTTAGATGGTGTCTCAGAGGACATATAATCTAAATTGTAGCCATAGAAAAAATTTGTCTTCAACAACCTCACTGAGGGATTTGGCTTGAAGATTTCCAATGATAGGGAATGCACTACCTTCCAAGGCAATCCATTCTGCTTTTGTGCAGTTCTGTTAGAAAACAAGATGCACACAGGAAGTACTCTCTCTTGTTCTATATAATTATCCATATCCAGGGGTGCCAGGTGGTACTGACTTTGCAAATGACAACTGTTAAATTTTCAATGTGAGCATTTATACTTCAAAAATCAACAAATTCTACAAAGTAACATTAAATTTATTCTTTTCTTCATTGTCTTGTCATTAGAAAGTGATGGAGAAAATGTTAAAAATAAGAATAAATTATATAATGTATCATGTATACCTTTATTTTTTTACTCCAGTAAACCAATTACTAAACAGTTATCAGCAGCACACCTCTAGACATATCTCTATTTTGAAAAGCACAAACCTTCTAATTTTGGATAAGGAAAAAGGAATGAACAATTCAAAATCAGAATCCCATCAAAACATTTTTCCAGTATAGAACATAAGCAAATATAGTTTAGCATGAGCGTGAAGATTTTCCCTATGTTAAGAAAGATGTACCTTATCTAGAAAAGTATGCTGGTAGGCAGATAGGAACACCACCCCCACTCACCATAGATTAAAAATTTATTATCATATCAGATTTATTTTGGGGCCTATTTCTTTTTCAAACTTCTGCTGTCCTTGTGGAGTACAGTGTTCACTTTTTCTGTCATATAATGGTGTCAATCAAAAGTTCTTGAAAAACTAATTTAATGAATTATTAAGACCATAAGGAAGTATATGGACTACTGCAGGGAATAGTGGATTCCCCCTTATTAGAAGTCTTCAAGCAAAGGCTTGATGACCATTTGTCACATTGGTTGTAGAGAGTATATCTCTTTAAATATGTTTTGGAATTCATTAGACGCTGTTAGTTGTGCATCATGTATTAAGCACCTATTGTTAATAAGGAATTATAATATGGTTACAAAGGCAAGTAAAAAATTGTCCCTGACCTCCAATATCTTGCATTCTACTTGTAGGTTTTAAAGGAGGGAAAATAGAACATTTACATGGTTCTAAATAAAGGTAAAGAGATCAAGAGAGAAAGCACCAAATAAGAACTAAGGAGATCAAAGAAGGTTTTACAATTTCTTTGTGCCTTTCCTCCTTGTTGCAGACAAACTCCTATGAGGGGAGAAATGCTTTTATGCTTGTTGCTCCAACCTCCTTATTTCTTCACCCTTTGTTGTGTAGCTTCTCACTGCTTCATAGGGAATTAGAAAGGGTAATGGCTCTACATGTCAAAGATATGAGTTCAGCTTTTGCCTCTGATGCTTTGTACTTTTGTGAATGGAAGTTAACTTATTTTGCCAAGGCATCCATTTCCTCATCTATAAATGAGAGGCCTATACTAGATGGCCACCACGGTTCTGGCAAGTTGTAAATCTATGATCTTATGAAATTGTCCTCTTTCATATTGGTAATGAACACTTAATTGCCAAATCTAGTGGTCTCTTCTTAGTTTTCCTCCATCTTTATATGTAAATCAATTGAAACTCTGACCACACTTTCCTGGACACCAAACCCTGCCTGGGTTTTTTTTCTCCAAATATGACCATTCCTTCACTAAACTGTGACATATGATCCATCCCTTAACTTGAGTTCCTTTTTAAAAACTTAATCTTCTTCTGTTTTGTTTTGGTTTGTGTGTTTTTTTAGACTTCTTCAATGCATGATTATATTAACTTCTAGTTGTTTCTGTCTCCAAAATATTTCTCTACATCTTTTCTCTTCTCTATACCCACATAGATATTTTCTTAGTTCCAGTCCTCATCTCCTTTCAGTTGAACTAGTGTTTTAGTGTTCCAATTGACTTCCATATCTATAGATTGTTCTCCTTCCAAACCAATCTGCACAGATCTTCCAAAATAATTTTCCTAAATAATGCCTGACCATATCATTACGCTAATTAAGTGATTCAACATTTCCTATACTACACTAAATTACTTCCTTTATTCAAGGACTTGACATTGTCCCTCAGATTAAACACAAATTCCTGTATCTGACATTTAAAGTAATTTTCAAAGTGGCTCCATTATACTTCCCCTAGTTTGAATAAATGAATGAGAAAATATTTAATAAACACCATGTGACAAGCACTATGCTTAGTGATGGAGATGAAAATACAAAACAAATAAAAAAACCACCAAAAAATTTTAGTTCTTTCCCTTAAGGAGTTTACTTTTTTTTTTAATTAGAAGAAATATACAGGGGGCAACTAGGTGGCGCAGTGGATAGAGCACCATTCCTGGAGTCAGGAGTACTTGAGTTCAAATCTGGTCTGAGACACTTGACTCTTACTAGCTTTGTGACCTTGGGCAAGTCACTTAACCCTTATTGCACAACCAAAAAACAACAACAACAACAACAAACAAACAAACAAACAAAAGAAGAAATATACAAAGGGTCCTGTTACTAGGGAGTTATGCTATTGTCCAGAAAGTGACTAGGGTAGTAACTAGGGGGCTAAGGAAGTAAGTTAGCATACCCCATTCAGGAACAATGAAAGAGTTCATGTTTTCAGGACTGTAGGGAAGGGGGGAATTGTTGGGGATTGTTGACAGGTTTAAGGGCCTAAAATTCTAGCTATGAAGTCTAAAATCTAATGAGTGGTCACCTTAAATTAGAAGCTTTAGCAAGAGTTTAGACTTTTAAGTATTTATTAAAGTGCATTAGTAGTTAGTGAATAGAGAAAGAGATAAAATGCAAACTTCATCTAACCATCTCTAAGAGAGCCCAGCATCTGTCCTCCTGCCAAGCCCAAGTCATAAAAGGAAAAAAGCCTTGCTCTTCCCTCCTTCTCCCAGAAACCTCCTGTGAAACAGGAAGCTGGGCCATCCTCACACACAGCTCCAAGCTAATTGGCTCGTAACTTTGATTGACACAACTAACAGAAGGTAAGTTCTGGATGCTGTCACGTGTAGAGTTCCCTGCAATATCTTTCTCAAAAGGTTGGTAGCACTGTAATTCTCACACAGGTGAAGAGAGAGGACATTTTGGGGAAGGAGGTCCCTGTAGAGGAAAGAATAAAATGAAGTAAGATTAATGTTTCTTTTTGTTGTTTTTTTTTTTATTTTGGGTTTTTTGTTTGTTTGTTTTGTTTTGTTTTCTGACTGTTCTGTTAGAGGTAAAGACTAATTGGGACTGTGAGGCCCCAGAGATGATCTTCCAGTCCAGTATGTGGAGAGCTAAATTGATAGTCCAGGAAGTTGTAGAGATGGTATGAAAGGAATTGTCAAGTCAGCAAATATTTATTAAGGAGCTATTCTATTTCAGGCACTATGCTAAGTTCTGGGGATACAAAGTGACAAAAACAACTTATTAAGAACTGACTAATCTTGACCTGGTCTCCATTCCTAGACCAATGAATTACCTAGGGTTGATCATACTTTCTCAAATTCCAGCCTCTGATTACTTTGTAGATGTTCTAAAGATAATCCTATTATTCTCAGTTTATTATGTAAAAGAATTTAACAGGTGAAACTTAAGGTAATCAACCCCAAAGGCAGCCTTTTCCTGTGCTGTGTTTTTCTTTTTCTCGTTGTTTTATGTGCCCTATATAAATTATGTTTACAGTCCCAACTTTTGGACACTCTGGCATCTGCCTGAGTGGTATCATGGGTTATAACTACTCTGCCCCAATTAAAGAGCTTAATTTAGTTATATTGATTGTGCTCATAATTTCCAGGTTGACACAGGAAAGATTTTCATAGCCTTTGTTATCAAGGAGCACACAATCATATAGGGAGACAACATGCATACAACTAAGTATAATCAAGATAAATTCAGGATACATTGGAGATAATCTCAATATGAAAGCACATTGTTTAAGAAGGACTGGGAAATGTTTCTTATACATTGTATGAATTTAAATAAAACCTGAAGAAAACCAGGAAAGCAAGAATGTGGTGAGGAGGGAGAGTTCCACTACTAAAAGGATGGCCTTGGATTAGGAGATGGGGTATCTTGCTCAAGGAACAAGTAACAGGCCAGTGTCATGGAATACCAGAGTATGTGGAGGAGAGTAAGATGTAAAAAGACTAGAATTGTAAGTGGTTCACAAGGCTCTGAAGTGTTTTAAAAGCCAAACAAAAAAATTATATTTAATCCTGGAGGCAATAGGGAGCCAACAGTGTTTATTGAATAGGGGTAACATGGTGAGACCCATGCTTTAGGAATATCACTTTGACTTGAATCTGGAAGACCAAATGGAAGGCTAGTGCAATAACCAGCCATGAGTGATGAAGGCCTGTTCCAGGTGGTGAGAATATCCTATGAGACTAGGGGCATATAAGAAATATTTTACATAAGTAAAAACATCAGGTCAAAATCCATATCACAGTGGGAGGGATTCAGAATTATGTCTATAGTTTGGAAATGGAAGTAGCAAGTGTAAATGGTTCTAGCATTTTGGCAGTGAAATAGAAGAGAAATAAATGATAATAGCTTGAGGGATATCGGGGTCAAGTGAAAGAGATTGAAAAGGGGAAGAGTTATAGACTAAAATCCTGAGGGGATGGCAAGGTAACTAGTTTCTGTAAGTGAATAATAGTGGGATTCCTCATGTCTTCCTGCATTTCATAGGAGAAAAACAAAGCTATTCTCACTTAAACTAACAAATGGCTATCCTTCACAATAGAAACATGAAGATATTGATTTGTGCAATTGGTAATTCCTTGATCCAGAAATAAACCTTCTTTTTAAAAAATCAGCTGCACTATATAGTTGTTTATTTTATTAAACAGAATGTTAACAAATAAATGTTTTAATACTTCATTTTAAGGTATATTGTTTTATTTTGTCATAATTGAAATATGTTTGAATTGAGGGGACAATATTCAACATACAGAACAAGAACTAGCAGAAAGGAACAAGGATTCACTATCTTAGCATTAAAAAGAATATTTTTTGAATGGGAAATAGTCATTAGAAAAATCAACTTGTAGTTTTATTTTGAGATTCTTAGCATCTATCTTTATATCTATCCATTGCTATTGCTTTTAAAGAGTCCTCTTTATATATAATATGTCTTGGGATAATTACATAGACAGATATAGTTTATTTTCTTTTTTTTTAAATAAACATTTTTATTAAAAGTTTTGAGTTTCAAATTATATTCTTCTTTCTCTCCTTTGCCCTCTGCCTCACTAAGTTGGCAAGCCATCAGATAGAAGTTATACCTGTACAATTATGTAAAAAATTTGCCATATTAGTCATTTTGTATGAGAAAACTCAAAGAAAAGGGGAAAATGAAAGAAAGAAATGAAAAATAGCATGTTTCAGTGTGTTTTCAATCAATGTCATTTGTTTCTTTGGAGGTGGATAGTACGCTTCATCATTAATTCTTTGTGATTGTCTTGGATCATTGTATTGCTGAGAATATTTAAGTAATTCATAGTTCTTCATAGAAACAACATTTCTGTCACTGTGCACAGTGTTATCTTGGTTCTGCTCCCTTCACAATCCATCCATTCATATAAGTCTTATGAAGTTTTTTCTGGAGTCACACTACTTGTCATTTCTTATAGCACAATAATATTCCATTACATTCATATAGCACATACAGTTTCTTTTGATGACTCCTTGTGATTTCTTTTTTTTTTTTTTTTTAGTGAGGCAATGGGGGTTAAGTGACTTGCCCAGGGTCACACAGCTAGTAAGTGTTAAGTGTCTGAGGCCGGATTTGAACTCAGGTACTCCTGACTCCAGGGCCAGTGCTCTATCCATGATTTCTTTTCTAATAAACAGATATTGTTAAAAGTTTAACCACTCAAATTTGTAGATGATAATAGCTGGCATTTATGTAGTACTTTTTAGTTTCAAAAGCATTCTTTAGACATTATTTAATTTGAACCTCAAAAAAAAGAAAGTGCTACAAATATTATAGCAATCGTCCCCATTTAACAGATAAAGAAACTAAGGCTCACAAAACTTAAATAACAGGAGGCAGAGCCAAGATGGCAGCACCCAGCTGAATTCTCTTGACATTCCTCCACAAACAACTTTGAAATAATATTTCAAATCATTTCTTGCAATCACAGAGGCAACAAGAATTCAGTGTGAGGCAAATTTATAGCCCAAGAAAAATTAGAATTTGGGAAGGAAGGCCTGTCAAGAGCACACACACATACAGGGTGGCAGAAATAGTATTTACAGAAGCTGCTGCTGTAGGAACTCTCATCCCAGAAAAGGTAAGGGGGTTGAATAACTACTCAGAAAGAGATTACAGGGGACCTGTTGCTGGTACTGGAAACTTTATTACTTATACCCAGTACTCAATCCCAGATCTAGGGTGGAAAAGAGTGTTTATAATCAGTCACAATGGAGCATAGACACTGGCTGCAATTCCAAAGCAAAGAGGAGCCCAAGCATGGTAGATACAGTAGAACAGGGGACTTGGTAACAGTCCCAGTCCCATGAGGAATACTAGTATTTGCAGTTTCAATGTAAAGAGTAAATATCAGAATAAATATCAGCATAGACAAGAACAATGACCACACCTCTCCTAGGATCTCACCACTCTGGAAGCATTGAAAACTTGAAAATCCCAAACACTATTTTGATCTATTTTCAAAGAAGATTAGGGAAAAAGAAAGAAAAGAGAAAAAGCAAAAGAACCTATATGCTTTAAAATGTTTATAGCAGCTCTTTTTGTGGTGGCAAAGTACTAGAAATTAAAGGGATCCTCATCAATTGGGGAGTGGCTGAACAAGCTGTAATATATGATTGTGATGGAATTCTACTCTTCTATAAGAAATGATGAGCTCATGGGGCAGCTAGGAGCACATTGGATAGAGCATGACCCTGGAGTCAGGAGGACCTGAGTACAAATCTGGCCTCAGACACTTGATACTTACTAGCTGTGTGACCTTGGGCAAGTCACTTAACCCTCATTGCCAAACAAAATAAAAATTAAAAAAAAGAAATTATGAGCTCAATGATTTTAGGGGAAAAAAAAAACATGGAAAGACTTGCACAGAATAATAAAGAGAAAAATGAGGAGAACCAAGAGAACATTGTATACAGCAATGACAATATTGTTTTAAGAATAACTTTGAGGGGCCAGCTAGGTGGTGCAGTGGATAGAGCACTGGCCTTGGATTCAGGAGGACCTGAGTTGAAATCTGGCCTCAGCTACTTGATACTTACTAGCTGTGTGACCCTGGGCAAGTCACTTAACCCCAATTGCCTCAGAAAAAAAAGAGAATGCCTTTGAGCAAATAAGTTATTTTCTTAATTATAAATATCCAAATCAACTATAAAGGATGTATGAAGAAATATGATGTCTCTGTCCAGAGAAAGAACTGTTTAATAGAAATATATGTATAATAATTTTACCTGTATATATAAAAGTATCATATATAGATATGTGTGTATACCTATTTGTGTCTAATGGTCACCATATATGAGAAAATAATGGGATTTGGCAGATACTCAAAGGCCCACCTGATGATTAATCTAAACTGATTGAATTAAGTGAGAGTGATTGACTTTGCTGATTAGCCTACTTCAAGTTAATTGCTTTGTAACCACACCTGGCTAGCCCTTAAGAAAGTATTGTTCTCAGAAGCTAAGGACTTTGAACTCAACTAGAGACCACCTTCAAGGCCAGTGAACCAATGGATTTGGATGATGCCTACCAATCAGCTTGAAGCAGTGTGTAAGGCCCGCCTCTGTTCCAGACCAAAAAAAGCTTCCACACTCAGTTTGAGAGGAGTTCATAGTTGAAGCAGGCTCATGGCAGAGGACTTGGGGAAGAATTGGACCAAGCTGGAACTCTAGGCTCAATAGACCTTTTCTGAACTCCACATGTTGTGCTTTTTTTTTTCTAATACCTAGTATGCTTTAATAAATGCTTAATGCCCAAAGACTGGTGCTAAAGCTTCTAATTTAAGGCAACCACACATTTAGATTTCAAAGAACCCACATCTCAAGAGTGGGAGGTAAGGGAAGAACAAAGAAGAAAAAGAAGGTAACATGATAATTGTATTGTATATTTGAATTGAATAGCAAGTTGTACGTAGTAGACTTGTAATTTCATATACAATTCCATTTTTATACTCTATAATGGGAATATTTGTTTTATTCCAGATGTTAAAAATAAAATTAAAAAAGGACTAGCTCTGAAAAGAATAGCATGGCAAAGCCTGAAGTTTTGCACAGTGAATCCTCAATGCTAAGTAAGCAGAGCCCAGCTTTAATAACTAACTTTTAGGGGGCAGCTAGGTGGCGCAGTGGATAAAGCACCGGCCCTGGATTCAGGAGGACCTGAGTTCAAATCCGGCCTCAGACACTTGACACTTACTAGCTGTGTGACCCTGGGCAAGTCACTTAACCCTCATTGCCCCGCAAAAAAACAAACAAAAAAAAAACCTAACTTTTGACTTTTATAAGTCAAAGTAGAGAAATAGGGAAAATGAGTAAGCAACAAACAAAAAAGGATTTGATTATAAAATGCTACTACAAGTGATGGGGAAGATCAAGACAAAAATTCAGAAGAAAACAACTTTTAAAAAAAGCTTCAAAGAAAAATGCTAATTATAAAGACCAACAAGAATTCCTGAAAGGGAATCTCCTAAAAGAGATAAGAATGGTAAAGGAAGGGGCAACTAGGTGGCAGAGTGGATAGAGCACCGGCCCTGGAGTCAGGAGTACCTGAGTTCAAATCCGGCCTCAGACACTTAACACTTACTAGCTGTGTGACCCTGGGCAAGTCACTTAACCCCAATTGCCTCACTAAAAAAAAAAAAAAAAAAAAAAAAAAAAAAAGAATGGCGAAGGAAAAATTGAGAAAATAAATTAGAGTGAAACAAGAAAATTATGGAAAGATTATTAATAATTTTGCAAAAGAAGCCCCCAAAATAACTGAAGTAGAAACCTCTTTAAAAAGCCAAATAGGCCAAATGGAAAAGGAGACAAAATTTCACTGAAGAAAAAAAATTTCTTAAGAAGAATTGGCCAAATTAAATGTTTTTTAAAAAGGGTACAAAAGCTCGCTGAAGAAAATAATTCCTTAAAAATTATAATTTGACAAGTGTTAGCTAATGAATCCATGAGCCATCAATAAATACTACAGAAAAATTTCTTTTAAAAAACTAAAATCTAAGAAAATGTGAAATAACTCATTTCAAAAACAACTGCACTGGAAAATAGATCAAGGAGAAATAATTTAGACATTATTGGACTACCTGTAAATCATAATCAAAAAAGAGAATAGATATCATATTTCAAGGAATTGTTAAGGAAACTGCCACAATATATCTTAAAACCAGAGGGTCAAACACAAATGGGGGAGAGAGGTATTAGCAATTTAATGTAATAGAGTACTTTCAAGCATTCCTGATAAAAAGGCCACAGCTAAAAAAAAAAATCTGACATTCAAACTTAAGACTCAAGAGGAGCATAAAAATATAAACATGAGAAATTATAAGGGCCTCAATAAGGATAAACTGTTTACTTTTCTTTATGGGAAGAGGATACATATAACTCCTAACAACTTCATCATTATTAAGGCAGTTAAATGAGTTAACGTAGACAGAGGGCATGTGTGTGAGTCAATTATGTTGAAATTATATTTTAAAAATGGAGAGAGAAAAAGGGATGCATTAGGAGATAAGGGAAGTGAGAGGTAGAATGTGGAAAATATTTCAGAAAAAAAGACTATACAAGCAAGAGCTTTTACATTGGATGGGAAAATGGGGATGGAGAATGGCAGCCAATGTTTGAACCTCACTCAAGAAAATTGATTTTAAGAGGTAAGAATATATACACATATTCAGGTGTACATAGAAATCTATCTTACCCAATCAGGAAATAGGAAGGAAAAAGGATCAGCCACAGGGGAGCAGGGATAATAAAAGGGAGGGTAGTTTAAAGAAACAGTGATTAGAAGCAAGATATTTTTGAATAGTAACTGGATAAAAAAGAGAGAAAAGAAGAAAATGAAATGGAGGAAAATATACAGTGAGCAATCATAACTGGGAATGTGAATAGAATGAGCTAACCTATAATAAAACAGAAATGAATAGCAAAATATATTAGAAATCATCATTCAAAAACATGTTGTTTACTGGAGACATTTGAAACAGAAACAGTCACATACAGAGTTAAAATAGAGCCCTGGAGTAATATCTAATATATTTCAGTTTAATTAAAAAGGCAGGGGTAATAATTATGACCTCAGATGCAGCAAAAGCAAAAATATACCCAATTAAATGACATCGTCAGGGAAACTACATTTTGCTAAAAAGTACCATAGGAAATGAAGTAATATAGCAAAATATAACATACCATAGCATAGCATAGCACAATACTACATAGCATAATACAACATAATGCATCCATGCATACATACATACATAGCAAGTTTCTCTCATAATGGCCTCATTTCCCAAATATTTAGGGAACTGATTCAAATTTATTAAAAAAAAATATTTCCCAATTGACAAATGATGAAAGGATACAAACAGGCAGTTTTCAAATGAAGAAATTAAAGCTATCTATAGTTACATGAAAAAATGCTTTAAATAACTATTGATTAGAGAAATGTAAATTAAAACAACTCTGAGGTATCACTTCATACCTCTTAAAAATTGACAAATGATCAACATGATGAGGAAAAATAGGTACAGTGATGAACTGATTTTGTGGCTATTAACTTGTCCAACTCTTTTGGAGAATAATTTCCAATTGTGCCTAAAGAGATATAAAACTGTATTTTCTTGGACCCAGATATACCACTACTAGGTCTTTATCCCAAACAGGTCAAGGAAAAAAAGACTTATATGTAAAAACAAGTTTTATATCAGTTGTGTATGTGTGTGTGGTGGCAATATCTAGGCGATCCTTATCAATTGGGTTATGGCTGAACATGTTGTGGCATATGATTGTGACTGAGTACTATTGTATTAAAAAATTGATGGGGGAGGCAGAAACAATATCAAGACCTATATAAAGTAAAGTGAGAACAAGGATTTTCATTGTGCATAGCAACAGAAATGTTATAATGATAAATAATTGTGAAAAACCTGGTTACTTTGATCAGTACAATTATACAAAACATTTGTAAAGAACTCACATTGAAAAAAAAATGTTTTCTAGATCCAGAGAGAGAACTTATAAGCTCTGAGTTGAAATTGAAATATATTTTCTCACATTTTTTAATTTTTTTTCCAATATGAAAATACATTTGTATTATTCCACACTTATAATTGATATCATATTGCTTTCCTTCTCAGTGAATAGGGGTAGAAGTAGGAGGAGATACTTTGGAATTCAAAATTTAAAAAAAGAATATTAAAAATATACAAGGGGCAGCTAGGTGGCTCAGTGGAAAGAGCACCAGCCCTGGAATCAGGAGTACCTGAATTCAAATCCGGCCTCAAACACTTAACAGACACTTACTAGCTGTGTGACCCTGGGCAAGTCACTTAACCCCAATTGCCTCACTAAAAACAAACAAACAAACAAAAAAGTATACAAGCAATTTTTTTAAAAATTAAGTAACAAACAAATAAGTGCCAAAATTGGGATGGGAATCTAGGTCTTCCTTACATCCAGTCTAATATTCTACCCACTACAGTGTATTGTATACCACTGATCATATAATTTATAGTAAATATCTTATTTTGACTTATGTAAATCTATATGTGTTGTTTAATTTAAAAGAGCATACACTTCCTGAGGGTAATTTTAATATCTGTCTTTACATCTCCAGCACCTAACAGAGACCCTGATATATAGTGGCCAATCAATAAATAATAGCAAAATGATTTCTTGACGATGATGAGTCCATGTTCTCAGTCTTGGAGAGACAGTAATGTCTCAAAGACTTGATAACTACAAAGTGAAAGGTGGTTTTAGTTTCTGAAGATTGATGAGGTTGTAATAATTTCAAGGATCTTTAAATGCCACTTTTGAGATAGAAAAAGTAGATATCCTAGGCAGCACTTCTTATAATCAGCCCCAATAGTATACCATGTAATACAATGCAATGCAATGTGAAGCAATAAAACAAAAGACAAGACACATTTAATAAGCGCCTGCTATGTGCCACCGAGTCCTGTGCTAAGTGCTAGGAATACAGATAAGGAAAGATATTCCCTAGCCTCAAGGTGCTTACAGTCTAAGGGAGCAAACAACATACAAAAGGAGTGAAGAGAAGGTATCCTGTAGAGGGGCTTGATGATGATGGAGTTGAATCCAAGCAATTAAATTGATAGGAAATAAAAGATTGACTAGACTTCTTTGTCATCTGCATAAGGAAACTTTGGGAGGAACATTTTTGTCTGCCCTCCATCCCTCTAATCAGGAAGACAGAGCTACTGAGAGTACTTTCTGAGTAGCATCAGCCCTAGAGGTTCCCTCATGAGAAATTCAAGTTTGAAATGTCTGAAATTCATTCTTGAATGAAGAAAAGGGGAATTTTCTAGACAGCATGCCTCTTGGAACCAGAGGAGGAGCGAATCTTTCAGTGATAAGGGAGAGTAGACATTCGGGATTAAACCCACAATATGCAGAAGGTATGGAGGGAGGGTGAAGAAATCTGCACTTTTTAAAACAATTTGATAATAACATGAATGTTATTGTAAAATAGTTGGAAAGGGAAAAGAAATACCTTTCTATCAACCCCAAGCATGTTTTCCTTCCAGGAGAATCCAAGTCACCAAGAATAGTACCATAAACCTGAACATTTTTATTGGCTTTTGAATAGTGAAAGCAGGATTCACTGAGATATCAGCATGGTATCTCTTTAGCAGTGCTCAGTTTCTTTTTCTTCTCTGAGTAGTTTAAACTATAGGATCATATGGCTTAAGGGATAATGCCCAATGTGCTGATTTTGAAGGATTTTAGGACTTGTACAGAAAGGAGGAATCAACAAAGGAGGAAAATAATTGTGTTGATGGATTTCTGTGAGTCTTTTACATTTTTTTTTTTTTTTTTGGTGAGGCAATTGGGGTTAAGTGACTTGCCCGGGTCACACAGCTAGTAAGTGTTAAGTGTCTGAGGCTGGATTTGAACTCAGGTCCTCCTGAATCCAGGGCCAGTGCTCTATCCACTGTGCCACCTAGCTGTCCTGAGTCTTTTACATTTTATACATGATGTTTGGGGTTAAAAAAAAAAAAAAGCTGTCCTTTCCCTGATAAATGTATTGTTACCTTAAGTTTTAATACAGTGGCTAGGAACCCTATTACATATGTGGAAAACCAGGCATTTGAAAGAAGGCATATGATTTTGTTTTGCTTATTCTTCTCTTTCACTGGAATTAATATTGTTCCATAGCAGTATTTAGTAGGAGAAATCCATTGTCTTTATTTAGAAAAACACTCATATTTATGTACAGCTAATACCATCTGTGTACTAAAATTTTCTCACATAGTTCATTGACCTTTAGAAGTGTTTATGGCATAGAGAATTATACCTCGGGTTTATTTTACTTTTTCTTCATTGGTCATTTATGTCAGTCAAAACTAAAAGAGGTTGGAAACTTGGGAAACCATTCACTAAGAGTGGATTGGGTCTTCTTGGTTTCCCCTTTATCAAATAAATTGGTTTTTCTCCAGTGCTTTACTTCTTTTGGCTTCTATTTTACAAGGATTGATTTTGTCTGGCAAAGTTAGTCACTGGGTACTTAAGGTATAATATTCCAAGTTTTTAGTAGTTATTCATTTTTATGGTGTCTATTAAATAGACTTAAAGCTATCTTGAATTTAATTGGTAGGCCCATTTCTTATCAAAATGACTGGTGAATCACCATTTCCTTTTCTAATAAGTCAGTACATATGATTACAGATATGCTGTAGTTGAAAATGGAACTTGAGCTAATCTTTGTAAATAAGAAATCATAACTAGAATATATACTAATTAGACTATTGAATATATCTCTCCAATAATAATTATTATTATATTAAATAGCAAATATTACCAAAATACAATTTTTATTTCCTAAGATTTAGCACTCTCTAATATATTTTTGCATAATGTAGTATTTTACACATACATACCTATATACATGTGTATATACATATATACACATATGCACACACATATGCATGTGTGTATTCACACATACATACAGAGACAGAGAATTCATACACTGTCCTCAGATTCCTCATCAGCATAAATACAGTTGGGCTAGATAATCACAAAGGTTCTTTCTAGATCTAACATTTTATATTAATGACATTGTCAAGCACATTTAACAATAAAGATTTTATATAAAGTGTATAAAATTTAAGCTAATGATTCTCATTCATTCAACAAACAGTGATGGAATACCTACTGTGTGAGGCACTGTAATAACACAAAAATAAACATGGGCTTAATTGACTAATTAATAGATACAAGCATGTAATGATATACTGCCCTTGCTTAGAAGGCTGAGTAAGGAAAATCAGGTGGGACTCTAAAATTCAGAAGGCAAAAGTAAAGCCTATATGAGAGCTAATGGAACAGGATGCATTTCTCTCCTTTTGTCAGTATTAATCACTAAATTAGCTGAAAAATACTCTTTTATAGGAAATTTTTTTTTGCCAATAAAGTATAATATATGTGTGTGTATACATATATGTATATATGTGTATATATTTGAATTTATAGTTCCCTAGCCAACAGAGTTATTGTTTGTTTTTGTTGTTAAAATATGTTCTTGTCACTGCCAACCTCTAAACCTCTCTCTGTTCCCATGGGCAAAACAAATGTCAATTTCTACTTTTTTCTTTACTTTCATTGTTTATAGTCATGTTACATGTTTTAGATGGCAAGGTTAACTCTCCTGAGGCTGTTTATTTCTTTCTAGGTACTTTAACTGTAATTAGAGTAAGCTGCTACTGCCACCATGTGAATTATGGGGCCTTCCTTAAAGTCTTACTGCTTTGGCCTTATAGAGGCCTCCTGTAATCAGGTAGCCAGGATTACCCAAGGAGATGGGTTAGAAAACTTTTAAAATATAAAAAAGGAACTCATTAAAAAAAAGCATAGCCTTAATTTTAATGTATATTTTTCACAATCATATATTAATATTTAATATGCAATAAAATGTTATTTAAATATCAATACCAAGTTTCATTAAGTTGCTTTCTCACTAATATCTAAACATCAGTTATTGCTTAACCTACTCAAGTTTTTCATCTAGACTTATAGTGTGTCTTTCAATTCACCCCTAATCTCTTAAATTAGAGTCAATACCTTCTCAAAATGTGTTCATGGTTCTTCTTGGGAATGCTAGGGAAAGAAAACAGTATTTAAAACCAACTCACCAGCTCAGCTGAGCCAGCCTGCTTGTCATCCTATGCACTTATGTATTGTACTCATTGTCATGTTCTTGTATTAGAGCATCTATCTCTAGTTAGAATTGTTTCCAGCCTCCTTTGCACAATTTCTTGGTCCTCTGTTCCTTCAAAATTAGCATAAAATATTATTACCTCCACAAGCACCCCTTTCTTTACCTCTTATGAATATAATTGATCCTAATTCCACAAACCTTCTGAGACTGTGCCTCAACTGTTTAGACTGTACCATGATCCAACCATGCTAGCAGAGGTCGAAAGGTCTACTATATTCTATCCTAGTGAGTCTTCTTTCCAACTGCCCTGGAGTCCAACTATCCTGAAAAATGAGTGCCTCCTGAGGCTTGCTGTACTGAGGAGAACCTAATAAAAGAACACTCTACCCCAGGCATTTTCTCATCGTGCCATTGGGCTTCAGAATGAAGAATATACATTGGAGGAACTTCTACCCTGGGTCCCAGCCCTGATTGGTGAATAATTCATATATCCCACTATTTGTAGAAATGCCCAGGAATGATTCAATGTGCATCAGACTATTTTTAACCACTCGTCCTGCCTCTACTCACATATGCTCCACACCTGCCTTACCCCTTTCAAGTTCTGGTGCTATAAACAAATCAATATTGCCATTGCTACTAGAAAGGTAATGTCCCGATAGCTCCAATTACCCTCTTTTTGATTTTTCTAAACCACCATGCTCTTACATGACCAGAACTTGCCTCCATTACTTGCCCTCCCCTATCAGAATGTAATTTCCTTCAGGGCAAAGAGTGTCTAACTTTTCTTGTGTTTTGTTGTTGTTGTTGTTGTTGTTGTTGTTGTTTTATCACCAGCACTAGTACAGTGTTTAGATATGATAAGGTCTTAATATTTTTCTTTCATTTATTCAACAGAATTCAAATTCATGAATTCAGTTAAAAATTTAGAAAAATGTTGGGGGGGCATAAAACTATTCAAAGTAGTTATTTTGTGACATTTATAACTATCTCCCTCCTCTATCAAGGGTACTTGTGAATATTTCACTTCAGTGTCATCAAAATCTAACAATATACTTATTTAAAATGATATGTCTTTCTACTTGTTAATACAGTGAAACTATCAGTATTAACACAATTGTCCTTTATCCTCAATCTGTACCTGTAACTCAAGAAGATTATTAAAGTTAATTGTATTTTTTACCTTAGGGAACTGTAAGAATTCAAGAGCTTTGCCTGGGATTTGATTTGCCTATGTGTACTCAAACAAGTCATATCAAAAGCTGTATACATGGAATAAAGAGGCCACAGGAATAGTGACAAGAATAGAAGTAGCTAGTAGATGCTGATAGACAGAGACAGACAGACAGACAGACAGATAGACAAATGATCTATTGTCTGGTATTAGTAGCAATTATAATAATTGCTGAAGGGTCAAATATGAACAAATAAGACAGTACCTATCTTACTTTCCAAGGGAAGGTGTTTGACACCATAGAAAGTAGAGCTGGAAATCTGGGGACATGGTAAATAGCATCAATATCAGGGCAAAATTGCTGGCAAGGAGGTGGAATAATTTCTAGGGACTATTGAGAAAAGAGTTTAGCAAGCATAATAGGGACTCTGACAAAATGGTAGTAAAAGAGTAGACCTCAGGGTAGTGGTATCTAAAGGGTAGAAACCTTGCAGGTGAGAAGGTAGTGAATAGACTATTGTACTACCATGTTTTTTATACAAAGGAACTAGTATGAGTGAATGTGTGGCATGTATAAGGATGCCAACCAACAACCTCCCATAGTTACTAATATATGAACTTCAAAGACAATGATAGAGCCATCAGATGGCTAATAGTCAGGGCTGCTCTAAGGGTTTACCAGCCATCTCTGTCAAATAAAAAATATAATTAAAAATGAACTATGAAATTGATAGATCCATGCGAAGTACAATGATTTATCAATGAAGGTTTAAAATAATAGATAGTGAACATGTACTTAAGCATTCATTTATCGTTGAATTTGGGTAGAGGAAGATCCTTTGGAGCATCCAACCTGGGTGCATGGAGCTGCAAGTTGTTTGGACAGAACAAAGGTCAGTATCAGCAGGTTGGAAGAAGTTACATTTGGCTAATGCTTGGTCTCATATCCCCCTGATTGGCAGGCAGGGTTCCTAGCTGCTATGCTAGGATCTGAGAGCTGGTGTCAGTGGGTGGGCAGTCTTTGAGAAGCTAAGGCAGGGTGAGGCATCTGTATCAGTGGGTGTGTGGTATAGACAGAGGCTAAACCAATTTGAGGAGTTGCTGTTCTTCAAGGCTAATGGGCAGGGGTTGCTGAGGTAAGTGGCTGAGACAGGGAAACCTAATTCCACAGAATAAAGAGAAAACTCTTAATAGTACTAAGGACCTTCCTCTCAATAAGAGGTGATTATGCATTCTTGTTCATTCATATTCCACCTTACATGAGACCCAAGGATTGCCATGGGGCATTCCAAACTTATTCAGTAATATACTTATCTAGGGAAGACAATTATTTTTCACAGACCAATTGGAAAGATGGAATAAACTTGGTAATTTTAAAACACCAGAAATTCCAGGTGGGGATTAATTGAATCCTGTATTGAGTTCTGCCTTTGTATTTTTAAAATTTATTTTATTTTTAAGTTATGAAATGAAACAAGCATATCCATAACACAGTATTATAAAAAGATGTGGGGAAGTATGGATAAGGATAGAGAATTATGCCCCCTTATTAACATCTACTAATTTTCTTGTGTTGCTCAAATCCTGAGATCTGAAAATTTGTGCTGCATTTTCCAAAGCTAGCTCACATTCTTCAACTGAGATAATTATATATGCAAAGTAATTCAAAAGCCTTGAAGTATTATATAAATATCAGCCATGGTAATGATGATGGTTCTTAGAAACACTTTATGCACATTGTTTACTATGCAACCAGCGCTAAGGAATAATAAGGATGAGGGCTTAGCATCTTCCAGAGATACTAAAAGATTCACATGGCTTCTTCACAGAAAATCCATGAACAAAAGATTTCTTATTATATTTTTGTTAGTGCCTCAGATGAAGGGAAGCTGCAATATGAGGTTCCTACTTTCTTCTCTGATCTATTCTCTAATAGATTTCTCCAGAAACATACTTTCAGATTCACTTTTGTTTCTTTGCCTGAGGCTGATTTTAATTATCAACTACTACTTATAGTAATTTGACCAGCTCAGTTCTTTTCTCAATTTCTTCTCCCTTCTCCATCTCTACAGACAGACAACACAAAGTGGTACTTCTATCCTTGGAACACACAAACATTGTTGGAACAATTATGGCTAGGCAGATACTAAAGGAAATCCACAAACTCCCACACAATTGTACTAAGGATTAGGTTTTGGCCTTCTTCAAACTTCTCCTTCCTAAAATCACAGTGGCCAAGGTCAGACCAGGTAACTAGTACTAAAAGACTCCTTGTTACTGGTTCTTGTTATCTGGCATTAATTGCTTCTACCATCTAGTGATTTAGGAGTAAGCAAGAATAATTGCTAATAAATATGTTTATATGGATTGCTAAGAAATGTATTTATATGAATTGTGGAGCATTTTAAAAAAATAATTTTAATTTATCTTCAAAATGTGGGGGCCAAATTTAATATATGAAGAGTTAATTGGGTGGCTTGCCTAAATATTGGGGTCCTGGAGATAATGGGGGATCTCTAGGTTTAAAGCTCCCTCCCCTCAGAAACTGCCTTTTTAGATATTTCTTCTGTGCCAATAAGAAAGGAGCCTTACAGTCTCTGTTCCACAGATGTTTTATTAGGGAGAATACAGTAAACAGCAAAGGTGAAATTAATAAAATCAAAGGCAAGGAAATAGGGAAAAGGAAAAATGTTAATCCTCCTAGCTCTAACCTAAGTCCATTCAAAAGAGCAAAGTACCTTACCACTCGGAGTTTGTAGCTTCAATGGAAAGCACAACTTATAACCAGGGTTGAAATACTTGGCTGTTGCTCTTTCTGCTCATGCCACCAGAATGGAGGAAGAAGGAAGAAGAGTGCAAGCTCTGGAAGAGCCTCAGCCTCCCCTCAGCCAGCATTCAATTTTCCTCCCCCAAAAGGCGAGGTCCTTCAAAAACTGCCTATGGAGAGAGGTTTCTCTTTCTGACCTCAGTAGCATACATAACTTCAGAGCTGGCCAGTTGTGGTCCCTCCCAAATGAGTCAGCTGAATCCTAATAATTTTACCACAAAAAGAAACTTTCAAGGTAGACATGGTTACAATACTCAATTTAAAGAAACAAAAACTGAGACTGAGGGAGGTTTAGATACTAGCCCATGTTGACACAGCTGGTAAGAGATTAAGGCAAGTTTTGAACTCTGGCTGTTTTGTCTGAGCATAGTGAATGATTCACATTACCACCTCAATGCTTCACATCAGACTTTGCTAATCTGGCTATTTTGACCGGGACTTCGTGACAGAACTTCACCACTTGATTATTCTAGGTCTATGTCCCACGTGTGTGTGTGAAACTTCTTGCTAGTTACAACTACTAGATTTCAAGTTTCAAGTTTACTAGATTTCAAATGTAAAGATTCTTTTTGGACTATTCAATGTAATCACTCTTCCTCCCTCCCCCAACCTGTTTTGTGAAAAGACTTCGTACCTTAAAATTATTGCTGGAATATGTGAAATTATTGTTAAACATACTACAAAGCAAGGTTTGTGCTTTTGAACGTGAACTAAATAATTCCTAAAGCAACATGGCACTGATGTCTGACACTTAAGATCTGTGTGACCTTGGGTAAAATCATTTAGCTTCCCTGATAGTCAGTACATCTGTAAAATCAAAGCTGTTACTTGACCTCTGAGATCCTTTTCAGTTCAACATCAATGATCCTAGAATAAAAGTCATTTAACCCCTTTAAGACTCAAGTTGCCTTGATTGGAAATGAGGAAGTTGAACTAGGTGAGCTATAATACAACTTCTTGCTCTGTTTCTATGACAATTTTTGGAATTACACATTAAGTTCTGAGTATTGACTTCTCTTAATAAATTAGCAAAACAAATTAGGTACAGCAAATGTCAAGACTCCCAGGAGTCAAAGTGAATTGGTTTAGTCCTTTTGCAGAACTTTTAATCTATTCGTTTTCTTTCATGTGGCTGATTACAATTAACTGCAAATGTTGTTAGCCCCTCACTAAAACAAAAGTAACTATATAAGGACCTACATCTGTTTATGTGTTTTCTTTATTCTTTATAACACAAGTATTTTCTGAATGAGGAGTCTCTACTGATTTATCTTATATAACCAAAATCCCTTTCTCTTTAATGGGCCAAGAGCAACAATTGTGTGAATTGGTGTGATAATTGTTAAAATATTTTAATGACTATCATTTCATTATGGAAATGTACATTAAATACAAATAGTTATAAGCAGATACTGTAATTTCATTTTGAAAATTTTTTTCTTCCTACTGGCTCTAATATGTGCAAATGTGCAGTGTCCTTTGAAGTACTCAAACTCCAGTCTATCTAATGTTAAAAAAAGCAAAAAAACAAAACTAATGTGACAATGTTTTCCATGACTACTCATGTATAACTTATTTTGAAATGCTTGAATTCTAGTGGGTGGGGGGTGGGAAAGGAGGAGGAAGAGAAGTTGGAACACAAATTTTTAAAAAGTTGATGTTAAAATTTATTTTTGAAAAATAAAATTCTATTCAATAAAAAAAGAAAAAATAAAACATAAAAACCAACTAATTTTGTTTTGGAAAATGAATATACATCTTACTTAGTGAATTACCGAGTTATATAACTCTTAATATTTAAAAAAAAAGTTTTCATGCTGTTTCATAATAGTAGTTGTGTGATTTACTGTATACTACATAGCAAGCAGAATCTAGGACTTTATATCTCAAACCTTAGATATTGATTTTAAGTCTACAGTTTCAATGATATATGACTTCCAACATCTTATTTTGTAAGTTATAGTGGTCCAGTGTATGTCCAATTCAATAGTCATATTTTCCATCCATTCATTCATACAAGAAGCTTTTATTAAGCTTTTACTTTGTACCAGGGACTGGGGATTTGAATCACCCCCCCAACAAAACAAACAAACAAACAAACAAAAAACAATCCTTATAATAAGGAATTTCAATTGTTTGGGGAACTACGTTTCCACTGTCCCAACCCAGAGGAATTGAAACAGTTAGTCATGAAGATAACAGAATATTTGCATTATAATTTTGGCCACTTTGCCACTGATAAAGTTTTGTTGTTGTTCAATCATTTCAGTCATGTTTGAATATTGACCCCATTGGGGGTTTTCTTGGCAGAGATACTGGAGTGGTTTGCCTTTTTCTTCTCCAGCTCCTTTTTTCAGATGAGGAAACTGAGGCAAACAGAGATAAGTTACTTGCCCAAGGTCACATAGCTACTAAGTATCTAAGGTCAGATTTGAATTCAGGAAAATGAG
This sequence comes from Dromiciops gliroides, assembly GCF_019393635.1. NCBI lineage: Eukaryota > Metazoa > Chordata > Mammalia > Microbiotheria > Microbiotheriidae > Dromiciops > Dromiciops gliroides. Next base: position 690,883,736 of record NC_057861.1, on the reverse strand, counting down.
TTTTCCTAACTCCAGACCCAGCACTCTATCCACTGTCTCACCCATACAATAATTCCTGTCATTGACAACCAATATCAATAAACCCTTTTAGTTTAAACTTTCACCTTGCTTAAATTAGTAATGACCAATGACCTTCAGCTGATTGATCTTCTTAATGCCTGAGAGCAGCCTCTGTTGAAATCTATATTTGTCTTTACATATCAGATCTCACCATATGTGTGTGTATGTGTGAGAGTGTGTGTGGTGTGTGTTTATGTCTTTCTATGCATGTATAGTTGTGCATTCTGGGCAGAATGAATTACAGTTCATCTAGATATCTCACTAAAGTATTTATGTTTCAGAATTGATGAAGTCAGAGGGACATTAAGTTTTGTTAAGTTTTGACAAATCCAATTGATTATCTTCAATTCTGTACTTTATTCCTAAGTCCATGATATTATTGAGGCCTAGAGAGGTTTTGAATGGCTTGTATTATAATGCACACTTCATTTATGGCCGAACCTTTACTAGAAACCAACTTTCCGAACTTCCAATTTAGTTATTCTTCTACATCATGATATCTCAAAAAAGGAATTCATAAAATGGCTATAATTTATCAGTAACATGGGAAAAGAGAGCCAGAAAGGAAGACAGTATTCATAGCTAAGGCACTAAGAGACTGATATATAGTCCCTTTCCCTTCTTCTAAGAGCTCCAAGGTATTTTCCCATAAAGGAACCTTTATAAAGCCTTTTTATCAAGCCATGAAAAACATTGGAAGTATAGTAGACTTGGAGACTCAAAGTCATGCTTTTTCAAACTACAGGTCAGTGAGGCTAATTTTGGTTCATTCATTCTAAAACATATGACCTAAAGGAGACTCAAATAGAGCTAAATTGAGGTTTCTGAGTTCCTGAGATGAATAACTGAGAAAACTAGGAATATGCTCACCAAGAACAGTTCATATCAGGTAAACTTTTTGTTGTTGTTTAGAAAGTGCTATTAAAATGTCAGATCAGGGGGGAAAAAAGTAGAAATAAAATCAGTGTGCAAAAATAATAGTAATAAGGGAGAGAGAGGAAAAGAGAGGGTGAGGAAGAGGGAGAGGGAGTGGGAGAGGGAGAAAGATTTAGTTTCAATATAAGGAAAACCTCCTGGGGAAAAAAAAAAAAGTTGCCTCAAGAGGTAGGAATTTCCTCATCATTAAAAGTCTTTAGTCTTGCTGGCAAGGATAGGTTAAGTTGGATGATTGCTGATGTATTTTCCACCTTAGATAATATTATTCCTATTACAGGGGTTTTTGATTGCTTTGTAAAAAATGTACTTATGATCATTTGAACCGTATCTCACCTTAATATGTGTTACTGGTCTTCCCCATGCATTATTTCCTGAGTTTTTTTTTTTTTTAAGGCATGACAATAAAAATGTATTTAACCTGCAAGATAACCTGGTTTCAATGCCTTTTTACATACTATATTCAAAATGCTTATAGAACCATAAGAAAAATAAAATCAAGAAAACATCCTACAAGTTTGTGAAACTTTGTATAAGGTATTTAAAATAAATGAACTTTACTCTGAATAATTTTATTTTATCTATTCCAAAATTAATATAGTAGAGTAAAAAACATGGAATAGAATGAAGTGGAATAGAATGGAATGGAATGGTATGGAGTGGAATGGAATGCCTGTATGAGGTAGCAACCTAGGGATTTTTAAGTTGTTTTTTTTTTTTATCATACTCATAATCAGGTCCTCATAATTTCTTCCTGGCTTTTTGAATCAAATTCCTAATTGAATCTTTGGGTTCTATTTGCTCATCAATTTATTATCCACCTAGCTCCCAAAAGTTCAGCCAAGGTATGTTTTCTGGAAGAACCAAGATGACAGAGTAAAGGCTTGGACTCTGCTGAACTCTCTCAATATTCTCCTACAAATAACTTTAAAATAATGCCTCTAATCAAATTGTGGAGTGGCAAAAATAGCAAAAAGTCAAAGGGGGGGCATAAATCAAGTCTAAGACAACTGAGGAATGCTGCAGGAGAGGTCAGTAAAAACAGGGCGACTGCAGGCCAGGAACACAGCAGGATCACCAGAAGTAGCAGCAACAGCAGCTTCAGGAGTTCTCATCTCAGAGAAGGTGAGAGGTATAGAAAACTGGTCAGAAAGAGACTACAGGTAACCTTTGCTGGCACTGGGTACAGATGGAAGTGATTGGCAACTCAATTGCCCATAAATAGTTCCAGAATTGAGAGGAGCATTTGTGATTGGTGACAAAGGAGCAGAGACCCTGATCACAGTTCCAGGGCTAAGAGGAGCACTAGTAATTTTGGCTGCTGAGAAGAAGGGTTGTGGATAAAGACTAGAATGTATACTAGGAAAGCAGTGACCTCACTTCTCCAAGTATCACACCACCTGTGAAGTATTGAAAATTAGCAGATCCCTAGAACTTGTTCTGAAAACAGCAGTGGAGTAAAGTCTAAACCTTCACATAATGCTTCCCCACCCTCAGGTGAGCAGAGTCCAATTTTAACATAGAGTTCAAGGTAAAGAAATAGGCTGGGAAAGTGAGTAAACAACAACAACAATAAAAGAATTGACTATAAAAAGCTATTATATTGACAGGGAAGACAAGGCGATAAACTCAGAAGAAAAAAACAATGTGAAAACAGCTACAGAAAAAGCCCCAAAGAAAAATGCTAATTGGACCCTATATCAGAAGTAATATCTGGAATAGTTAAAGAAAAAGATAAGAGTATTAAAGTAATATTTTTTTAATTATAAATCATAAAAATACAATTAACAGTTTGGTAAATGAGGCAAAAAATACTCAAGAAAATAACACCTTAAAAATAGAATTGGCCAAATGGAAAAAGAGGTACAAAAGCTCATTGAAGAAAATAATCCCTTAAAAATTAGAATTTGGCAAGTAGAAACTAATGCTCCAAGAAACATCAATAAATAATACAACAAAGTCAAAAGACTGAAAAGAGAGAAGAAAATGTCTCATTGGGAAAAAAAAAACTGATCTGGAAATTAGATCAAGAAGGGGTCATTTAAGAATTATTGAACAATGAGAAAGCCATTATCTTAAAAAGAGCCTAGACTTTTTTTTTGTTTTTTGAAATTTTAAAATACTGCCTTGATATCTTAGATGCAGAAGGTAAAACAGGAATTGAAATAATCTGTCAATTAAGAAAGAGATTTCAAAATGAAATTCCTAGGAATATTACAGCCAAATTCCAGAGTTTCCACATCAAGGGGATATATTGCAAGTAACCAGAAAGAATAAATGAAAATATGATGGAACTATAGTCAGGATAATACAAGACTTTTTTTTGTACTCCACATTTAAGGGGCATAGGAATAAATGGAGGTTTCCTTAAAATATCAGCAAGAATCATAAGTAATGGGGATAGAGTAGAAGACTTTCCAATAGGATCAAAGGTAAAACAATGAAGCCCATTATCACCACTATTATTTAAACTTGTACTAGAAATTCTAGCCACAAAAAGAAGATAAGAAAAAAAAATGGTACACATTAGAATAGGCAATGAGGAAACAAAACTATCACTCTTTGAATATAATATAATAACATACTTACAGAATTCTAGAGAATCAACTAAAAATCTAGTTGAAATAATTCAGATTGAGAAAAGTTGCCAGAAATAAAATAAACTCAAATAAGTTATTAGCATTTTTAATATATTACCAACAAAATCTAACAGGAATAGATAGAAAGTGAAATTCTATTTAAAATAACAATAGATGGGGACAGCTAGGAGATGCAGTGGATAAAGCACTGGCCCTGGATTCAGGAGGACATGAGTTCAATTCTGGCTTCAGACACTTGACACTTACTAGCTGTGTGACCCTGGGCAAGTAACTTAACCCCCATTGTCCCACAAAAAATAAATAAAATAGTTCAAAATAACCATAGACAGAATAAAATACTTGAGAGTTTACCTGTCAAGACAAAAATAGGAACTCTAAACATATTTACACATATAAAGACAGATCTAAACATTGAAAAAAACATTAATTGCTCATGGGTAGGTTGAGCCAATATAATAAAAATGGTAATTCATTCTAAATTAATTTGCTCTTTCAGTTCCATACTAATCAAAATATTAAAAAATATATTTTTGGTGCTAGGCAAAACAATAACAAAATTCATTGGGGGGGGGGGGTTAATATCAAAAAATGTGAAGGAAAGTGTCCTAGCCATACCAGATCTCAAACTCTATTACAAAGTGGAAATTATCAAAAGAATCTGGTACTGGCTAAGAAATAGAGTGATAGATCAGTGGTATGGTTTAGCTATACAATACCCAGTAGTAAATGACCATAATAATCTAGTGTTTGATAAATACAAAGATCCAAGCTTTTGGGATTAAAAAAAAACCCTCAACATTTTACAAAAATCGCTGAGGAAATGGGAAGGAAGACTAGCAAGATAAGGTCAAAATGGGCACAGGATCTAGACATGAAGGGTAATGTAAACAAATTTGGGAGAAATGGAAAACTATATATGTCAGATCTGTGGGTAAAGGAATATTTTATAATGAAAGAAGACATAGGGACTATTATGGAATTTTAAATGAATAATTTTGATTATATTTTAAAAGTTTTTTTTTCTTTTTGCACAAACAAAACCAATGGTCCCAATATTAAAAGGAAAGCAGGAAACTAGAAATCTTGTTACTTTTTTTGTGTTAAATGCCTTATTGTTCAAATATATAGATAAATGAGTAAAATTTATGACTACAAGTTATTCCCCCAGTTGATAAATGCTCAGAGGGTATGAACAGAAAGTTTTCAGAAGAAGAAATAAAAAGTATCTATAATCATATGAAAAAAATGCTCCAAATCACTTATAAGAAATGCAAATTAAAACAGCTCTCTGGTACCACCTTGCATGTATCAGAATTGCTAATATGACAGAAAAGGAAAATACCAAATGTAAGAGGGGATGTGGGAAAAATTGAGAAACTAATGCATTATTGGTGTAATTGTGAACTAATCCAAACCATCTGGGGAGTAATTTGTAATTATATCAAAAGAATAAAAAACCCTAAAGGTATCAAGAAAAAGAAAAAAGGACTTATATGTACAAAACTATTTATGGGTTTTGTGTACGTGTGTGTGTGTGTGTGGTGGCAAAGAATTGAAAATTAAGAGGATACATATCAATTGAAGAATTGCTGAACCAGTTGTAGTACATAAATTTTGATGAAATGCTATTGTGGTATAAGAAATGATGAAAAGGATGTGTACTCAAAAAAATCTGGTGAGATTTATGTGAACTTATGCCAAGTGAAATGAGCAGAATTGCATTATATGTAATAATAGCAATATTTTATAATGATCAACAGTGAATAATAGCTATTATTGCCAATGCAATGATCCAAGATAATTCCAAAGGATTTATGATGAAAACAATCTACCTCCAAAGACAGAACTGATGAAGTCTGAGTGCAGATTGAAACATACTTATTTTTTAACTTTTTTTTAACTTTCTTTTTCTTTCTTTTGTCTGGTCAATATGAAAAATTTTGCATGAGTGCAAATTTATAATCTATATCAAATTGTCTGTCTTCTCAAGGAGAAGGGAGGTGAGGGAGTGGGGGAGAGAAATTTTTTAATAAGATGTTAAAATATAAGAAAAAGTTTCCATAAACAATGAATTAATATAGAAGTTTGCAGCATGTCTCTGATAAAATATTAATTTCTGAAATATATAGGTAACAGCTGAATTTCTAAAAAATAAGATCCATTCCCTAGTGGATAGTCCAAGGAGATGAACAATTTTCAAAAGAAAAAAATCAATGTTATCTATAGCCATATTTTAAAATTGCTTCAAATCCCAATTGATTAGAAAAAGGCCAATTATAACCATTCTGAAGTACCACCTCACATCTATAAGAAATGAGAAATGCTGGAGGGGATGAGGAAAAATAGTCAAATTAATGAACTGTTGATGGAGCATGAACCAGTCCAACCATTCTGTAGAGCAATTTTTATCTACACTCAAAATTATCTTTAAAAAATGTTTATGCTTTTATGTAGAAATAACACTACTGGGGCACCTAGGTGGAGAAGTGGATAAAGCACCAGCCCTGGATTCAGGAGGACCTGAGTTCAAATTCGACCTCAGACCCTTGATACTTACTAGCTGAATGACCCTGGGCAAGTCACTTAACTCTCACTGCCCCTCCAAAGAGAGAGAGACAGAGACAGAGACAGAGAGAGAAATAACACTACTAGGTCTGTATCACAAAGAGATCAAAGAAAAAGCAAAAGTACAAAATTATTTATAGCAGCTATTTTTGTGGTGACAAAGAATTGGAATTGAGAGTATACTCATTAATTAGGGAATGGCTAAGTAAGTTGTGCCATATGATTGTGATGGAGTACTATTGTACTATAAGAAATGATGAGGGAAATAGTTTTAAAACAAAACAAAACAGAAACATAGTATAAGGAATTAATTATTATTTGGAGTTTCTGTGACCCCATCTTTGCCTGGGATTTGGCCTTGCACCAGACACCTGCGTGCCTGCATGGACCTGACCAAATAATAATGAGGGAAGCCCCCCCATAACAAGATGCCTGGTGAGGACAAGTCAGGTGGTCATCAACATCCGGAACTCATCTCTATAGAGACAATTGTTAGTTCTGTCAATCAGGGCTGTGAGCCAATTAGCTTGGGGCTGTGTGTGTGGTCAGCCCTGTTTCGTGTGGGAGAGGAAGCTTCTGGGAAAGAGAAGGATAGAGAGCTCACTTTGGCACATGTGAGATGGGGAGGGATCCTGCACAGAAGGTTCTCTTTGAAACTGCTTTTCTGGGTGGTGGTGAGTTTGCGGGATGTATTTTTTTTCCTTCCTGTATTCCCTTTTTCATTGTCCCTAGTTCTAGTAACCTTACTTGTGTTTTAAATTTGTTCCCATTAATAAATCCTGTTTTGTTTTTTTTTTAAAAGAGGCTGTTAATCTTTTTTACCCCATTATTACAGCAACCTGCCCAATTTACTGTCCCCATACTAAATTTACCCCTTACAATAGCAAGACATATATAAACTGATGCACAGCAAAATGAAAATCCAGAGATCATTGTGCATAGTGATGTTATAATGATGATCACTAATAATGATAATTATTATGATTTTATAATTGTTATTATTATGGTATTATGATAACCAGTAATAATTCAGTAATCCAAGACAATTTCAAAGTATTCATAATGAAAAAAAATGCTATCTAATTCCAGAGAGAGCACTGATGAACTGAAGTACAAATTAAAGCAAAACTTTATTTTGTGTGCTTTATTTATTTACACTATGGCTAATATGGAAAAATGTTTTCTTCATTTCACATATATAATTTTTGTTATTGTTTTGCTTTTTCGGTGGGCGGTAGAGGATGGGCCAGAGAAGGAGAGAATCTACAATTGAAAATTTTAAAATATTGTTCATTTTTTTTAATTAAAAGAGGAGCTTATTTCAAACCAACTCATTCTTTTATATATGAAACATTGGTGGGGGCAGGCACAATGTATGCAGCACCAGCCTTGGATTCAGGAGGACCTGAGTTCAAATGTGACCCCACACACTTGACACATACTAACTATGTGACCCTAGGCAAGTTACTTAACACCCCCCCAAAGAAAAAGAAATAAACTTCAGTGTCTCCCTGTAGCCTTGAGTATACAACAACAACAATAATACTACTAATAGCAATAATATTTAAATAGCACTATAAAATATTGTGAATATCATCTTTATCTAAAATTTTATACATTGTATATCATTTTATCCTTATGACAACCCAACAAATTTGGTACTATTATTATCCCCATTTTGCAAACGATAAACTGAGACACAAAGTGGTTATGTGACATACAGCTAGAAAGTACTAAAGACAGATTTGAATTCAGATCTTCTTGATTTTAAGTCCACTACTCTATCCACTGTGCCCTCTAGCTGCTTCTAAAAATAATGCATAAACTCTTTAGGTTGACACTTAATGTCTTTTACAATCTAGCTTTACCCTTCTTTCCTGCCTTCCTGAATACTGTTCTACTCTATTCTTCCTGTTCAGACAAATTGGACACTCAATCTCTCCTATCTATGCCTTTTCAAAGTCCCTCATCCAAGCTAAGAATATACTTCCTCCTTGCCTCTCTTAGAATTCTTAGCTTTTTTTCCAGATCAACTTATTGCCATATTCTATACAGAAAGTATTTGCTGATTTCCCTTCATTGTTAGTGCTTCTTCCTTCTCAAATCAACTTGTCTACATCCATCTTTTTACTTGCTGTAGTCCCACAATAGAATACTCTGAGTATTGGGAGTGTTTTTAATTTTGTCTTTTGTCTTCATTTGTAAACAGTACAGTGTCTTGTCACATAGTAGGCACTTATTACATTCTTGTAGGATTGGATTCAATGCAAATGAAACTTATGAATGTTTACCTTTATAAACTTTTAATCACAATATTCTCTCTTTCCTTTTTACATATGCCAGTTATAGAATTGGTATAAGATTCTTATTTATCATATTTTAAGATAAATTTGGGGGCAGCTAGGTGGCACAGTGGATAAAACACCAGCCCTGGATTCAGGAGGACCTGAGTTCAAATCTGGCCTCAGACACTTAACACTTACTAGCTGTGTGACCCTGGGCAAGTAAGTCACTTAATCCTCATTGCCCCACAAAAAATAAATAAATAAATAAATAAATAAATAAATAAAAACTTGCCAGCATCCTTGTTTGAATTTGAGCTGTATTCCATGTGATTTTCTTAATAAAGAAAAAATGGTCTGTCTGTCACTGAACCATCAAACCAAAATAAAATGCCAGTTAAGTTCTCTTTGTTTGGTATAGCCTGTATCTAATTATTTGTCCTATATAAGAAAAACTTGATATATCCATTTCTCTCCCCAATCCCAGTGGTCTCTGTCTTGTCCCAAATCTTTTACATTTGCATCCCTTAGACCAAAATGAGAAGAGAATATGATTCTATCCCTAGGTAGATTTTTGATATTAATAATAATAGTAAATGCCTTCAGTACAAATTATAGACAGTACATTGAATTACCTTCATGAAAGGTGAGCATTTGGGGAAAGAGCTGGTTATTATTTGAACAATACTAGGTATTCAGTCATTTGTTCCAGGAAAATAAATGATACCACTATTTTAAAACTGAGATATTCAAGGGAGCTACTGAGGAGTATAACCCATAGAAGTTTCCAAAAGTCATCTACTTAAGCTAGATTTTTAATGGTGAATTTATTAATATACCAAGTTTATCTATTGTTTTTATTTTCTACATCATTATGGCAGAGAGGGGCAAGAAATTCCTGTTCTTTAGTAATTTAAAGTGATTTCTAATTTGTTTTATTTCTGCCTTTGAAATGGTTTTCTACAAAATCCTGAGAGGATTAGCAAGAGAGTTTCTAAGTCTAGGATTTTCAGAGGGAATGGCTTTTTAAAATGTCACCAAGGAAAAAATAATTTATGAGATGATTAAAATCATAGGTTATAGATTTAGAGATGATAAGGACCTTAGAGATCATGACAATGCCCTCATTTTACAGATGAGACAATTGAGGGTCAGAGAGTGGTGAACAAGTCAGTGGCACAACCAGGTTTCAAATTCATCTACTTAGACGCCACCCCACAGGTCAACACTCTTGCCCATGAACCAATAATGTATAGGAAAATGAAATTGGAAAAATTGAGAATTCTGATACATGTGGTACCCCAACCTGGGTTCAGAAAATTGGTGATAGACAAGTGATGGCCTATAAATGCAGTAAGAGATAAGCAATAGCACATGTAGACAATGTATTAATTTGTTTTAATTAACTATATTTTATTGCAAAGAATGATTGTGGCGGTGAACCATTGGAAAATGACTGTGATATAACAAAGTGTCAATGATAATTTTAAATTGCTAATAGCGTTTCTCTCTTACCTGCCTTTCCTAATACAACCAAATCACATACACACATGCATACATGTGTGCACTCGCATGGAAAAGAACTTGTTTTCCCACAGGCATATGATGTGGCATTTATATCTCTGAATTTGTCAGTGGTTTACAACCACACACAGGGATATTTGTTTCAAAAGCATTGTCTCTAAATTGAAATTGAAGTGTTTTCCCCTGTAAGGTCCCAAAGAATAGGAGAAAGCTATATTTGGGATGAGGGGAGTGTCAATGGGCCTTCTTGAAACCTCAAAGTCATGCCCTACAGATGTTCTGCCTACAAGTAAGTCATTGTTTGTAATTGTCCACATCAAGTAAAATAAAAAGAAAATAATAAATAACAGAGATGATGATTGTATTGGAACCATCTAGGAAGGTTAGATGCAAGGGTATTTGAATCCAGAAACTCTGAGTTAATAAAGGAACAGGACACAGAGTAAAAATAGAGACAAATCCTATGTGGCAGGGCAATTACATCCTCCCCTTTATTGAAGCTGGACTTCATTAGATTATATTATGTCTATGTCCCCAGACACTTTGAATGTTAGATCTAAAAGGGAACTTAGAAGATTTTCAGTACCAACCTGTCTCCTCTCTTCATTTTACAGATTCTTGGCATGTAAGTATTATTGACTTGCCCAAAGTCACAGTATCAGAACTAGAATAAGACCCCAGGCCTTCTAGCTCCTAGTCCAATCTTCATTTCAATTTATCTTAAAAAGAGTCTCCAGAGTACATTCCATCAAAGAAAAATTGCACTTTTTTATAACAAGTGAGATTTTATAGTGGAAGGGACTTTAGAAATAGAGCTCAACTGAGACCCAGAGATATTTAGTGTCTTACCTGTAGTCAGAACCCACATCCTCTGACTACAAATTCAGTGCTTTTGCAACTGGACATAGAAATTTACCTTTGATGCCAGAACCAGCTCCAAAGACATAAAAGAAGAAGAAAAAAGAGTCTCTGCCTTTGTTTCTGTTTCTGTCTCTCTGGGTCTCTCTCTTTGTCTCTATAAATCTCTATCTCTGCCTGTCTCTGCCTGTCTCTGTCTCTGTCTCTATCTCACTGTCTCTTTCTCTGTGTGTTTCTCTGTCTCTCTGTGTGTGTATCTTTCTGTCTCTGTCAGTTTGTTTCTCTCTCTCTTCCTTTCTCTGTTTCTCTGTCTCTCTGCCTTTCTCTGTTTCTCTGTCTCTTTGCCTTTTTCTGTTTCTCTGTCTCTTTATATATATATATATATATATATATATATATATATATATATATATATGTAATCATTTAATGGAGGGGCTTAGTGTGCAAGAACTCTAATATTGAACCAACTAGCCTTTGATTGTTTGAGTTCCAGAGGAGGTCTATGGAAAATATTAGGTTAACAATTGCTAGGATGTCAAACTACTTTTGCCCTTGAAAGTCTTCTTTGAATTTGAATAGTCCAGACTTGCTATTAGTAGAAGTGTGAAAAGAGGAGGGGCCCCTTTCCTTGCAAAGCACTTTTCTCTTGCCAAGACAGTTTTGAGCCTGAAGCAAATTGACACCAAAATGTCAAGCTAAAACATTGTTTTGCTTTGGGTGCAAAATTGTTCATATGCTTCAGCTCAGGACCCCAGAGAGATGAATAAATGCTCTACTTCTGAGAGACTAGAATGAGCATCCAAATATTTTAATCCTCACACTTTAAAACAGAGATAAACATCATGGAATAATAATGATAATAATCATGACAACTCATTTTTCTGTAGTGATTTAATATACAGTGTCCTAAAACTCTTAGTGCAATTTTCAGTTTTAATAGCATATATATGTATGTGTGTGTATGTATATGTATAGATATAGTAAAATGAAAATGTAAAAAAGTAATATACAGTATTTATGTATGTGTGTATGTATGTATGTATGTATGTATATATGTGTGTGTATATTGGCCAGATGAGAGATGGGAACTATCAGGCATTGTACTCAGTCAGATGTACATTCCAAATTTGATTTGAAGATCTATAACCTAGTCAAACTTGTAATTTTCAGCTGTTGAGAGGATTTGAAATAGCAGTTGCCTAGAAGGTAACTATAAACAGGGGAAAGAGTTACAGAAAGGAAAGGAGCCCAGAGGAGGGATTATCCCCTTCTCTCCCATCCCTGTGGGGACGCCTATCCCACTGCCACCATAGCTTGGGCCAAAGTCCTGGATTCTTAAACTGTGGGCTGCAACCCAATCTGGGGTCAAGTAACTTTGGGGTTGTAAAAATTTTGGCAACAGTAAAACTTTATGTATGATATTTTATTTACACATACACACACACACACACATTTTATTTGATTTGGGATCAAATAAAATTTTCTCTGACAAAAATATGTTGGGAGTGGAAGAAGTTTAAGAAGCCCTGTTCTAGATACTGGGGATAGATATTCATAATGAATGAGGATGGACTTGGAATAAGAACTTGGAAGAATTTAGTGGATTAAAGGCTATTTCTATTGATAGTCTGGGATGTGATTGGTAATCACAGGTAAATTTTAAAAGCTTTTCTGAACACATATTGCTCCCTCCCCACCTCCCTCTCACTTGGCAGTGTAATCTACCATCTTTAAGGACAGGAAGGTAGGTTTAGTTGTTGTCTTAATTTTCCAATGCCTAGGACATAGTAAACATCAAATAAATGTTTGTTGAATTGAAGTAGTTCACAAGGTATTCTATTAAATGCAATTTATGGTATAACTTAGAATATACTAGAGCTGAAAGGAAAAGAAAGGAATGGAATATAATTTTCAAATTTTAATATTTAGAAGATTGAATAGAACTCTCATTCCATAGATTAAAAAAAACCTGAGGACTGTCCCTGAAAGATATAATAAATTAAGTCTTACATATTATTCATAACTCGTTAGGAATAGTTTTATCATAGAAACTCATATATCGTATACTAGAAGAGACTCCAGAGTTTATCTATCTCAACTCCCTTATGTTATAAATGAAAGAAAAAACTTGAAACCTAGGAAAGAAAAGTAACGAAACTGGGGGAAGAATCCAGATATTCAAACCCAAAATACATTTTTTAAAAATTTCTATATCACATGAGAGTTAACATGTTTTCTAGGGAACATGGGGAGTGGAGGTTTTGAAAGTCCTCAGGACAGTTTAATCTAATAGATACAAGGCAAGGGACTTGGAAGGCCCTGAGGACAAAATTTACCTTCCTCAAAATTTTGCCTCACACAAGAATTTCTTTCTTCTTAGATTCAAAGAGAATGCAAAATTCTCCATGCTGAAATGAAGAACTGAACAGTTTAAAAATTAAAATCCCTCCAATGTAGGACTGGGGATTATTATGACATTCATCGACATGGCTGAATATCAAATATAGGTAACATGAAAAGGAAATTAGAAGCTAAACTGTGCCCCCCCCAAGAATATTTACTTATGATCTATAATCATATACTGATGAAATGTATTGTCTGAAATTTTTATGATTTCTTTATGCAAAGAATTGCCAGAAATAATTTCCAAACACTTGTGCATGTGCACATATCTGTGTTTCCTGTAAGTAAATGATTGGTGATTCTGTAATCTGCTATATTTTTCCCTATTAAAAGTTTAAATAGGGGCAGATAGGTGGTGCAGTGGATAAAGCATGGGTCTTGGATTCAGGAGGACCTAAGTTCAAATCCAGCCTCAGGCACTTGACACTTAATAGCTGTGTGACCCTGGGGAAGTCACTTAACCCTCATTGCCCTGTCCCCCCCCCAAAAAAAGTTTAAATATATTACATCTTGCATAAAAGAGTTGAATTATCTTTAAATTTAATAATCTAAAATAGTGTAAGTTGCTTGCCAATAGTCCATTTGGTGTTTTGTAGGAAGTAGCTTCCAGGAAGTTGAAAATTCCATAAGAGAATCATTAGAAAGCATTTTTTTTGTCATTTTTAATAGGTACAAATGTAGAATTTATAATATGATAATATATGAACACATCTGAAATTAACAAATATAAATGGAATGAATAATTAAAATTTCAATGTTTTTGATCAATATATGAAGATCAATGTAATATGTGCAAAGGCACCTGAATGCATTCATGCAATTTGACTAGGCATTTTTGACAAAGTCAGAGTATCCCAAGGACTTAAGGATATGAGAAGTATCTAAGGATAATAGAAAGAACACTGACCTGGGCTTCCAAAGATTTAGTTCTTTTGTTCACTATCTAGCTGTGTGACTTTCAGGATGTCTCCATCTCTGTTTCTTCATATGTAAAATAAGGGGTTAGATGATCTCTGTGATCCCTTACAGTTCTAACATTCTTTAATTTTATTCATTTGTCTATCATGTAGCCTGCAGTATTTCAGAGAGAACAAATAGAATATTAATACAGTTTCATTATGACCCCTCTATTGGAAAACTAATTTCCTAATTACCACTTCAATTTATCTCCTCCCCAACCCCTGACTGAGACTATCATGAAGGAAGTATGATAGTGACGGAAAGATATTGCCCTCAGAGTCAAAAGACTAAGAAGACATGTAGTTGAGTCTCTACTCTGTCATTTTTTATGTAACCTTGAATAAGTCACTTTCCTCTGGGTTTCACTTTCTTCAAACAAGGGATTATAGAAACAGATTTCAGGACCTCAGATTTCATCTACTTCAATCTCCTCATTTTGCCGATAAGAGAACCAAGGCCTAGAGAGGTACAGTGACTTGTTTCACTCAGTTAACAAGTGGAAAATGCAGAATTTTCACTTATGTCTTCTGACTCTACCACACTGATCTCTTTGGGTCATAACATTCTATTTTTTCTAGCTCCTCCTTTGTTGCCAAAGTCCTGGAAAGAATCTCTCTCTCTCTCTCTCTCTCTCTCTCTCTCTCTCTCTCTCTCTCTCTCTCTCTCTCTCTCTCCCAGCTATCAATATGTATACACATGTATACATATGTTATATACCTATATCATATATCTACATGTGTATGTGTATATGTGTGTATGTGCCCCCGTTTACACATATATGAATCTATACATCTGGTTGGATCTATCTAAACCTAGTTAGATTTGCCTCTCAGGAAGTTAATAAAGAGGGATCATAATTCAGAACAGATATTAAGGCTGAAAGGGCAACTAGATGGTACAGTGGATAGAGTTCCGGGCCTGGGATTAGGAGAACCTGAATTAAAATCCAGCCTTAGACCCTTAAGTAACTCTGGGCAAATCACTTAATCCTGTTTGCCTCAGTTTCCTGATTTATAAAATGAACTAGAGAATAAAATGGCAAACCACTCCAGTATGTTTGCCAAGGAAATTTCTAAATGGGATAACAATAAGTCAAAGATGACTGAAATAAATTAACAACATTTAAGGCTGAATACATAGATGTGGATGTCCATTTGCAATAGCAATAATAACTGAACCCATAATAAAGTATGACATCACTGAAAAGGGAGGTAAAAAAAAAATTCTAAGCCTTGAAAATCCTTAACTTGGTGATCCATGAAATAAGCTAGAAAAAAAGTGGTTGAATATGTAGGAGATAGAGTAGGCAACACTCTACAGAGACTATGAGACTGATGACAATTGAGAAAAGGCCATTGGGTTTATGAGTGAAGAGATTATGAGAAACCTGGAAGAAAGCAGGAAAAGTCAGGTTGTAGGAAATTCAGAAGTGAGATGTAAAAAACAGGAGGCAATGAGTACGTGGTTATGCAATGGAGATGGGGCATAGGTTTGTAGCTTGAGCAAATGATGAGATCAAATGAAGATTTTTTAATGTAGAGATCTAGAAATTATTTTAATTGAAGGGAAGAAGCCAGTAGAATAAATAAATAAATTGAACTTGGGAAAAGAAGAAAATGATTAAAATGACCCAGTTTTAGAGGAGAGAAGAAGGGGAAGGGTGGAAATGAATTTTTTATATAGTACCTATGACATATCAGGAACAATGCTGATCTCTTTTACAGATATTATCTTGTTACCAAATAAGCTCTTATTTGCTCTTATTATGTCCTCTTATAATCCCCTTTTTACAGTTGAGAAAACTGAGGCAAAGAGAAAGCAAGTAACTTCCCCAGCAGCATACAATCAGTATAAGTGTTTAAGGCTAGATTTGAATTCTGTTCTTTCTGACTCTAGGCCCTGTGCTATATATACTGTGTCACTTAGATATGAGATTGGAAAATCTGTATGCATCTACAGGCCTAGAATGTTCTCCTTCTTCAACTTCATCTCTTAGAATGTCTACTCCCATCATGGCTGAAAGTCTAGGCCATTTTGTAACTTTATATTTCCCTACCCCCTTAGTTGAAAATTCTTGCAGTGTGTCTCTCCTGAAAGTACCTTTCAATGAATCTTGGAATTCAGAACAAAAAGTGCAGTCACTATTTTTTTCATTTCTTTTCTTTCTTTGTTTTTTTTGGTCTCTAGGCCAGTTGGATGAACTTATACAAATTATTCTTAGCTACTCCTCAGAAGATCTTCTAGAATGGGAAAGTGGAAAGTTGGGTTCTTGAGAAATATTCCTTTTCTTGTTTTTTGTTTTTTTGTTTTTTTTTCCTTTTTTTGGGGGGGGAGATGGGGGTTAAGTGACTTGCCCAAGGTCACACAGCTAGTAAGTGTCAAGTGTCTGAGGCCGGATTTGAAATCAGGAACTCTTGAATCCAGGGCCGGTGTTTTATCCACTGTGCCACCTAGCCACCCTGATATTCCTTTTCTTTATCTTCTTCTTCATAAGATTTTTATTCCAAATTTTTCTCACTCCCTCCCTTCCCTCCCTCCTCCCCAAGATAGAAAGCAAGCCAATATAGATTACATATATACAATCACATTAAACATATTTCTGCATTAGTCATATTATGAAAGAAGAATCAGAACAAAAGGGGAGAACCTCAAGAAAAAAACAAACAAAAAAAGTAGACATAGTATAGTTCAATCAACATTCAGAATCCACAGTGCTTTTTTGTGGATGTGGAGAACATTTTCCATCTTGAGTTCTTTGTAATTGTCTTGGACCGTTGTATTGCTGAGAAGAGTTGTCTATCACACCTGATCATCAAACAATGTTGCTGTTACTGTGTATAATGTTCTCCTGGCTGTGCTCACTTCACTCATCATCAGTCCACTTAAGTCTTTTCAGATTTTTTCTGAAATCGACCTGCTCATCATTTCTTTCTTTTTGTTCTCTATTTAGAATTTTACTTTCCAAATTACTTATAAAAACAAATTTTGACATTTTTTTTAAAACTTTGTGTTCCAACTTCTCTTCCACCCTCCCTTTCCAGCTCCCCCACCCACAAGAACTCAAGCAATTCAAAATAAGTTATACATGGGTAGTCATGGAAAACATTCCCACAATAGCTAGGTTGTGAGGGAAAACAGATAAAAACAAAACTTCAGATTAAAGAATTGTCAAAAAAAAATGTGTTTCAATCTGTTTTCAGATACCATCTGTTCTTTCTCTGTAGATGGATTGCAATTTTCATAAGTCTTTAAGAGTTATATTGGATCATTGCATTGCTGAAAATAACCACATGCTTTCCGGCAGATCATCTTACACTATTGCTGTTATTTTGTATACAGTACATTTCACTATGCTTCACTTCATGTGGACTTTTCTAGGTTTTTCTGATAGCATCCTGTTCATCATAACTTTTATATAGTACCTTAAACTTGACAAAGAATTTTCTCCAAAATAGCCCAGCAAAGTAGGTACCATATGTTTTGCCATTATAATCAATCATCATAACTATTTCCCTTCATCCTATTCCCTTCCCTTGATATTTACTCTATTATCTATCTTCTTTTACCTTATTCTTCCTCAAAAGTATTTTGATTCTGACTGCCCCCTCCCCCACTTGGCACTCCCTTCTTTCATGCTTCCCTCCTTATCTCCTTCCCCTCCTACTTTCCTGCAGGAAATAGATTACTCCTCCGAATTGGCTGTGAATATTATTTCCTCCTTGAACACACTCTGATGAGATTAAGGTCTTTGAGCTAATTTTGTGTTCTAAATTTTTCTTCCTCCTTTCCTCCTCAATCCTCCCTATGAAATCAAGCAATTCAATATAAGTCATACATGTGCAATTATGCAAAATATTTTCACCTTCCTCAAAAATGTTTTGCTTTTTACGGTTCCTGTCACCAATCTGACCTTCCTTCACCACTTCTCCCCCACCCACCCTGCACACCCCATCTCCTTACCATCCCACTTTCACTCAGGGCAAAATATATTACTACACCCATTTGAGTATGTATTAGTATGTATGAATTCCTCTTTGAGTCAATTATGATGATAGTAAGGTTCACTCACTTCCCAAATCCTTCCCACTCTTCCCTTCCCCTCCTTAAGCATTTTTCTTGTTTCCTTCATGTGAGCTACCTCTCCCCAGTCCACCTCCCACCCTCCCCCTCCCCCAGTGCATTCCTCCTACCCCTCAACCCTATCATAAAGATGTCATCATGGGTTAGCTAGGTGGCACAGTTGACAAAACACAAGCCCTGGGCCCAGGAGGCCCCAAACCCAAATCTAGTCCCAAGCATAAGATATCCCTCCCTACCTCCCCCCCCCAAAAAAAACAAGGATAAACAAAAAAATTAATGGTTTACAGATATGATCCCTTCATAATCTATTCCCACGTCTGTCCTCTAAGTATATTCCTTTCAAATACCCTAACACTGAGAAAGTTCTTATGAGTTTGAAGTATTATTTTCCTATGTAGGAATATAAACAGTTTAATCTTTTAATATCCCTCATAATTTCTTTTTACTGTTTACCTTTTTATGTTTCTCTAGGATCTTGTATTTGAAAGTCAAATTTCCTATTCAATTCAGGTCTTTTCATCATAAATGCCTGAAAGTCCTCTTTTTTATTAAAGTTCCATTTTTTTCCTCTGAAAGATTATACTCAGTTTTGCTGGGCATGTGATTCTTGGCTGTTGTCTCAGATCCTTTGCCCTCTGCAAGACCATATTCCATGCCCTCTGATTCTTTAATGTAGAAGGTACTAGATCTTGTGTTATCCTGACTGTGCCTCTACAGTACTTGAATTCCTTTTTCTAGCTGCTTGCAATGTTTTCTTCTTGACCTGGGAGCTCTGGAATTTGGCAATAATATTACTGGAGGTTTTCCTTTTGGGATATCTTTCAGTAGGTGATTGGTGGATTCTTTGAATTTCTATTTTAACTTCTGCTTCTAGTATATCAGGGCAATTTTCCCTGACAATCTCTTGTAAGATGCTGTCTAAACTCTTATTTTGGTCATTTTTTCAGGTAGTCCAATGATTTTCAAATTATCTCTCCTGGATATACTTCCTGGATCAGCTGTTTGTCCAAGGAGATATTTCATATTGCCCTCTATTTTTTTTTTGTTCATTTTATTTTACTTTACTGTGTCTTGGTTTCTCATAAAGTCACTATCTTCCATTTGTTCAATCCTAATTCTTAGGCAATTATTTTCTTCAGAGAGCTTTTATATCTCCTTTTACATTTGGCTTTTCAATCTGTTGACTTTTTTCTCATAACTCTCCTGCATCACTCTCATTTCTCTTTCCATTCTTTCCTTTGCCTCTCTAAATCTTCCTTCTATGTCTCCTACTTTCTCTTCAAAGTCCCTTTTGAGCACTTCCATGGCCTGAGACCAATTCATAGTTTTCTTGGAAGCTTTGGATATAGGGGCCCTGAGGTTGCTATCCTCTTCTGAGGGTGCACCTCAATCTTCCTTCTTGCTAAAGAAACTTTCTATAGTTCTCAACTTTCTTTGCTTGCTCATATTTCTGTCTTTTCCTTGACTTTTGATTCCCTCTTCCATGAGGTCCTACTTCCAAGCTACACTGTCCCAAGCTTCAGAGGGTCCCAGATGTTTTGGTTTGAGGGAGGACAGGTTTTTCTTTTTCTTGTCCTTTTCTCTGGTGTGAAGATAACCTTAAGCAACCTTGCTAATTAACCAGCCAGGAGAACTTTTGTGCTGCAGTTCTTAGCTCCAACAAGTCTGTGCCCCTCCCCGACCTGGCCCTCCCACCACTTCAGATTTCTTCCTGGTTCCCTGCTGGGGTGGGATAGCTGAATTCCTCCTTAGGTCCCACAGACACACATATATTTTCTTTTTCTTATTTTCTTTTTTGGTGAGGCAATTGGTGTTAAGTGTCTTGCCTAGGGTCACACAGCTAGTAAGTGTTAAGTGTCTAAGGCCGGATTTGTACTCAAGTCCTCCTGACTCCAAGGCCATTGCTCTATCCACTGTACCACCTAGCTTCCCCCACACCTGTATTTTCCCCCCAGTCAGCCATTCAGCCCTCTTACCCAACCATAAGCTTAGTTCCAGAAGATGCTGGATCTGCAGCTGATTCAGTGGCTTGGGAGTAATCTCCTCTGGTGCAGCTTGCCTGAAATCTGTGTTGGCATGATCACAGGGTTGGACTTTACTTAAAGCTCAGCATGGCCCCCTTTAATCTGTCTTTGGCTGGAAAACAATCTCAGCCTGTCTTTTTGTGGGTTTTGCTGCTACGGGGCTTGTTTTATTGTTATTTTGGGAGTAATTGTGTCAGGAGCTCTGTGGGTTTAATGTCTTTCCTCTGCCATCTTGGCTCTGTCCCTGAAAATCTCAAGAGCCATTCCTAATAAATATATGCAAGAGTCAATAAGCATTTGTTAAGGACATATTTTATGATAAATCCTTGGGATAAGAAAGTGAAACAGGTCAATGTCCAAGTAATTTGTGGTCTAGCAAGTGAAAAACACACAAATAGTTTTGCAGAAACAAGATACATACAGAGTAAATGGAAGATAATCTCTGACAGAAAATGCTAGCCATGAGGGAATTCAGAATTAGGAAAGACCTCCTTCAAAAGATGGGCCCAGCTTCACTCCTTCACTTCCATGGGAATGATCTGTCTGATGCTGCACTGTTATTTTTCTGTTGATTGTACTTTGTTTCATAGATATAGAAAATACTTCTAACTTTAGCTATGATGGCCACTTTTTACAAATGAATGGGATTTTAGTTTATTTGTTTTTCTGGAAATCTGGAAAAATAATGGTAAATGAATTATTAAACATGACATCAGTTCCCTGATAAAGGATACTATCAGGGGGAAAATAATATAGAAAGTACCTTTCCCTTTGTTGTACTGGACTCAGAATACCTGAAATTTCATTTAGGAATCTGTTATGGTTTAAATAACTATGAATAGGAGCAGCTAGGCGGTGCAGTGGATAAAGCACTGACCCTAGATTCAGGAGGACTTGAGTTCAAATCCGGTCTCAGACACTTGACATTTACTAGCTATGTGACCTTGGGCAAGTCATTTAACCCTCATTGCCCCACCAAAATAAATGAATGAATGAATGAGAAAAAAAATAAACTATGAATGTATAAAGTGAAGGTGTAAGACAAATAGATCTCTGCTTATTTCTCTAGCATGATTAATGCTATGATTCCATAGATGTAAATATAAGTGAATATAAACAACTGAACAAAAATTATCCTGAGATCTTGTTTATGTCTTCAGACCTGAAAAATGTTATTTATATTCCAGGGAATCATTTTAAGCTCCTATTGGAAGGTGATGCACACACTTGTGTGTGTGTGTGTGTGTGTGTGTATAGACACAAAAATAGACCCACTTATGCAAATATGCATGTATACTATATGTATACATATATATATATGCATACATGTGTATATGTATGCATGTGTGTGTGCAATATGGGTTGATATAGCAACACTCAAGAAAAAATTTCTGTCATTCACAATTATAAGTACTATGTTTTTCTAAAGGGCTCATTGCAGCATTGAATAATTAGTCGACTACTATATTTTGGATACAAAAGTGTCAGGGTTCAAATCTTGCCTCAGACACTCATTAGCTACAACTCTGGATAAGTTGTTATTGTTGTTGTTGTTGTTGTTGTTGTTTTTAAACTTATCAGAGCATCAGTTTCACTACTACAATGAGGGTGATAATAAAATCTAAATCACAAAATGAGATAATGGATATTTGTACAGTGTCTTGCACATCTTAAAGTACAATATAAATGGCATTTATTATAATATTAATCATTATTAGAAATAGAATGAGCATGAACAGAAAGCTAATCTTCGAGTTAAGATCTTAGTTCACATTCTGCCTCTGACATATACTGTTTGACCTTAGCAGGGACATTTGACCCCTGAAGGTAACTCTCTAAGTTTTATATTGCATTGTCTATCTATATGAGAAGAGGGAATTTGTTCATTGAAATTTCTCCCCAAAAGTGAAATCGCATATCCTTTTCTTTTCCATACACTGATATATTAATAAACTAATCTGGTGAGGTTACAAGGAAGGCAAAGCATTTCTCACTCCCCATATTCAGAATTTCCTTTGAAGGGTCCCTAGAATCCCTCTAGTGATTTAGGAAGCCTTCTGCTTTCCTAGTCCATATATATATATATCTCCAAGTTATAAAGCTGATATCTCCAGGAACCAACACAAAATATAGAAGTCTGCTCCTTGGAAGTCTTATCATGTTATCACTATTAGAATTCATGGTACCTCCCACCCTAAAATGTTTATACTGATGCCCTGACTCCTTCCTCTAAAGGAAAAACGTAAAGTGGCCTAATATGGCAGCTTTCTCTACTTTTCTTCTCATTTTCATTCTGTTTACTTGATGCCCTGATGGAACTGCTATAATTCAGCAATAAAAGCCAGAGAATTTAACGACTGTGCCTTGAGCAAATTGGAGGCTATGAGTTCCCTGTAACAGAGCATTCAAACATCCTCATGAGTATATCAAGCAAACTTAGCCTTCCTTCGGAAACTGCAATGCTGAGAAGCTGTTTCTAGGGTTGATTTGGCTTATGCATGCAATGTTCAAATTCAATAACAATAAAGGAAAAGTGCAGACCCAGGAGACCTGATGTGGAAAGAGGAATGATGTAAAGCATCTCCTTGTACATAGATTCACTAGACTCAACTAATTGGGTCATCACCAAAGAAAACATTTTCTTGTTGGATCCACATTTTTCTGTTACTTGATCAGTGGTGATATACTGTGTTTTTCTGTTCTCTTTGCTCTAAGTAGGTCATTTAGCATGGGGATTCCAAACATCAGAAAGCTTATTAGATTGTTCTTCATATAGAGAAGAGGATCATAGATTTATCAGCTCTTAGAGGGCATCTAATCCAACGTCCTTAGTTACAAATGAGGAAAGAGGCTCAGTGAGGTTAAGTGACTCAACCAGTTGTTACATAGCTAATAAATATCAGAACCAGGAATTTAAACTTCTAATTACAAAAATCCAATGGGAATTTTTTGTTTGTTTCCCCTCACTACATTACTTTGTGCCTTAATACTAGGGAGAAATTGAGTTCTGCAAATGAAAATGATATTTTGACCTTATGTTCCATTTTAATAGTTGCACTTTGATCCGTTTAAAATGTGGAACATATGACCTGGCCTTCTGCTACTAAGCCATCCTGAGAATGCTACATCTCAATTAGAGAAGAAGAAGGATAACAAGAAGGAGAAGGAGAAGGGGAAGAAAGAGATGAAGGGCAAGGACAAGGACAAGAAGAAGAAGGAGAAGGAGAAGGAAAAGGAGGAGGAGAAGGAGGAGGAAGAGGAGGAAAAAGAGGGGGTGAGGGGGACTTTAATTTGAGATTGCTAAAGTCATTTGCCTAGACAAATTTTGATTGATTCATTTTATTTTGAAAATATTTTAAACTCCTTAAAGTAATTCCTCCATGTTATAAAATTCTACTTATTCAACAAAGATTTATTCTTCTGTGAGTTCCCATGATGTACACTATAGCTCATGATTTCAAATAGTCTGTATTCTTCAAATTATATGTCTCTTAGGCATCTGAAAAGCATTTCCAAAACAGAACCTTTTAGTTTTATCCTACCCCTCCAACTTTGCCCATTGCTACTGAAATCACCACCAGCATTCAGGTTCCCAACATCAATAACTCTTACCCTTGACTATTCACATTCATTTACTCCATGTATCCAATCTGTGGCCAAAACTTTTTGTTTCTACTGAATAGACACATCTCTCGAATACTTCAGCTTCTCTCAACTCATGTAAGCAATATAGGTGAAAATCACCTTTCATTGCATTATTGCAATAATCTCCTCTTTACTTTCTTTGCCTCATGTTTCCCTCTTTCCAATCCAATTCATCCTCTAATAATCTGTCAAGGTGCTAAACATTGGGAAATACCAAGACAAAAGTGAAAAAGCTACCACCTTTAAGCATCTTACCTTTCAGTGAAGGAACCAGGATATGCATATATAAACATAAATAGAATATATACAAAATTCATACCAACAAGTTGTGGAAGGGAGTTATCAAGAAGGGAGATAAGGAAAAAACTTCATGTAGAAGTTGGCAATTAGACTGAGGCTTGGGGAAACCAGGCAATCCAGGAAGTGAGGAAGAGAAGAGAATACATTTCACATAAAGAAGTAGATAGCTCCAAGCCATGAAGATTTGAAATAGAATTATGAAATATCCAGTAGACCAATATGTCAGGCCTGTATAGTATATAAAAAAAGAATAATGCGTAAGACTGTTAATTAAGGAAGGGACCATGTGGTAAAGATTTTTAGATGCCAAAGAGAGAAACTCATATCTTATTCTATTGGAAATAATGGTCACTAATGTTTAATGAAAAGGAGAGTGACATGTTGAGATCTTTACTTTAGCTAACTCAACTTGGCATATAATAGTTATCTGGACTAAAAATATATCTGCCTATAAGGAAATCTCATATAACTGGTAAATTATTCTGTGAATGAGAAAGGATTTAACTGGGAATATGTATAAATAATAAGGTACAAACACAATGTGTCTTCATTAGGTTCCTTTTCATCAATATGTGCCTTCTCCAATCCAAATCAATATTCTACTTGTGAAATGCTAAGAAAGTTATCTGGACTGTGATCAGTGGGAATAAAAAGGAAAATATGTGATAGCCTTAAGGAACATTAGTCTTTGGAAGTAGAATAATGCAAAATCAATTGTAGGACTATTAATAGGTCTATCTATGTAGGTATTAATGGGTAGTAATAGCCAATGAACCATTGAAAATCTTTTCATTTTGATACTGGGTTTTCAGTTAGAAATGTAAACAGATATTTCCTGGTACTTTGAGGAGTCAAGTAGAGCCAGGACCAGAAAGAAGAGAGAGAGACAGTAAACATAATTAACTTAATATTACTCCACAGAATGAGACAAACAATGTGTGTCCTCTAAAGCCGTATTCATATATGATGGCTCTAGAGATATTAAATGATGTATTATTTCATCAGTAATGAGGTTAGATTAAGGTACAATAATGGAGATCCTGTGGCCTTGAAACCTTAATTTATCATTACAAAGTCTAATTTCAGCCAGAAAATAATAAATTAATTTTCCTATGAATAAAATATTTCCAGGAACATCTGGATTCTTAGAATTCTCAGGAAAACAAACTCTAAATATGTTTTGATAATTTTCATCATTATTACATTTTTAGGAGGTGATGAGAGATTGAACCTATAATTACAATTGTGTAAAGAACTCCTGGTGAGGAAACCCACATAATTAATATACATCAGGAATTATCCTGCAAATATATCCATCATAGTCTCAAATACTATATATATATATATGTGTGTGTGTGTGTGTGTGTGTATGTATATGTGTGTATATACATATATATATATATATACACTCGCACACATATATTATTTTTATTTCTATCTATCTATCTATCTATCTATCTATCTATCTATCTATCTATCTATCTATCTATCTATCTATAGGTCTGAGTTCCCTTCTATAACCAGAAGGGAGCTCAGAAACCATCTTGTCTAACCCCTCATTTTACAGATCAGGAAACTAATGCAGCAAAACTTGCCCAAAGCAACATAAGTAGTGCCAGAGGTAGGGTGTGAAGCCAGGCAATAGTATTGTATAATTGCAGAAAAGGACTAATCCAAAAGGTGTCTGACATAGGGTTTGTACCTAGGTCTCCATGCCTCACATGAACCCACGTCTTCCAGTGGCTCTCTTGCCACTACACAGAATAATTTTAAAATGGTACAATACAGAATAATTTTACAATGGTACATAATTATAAAAATTACATTTTTCATTGAATTCATTAAAATAATTTCCTACTTAAATGAAATACTGTGGGCTGAGTTGAAATTTCTATGATTATTTTAAAATATGTTATACTACTTACAATCCATCATCTGTATTTCTAGTAGCTTTGCAAGAAGGTCTAACTTATGCAAAGTTAGCTATTGGTTAGTTTGCATACAAAGCTCAATATCAGTAGTCCTTTTGAACTACTTCCCAAGGATGAGGGTCTGGAAATGATTAACCATAGGTACTAGACTTCAGGAAGTCAATGCAAATGGTTTCCCTGGCAACAGAAATAGACCTGCAGGCAAAGATATATTTTAGGAGGGAAGCACTCAGGGTGAATATATTTGGTAACTTAAAAAATTAAAAGAAACATTAAATCCAACAAACTTCCCCATGTTTATCTGACTATAAATTGGTAGTATTTTCTTTCTAGTTACCAGAGGCTTCATTTTTGAGTTTAGCTGACCAGTATTATATAAGAAATGCTCATCTTAGATGGTCAGACTATAATAACCTACAATGGTGGTTCAGAGCATTAGCAAGGCAGATGAGCTGCACTTCTATTTGGAAAAAAAAACAACCCAGTATATCCAAATAACTGAGTTGAAAAGGACCCTATAGGCCATGTGTTTCAATTCCAACTTGACCAAGCATCACTTTCCTTCTATCCCCAATGAGCAATCATCTATCTTTTACTGGAAATCCTCTACTGAGGAGGAACACAATATGTCCTAATGCAGCCTACATCCTTTCACCCTTTTTACATCAAACCACATGCTTTTCTATTATTTCCACCCTTTGCTCTTCAATCTGTCATCTGTTGCCAGGTGGAAAAAGTTTAAAGATTATTAGAAGCCTTCAAATCTTTGAAGATATTTATCATGGTTCCTATGCCCAGATGTTTCCTTGGAGAGTCTCAGTGTGGACAGAATTACATCAATTAAAGCTCATAAATGTAGACGTTAGTCAGTGACATATCATTAGTTTTTCTTGACATACACAGCATGATGAGTGTCCTTAACTAAAATCTCTGAGGCAGAGGTCTCAAAATTGCTCTTTCCCTAAGACATCAGAAAGTACAATATTTCAGGTCAATCATTTAAAGGTCACTTAGTACATCTTCCCTCTCATTGTACAAAGATCCAGAGTGATTAAGTAATATCCTTAACATTACATACATGGAATACTTGGCAAACAAAGATTTGAACCCAGGTCTACTGATTCCAAACATTTTCTGTCTTCTTTCTATTGCATTCACTCTCAATTGTCTGTAATTTCTATTAAATGGTGGTAAATGGGAAGGGACTTAGAAAATATCATGTTAAATGTCCACATTTAGAGATGAAGAAACAGACAAGTCAAGAAATTGTCCCAAGGTCACAGAACAAATTATTCTGAGCATCTGGTTAGAAATCAAGCATCTTAAGTCTGAGACCAAAACTTTTTTTTTTTTTTTTTTTTGCAATGTATACTCTGCTGTCTTATTCTGACAGCCAATGAATAGGTAGTTTTAAGGATTGAGCCAGTGATTTAAGGAGCATAAGGAACTATCTCATGAAGAATCCCCTTCTTCCAAAACAGATTATCACTTTCTTTATAATGCATAGTATTAGAGATAAAATGAGAGAACAGAGGCTTCAGAGGAAGCTTAGGTATAATGTGAAAGGGTAAAAGGAGAACTAGGATCCCCACACAGCCACACAGAAAGATAAGGCATGGGCAGGTCATGATCTACACAGTTGTATCCTTATCCATCAAATAGGTGGAATTACAGAAGGAGAAATGAGCAGTGGTGCCAAATGCACCACTGCATCAGGAAGTTGAAGACAGAAAAGGCCACTCAATTAAAGGATTTATAAGTGTTCTTTGAATAAGCTACTTCAGTCAAATGATCCAAGAGAAGGAGGATTAAAGTTGATAGCATGGTTGCAAATGGCGCCATATGATGATGAGTTTCCTGATGTGACTACTTTTATATCTAGCTGTTATGAATTAAAAAAAAATCAGTGGTGCAAGAAGGTCAAGGGATTTGGAGGTCTTATTTGAAAACTATCTATCTATCTACACATACACATATATAGTGAGAGTGATAGTTATATATGGTTTTATTATATGTACATATATTTGTGTACATGTGTATAGATACATAGATAGGCATCTATACATATGTATATTTCCTTTAAGGGATTGCTATGACATATTCCATTTACATGCAATAGAATTACACTTTGGATAAATCATACCTCCTAAAGGATTTGTTGTTTAATATACCTGAATTGCTATTAAAGAGGACATGGTATAGTTATAAATCTTGTGCTTAGTGGAGAGAACAATGTGTTAGGATGTCTAGTCCCCACTCTATTGATCACTATTTCTGTGACCTTGGTCAAGTGACCCAACCTTTCTGGGGCTGTTTCCTCATCTGTGAATTGAATTTTGAACTAGATGGTATCTAAAGTACTTTTGAAATGTTATATTCAATGATTATATGAAAATTTCATCAATTTTTATTTATTTAGTATTTTATTTTACCCAATTACATATGAAAACCATTTGTAACTTTTTTTAAAATTTTGAGTTTGAAATTCTCTCCCTTCCTCCATTTACATCCCCCTCATTGAGAAGGTAAGCAATTCAGGGGCAGCTAGGTGGCATAGTGGATAGAGCACTGGCCCTGGATTCAGGAGAACCTGAGGTCAAATCGGCCTCAGACACTTAACACTTACTAGCTGTGTGACACTGAGCAAGTCGCTTAACCCCAATTGCCTCAAATTAAAAAAAAGAAAAAAAAGAAAAGAAAAAAGAGAAAGTAAGCAATTCAATTTAGGTTATACTTGTGTAGTCATGCAATAGACATTTCTATGCTATGAAAGAAAACACAGAACTAAAAAACTAACAAAAAACCTTACAAAAAATAAAGTGGAAAAAAAATGTGCTTCAATCTGTATTCAGACACCATCAGTTTTTTCTCTGGGTATGGATAGCATTTTTCATCATAAGTCCTTGCATCATTGTATTGCTGAGAATAGCTGTCATTCACAACTGACCATCTTACAATATTGCTGTTAGTTTGTACACAGTACATTTCCCTTTCTATCAACTCATGTAAGTCTTTCCAGGTTTTCTAAAAGCATTCTCCTCCTGCTCATCATTTCTTCTAGTAAAATAGTATTCCATCACAACCACATACCACAAATCTTTCAGGCATTTCCCAATTGATGGGCATCCCCTTAATTTCCTTTTTTTTTTTGCCCCCAGAAAAAGAGCTGCTATAAATACTTTTGTCCTTATAGGTCCTTTTCTTTTTTTCTTTCTTTTTTTTAAATTTCTTTTTGAATACAGACCTAGTAGTGGAATTGCTAGGTCAATGGCTATGCATGGTTTTATAGCTCTTTGGGTATAGTTCCAAATAGCTCCACAAAATCGTTTAATCAGTTCACAACTCCACTAATAATGCTTTAATGTCTTATTTTTTCCATATCCCCTCCAACATTTTAATTTTTCCTTTTCTATCCTGTTATCCAATCTAATAGTAATGAGCTAGTACCTAAGAATTATTTTAATTTGCATTTCTTCAATCAATAGTGCTTTAGAGCATTTTTTTAATACGACTATAGATAGCTTTGATTACTTCATCTGAAAACTGTTAATATCTTTTGATCATTTATCAATTGGGGAAAACCTCTTATTCTTTTTTTTTTAAATTGACACAGTTCATTGTAATTTGAGAAATGAATACTTTATTAGAGAAACGTGCTTCAATTTTTTTCACAGTTATGATCACTAACTGTATTTCCCTCCATCCTTGAAAATTATATCCATTACATATTATAAGAAGAATCTATTTCTTTTAGTAAATGCCACCCCTATCTTGGGGCAAATGACAGTAATTTGTAGTCCTATATTTACTTCTAGCTCTGAGACACTTGGGAGGTAAGGATAGGTGGGGTCACAAGACAAATTCCCATAAGGTAAAACTTAATGCCTTGCTTCTGTGAAGTAAGGATTGCTATGCAATGGGCTTCTACAACATATGAAAATAAATATTAAAAACCAAGCCCCTAACCTCTTCTGATCTTCATAGAGAAAGAAAGCCTTGGGGCCCCAGGTGCTGCCTATTAACAATAAAATGGCCAGCCAAGGCTATTTTCTTATGTATAACAACTATTAAATAACAAAACTATACTGTATGTTCCAAAAATGTTAATGCTATTTTAACCTTTCTTGAGTAGATAAGTTGTACAACAGATAGTGCTTTGGATTTGGAATGAGGAAGGTGTAAATTCAAATCTAGCCTCAGAAACTTGCTGTGTGACCCTGCACAAATCACTTAACCTCTGCTTTAGTTTTTTTTTTTTTGTTTGTTTTTGTTTTGTTTTGTTTTTGTATTTTTTAAACCATAAAATGGTGATAATAATAGCATATACCTGATAGGGGTATTGTGAAGAGTAAATGAGAGAACATTCATAAAATAATCATCACAGTGCCTAACAAAGAGCAAACATTTAATTTTTGTTATTCTTTTCACCATTTTAATCTCTAAAACTATACTTAAGACATTTTTGAAATATTCATTGCATGAATAGTTATGAAGATAAGGCAGGGAGGATATATATACTAGATAGATTATTTGATAATGACATTTATAAGAAGCATATAAGAGCTTAGAAATTTCCAAAAGATGCAGTTTGAAGAGGATGGGAATGTTGTATGAAGTCTAGTTCAAAAAGACACAGTTTAGGGGCAGCTAGGTGGCACAGTTGATAGAGCACTGGCCCTGGATTCAGGAGTAGATGAGTTCAAATCTGGCCTCAGACACTTGACACTTACTAGTTATGTAACCCTGGGCAAGTAACTTAACCCCCATTGTGTCACCAAAATATATATATAAAAAAAAAGATACAGTTTGGAGCTAGAAGATAAAGCAATGGAAGGAGGAGGGGAAAAATAGGAAGATTTTTTTTTTATGTCATCTTTGGTACTAGTGCTCCCAGAAGAAATATTTGAAAGAGGTATCCCTGGGGGGCAGTGCCAAGATGGTGGAGGAAAGACATTAAATATACAGAGCTCCTGACACAGTCACATCCAAAACAGCAACAAAGTAACCCTGGGGCAGAAAAACCCATAAAAAGATAGGCTGAGATTTTTTCCAACCAAAGACAGATTAAAGGGGGCCATGATGAGCTGCAAGCAGAATTGAAACCCGTGATTGCACCAACCCAGACCCCAGGCATGCTACACCAGAGGAAGTTACCCCCAAGCCTCTGAATCAGCTGCAGCACCACCTTCTTCTGGAACTAAGCTTATGGTCAAGTGAGAGGGCTGAATGGCTGGCCAGGGGGAAATACAGTGATGTCTGAAGGACCTAAGGAAGAATTTGGCTATCCCACCCCAGCAGGGAACCAGGAACAAATCTTGTGTGGTGGGAGGTCCAGGTGGGAGAGGGGCACAGACTTGTTGGAGCTAAGAACCACCACAGCACTCTGCTGGCTGGTAAATTAACAAGTTGGCTTGAGGTTGTCTTCAGACCAGAGAACAGGACAGGAAAAAGAAAAACCTGCCCTACCTCAAACAAAAACACCTGGGACCCTCTGACGCTTGGGACAGTGTAGCTTGGAAGTAGGACCCCACTGGAAGAGGAAGTAAAAAGTCAAGGAAAATAAAGAAAGATGAGCAAGCAAAGAAAGTTGAGAACTATAGAAAGTTTCTTTAGCAAGAAGGAAGATTGAGGTGCACCCTCAGAAGAGGATAGCAACCTCAGGGCCCCTATAGCCAATGCTTCCAAGAAAAATATGAATTGGTCTCTAGCCATGGAGGTGCTCAAAAGGGACTTTGAAGAGAAAGTAGGAGAGATAGAAGGAAGATTTAGAGAGGTGGAAGAAAGAAAGGAAAGAGAAATGAGAGTGATGCAGGAGAGTTGTGAGAAAAAAGTGAACAGATTGAAAAGGCAAATGGAAAGGATACAAAAGCTCTCTGAAGAAAATAATTGCCTAAGAATTAGGATTGAACAAATAGAAGCTATTGACTTTATGAGAAACCAAGCCAAGTAAAGCAAATCCAAATGAATTTTTAAAATAGAGGGCAATATGAAATATCTCCTTGGAAAAACAGCTGACCTCAACAATAGAGGAAAATAGAGGAGGAAAGGGTGATAAAAGGGAAGGCAGAGCAGGGGAGGGAGCAGTCAGAAGCAAAACACTTTTGAGGAGGAATAGGGTAAAATAAGATAGAAAATAGAATAAATATCATGGAAAGGGAATAAGATGGAGGGAAACAATTATGATGATTGATTATAATGGTAACGTATGGTGCCTATTTTGCTGGGCTATTGTGAAGAAAATTCTTTGTCAAGGTTAAGGTACTATATAAAAGTTATGATGTACAGGATGCTATCAAAAAAACTTGGAGGGGCAGCTAGATGGCACAGTGGATAGAGCACTGGCCCTGGAGTCAGGAGGACCTGAGTTCAAATCTGGCCTCAGACACTTAACACTTACTAGCTGTGTGACCCTGGGTAAGTCATTTAACCCCAATTGCCTCAAAGAAAAATAAAAACCTGAAAGACCCACATGAACTGAAGCAGAGTGAAATGTACTATATAAAAATAACAGCAGTACTATAAAATGAACTGCCAGGAAGCATGTGGTTATTTTCAGCAATGCAATGATCCAATATAACTCTTAAGGACTTATGAAAATTGCAATCCATCTATAGAGAAAGAACTGATGGCATCTGAAAACATATTGAAGTGCATTTTTTTGACAATTCCTTAATCTAAAGTTTTGTTTTTATCTGTTTTCTCTCACAACCTAGCTAATATGGAGATGTTTTCCATGACTACTCATGTATAACTTATATTGAATTGCTTGAGTTCTTGGGGGTGGGGGGTGGGAAGGGAGGGAGGGAAAGAAGTTGGAACACAAAACTTTTAAAAATTAATGTCAAAATTTATTTTTACATTTAATTTGGAAAATAAAATTCTAAACAGAAAAAAAAGGTATCCCTCCTTCTCAATATGCTCCCACATCCACACATGTACATACTCAGAGTACTGAGGACCAATAATATTTCTCCATTGCTTCATCTTCTCTGTATCTTGATGTACCATCATCTAAGTTTTAAGTCATTAACACCTCTTTCTCATTCACTAGACTTCAGTGCCATCCTAAGAAGCAACATTATGATGACAGTTGAATTAATTCATGCCTAGTGGCTTGAAAGACGAGAATTTCAATATGGCTGGAGGTAGGATCTATCAAGTCAGAGAAAGAAGCATTTATTAATTTCCTACTATATGCCAGTCTCTGTGTTAAACAGTGACACTTTGATTTAATTTGTTATTTATGTAGCATTTTTTTAAGTAAACAATTATTTTTAAATGATTTCCTCTGGCCTACTATGACTTAGCTGGGGAGATTCTATAGACATGGAGACTTGAAAGAAGTGATGTGAAGTAGATGATTGACCCTTGAGTGCTAACTACTTAGAAGTAGCCACTAGGGTGTCACTTTAGGATATTAGTGCTTGTCATGTTTAACCTTTTGCCTCTTCCTCAGGAAAGAGAGTTCTATACCATGTGTGCACTGACTTTGAGGTCCAAGTCTCTAGCTTCAAATCTTTTATCCTTTACTCATTATCTGTGTGATATTGGGCAAATTACTTAATCTCTAAGCTTCTCCGCATCTGTGAAATGAGAGTATTGGACAAGATAATCACAGGTAACTTCAACCTCTAAATATGCAATTCTATGGTCATAGAGACCCTTGAACAAGGTCAATGAATGCTAGCAATGATCTTCTACTTGCTGATTATCAAGTAGGTATTTTCTGTCTCAATCATGACTGTTATGTCTTTTCACATTATATCTGCTTCTATTATAGAATATGAATTCATACAAGGCAAAATAAGAGACATATATGATGAGAAGGCATAGATTGGGGGCAATCTGTACTTTTGGAAGTATCATTTAAGTAAAGTAACAAAAAGACCTATTAAAGAACCCAAGATAAATGCCATGATTTCATTTTAATATCTATTTAAGGCAGATACCAGCACACAGACACTGGTTATTTATACATCTATGTTCATCGATGGTGAAGATCATATTAAAATAATAATGGTTCTAAATAAGTTACTGAGTTGAACTGAACTGAATTTAATACAAATGAAGTGTATAGAAATGCTAGAGAAGAAAAGAACAGTGCTAATAACAACAACAAATATTCATATAAGGATTTGAAGTTTTCAAAATATTTATATATACTATCTCATTAGACACTAACAATCATTTGAAGAAGTTATTAATATCAATAGCCTTCTAACATAGGTCTTCTATTTAACTCAAAGAAAGTTACAAGGAAAATAGCTACCATGTATTTGTGAATGTCATTGAAAGATCCCGATATAGACATGTGATATGCTCACATAGCAAAAGAGGTACTATTAATGATAAAAATGTGCAAAATCCTTACATATCACTTACTCTTATTCACTGTTTCAAACTAAAACCTATTAAACACAGGTGGCATTTTATAAAATACTTGGTTAAAGATAAAATATAGCTGCAATTTCTACTTAGAGTTTTCATGAATAATGTTTCTAGGTAAAAACAATAGGGGAACTATTCAACACAGGTAACTAGAATTTTACTACAATTTCACTAAATGAATCCTTTGGATTTGGTAATATTATGTAAGAACAAAAAGTTT
Organism: Dromiciops gliroides; assembly: GCF_019393635.1. NCBI lineage: Eukaryota > Metazoa > Chordata > Mammalia > Microbiotheria > Microbiotheriidae > Dromiciops > Dromiciops gliroides. The sequence goes on along the minus strand of NC_057861.1, from coordinate 690,848,963 downwards.
AATGGTTGGGTCTCTTTGTGAAAAAATCAAATTTAAGTTAACTAAGTGTATCTGATTCACATTAGTTTCATAACTCTATCTATACCTCCTAGTCCCTGTCAATGAGCATCTAATATAATTTTATAGGCAAAAACTTTAGTATGGGGAGGATGATTTCCTCCCACTGTTAAAAATACTTTTGAATTTGAAGATATTATCCAATGATGGCAATTAGATTGGTAAACATTTCATTAAAAAAAAAAGTTACCAGTAGGAGGTATGTTTAATTCCTACTGACCTTTGATTATTTAGTCCAATGACATGACATTGTCACTTCTTTGAATAACACTAAGCTTCTCCTAGAAAAAAAAATAATCTCTTTAACATCAATTATCTTTATGGCAATGTTATGTGAGGGAATCATGGAATACTACTGACTCAGAAGAATTCAAGTTGAGGCTCATCCAAAGAGCAATAGAGATGCACCTAGTAAACACACAAATCAGGAATTTTGAAGGAAAAGTATGGCATGGAAGAAAAGTAGACCAGTAAAAATAATGATAGGTTAGTCACATGATGAACACAATGTACCACAGATGTGATTAGTTTATATTTTCCAATATTATTGATGAAATGGTAGAATAATGAAAGGAAAAGCCACCATAAGTTGGGTGGTCTCTCTTTTTCGAACTTGTGGGAGGGCATAAATATGAGTTATAGAATATGGGCAGGAACTGATAGCTTGCAAGCCATTAATGAGACCACACTGGAGAAAAACAAAAGATAATCTTATGCCCCAATTTTCCTATACTCAAGGCAAACTTATGTATTTAATGATTCTCAGATAATGCATATTTCTGCCTATTTTCTTTTGTTTATATGTTATTCATACCCTCCAAACATACATACACACACAAAATTACATGCATTCTCCTTCTCTTCAATTATCTGAATTCTCTCTGCATTAAAATCTTAGTCCAATGCTTCATCTTGATTTGGAAGTCATTCTGTGTTGTAAAGGCCATGACACTGAACTACATACTACCAAAATGGAATGTCTTTGAGTCTGGACCTAGACATTTAATGTGTATTTCTTATCTAAGGACCAATCTAGTCAAGTTTATTGAGGCTCATCACTAGATAGGCCATTTAGGCATCATGTTCTCCCGTCAATTTTAATAAACTCCTTTGATAATTCAGATCACAACCAGTCATTCCTGCTCATACTTTGCTATCTTTGTTGATATCTTCTATAAGTTCACTGCTATGCATCCACCCAAAGTTTGCAGACAGTATGATGATTGAGATGATTATGATTATAATCATGATTGTGTTGATGATTTTCCCCACAGAAACTCTTTAAGCTCTCTAATACTATATAGGGGAATATTTTGCAATTTTTATCAATGGAGGGAATAACAACACCGACTAAGTTAAATATTCTTAAAATATTGAAGTACATGGTACCATATATTTTATTTACATTCATATATGTCTATAGCTTATAACGCATGAATCATAGAATTACAAGTAGAAGAGACCTTCGATATTGTGCCATAAAGTTAAATTTATAACTTCCTTGAAAAAAAGTACTACTAGGAATTGGTTCCTTCTTGTAAGAACCATCACCTTAGCAGCTTCTCTTGAGAATAATAGACGTTCTTTTTTTTTTTTTTTTTTTTTTTTTTGCACAGATAGTCCATTTGAATATTTGGGATGGAGATGTCTCTGGTTTTGCATAGTTCCTGTTTTCTTTTTGCTACTGTGATTCTGCTTTGCTCATGGAGTACAGCACCTTTTTTATTCTGTCAAGCAATACTGGATTGTCCTATACAAGAGTATCCCATATCTCATGATCAACACATAAGTTTTTCCAAGAGACCTTGAAAGTGTCTTAGTACCACTTCTTCTGACTGCCTTTTGAGTGCTTGTCTTGTGTGAGTTCCCATACATTAGTCTTTTAGGTAAACTCAGAATTGTACTCTCTGCAGTAGATTTTGAATGACTGCTAGTTCAGCTTGAGAGGAGACCTCAGTGTCTGGTACTATATCTTGCCAGGTGATCAGAATCTTCCTAAGACAATTCAAGTGGAAGTGGTTCAGTTTTCTGGCATGGAGCCGATAGACTGTCCAGATTTCACAGGCATACAACAGTGAAGGCAGCATAAGGTGTCTGTAGACCCATTATTTTGTGGATCTATGTATTTGCTTTGAGAATGCGAGACTACTTATTGGTGTTAAGTTCTGTCACTCATATTTGTGACAACAGCATATCTGAAGGTGGCCACAAAATGTAAGGAGACTTCCCTGGTACCAACATCTCCATGCCTGTTTGCCAACCATCTTACCATCATGACTCTAATTGTGAACAAGGAATCATCATTGTTGATGTTGAGAGAGTTCACCATGGCATAACTAGCAGAGTTCATGGCCCAATCTAACCCCTCTTCAAGATAAATTGGACTATAACTGCTGATTATGTATGCTTTGAATTTCACATCTTTGAAACACCATCCTTGCCAGATCATGAAAATGACTGTCCCTTCCTTCCACTCTATAGAAACTTTCAGATCCTCATCTCCCAATAGATAAAAAGATAAAGACACATGGATGATGGTGAGGCAAATTATGTGGGCTATAGCACTAGTCATTAACTGTGTGACCTGAAGAAATCCCTTCATCTCTCTGGGTTTTACTTTCTTTATCTCTAAACTGAGAGGATTGGATTAAATGATCTCTAAGGTCACTTCTTACTCTGAGATTCTGAAAGACCCCATGAGCCTCTTTGATGCTCATACTCTGCATGGACTTACAGTCACTATCATCACTCCCTGGAGTAGAATAGAATATATGATTTTGAAACTGTGTTAGAAACAATATGAAGCATAGTCACCAGGTCTCCTTCTGGAGTCCTAAATCACAAATACTGAGATAATAACTCTTTGCCAGCATATTTTATAATATTTAGCCACTAAAACCTATAGTCAAAAAAAGTTATTTTTTGCAACTTCATGTTACCTAAGTTGATACATTTGAATAATTTTATGAAAAAGGTTCATATTTAGTAAAATACGGTTTTTAGCTGTTTTAACTAACTGAAGCCTCATGAAATAAAAAAAAGCAACATAATCAATGCTTTTGAAATTCCTAAACAAATCTAGATGACAGCCATAAAAGTTGTGTACCTAATTTATTCTATACAATGTTGAAAAGCTAGCCCCACATTGGCACTTATGATTATTTAATGTCATCCTACTAAGATAACATAGCTCGGAGAATCACCTTTTATTAACAAAGTGCTCTCAGAACTGACACAAAATTAGATGAGTGGCAAAGAAATTGGTCACAGGTCTTACAGCTGTCATTCCTTTTCATTGAATTTCTTAGTAAGCCTTGAATGTTTGTGTTCATTAATTTCATGCCAGTGTCACAGCAGGTAAAATGATCACAAACAATCAGTAAAGTATTTCAGGAATATATAAGAGAAATTACAAATATCTTTTAAAATCAAGCTTCCCAATTCTTTGAAAAGGAATAAAATTAAGATGGGCACTTTCTAATTTTTTTCTATAGTGGAAATATCATAATATTCCCATTTATACAGTGCTCCAAGGGTTATATAATGTTTTCATAAGGCTCAGTGACCTAGAAGGAATCCTAGACATCCATTAGTTGAAAAAACTCATTTTATAAGTGACAAAGCTGAGATCCAGAAAAGTTAAAAGACTTTTCTTATGTCATATAAGCAGTGAGCTTGGCATGGTTTTGATCTAATGTTCTCTGATTCCAACAACCTGATCTCTATGCTTTCTTTTTTTCTTTCTCTTGACAAGATTTTTAAAAAAACCTTTTGTTATTCTTTAATATTTATCATTGCCCTCAGGTCATTTTAGTATACTTAACCTGTGTCACTCTTTGGCCTTTATCCATATATACCTTGCCTGGCTTCAATCTGATACATATATGTGTATGTATATGTATATATATAATTTTGAAATCTGTTCATTTCTTATTTTGTTTGATATTAAACACAAATAGATATGTGATATGTATGTATATGTATGCATACATATTATTTCTAAGTCTATCCCTCCCCAGAAGCCCTCTTTTATAACAAAGATTTCAAAAGACAACATAACAAATAAAAAAACATTTTAGCAAACTAACATATTTTCTATGTTTCATACTTATCTAATATTTATGCCCATAGACTCTAATCTCATAAACGAAAGGAGAGACATATATTTTCACAGCTCTTCTGAGGGTCCACCTTGGTCATTAAATAATATTATTTAGGTTTTTGCTTTGTTTTGTTTTGTTTTTCCTTTGGTCTTTTCAGTACATCAATTATACTGCTATAATCATTTTCTATATTATTTTCTTGGCACTGCTTACTACACTTTGAATTAATTCATATGAATTCCAATATTTCTCTAAATTCTTCAGAATTTATATTTCCTTATCACACATTGTCATGTAATATTCTATTACATGTACAAATACACATACATATATGTGTATTTGATCAATGAATTTAATATGCATTCCAATTAGGAGGCTGTACTTAGCATCAGGAAGACCTGAGTTCAAATCCTACCTCAGGTATATACTAACTATATAACTCTGGAAAAGTCATTTAATTTTTTTTTTACTCCAGTATTCTCATCCGTAAAATGGTGATTATAATATTTATCCCAGAGGATTATTATGAGGAATAAAAGGAAAAAAATATGTTAAATGTTTTACAAACTTCAAAGTATGATATAACATCTAATTATTATCATTATTATTAAGGATCTATTATGTGTAGGATGCTTTAAGGCACCAGGGATACAAATTCAAAAATGAAACAAATTGATCTCTTTGGGTAGTTACTTTTTCTTCCTCAACAGACCTTTCTGAGTGTAAGTTTCAGTGAATTGCTTCAGAATTTCATTCTTGATGTATTATCAGAATTCTTGAATTGATTTGAGGTATATCATTTTTGGCTATGGTAAAATGACTATCTTTTCTTTAAACCCTTTGAAATGCAATCTCCCCAATCTAGATGCATACCTAACTATTACTAACTTTGTTCTCTTTCTCCAGTGTGAATTCTAAGATAGATTATTAACTTCCCCCAAGGCTCTAATCACTAATATTTTAATAGGAACTGGAAATAATAATTTATATATGAAGTGGTATGGTATAATGAAAAACATGCTGGATCTAGAGTCAGAGGATCAGGGTTCAAATATCAGATTTATTGATTACTACTTTTGTTAAACTTGTATCTTATTCTTATCCCCTTAACCACTGTCCTTTTCTCCTTCTAGTCAGTATAGTATGTATATTTATAAGTAACAACATCTAGAAGAAAGATGGTGAAGAGAGACCCAGGAGTCACATAATAACTGTTCCAAACATCAAAGGAGCACAATTTGCATGCCATCATATATTCACCAAAAAATTATACCTTTAGATTATCTGTTAAATTGGGGAAGCCATCTGTGGTAAATAATGGAATTTGGCAGACATCCAGGGGTTCAACTTGATTGACTTAGTAGTGTTTAAATTGCATGTGAATGAAAAACTACTAAGTACCCATTTAAAGATTATTAGATTTGAGCCACACCTGGCCCACCCTGTTAGAACTAGTTCAACTTGGCCAACACTGAGAAGGAGTGTCCTCAGAGGCTGTGGACTGTGTCATAAACAGGGAACCAGTCTCAGCAACATAACTTGAAGGACCTCCCTTTTGGGTGAGGCAGGAAAAGGTAGAAAAAGGGACCCCAACAGGAAGTGGCTCTTTCTCTCTCTCTGGCCATGGAGGAGCTTTCAGAGCAGATTGGAGACAGGCTGAACAGATGACTCCCATAGAAATTACAGACTCCTGGTGGTGAGTTAATAAAACCAGCTCTCTAAATTAGCTGAGCTGTAAGCGAGTTTGGATTTTGAGACAGCCTTTGCTAGAACCTGGGAGATTATCAATTTTCCTCTTTCTCTATTACCTTGTCCTTGACTTTTGTTTTGTTTTGTTTTTTGGTGAGGCAATGAGGGTCAAGTGACTTGCCCAGGCTCACACAGCTAATAAGTGTCAAGTGTCTGAGGCTGGATTTGAACTCAAGTCATCCTAAATCCAGGGTCAGTTCTTTATCCACTGGGCCACCTAGCTGATTTGTTTATGGAAAAGAGGCTGTTAAGCTCTTTTCTTATTAGGCTGGGAGAAATAACTAAAAAGGTAGTTCAGAGGGGAGGAAGCTTTGGAACTAGAGGTCCCTCATTATTTTCTGAACCCCAGTATTACAGTGAGCTGCCCAATTAACTCTCCCCATATTAAATTTGAACCCTACACATCTAAGCCTTGCTGTCAGGGCCCTTTTGTACTACAACATGTAAACCTTAAACATCTCTTGTAAGACCAGCAGAACACCAAATAGTGCTGACAATTTTGAGATGACATGACTGCGTTAAGTTTAAAGTCCTGACAATTTTGAGATGATATGAATTTGTTAATAAACTAATCTCAAGGTGAAACTGATAAGAGTGGTTCTATCCTTCAAAATAACCTTATAAAAATGAGACCCCAGACTCTTGATGCTTGAGCACTCTTCCCTTTCCATCTGAGTATATGCTGCCAAGCAGTCTCAGCTCTAATCCATAGTCATATAACTGATTGTCTGTGACTTTCTCTCTCCCCATTGTCTTCCCCATGCTGGCTGCTTTCCTCCATGACCCATCCCTAATTCCATGCCATCCTTCTTTGTTCTCTCCTCCCCCTGAGAATTTTGCACTGTTTGTCTCTGTACTTTCTGTGCTATTTTCCCCTGAACCCTCCATGCCTAATTAAAATATGTTTGTAGCCTCATTTCCAACGCCAACATAGTATTTCCCAGTAAGTACCCAAAGAATCAGGCCTGCTTTTCCCCATTACATAATTTCATAAATTAATTGGAAATCCATACCTGTGAGACCTTGGTTGGGAAGATTATTGAACATCTCTGGGCTTCAGTTATATATCTGTAAATAAAGGAGTTGTGCTCAATAATTTCTAAGATGCATTAAAACTCTGAATGTAACCAGCTATTTCATTTTTATTGGGTAGAGTCATGCATAAAGAAAAAATGTTGCTTATTTTGTCATTTCCTCCTACCTTTTAAAAAGCAACCTTATTACTAGGATTTATGAGATATTTTGTTTATGAAAAATGGAAAACTCTATCTATTAAAAGTCTAGATATTTGAAATCTCCCATGGATATACTTCTATGCTAGATTGGTGAATTATTTTTTTAATGGATCAAAAATAAACATAATCATTGTTGATTCCTTTTGGCTGATTAGTCTATAATTGCGAAGACAATATTGCTGTAGTGTTTTTTTTTTCTTTCCTTGTTTTTCTTCCAGCTATACTCCATCATTCTTCTTCTTCTAGGTACTAAATTTCCACATGTAAATATATCTTCTTAATATAAGGTGATACTGCCATACCCCTTTTATTCTTTGTTTTGTTTTGTTTTATACTGGATATATTCATGGCTTTATTCAAGTTATAAGCCATATTCATCAAGTCTCAGGAGCATTGTTTATGATAAATTCATCTACTTGTAAAAAAATCTGTCCAATTAACATTGATTATATTACTGATATTTTATGTATTTTTGTATAGACATCAGAAACCATAAGTTTTGCAGTTGGATTATTTTTTGGTTGCTGTTATTGAAATTGTCTTATAGGGGACTTGTCTTTTCTGATGAAAATTTCCCCCTATTGTTGTGCCTGTTTAGCTCCATTATATTTGGGAGCAGTTCTTCTGCCCTTTCTCCACCTTAAGAATTTAAACTCAACTCCATTAAGACCATAAAAATTTAAAAGAATATTATCTATTTGCCTGGAATTTGTTAGGTATATTCTTTCCCCCAGCAAATCATTCAGAATCCAAATCTCATTCTTAACATCTTCTTAGCAAGTCAACCATTTCCCAAATTTGCCTTTCCTCTTTGAAATATCCACCTGAAGTTGATAATAATAATTAAAATACCATCTGTATCCTGAGGTATTTGTATCCTTCCCCAGAATTTTTAGTAAATATTTTTTACATTATTTCTGGTGACATCATTTGTCACCATGTCAATAAATAATTTAATGGGAATGTTTTACATAAAGGTATAAATGCAAATGTACAGTTGGTATTGAGTTTGAAAAACCTCTGACAGTATACTATATTTATATTATATAGATAGCATATGTTCTTGTTTTTAATGTATTATAAATATGTCCATTTGCATGCCCCAGTCTTGACAATAATAAATTACTATTTTTCTCTTTTTGAATATATCAGAATCAAAAGAACTTTTTTTATTTTTTTTTGCTTTTACATATAGGCTCATATTATCAGTTTGAGGATCATAGCAGTTGATTCTATTTCAGGAGGTAGAGTACTGTACCCCCTATAGCAATTTGAATTACATAAGAATCATATGATATGTTATGTACAGGCAACCACAATGTAATGGATAGCTGATTTTAACATCAGGAATACCTGCAATCAAGTTCTGCCTCAAAGAGATATTGGTTGGGTGACCCTAGACATGTCACTTAACCTCTCAGTGCTGTAGGCTACTCTTTAAGACTACAAATTGCAGGGAAGGTGCTGACATAGAATAGTAGAAGGACTTTCCTCCTTCTCCAGGAGTGCCCTATATCAATTAAATGCCTAATCAAATCCTTAATCTCATTATAAAAAATGTTATATATAAACAAACACTGTCTTCTCTCGTCTTTCTGTCTTCTCTCGTCTTTCTGTCTTCTCTGTGTCATATTTTTTACTTTCCAAATTCTTAGTACAGATGTAGGCTTTTCTGTCTCTTCACATTCCCCTGACCCAATAGAATCTATCTTTATCTCAGTCTCAATCTCAATCTCTCTCTCTAATATATGTATATATGTGTGTGTGTATGTGTATGCATATATATTTTTTTCTTTGAAATAATCATGTTCTGTTCTCTGTATGATGTGCTGAAGAGAGAAGCCCTTTCAGCTTCTCTACTGGTAGAGAAATAAACACATTTTATGCATTAGTAGCTGTTACTTGGCACTTGAACAAAAGTCAAGAATAACAAATCTTTAGGCCACAGCAAAATTCTTCTTATTGAAAAAAATGGTCACCAATTTTCTGTCATTCCTATAGGTCACTTCCATAGCTAACTTTTTTTTTTCTTGACTGGGCCTTAGTTATGATGAATCTCTGAATGAGACTAAATATACTGGACTCCTCTCCTGATAGGATGTTCCCTTTCTCTGTTGCTTTTGATCTAAAATTATGCAATTCTTTCTGAATTCTAAATACTAAGGGAGACTGCCTTAAGTTGTTTTCTGGGTGAGATCTTAAAAAGAAAATCCCTTCCAGCCACTGCCCACTTCTTTCTTTTTTTTTTTTTTTTTTTTTTTTTTTAGTGAGGCAATTGGGGTTAAGTGACTTGCCCAGGGTCACACAGCTAGTAAGTGTTAAGTGTCTAAGGCTGGATTTGAACTCAGGTACTCCTGACTCCAGGGCCGGTGCTCTATCCACTGTGCCATCTAGCTGCCCCACACTGCCCACTTCTTTCTACCACTCTTCTCCTTTCTTTGCTGATAAGACTTCAGACACCTCCCATCTTGCCACTTCAGTGCTTTGATGTGCCTTAAAACTATACATTTCTATTTCATCAGTCTATGTTCTCCCTCTGGCGATACAGAACACAGGCTTTCCATGTGTTCTCATCCAATGAGATCCTTGTCTTTATCCTTCCCTAAAATCCTCCACCCACTCTGCTGGAAACGTTTCTTTCATTCTTTTAACATCTAAGAGGAGGTGGTTCTGTGTTGAGTTTTTTTTTTTTTCTCACTTTCACCACATGCCTGACCCCCCTGAATACTTATGTCCATGTGGACTAGCACAGATAACTCATTGGGGATACATTCCTTTCCTACTCCAGTATCACAAAGGAGACACATTTTCATTTGTGTGGATACTCCATTTTTTTATATCACAGATTGCAATAGCTCCAAATCTCAGTAAATAGTTTTATATTTGTTCTCCCCCTAAACAGTTCATGTGTGTATAACACACACTTAAATGTTACATATTTCATATTATAGATCACATAATATATGTGTGTGTATGTTTGTATATATTTATATTTATGTGTGTGTATGTATTTATGTACTAATTACATGATTTGGTAAAATTATAGAATATTCAAAGCACACAAGTCAATAGAAAATATATATCTGAACAGCCACATTTTATAGATGAGGAAAGCAAAAATGGTTGAGTTTCTAAGAACGCATGGTTAATATCTTTTTCTTTCTTTTTTTTTTTTGCAGGGCAATGAGGGTTAAGTGACTTGCTGCGGGTCACACACAGCTAGTAAGTGTCAAGTGTCTGAGACTGGATTTGAACTCAGATCCTCCTGAATCCAAGGCCAGTGTATTATCCACTGTACCACCTAGCTGCCCTCAGCACATTCTTAATTTCTATGGGTGGTGGGACCTGAGCTCTGACTCATGGATCAGTTTGCCCCTTTTCCTTGACTCTCTGATTTTTAAAAATCTCCTTTCTTCTCTATTTTCTTCCCTCTAGATCTTTTGGTTGGTGCTAAGAAGGAGAGCGTGGGTGGAATGTTTCAGGTTTTTTTTTTGGGGGGGGGGTTGTGTTTTTTGATGGTTTTGTTTGTTAGTTTTCTGCTAAGGGGATTTGAGCCAATCAGTCTTGGTTGGCTTCTTTCTCTTTTTGTTCCTGTTAATCTTCATTTTTTTTTATGAGATATTTTATTTTTTCCATTACATGTAAAGATAGTTCTCAACTTTTGTTTATACATGCTTTACAATTTCAGATTTTTCTCCCTCCCTCCCCTCCCTCCGCCCTCCCCTAGATAGCAGGTAATCTGATATAGGTTATATCTATATATCTCTATACATATACATATAGATATATATATATACACACACACATATATATATATATATACACATAATAACATTAATCCTATTTCTGCATTAATCCTGTTACAAGAGAAAGAATCAGAGCAGTGATGCAAAACCTCAAAATAGAAAAAAAAAACAACAGCACCCCAAACAAAAGAAATAATATGGTTCAATCAGCATCTATACTCCTCAGTTCTTTCTTTCTTTTTTTTTTTCTTGGATTTGGAGATCCTCTTCTATCATGAGTTCCCTGGAACTCTTCTGTACCACTGCATTGGCGAGAAGAATATAGTCCATCACAGTAGGTCAACACTCAATGTTGATGATACTGTGTACAATGTTCTTCTGGTTCTGCTCATCTCACTCATCATCAGCTCACGTAAGACCCTCCAGGTTTCTCTGAACTCTTCCTGCTCATCATTTCTTACAGCACAATAGTATTCCATTGTATTCATATACCACAACTTGTCCAGCCATTCCCCAATTGATGGGCACCCCCTCAACTTCCAATTCCTTGCTACCACGTAAAGAGCAGCTATAAATATTTTTGTACATGTGGGTCCCTTTCGCCCTTCCATGATTTCTTTGGGCAAAAGACCTAAAAGTGGGATTGCTGGGTCAAAGGGTATGCACAGCTTTATCGCCCTTTGGGCATAATTCCAAATTGCTCTCCATAATGGTTGGATCAGCTCACAGCTCCACCAACAATGCATTAGTGTTCCAATTTTCCCACAGCCTCTCCAACATTTATTATCTTCCTTTTTTGTCATTTTAGCCAATCTGATAGATGTCAGGTGGTACCTCAGAGTTGTTTTAATTTGCATCTCTCTAATCATTAGAGATTTAGAGCATTTTTTCATATGGGAATAGATAGCTTTGGTTTCTTCATCAGAAAACTGCCTGTTCATATCCTTTGACCATTTCTCAATTGGGGAATGACTTGGATTCTTATAAATTTGATTTAATTCCCTATATATTTTAGAGATGAGGCCTTTATCAGAAGCACTGGCCTCAAAAATTGTTTCCCAGCTTTCTGCCTCCCTTCCAATTTTGGATGCATTGCTTCTGTTTGTACAAAAATTTTTTAATTGAATATAATCAAAATCATCCACTTTGCATTTTATAATATACTCTATCTCATGTTTGGTCAAAAACTGTTATCCTTTCCAAAGATCTGATAGGTACACTATTCCTTTCTCTCCTAATTTACCTATGGTATCACCTCTTATGTCTAAATCATGTATCCATTTTGACCTTATTTTAGTATAAGGTGTAAGATGTTGGTCTATGCCTAATTTCTGCCATACTATCTTCCAGTTTTCCCAGCAGTTTTTGTCAAATACTGAGTTCCTATCCCAGAAGCTGGAGTCTTTGGGTTTATCAAACACTACATTACTAGTGTCACTTACTACTGCATTTCCTGAGCCTAGCCTATTCCATTGATCTACCACTCTATTTTTTAGCCAGTACCAGATAGTTTTGATGACTGCCGCTTTATAGTAAAGCTCCAGGTTTGGTACCGCTAACCCACCTTCCTGTGAATTTTTTTTCATTATTTCCCTGGATATTATTGATTTTTTGTTTTTCCAGATGAATTTTGTTATTATTTTATCTAGCTCTATAAAAAAATTTTTAGGTAGCCTGATTGTTATGGCACTGAATAAGTAAATTAATTTAGGCAGTATTGTCATTTTTACTATATTAGCTCTGCCTATCCATGAGCAATTGATATCTTTCCAATTATTTAGATCTGATTTGATTTGTGTGAAGAGTGTTTGGTAGTTGTGTTCATAGAGTTCCTGGGTTTGTCTTGGCAAGTAGACTCCCAAGTATTTTATATTACCTGCCGTTACTTTAAATGGAATTTCTCTTTCTATCTCTTGCTACTGGACTTTGTTGGTCATGTATAGAAATGCTGATGATTTATGTGGATTTATTTTATATCCTGCTACTTTGCTAAAGTTGTTAATTGTTTCAAGTAATTTTTGGCTTGATTCTCGAGGATTCCTTAAGTATACCATCATATCATCTGCAAAGAGTGATAGTTTTGTTTCCTCCTTGCCTATTCTAATTCCTTTAATTCCTTTCTCTTCTCTGATTGCTAAAGCTAACATTTCTAGAACAATATTAAATAATAGGGGTGATAATGGACATCCCTGTTTCACCCCTGATCTTATTGGGAAGGCCTCTAATTTATCTCCATTGCATATAATACTTGCTGATGGCTTTAGGTAGATACTGTTTATTATTCTAAGGAAAGCTCCCCCTATTCCTAAACTCTCTAGTGTTTTTATTAGGAATGGGTGCTGTACTTTGTCAAAAGCTTTCTCTGCATCTATTGAGATAATCATATGATTTTGGTTGGTTTTCTTATTGATGTGGTTGATTATGTTAATAGTTTTCCTAATGTTGAACCAGCCCTGCATTCCTGGTATAAATCCCACCTGGTCATAGTGTATTATCCTGGTGATCACTTGCTGTAACCTCCTTGCTAATATCTTATTTAAGATTTTAGCATCAATATTCATTAGGGAAATTGGTCTATAATTTTCTTTCTCTGTTTTTGCTTTGCCTGGTTTTGGTATCACCACCATATTTGTGTCATAAAACGAATTTGGTAGAACTCCTTCTTCACCTATTTTTCCAAATAATTTGTATAATATTGGAATTAATTGTTCTTTAAATGTTTGGTAAAATTCACCCGTAAACCCATCTGGCCCTGGGGATTTGTTCTTAGGGAGTTCATTAATAGCTTGTTCAATTTCTTTTTCTAATATGGGTTTATTTAAGGATTTTATTTCCTCTTCAGTTAACCTGGGCAATTTGTATTTTTGTAAATATTCATCCATTTCATTTAGATTGTCAAATTTATTGGCATACAGTTGGGCAAAATATTTCCTAATTATTGTTTTAATTTCCACTTCATTGATGGTAACATCACCCTTTTCATTTTTGATACTGGTAATTTGGTTTTCTTCTTTCTTTTTTTAAATCAAATTAACCAATATTTTATCTATTTTATTGTTTTTTTCATAAAACCAGCTCTTAGTTTTATTGATTAATTCTATAGTTTTTTTGCTTTCAATCTTATTGATTTCTCCTTTAATTTTCAGGATCTCTAATTTAGTGTCTAATTGGGGATTTCTAATTTGTTCTTTTTCTAGCTTTTTAAGTTGCATGCCCAATTCATTAATCTCCTCTTTCTCTTTCTTATTCATGTAAACATTTAGAGCTATAAATTTTCCCCTAAGCACTGCTTTGGCTGCATCCCATAGATTTTGGTATGTTGTCTCATTATTGTCATTCTCTTGGATAAAGTTATTGATGGTTTCTATGATTTCTTGTTTGGCCCATTCATTCTTTATAATGAAATTATTTAGTTTCCAATTGATTTTCATTCTACTTTTCCCTGGCTCTTTCTTACATGTAATTTTTATTGCATCATGATCTGAGAAGGATGCATTTACTATTTCTGCCTTTCTACATTTGACTATGATGTTTGTGTGCCCTAATACATGGTCAATTTTTGAAAATGTGCCATGTACTGCTGAGAAAAAGGTATATTCCTTTCTATCCCCATTCAATTTTCTCCAGACATCTATCATGTCTAACTTTTCTAGTAATCTATTCACCTCTTTCACTTCTTTCTTATTTATTTTTTGGCTAGATTTATCTAATTCTGAGAGGGGGAGATTCAGATCCCCCACTAGTATAGTATTACTATCTAATTCCTCTTGTAACTCATTTAACTTCTCCTCTAAGAACTTGGATGCTATACCACTTGGCGCATACATATTCAATATTGATATTACTTCATTATCTATAGTACCTTTAAGTAAGATGTAATTTCCTTCCTTATCTCTTTTAATGAGATCTATTTTTGCCTGCACTTTGTCTGAGATAAGAATTGCTACCCCTGCCTTTTTTACTTTAGCTGAGGCATAATATATTCTTCTCCAGCCTTTTACCTTTACCTTTACTCTGCTTCAAATGTGTTTCTTGTAAACAGCATATTGTAGGGTTCTGGTTTTTAATCCACTCTGCAATTTGCTTCTGTTTTATAGCAGAGTTCATTCCATTCACATTCACAGTTATTATTACTGACTGTCTATTCCCCTCCATTCTATTTACCCCCTTTGTACTTTCCCCCCTTCTTTCACCCTATTCCTCCTCACCGACGTTTTACTTCTTACCCCTGCCTCCCCCAATCTGCCCTCCCTTTTTATCACCCACCTCTCTTTTCTTTACCCTTTTCTCCCTTGCTTTTGTCCTCCCTTCTATCAGTCCCCTCCTTTCCCTTCCCCTTTTGTTTCCCTAAAGAATGAGTTGTTTCTTTATCCCAATGAACGTATATGTTATTCCCTCTTTGAGTCAAATCTAATGAGATTAGGGTTGAAACAATGTTCACCTCTCCTTTCTTTCCCTCTATTGTAATAGGTTTTTTTCCATCTCTTCATATGATATAATTCATCCCATTCCACCTCACCTTTCCTCTCCTCCCCATAGACTCCCTTTTTATCCCCTTAATTCTTTTGTATCATCACATCAAAGACAATTTATATTTATACCCTCTATATAAAGTCCTTCTCTCTGCCCAAATACATTTACAGTTCTTAAAAGTTATGAGTATTATCTTCCTGTGTAGGGATATAAACAGTTTAACCTAATAGGGTAACTTTTTTTTTCCCCTCTGTTTACCTTTTTAAACTTCTCTTGAGTCTTGTATCTTGAGATCAAATTTTCTATTCAGTTCTGGTCTTTTCACCAGGAAAGATTGAAAGTCCCCAATGTCATTAAATGTCCATCTTTTCCCCTGAAAGAAAATGCACATTTTTGCTGGGTAATAGATTCTCGGCTGCAATCCAAGCTCCTTTGCTTTCCGGAATATCATATTCCAAGCCTTGCCGTCCTTTAATGTTGAAGCTGCCAGGTCCTGAGCAATCCTGACTGTGGCTCCATGATATTTAAATTGCTTCTTTCTGGCTGCTTGGAGTATTTTCTCCTTCACCTGATAATTCTGGAATTTGGCTACAATATTCCTTGGAGTTTTCCTTTTGGGGTCTCTTTCAGGAGGTGATCGATGGATTCTTTCAATGATGATTTTATCCTCTGATTCTATGATATCAGGGCAGTTCTCCTTAATAATTTCCTGGAATATGGTATTTAGATTCTTTTTCTGGTCATGCCTTTCAGGCAGTCCAATGATTCTCAAATTGTCTCTCCTCGATCTGTTTTCCAGATCAGTTGTCTTTCCAATGAGGTATTTCACATTTTCTTCTATTTTTTCATTTTTTTTATTCTGCTTGACTGATTCTTGGTGTCTCATGGATTCCTTATCTTCCAACTGTCCCACTTTAATTTTTAAGGCATTGTTTTCTTCAGTGAGATTATGCACCTTTTTTTCCATTTGGCTAAGTGAATTTTTTAAGGTATTGTTTTCTTCAGTGAGATTATGCAGCTTTTTTTCCATTTGGCTAAATGAATTTTTTAAGGCTTTGTTTTCTTCAGCTTCCTTTTCCAAACTGCTGATTCTTTTTTCATAGTTTTCTTGTTTTGCTTTCATTTCTCTCCCCATTTTTTCTTCTACCTCTTGCAATTGATTTTTAGAATCCTTTTTGAGCTCTTCCAGGAAGGCTTTTTGTTCTTGCAACCAATTCACCTTCCCTTGTGAGGCTTCAGATGTAGCCAGTTTGAGGCTATTGTCCTCATCTGAGTTTGTGTTGGCTTCTTCCCTATTGATACAGAAGCTCTCAATGAAGAGGGCTCTTTTTTGCTTCTTACTCATTATTGCGGCCTATTTATTTATTCTTTAAGTTGAGGTCTGCTCTGGGGCACCAGGTCCCTGTTTTGGGCTTCTTGTGCAGGTGTATAGGTGCTGTGTGACCGGGCTTTTACTCTGAGGCCTTTATGGTGTGTGGAGATCCCCTGCCCTGCACTTCCTGTCTGATTGTGCTCGGCCAGCCAGGCGCCAGACCCCGGTGTCCGATCCCGCCGTTCGTGGCCCTCTCGGCCCGTGCAGGTAGGTTTTTCCACTGTCCTTCTTGGCCACCAGATTTTTGAACCAGGTTCCGGGAGCCTCAGTTGTTCGGCTGTGGCCTGCAGCTCCTGCTGACTTGCCCCGACCCCCTTGGCGCTGGGTTGCTGCCCTGCGCTGGGCCTCCCTTTTGCCCTAGTCAGACTGACCTTTTCCTGAAGTCTTCTAAATTATCTCTGGTTGGAGGACTGTGTCTCTCTGTCTTTTTGCAGGTTCTGTAGTTTCAGAATCCGTCCAGAGGCTTGATTTAATGTTCGTTTTGAGGGAACAGAAGGAGAGCTCAGGCAGCTTGCTGCTTCCTCTCTGCCATCTTGGCTCCGCCCCCCTAATCTTCATTTTCAAAGAAGACTAATGACATCACTGGGTAATATGTGGACTTGTACATGAATTGGATTTAAGTGAGGCAGAGTTGCACAAAGTTGTCAGCCTCACTTTCTATTCCAAAATCATCAAAGTCCAGTGGCAAGACAAAAGTCAGGGTGACTTTGGTGTCTTTAATGTCTAATCAAGCACAACGTGCTATGTAATACCTGCTTTAGTTGTCTTTATGCCCATTGGAACAAATTGTTCTCCTCCAACCATTGTACCAAGGGAAGTCTTCACATGCTTGGGGTAGACATTCACCTAACTCACTGGTTACCCTCAACCTGCTTTAGCCTATTTGAGATAATTTTTTTTAGTGAGGCAATTGGGGTTAAGTGACTTGCCCAGGGTCACACAGCTAGTAAGTGTTAAGTGTCTGAGGCCGGATTTGAACTCAGGTACTCCTGACTCCAGGGCCGGTGCTCTATCCACTGCGCCACCTAGCTGCCCCTAGATAATTTTACTGGAGGTTGGCTGCTGTGTGTGCTATAGCTTCTTGGAGCCATAGGTGAGAGTTGGGTGAAAGGTAGGCACCAAAAGTGTTGAATAGCCCTGGAGATGGCTTAGTAAGCCCTCACAGCAGAGCATCTAGTTCTCTCTGAACACTGCATATATCATTTCTCTCGTATCATATGATAGGAAGTTTTATCAGTTTACTTTCTACTATATTGTGATTTCACACTTCAAAGGGAGATTATCTTTCACCTAGCTTTCTAGACAGCTCTTAACCTGTATGTGGAAAACATGAGACTGCCAAGATGTTTGCTAATGTTTCATTGTAAAGTAACAACCTTATGTCAGTAGGTGTTCAATATCTACACATTCACAGTGCCTACTAGAAGGAATAGATTTCACTGAATCTCTGTCATCCCCTTGAATATCAATAGAAATACTGTTTGATCTTCAATTCAGCTATCTCCATGGTAAAGCACAGAGTGTATAACTATACATACTATTTTCATATATAATTTTCTATTTGAATATGGATGAAGGCAAATGGAAGCTCTCAGCTTTCATACAAAAAAATGTGTTTTTTTAATTTTTTAATTGTCATGAGCAGTAAAATTATTTTTAAAAAATCTGAATGGCATTTATTTGATAAGAATCCCCCATAACTACAGGCATGAAACTAATTCCTAATTTGAAAGAAAAGGGGGAGGGAGGAGATTTTGTTAATATAAGTTTAGAAAGCCTCTTTTATCCAATTAAACCTTGGGATTCAGAATAACAGTACCAAACTGCATTTGAGACATAGATTTAATTATGTTGGAATAATTTTTCAGTGGTGCTATGTTGTTCATAAAAATTAGGTTCATATGCATAAAAACAGACCTAAGCATGAATGCTTTGAAAATCTGTAAAGAAATACAAGGTTAAATTTAATTTCTTTCTGAATAAGTGGTACCTAAGAATATTTAAAGGGACTGAGCCCCAATTATCTTGAGTTGATAGGAAGTTAATTATTATATAGCTTGGGCCAAAAGTCACTAAGGGTTCTGATGTTTTAACAACTTTTTGACAATTATTTTTTCTTTATTTCATATATACATACATTTGTATACACAATCATTTCATATATATATATACATATATTTATATATACTGTATGCTATACTATGATAGTATCAGTTAAAAACAAAATAAAATAAAGAATTTATTAAATATTGAAACCCCTTTGTGACTTCATGATTATTGGCCCACCCTATAGTAACTCAAAGTCCATCAATCAAAACAGCACTTCACTGTTTCAGGTGATATAGGTGTTTTGAAGAATCATTGAATATGATAGCTCCATTCAAGGGACTGGCAATGGAGTTGGGGAGATAACTATGTACCAATGAAAAGATTAATACACATATGTGTGTGTATGGGTATATGTAAATCTACATGTACATGTATGTATATGTATATAGATATGTGTGTATATACATACACACACTCACATATATATTCATCAATAATGTCATAAGCAGTGGGTCCTACTGGGATTCAGTGATAATGACACACTTGCAAAAAACCTTAAGGCTCACCATAAACTTTTCTTATAATAATTCTGTGAGATAATGTAAATATTATAAATTTAATTTAGTATTCATTAGATTCACTAGGGGACTGAGGCAGAAAGAGACTGTATAACTTCCTCAGGATCATATAGCTTGGAAATAGCAATGTTAAGATCTGAACTAAGGTTTATTAAGTTCTATGACATTTGCACATTCTGGCATTTCAGGGATTAATCATTCCTAGTTGCAAGGGTGAAGGATGATTTCATGTAGAATTTGTCTTGTATGACAGGTAGGATTTTAAAAAGTAGAATAAAAGTAAAAAGACGTTTTAAAGTGGGGATTATGACACATGGGAAACATCATAGAGAATCTTGATAAAATCTATCATTACTATTTTCTTAGAAAGAGGGGGGAAAATAGATTTACCAACCACTATTTTTCTCCCCTGCACTCTTCCTGAAATGAATGCAATTTTTTTTTTTCTGAGAGGAAATATTTCTAAGTTACAGTTTTAACTTTCTTTACAATGCAGTTACTCATTCAGACAGCTAGTGACCCAGTGAATAGGGCACTAAGACCTCAAATCAGGAGGATATGTGTTCAAATAATGCTTCAGCGACTTCTGAAGGATTAGTTCAGTTTGGATAATCCTTTAGACCCAAACTAGCTGGGTAACCTTGGATATTTAACCTTTGTTTGTCTCAATTTACTCAACTGAAGAATGGGAATTATAATAGCACCTACCTCCCAGGGTGTTTGCATGGACAAAATGAGATAGTATTTGCAAAGTACCTGGCACATAGTCATCATTATATGTGTTAGCCACTATTATTATTTAATGCTTGTATGCAAAATATTTCAAAAACTCCCTTATGGTCCAGAGTCACAATGAAGGTGCTTAATAATAGTACTTTGTTGAAACTATTTTTGCTTAACGCATTTTCAAGGAGAGGTAATATAATCTTGAAAATGAAGAGCAGAGAAAATTCATTCTCCTGACTATACCTTAAGAAAAATTCAACCTAGATTTCTCAATAAGGCAGAATAAATAGAAAGGCAAAAAGAGGGCAATAATGTAAAACAGACAAAACTTTAATTTTATGCTCCTAGCGTCCACTTGCCATCACCTGTCACCATGTTCATAGTTCTCCCTCTTCTCTTATGTTATCTTAATGATCGCCTCCAAGTTTCTTCCCTCTTCCTCCCTACCAAGGTATATCTGAAGGAAAAGATGTGATATTATTTTTTATACATTAGAGAAAATATCAAGTCATGAATTCTCTTTCTCATGGTTACTTGCCCTTGGATCCAAATCTTTCATTTTGGCATTATAGATTTTATTTCCTATTTAAAGAGATAGGAAAGTGACAGAGCCTCTTTGGTGACATTCAATAAACAGGATAGTGTCAACTACCTCTATATGCAGGATTCCAGATTTTAGCAGTAGAAGAGACCTTTGATAACTTCTAGATCAGGTGCTCTTAACCTGGGGTGAATGGATAGATTAGTGTGTGTGTGTGTGTGTGTGTGTGTGTGTGTGTGTGTGTGTGTGTGTGTGTGTGTGTGTGAACTTGGATAGAGAAAAAAATGCATATTTATTTTCACTAACCTCTAATTGAAAAAAATAAGCATTTCCTTCAATTATATAAAAGCACTTTTCCCTGAAAACTGGTCATCAGACTTTACCAGACTACCAGAAGGGCCCATAACAACAACAAAAACAACAACAACAACAACAATTGGGGCTGAGAAAGGTTAAATTATTGGTCTATTGTTACAAAACTATTAAATGTCTGAGGGAAGATTCAAATCTAGATAACCCTAAATCCAATTCACTATTTACTATCCCACATAGCTGCTTCAGCCAAAGAATAGGGGTGCGGAAAGGTATTAAATATACATTTTTTATCCCTCTCCCTTCCTTACACCAATACTGGTACATTCTTAAAAGGATAAAGAGGTAGGGGAAGACAATGAAGGGAAGATCTAAATACTGGTACATTTGTGAAAGGGTAAAAATGTAGGAGAGGGTAATGAAGGTGTTATGAGGAAATAAGTGGGGGTTTGGGGTACGGGTCCTTAGGTATTCCTTTTTAAAGAATTACACCCTCTTGCACACAAATCCAATTAGAATAAAATAATAGTTTATTTAGGGTGCTAGGGAAAGGAAAGCAAGAGAGAAATCCTTGGACTTCTCATGTGGAGAAGGCATGGCAGAGGGGTGTGACTCTGAGATACCTATCTCCTGGAGCAGGAGACAGGGAAATACTTTTATAGAAGCCCAATGGTGGTCAGATGGGGTGATCTTCTTACTGTGGAAAGTTCCCTTATTGAGAGAGGACCATCCCCGACTGGTGGTGGCTAGGGGAATTGGGTGAGGGGTGGCTGTGGATCTTTCAAGCCATCTCTCTCCTTCATATGCCAAAGAGGCAGCAGCCACACCTAATCTTATCTCCCCAGGGGTGGAGGAGACTGGAATGAAAGGTGGTGGTCCTGGAACTAGCTCAGTAGTATCTGGTGGTACCACTTATCTCTTTAGGTGTGTCTGTACTTTGGTTTAGTTTCTCAAGGAGAAGGTTCTTTTATTTACCCCAGAGAACTTCCTCTATATGCTAGGTCCATAACAAAGAGAAAATCTAAATACTTGTGCTTTCTTAAAAGGGTAAAGAGGTAGGGGAGGGTAATGAAGGGAGATCTTTGGCTTTAGAAATTTTCTCCCTTCACCCCATATTTGAGAAGTTATTATAAGACTAAGAGTTGAAAATTATTTTAGAGATCATTTAGTCCAAGGTGAGGAGGGGCGATTAAGCCTAGAAAGGTGCTTGACTCAAGGTTTCAAAGTTAGTAAGTACTAGAAATGAAATTCAAATTTAGGTCTCCTGCCTCCAGATATAATTCTCGTTCTATTAGACAATGTTGGTAGAGGACTCCCTAAAAGTACCTCCCCCCCAAAAAAACAAGTAACTTTAAAAGTAGAATTCTTAATTAAATATTGTCAGGTGACTTTTCTTCCTCACTGCTCTACTATAGAATATAATTGTAGTTCTGGTCTTGTATATCAACAATCTTTGTCAGCAAATGAATGGGGTGAAAATGCAGCTCTGCTACTAATTGGTTGTGTGGCCTTGTTTAAATCATTCAGCCTTTCTGGATCTTGATTTCCTAAATTGGAAAAATGCAGACATTTGATTGAAGTAATTTATTTAGTCATTTATTCACTAATTCATTTTTTTGAAAAGCAATGTAGAAACAAACAACTGCCATTGGACATAAAGTCAAAAGATCATCATTCTAATACCAGCTCTGAAACTCTTTTTCTCTGTGAATTTAGAAAAATCATTTTCCCTCAATGTGCTTCAGTTCTGTCATGTATAAATACTAGAGTTGAACTGGTTGACCTCTAAGCTCCCTTCCATCTCTGAATATATGGTGATCCTATGTATATGCACCTACTACATGTATCACTTTTCTAAATGATGAAGACACACAAAACAAAAGAAAGCCAAACAAATAAACCAAAAAAACACCAAATAGCCAACCCCCCACATCCTCAAGAGGTCTATGTCTTCTAAATTTCCTTGTAGCCCTTAAATTGCATGATACATGTAGGATGGCTTATAAAATTAGACTTGTTATATCTAAGGTGCTCAATGCACAGCTGTTCATTCTATGGGCATATAAAAAAGTGAACATCATCTGAGGCCTCTACTGGCTCTGGTGATTCATGCATCTGTGATATTTTTTTTCAAGCCAATAAAAGAAATGCCTCTTTACTTGAGCAGTTCTGAAAAGAGACATTTGCTGCCCAGTGCCAGATCCTGCTTCCTTTATGGTTTCTTTTTGCTTGCATTTGATACATTAGAGAGAACTGAAATGATTTCTAAATCAGCAAAGTAATTATTCAAGACCTAATACAGAGCTTGTAGGATGATCTAGGATTCCAGTTCCCCGTGCTATGTAAATCCAGTTGTCTACCTTTTGGCTCCTGTGCTACTGTTAGCTTTTTTACTGGAGGTACTTAGTGCCAGGTAGAGGAGCAGACACTCCCATCAATATAGTTTACTTTTCCTTAGCAAACCTCAACTTTTGGTGAGGGAAGGCAGTTAGCTAATCAACAGTTGAAAGTAATGAAATTCTTGCATTATCTATTTGCTTCAATTACCAGCATTCTCTCTTTCCAACTTTTCCATGAATCATTGGAAGCTGATTGTATTTAAAATCATAGAACTTTATACCTGGCAGAGATTCAGACAAACCTCTCATTTCACAGATGAAGAAACTAAGGTCTGTTAAAATAAAGTATCCAACATGTTTTACACAGTGCCTTAATGTTTTATAAAGCATTTTTCTTTACAAAAAAATAAAGTAAGTATTACAAATTATATCACCATTTTATAGGTGAGGAAATTGAAGGTCAGGAAATTGAAGTGATTTGCCTTAAAGTAAGCCTCAAAATGAAAATATCTCAGAGGCAATGGGGTTTCAATTCTTAAAGAGGTAATGAACCTCCTGTGCCTTAAGGAGGTAGAAGTATTGGGGGATTTTTCACTTAAGAAATTCACAGTTAATAGGAATCATGAACTAAGCTGAATTCATGAAGAATCTTGTGAGTAAACTCAAAAACTTGGATATACTAATGCAGAGTAAAATAAGCAGACCTGAAGAACAATTTTCCCAGGGAACACAAGAATACGACGGAAAACAACATGTCTCATGAAATTACTGTCCATTCCTTCTATCTCTATATTTGGGGAAATATATATATATATACACACACACATATATATACATATATATATGCATGTATGTGTGTATATGTATGTATATATAAACTGTGTATACATATACATGTATACACACAAATATTCATACATACATATACATAACAATAAACCACATATATACATACATTTATATAGGTATATGTACATATGTGTGCATATGTATACCACCTCCATAGTACGTGTGTGTGTATATATATATATATGCATGAATGTATATACATATGTGCTTATGTAGATGTAGATGTAGATGGATGGATGGATGGATGGATGGATGTGTCCTTAAAGATTCTGCCTTCCCAATTCATTATGTTCCTCAATTTCCATGACCTTTCTCTTCATCCCATTTTGAGAGGTACTATAAAGCCTGGAAGACCTGAGTTTGATACCTGAAATTTATTTGCTATATCACCCTAGACAAATCACTTGAGCTGTTTAAATGTTAGCCACTTCATCTTGATGCTAATAAATAACATCCATCACAAAACAAGGTTGTTGTGATAATTAAAGTAGATAGCTCTGGGGTACCACCTTATATCTATTACATTAGCTAACACGACATAAAAAGGGGGGGAAATGACATATATTTGAAGGGATATGGGAAAAATTGAGTCAGTAATGTATTTGTGAACAGATTGAACAATTCTGGTGTAATGATTGGAATGATGCCACCTGCTGGAGACTTACTGTAGGAAAGCTCTACCTTGAGGAGAAGGCCTCTGAGGGCAAGCCATGTGGCTTTTCTTTGGCATTAGGATGTGATGTTTGCTTGTGGGAAGAAGGGGCGAGGCTGGCTCTCTCGTTCTTTTTTCATCAGGACTCTGGTGGAGAGTGGAGCTAGAAATGCACTATCCCTTTAATACATAGATGAATGTAGTCCTTTCTCTTTCTCTATACCAAATTCTTATTCTCCTTAATAAATGCTTAAAAGTCTAACTCTTGCTAAAGCTTATAATTTATTGGTGACCACTCATTAGATATTTTAAACAGCCTAGCTAGAATTTTAGTCCCTTATAGAAGACTGACCATGAAGAGGAAAGCTGAATCTCCATCTTCTAATCTTCCATTTGGGTAAGAAATTTCCCCTACCCTGCCCCCTTAAATTGTAAAGTACTGCTAAGTACCGGCTGTTTTCACTTTAAATTTTCAAATGGATTTTTAAACTCCCTAAGTACCCTGTTCTTAATTTTAGTCTGTTTAACCCGACAAATGGGGGATTAGATTGTGGTAATGCTTTGTTTTTGTGGATTTTCTATTTTTATTTTTGTTAGAAGAGCAAGCAAGGTGCTCACACAAGGGAATATAGATATACCGCCCTCTCCCAACTATGCCTTTTCAGAAACTTCTGACTCCTGCAGCTTTTCCAAATTCTAACACTAATTATTGCTCTAATTTTGCATTCCTGGAGGCAACAACACAACCTCTAGAAGTCTTTATTCCCCTAGAAGCTGGGGAAGGGAACCTGGGCTTGACTTTGAAACCAAGCCTGATTGAAATTGTGCTTCCCCTCCTCTCGGGACCCCACCTCCTCCCCCTCCTTAGGCACCACCTCCTACTCCTCCACCCTCCTCAGATCCTGAGCTTGAGCATGCACAGCTTTCTCTACCTACATTTGCAGCTTCTATTCAGTTACCAGAGCAGTAAGGCTCAGCCCTTCCCCAGACTGGCTGTGATTCTGACTTGACTTGCTGTCATTCTCCAAAACCAACCTTAGAAAACCCTTTAAATTCAAGATATGCTCATTTTATTCATAACTTTGTTAACCCGCTTTTGTCTTTAATTAGTAACCTTATAAAGCATTTATATTATGAAATGACCAACAGAGAAAATATAGGGGTTAAGAAGAAAAACTTAAGCTAAATAAAAATGACAATTATCATCATATTTCAAGAAGACATATTTGACAGAAATGTAGAAATAAGCAGCAAGGTATTAGATATCAGAATCAAAAGTGTTCCAAATTTACTCAGAGAAATAATGTCAGTTCAGAGGTTATGTAGGATTTCTATTCTATTACATCTACATTTTGAAATTAAATGGATTTATTTTCATAGAGATTTTCATTCTTTTAAGATTGTGTTTTATACTTAGTTTAAAAAAAGGGAGAATATTTGTAAAAACTTTTTATAGTCATGTGATCAAGTTTCTATTTTGTAATACTCTTATTAATATTAAGTTCATACTCATTTAGATTTCCCTAGTTTGAATTTCATTGCCTTTTATTCTTCCATGTATATTTTCTTCTATTCATTCATCTGTCTAATTTTGAAACAATGCAATATGGTTTTGATTTCATAAGACAATGTTAATTCTGGGAGTATTGTGCTCCCATATTCTGAGTTGTTTGTTTTTGCTATTTTTTTCTGTCAACTGATTATTCTATAGAACTCTATAAAGCATTTCCCTAGCAAATTGGTTGCCATGGCAAGTGTAAATTGATTCTAGAAGTATTATTTTTGATCAGCATATTCAAAAAAAGAGGGGAACATTTGTAAAAGTTTTCTTTTTTGGAAAAAAGTTTTAAGATTGTGTTGTGTTTTAACTTGTATTTAAATATGTCCCAATTTTTCACAAAAGTAATTGTATACTTATTAAAAATAAAAGGTATTACTTGAAATTATTGCATGATTGTATATTATATTCTGAGTCAAGGTACATTCCCCTTTTTTTGCAATCATTATTACCTTCAATTTTTAAATCCATATGAGACTTGAATTATGGGAACTTATCATTTAAGACATTAATTGCCTTCATTCTGAGTTATTAGATGCCAGATGGCCAAGATGCCATCCAATCACAAGAGGAATACATGCAAGAGCAGATATTGAACTGTCACATGAGGGGAGACATGCATGAAGTCAAGGGAATGGCTTTTGACAAATGTTGAGGTTGGTTTCTCTTGGTTTAATTTTTTCCCCACAATATTGTACAGATGGCTGGAAGTTTTGATCCCACCCATCTCATTCTTCACCTGCCTTCTATGCCCCCTCCTATATGCCTGATGCCATGGACATCTCAAACCCATGCATCTGATTAAGTCTTTTCAGTTTCAGTTTCTTTCAAAATGTTCGGTGGCATGGATCTATACCCCATCCACCTATTTTAAGCATGGCATACTGCATGAGCCGTATATATTGCTCAAGTGTGGGACTGCTCATATCCCATTATTTCTCTGTTCTTTTATGGTAACCCCCATAATTATCTCAAGTGTCTTGATAAATACAGTGTTGAATTTGGCCTTGACATCTGTTACCAGTTATATTAGATTTTTTAACTTATAATGGCATGAGGATAATTAGGCAGATGAAACAAAACGTGATGAAACAAAGGTAAAAATTATTTTTTAAAAATTCATATCATAGTAATTGTCTTCTCAATTTATCCTCCACAAGGGAGGACTATAGTAATATTAAGTTTTGATAATGTTTCCATTTTTGTTTTATTATATGTTTCATGTGTAACAACTAAGATTCTGAATTCCCTTTGACATGTTTTTAAGAACTCTCATTGTTTGATTTGATTATTGGCAAAGCTGTTTTAAAGTTATTTTAAGCTCAATTTTCTAGGAAATTTTCCTGTCTGATTACCAGCATCCACACATCAACACCTGAAATGACTTCTATTCCATGACTACACCCAAGGGATGTCCCAAGAATCATCTGAGAAAAGACTTTCAAAGACTTTAAATGAACAGTTTGATTTAGTTGTTTTTCTTTTTTCCCTTCTGTTATTATATACACCATTTGTAACATGTATTCTCTGCAAAGGCCTTCCCTCTCCAGGCCAGTGTCAAAGCACCTGTTCATGAGGGACCACCTCTCTGGACAAACTTTCCTTTCCCCCTTTTCTTTTCTTTTTTTTTTTTTGTGGGACAATGGGGGTTAAGTGACTTGCCCAGGGTCACACAGCTAGTAAATGGCAAGTGTCTGAGGCCAGATTTTCAGGTACTCCTGAATCCAGGGATGGTGCTTTATCCACTATGCCACCTAGCCACCCCTCCCCCCTTTTCTATATTGTTATTAACATATATTTGTCAGCATAGGGTATTATATTCTGTTATTTTTGACTGCTTCATCAAGGAAACACCCTGAATTTCTTGAAGAACCAAAGAAGAGACTGTAATGATTGGAATGATGCCACCTGCTGGAGAGCTACTGTAGGAAAGCTCCACCAGGAGGAGAAGGCACCTGAGGACAAGCCATGTGGCTTTTCTTTGGCATCAGGAAGTGATGTTTGCTTGTGGGAGGAAGAAGGGGCAAAGCTGGCTCTCTCGTTCTTTTTTGTCAGGACTCTGGTAGATAGTATAGCTAGATATGCACTCTCCCTTTAATAGATAGATGAATCTAGTCTTTTCTCTTTCTTTTCACCCAATTCTTCTTCTCCTTAACAAATGATTAAAAGTCTAACACTTGCTAAAGCTTATAATTTATTGGCGACCACACATTAGATATTTTAGACAGACTAGCTAGAATTTTAGCCCCTTACACTGGAGAACAATTTGGAACTATGTCCAAAGGGCTATTAAACCAGGGAAATCCTTTGACCCAGTAATGCCACTATTACAATGGTATCCCAAAGATATATATTTTTTGTAAAAGGACAATCACCTATACATATAATAATAATGGCTCTTTTAGTGGTGACAAAATAAATGGATATTGAGGGGAATAACCATCATTTGGGGAAGGGCCAAAGTTATACTACCTCATTATGATGGAATACTATTGTATTATAAGAAATGATGATTAGGGTACTCTCAGAAAAAACTGGAAAGACTTACATGAGCTTATGCAAAGTGATGTGAGCAGAATCAAGGTAACATTTTTCCCAGACCTTTATTTTTCCTAATTACATGTAAAAATAGTTTTCATCATTCACTTTTGCAAGATTTTGAGCTCCAAATTTTTCTCCCACTCTTCCATCCCTCCCCTCTCCCCAAAGCCAGCAAGCAATCTGATATAGTTTCTGCATTACAATCATGTTAAATATATTTCCACAATAGTCACGTTGTAAGAGAAGAATCAGAACAAAAGGAAAAAAAAAACAGAAGAAAGAAAACAACAACAACAATGCAATAACACAAGTGAAAATAGTATGCTTCAATCTGCATTCACATTCCACGGGTCTTTTTCTGGATGTGGAGAACATTTTCCATCATGACACTTTTGACATTATTTTACATCATTGTATTGCAGAGAAGAGCTGAGTCTATCACAATTCATCAAGATACAATGTTGTTGATACTGTGTACAATGGTCTTGTGAGAGGGTAATTGATTTTAGGACACCCAGAAACCCCACCCCCACTCAAAGAGGATAATATTGAGATTGATTGGATTGACTTTGCTGATTAACTCACTTGAAGTTGACTTGTTTGAAACCATGCCCACCTGAGGGCCTGGTCCTCAGAGGGTGTGTTCTCTGAGCTCTGACCATGACACATTCTGCTCATGGACTGCCCTTAAATCCAGTGAACCAATGAATTTGGGTGATGCTGGTCAATTAATTTGGAGTAGTGTTTAGGGACCACCTCTCATCCAGACCTGCAGGAAGCTTCTATTCACAGAGGCATAGGGACTTCCTTTTTGGCCTGAGACTTGTATGTGGTGGCTGCTTTTTCTCTCTCCTCTTCTATCCTAGATAGAATTTCTTAACTTTCTGAGCCATGTGTTATCTCTCTTTACTAATATCTAATATACTTTAATAAATGCTTAATGTCCCAAACTGGTGCTAAACCTTCTAATTTGTAAGTAGCAATATATTAGAAACCCCAGCTAATTTTCCCCAAACTTGGGACAGAAATAAGGTGACCACATATAGTTTTACTTGTCACAGTCCCTTGGTTTTGCTTATTTCTCTCAGAATCAATTTATGTAAGTCTTTCCAGTGTTTTTTTTTTAATCAAATTATCCTGCTTATCATTTCTTACAGCAAAATACCATCCCATTACATTCATATACCACAACTTGTTTAGACATTCTCCAATTGATTGACATCTCAATTTCCAATTCTTTGCCACCACAAAAAAAAAGCTATAAATATTTTTGTATTTGTGGGTCGTTTTTCCATTTTTTATGATCTCTTTGGGACATAGACCTAGCAGTGGTATTTCTGGGTCCAAAGGTATGCAGTTTTATAGCCTATTGGGCATAGTTACAAATTGCTCTCCAGAATGGTTTGATCAGTTCACAACTCCATCATTAGTATTCCAATTTTCTGATGTCTTCTCTAATAATTTATCATTTTCCTTTTTTGTCATATTAGCCCATTGGACAGATGTGAGGTGGTACCTCAAGAAGTTTTAATTTGCAGTTCTCTAATCAGTAGTGATTAAGAAAATTTTTTCATCTGGCTCTAGATAGCTTTAATTTCTTCCTCTGAAAACTGCCTGTTCATATCCTTTGAACATTTCTCAACCAGGAGCATCACTTGTATTCTTATACATTTGATTCAGTTTTCTAGGTATTTTAGATATTAGGCTTTTATCAGAAACACTGGATGTAAAAATTATTTTCCAGCTTTCTACTTTCCTTCTAATCTTGGCTTCATTGTTTCTGTTTGTACAAAAATTTTTTTAATTTAACATAATCAAAAGGATACATTTTGCATTACACGGTATTCTCTATCTCATCTTTGGTCAAAATTCTTCCCCTCTCCATAGATATGACTAGTAGACATTCCTTTTCTAATTTACTATGGTATCACCCTTTATGTCTAGATCTTGTACCCATTTTGACTTTACTTTGGTGTATGGTGTAAGATGTTGGTTTATCCATAATTTCTGTCATACTATTTTCCAGTTTGTTTTGTCAAATAATGAGTTCTTATCCTAGAGGCTAGACTAGAGTCTTTGGGTTTATCAAACAGGAGATTACCATATTCATTTACTGCTGTGTGTTTGTGTGCCTTATCTATTCCACTGATCCATCACTCTATTTCTTAGCCAGTACCAAATAATTCTGATGATTGCCACTTTATAATATAGCTTTAGATCTGGTAGAGCTAGGCCACCCTCCTTTGCATTTTTTTCATTAATTCCCTTTATATTCTTGATGTTTTGTTCTTTCAGATGAATATTGGTTTTTATTTGTTTGTTTGTTTTTGCTCAGTGAAAGAATTATTGATGCTTTGATTGGTATGGCACTGAATAAGTAAATTAGTTTTGGTAGAATTGTCATTTTTGTTATATTAGCATGGCCTACCCATGAGTACTTGATATTTTTTTACCCATTTGTTTAGAGCTGATATTATTTGGGTGAAAAGTGTTTTTTATTGTGTTTAAATAGTTTCTTTCTTTTATTATTATTTTTTTTTTGTGAGGCAATGAGGGTTAAGTGACTTGCCCACAACTAATTAGTGTCAAGTGTCTGAGGCTGGATTTGAACTCAGGTCCTCCTGAATCCAGGGTCAGTGTTTTATCTATTGTGCCACCTAGCTGCCCCCCATGTAGTTCCTAAGACAACACTATAGACAGTAATAGCAATGTTGTAGGATAATGATCTGCAAATGACTTGGCTATTCTCAGCAATATAAGATAATTCCAAAGAACTTATAATGAAAAATCCTATCCATCTCCAAAGAACTGATAGAGTCTGAATGCATATAAAGTATATATTTTTTAAGTTTAAAATTTTTCTTGGGTGTTTTTTCTAAAGACTAAAAGCCTTTCTTTTCTTTTACATCATGACTAATATGGAAATATGTTTTGCATATATAAACTATCTCAAATTTCTTGCCTTCCCAATGAGGGCCAATAGGTGAGAGGAAGGTATAGAATTTGTAAATAAAAAAAATTAAAAATCAATATGAAAATTGTTTTTACATGTAATTAGGGAAAATCAAATATTAAATAAACATAAAAAACAAAATTAAAGTCTTTTGACAGTTTATCAATCAAGCTAAATTTAACAAGGTAAATTTCAACTGGTATAAATAGGGGCACACTGAGGCACAACAAATCAACATGATAAGTATAAGATGTGAGGCAGAGTTAATAGTCCTAAAAATACTAGCTTAGCTCACCCAAGATTTCCTTGCAAACAACTTTAAAATAATGGCTCAAATGAAATATTGTATTGGCAAAGCCAACAAAAGTTCAACAGTACTTGAAAATATTTGACTTCTGAAAAATTATGTAGGTTAACAAGTCTGGATTAGGGGTCAGCAAAATAAAGCCGAAAAGTCAAATCCAGCTACCAACTGCTCTTATATAGCCCAAGAGGCTCTGTTGATATCTTTTGAATAGCCATGGATCATGCCAATGAGTCTCTGTATAAATAGTTAGAAAGAAATAAAAATAAATTTGAATTATCAGGTAAAAAGGCTTTTTATCCATGGCCAATATTAAGGATAACTATTTGAAGTAAGTGTGCTACAGAAGATAAAATCTATTAGACTCCTCAGTGCACTGCAGTAGCCTTTGAATACATACAGGTTTGGTAATTAAAAGACTAGGACTCAAATCCTAGCTCTGCCACTTAATCACTTTATAACTTTGGACAAGTTGCTTCACTTGTCTGGATCTTGGTTTCCTTAATGTTAATATAGTAAAAGTCATACAGTATGTCTTATATTTGGGGTAATAAAACTGAATTTAAAAAAATAGTCAGAGTGACACATGCAATAAGGCCAAGAAAACCAAAGAGATCAGAAAGTGATCTATGATGTGGTTGTGTAGACTGACCAGGTGTTGTCAACAAGAGTAGCAATAGCTTCTGGCACTTTCAAGCCAGAGATGGTAAGGGGAACTGGAAGCATCAGAAAGAGATTATAGGGGACCCAGAAACTCATCAAAAAGAGATTATAGGAAGCCACTGTGCTAGCAATGTATGCAGGACCATATTCTGTTTGCCAGTTGCATTCTCTATAACAACTAGAGGGACATAGTTCAAGGAAGGGAAAGGATAACCTTGAGTCAAGAGGTAACAGAAACCCTGAGTGCCAGAATCAGTTTCAAAATAGTATGCCAACCCTGAAAACAAATAAAACAACTCCTGGAGCAGAGAAACCCACAAAAAGATAGGCTGAGATTATTCTCCAGCCAAAGACAGTTTAGAGGGGGCTATGTTGGGCTGCAAGAAGAGTTCAACCCCGGGGCAGCTAGGTGGTGCATTGGATATAGCACTGGCCCTGGATTCAGGAGGACCTGAGTTCAAATCTGGCCTCAGACACTTGACACTTTACTAGCTGTGTGACCTTGGGCAAGTCATTTAACCCCAATTGCTTCACCAAAAGAAAAAAAAGAAGAAGAAGTGTCCAACCCCATGATCCTGCCAACACAGTACCCAGGCAAGCTGAAACACAGAAACTTAATCTGGAGCCTCTGAATCAGCAGCAGCACCAGCATCTTCTGGAACTAAGCTTATGGTGGGGTGAGAGGGCTGAATGGATGGCCAGGGAGAAAATACAGGGGTATCTGCAGGACATAAGGAGGAAATTGGCTATCCCACCCCAGCGGGAAATCAAGAAGAAATCTTGAGTGGTAGGAGGCCCAGGTGAGGGAGGAGAGCAGGTTTATCTGACCTAAGAACCATAGCACAAAAAGTTTTGCTGGATGCTTAATTAGCAAGTTGTCTTGAGGTTATCTTCAGACCAGAGAACAGGCCAGGAAAAAGAAAAGCCTGCCCTCCCTCAAACCAAAAGAAGACCTGGGACCCTCTGAAGCTTGGGAAAGTGTAGCTTGGAAGAAGGGCCCCACTGTAAGAGGGAGTTAAAAGTCAAGTAAAAGACAACAAGATGAGCAAGCAATGAAAGTTGAGAACTATCAAAAGCTTCTTTAGCTATAAGGAGGATTGAGGTGCACCTTCAGAAGAGGATAAAAACCTCAGGGCCCCTACATCCAAAGCTTCCAAGAAATATATGAATTGGGGGCAGCTAGGTGGTGCAATGGATGGAGCAGCAGCCCTGGAGTCAGGAGTATCTGAGTTCAAATCCGGCCTCAGACACTTGATACTTACTAGCTGTGTGACTCTGGGCAAGTCACTTAACCCTAATTGCCTCCCTAAAAAAAAAGAAAAAGAAAAAGAAAAAAAAATGAATTGGTCTCAGGCCATGAAAGCATTCAAAAGGGACTTTGAAGAGAAAGTAGGAGAGATAGAAGGAAAATTTAAAGAGGAGGAGGAAAGAATGCAGGAGTCAGGAGAAAAAAGAAAACAGCTTGAAAAGCCAAATGGAAAAGGAGATTCAAAAGCTCTCTGAAGAGAATTATTGCCTAAGAATTAGGATTGAACAAATGGAAGCTAGTGTCTTTATGGGAAACCAAGACACAATAAAGCAAATCCAAATGAATAAAAAAAAAAAGAGGTGTTATAGAGAAAAAAAACACAGTTAAATAAATTAAAGCAAAGGAAGAAAATTATGAAATGACAATGATGGTAAAACAGGCACAAAATATTAAAGAAAATAATACTTTAGAAATGAATGTTTCTCTAATTGTTTATACCAGTCTTTATCTGTGTAAAAAGTGTTTGGTAATTATCTTCATATGGTCCTAGGTTTGTCTTGGTAGGTAAACTCCCAAGTATTGTATACTGTCTATAGTGTTTTTAAATGGAATTTCTCTTTTTAACTCTTTGGTGTGTTTTTTTTTGATAGTATAGAAATAATGATGATTTATGTGGATATGTATTATATCCTGCAACTTTGCTGACACTGTTAAATCTTTCAACTATTTTTTTTTATCTTGAGTTCTTTAAGAATACCATCATATTACCTGTAAAGAGTGAGGGTTTTGTTTCCTTCCTATCTTTATACCTTCAATTTATTTTAAATGCTATAGCTAGCATTTGTTGTACAATATTTTTTTTAAAAAGTGACAATGGACATCCATTCTTCACCCCTGAAATTATTGGTAAGGCTTCAAGTTTATCCCTATTATAGGTAACACTTGCTCTTGTTTTTATGTAGGTACCACTTATCATTTTAAGAAATGCTTCATTGTTTCCTATGCTTTATAGTATTTTTAATAGGAATAGGTGTGGTATTTAACAAAGACTTCTGTGTCTGAGCAAATCATTTAACTTATCTTGTCTTCCTTTTCCACATTTGCAAGTGAGGTTACACTTGTTGCTATCTAGCATTCTTTCTAGATCTACATATGCTATGAATTTTTCTCATCTTTTTCTCCTGCCTCAGAGGAAGAGATAGCCCTTTTCTGTTGTGTTTTATTAATTTATACCTTCAATCTCATTCTTTTTCATTACATTTTGGTGTTTATTCTATCATTTTTTCCTTCTCTACTATTCAATCTCTCCCTTTATATTGGCTTCTTCCATATTAATAAACATTCCAACACTCTCAAAATCAGAATTTTTGACTTGGAAGATATTTTGGTGGCCAACTTATATGTGAAAATAATCCTCCCTGCAAATTACCTGACAGGTAGTTAGTCAGCCTACCTTTGCTTTAAGGCTTCTATAGTTGGATAACTCCTATAATTTTCATAGTTTTGTCTCTTTGCAATATCCATCCATTGTTCATGGTTCAGCTTCCTGGGTCTAAACACAAGGATAATAATCTCTCTTCCAGAAGAAGTATTTTAAAACAGCTATATGGCTCCTGCCTCTTCTCTGCACCCCAATCTTCCCTTCTCAGTCAATATATCTTTAGTTCCTTCAAATGATTCTCATATGAAAAAAAAAATATATGGTCCCTTACTATCTGGGTTACCTCCAGTTTATCATGGTCCTTTTTGAAATACAGGTTTTAGATTTGAATAAAATATAGTCTAAATAGGTCAGAGTATAATGGAATTTATAGCCTCTTTCCTCCCAGATGTTATGTATTTTAATCTATTTATCCCTATTAAATTTCATCTTATTTGATGAATCACAAGCTTCTAAAGACTACATTTGACCCTTCTAGGCACTCAAGTTATCATGAAATATATTTTCTCCATTTTGCTGCCAAGCTAAATGAAAAACTAATGTATTCTTACAACCTCTACTCCATTAAAATTCACTTCTTAACTCTTTATACTCTCTCCAAGGTTACTGATGCTCTCTTGACTGCTAAATTCAATTGGCATTTTTCAGTCTTCATCCTTATTGACCTTTATGTAACTTATAGTACAGTTAACCACCCCTCTGATCCTGGATACTCTCTCTTCCCTTGAGTGCTATGATATTCCTCTTTCTTGGTTCTCCTCCAACCTTTATAACCATTTCCTCTCAATGTTCTTTGCTTGACCATAATGCTTTTCTTACCCATTTATCTTGGAAGCAACCAAAAGCTCTATCCTTATACCATATTTTTCTCTCTATACCCTACCATTTTTTGTTTTCACATGTTCAATTATCATCTATGTATAGAGTGCTGTTAGATCTTTGTAGTCAACCATATATTTTTTTCTTGAAGTGCAGTATCACATTATGAATGTTTTGTTATATATTTCCACATTTGGGCATCTCAAACTCAGCATGTTCAAAAGTGGACTGATTGCTTTTCCTTTTTAATATGCTCTCCGGAGTCTTGATGTTCCTGACAGAATAAAGTAAAATTGTAGGTGTTTTTGCCACTATCCAGACCCAAGTAATTTATTTTAAACTCTGTGGTTATACATTCTCATAAATAGCACTGCTTAAGAAACAAAATTATCCATCATCTCACTGGACCTACTGATGTCATCTTTTTCATGCAATATTAATAATAATATCATTAGTACATATGATATATGAATTTATTTATTGATGTCTTTCTATTTTTTTATCTAAATCTATTTTTGATTATGCCTATGTTTATGTCAATACAAATATATATCTATATCTGCCTATACACGTTTGTGTATGTGTAATCTAATCCTCTCATTTTACAGATTAGTAAAGCCCATAAAATTCAAGTGACTTGCTCAAGACTGTATAGCATATTAACTCATATGTGTTTGAGCTTTAGTCATGACATTTTTAATTCAGTTCTTCATATGTATCAAGAAGTATAACTTAAAATAGCACATAAATAAGAATCAACAAGAGGAGAGTATGTTCACTTTTTTGTGTGTGATTCAGAGTGATAGAGATTTCCTGCTATTTTAAATTATTCAAAGACAATTTCCATGTAGAGTTCTCGAAGGCAACATATAATTTACGTTATTGAAAAAGTATTATTTTAACAGTATAATTTGCAATTTGTGGTTCTAGATGGTGTACAGAGCATAGTAAAATGCTTATTTCAGGTATTCAGGGAAACGTTATTACCCACCTAACTACACAAATGCATCTGCCTTGTATAAAGTACCAATGAAATTGTGACCACCATAATTTAAGAACAGAACAAAATACACTATTTTCTCTCAATCACCCTTTACCAGACCCCATAATAATTCCCTATAGTTAAAAGAACAACAATCCTAGAAATAGATATACAAACACACTTAAAATTTTGTCCAACTCTATGGCCTTTTGGCTTTGCCTTCCATTTCTAAAAGTTCTCCATGTAACCAATGAGCATAATTCTCTAACACTAAAACTCTGGCTAAGTACTCTCTTGTTGTCTTTTTTATGTATCTATTCTCCAAAGTGTCTAAGGATATTGATGCTTATCCACATTGCTTACAGATTAAATTTTTCCCATGATTTAAGGTCTATAATGCCTATGAATGCTAATGAAGGTAATTGCTTTCCTTCCCATTAAGACAGAATGGAATTAGTACAGTCAATGTTGACCTAATTTTCCAAAAGAAGGGATATTCTGTTATTCTCATTGTCTGACTCCATACTAGGAACTGGCAAGCAAACCTTGAAGTAAAATTCTTTCCTTGGTGATACCAACCTACGAAAACTCAAAGCATCCTAAATAGAAAGGCATTTATAGTAAATCTAGTACACACCATATCTGAATAAGTCCCTTCTGAAAAGTGGTCATCCCATGTTGAAAATAACCAATGACTATGAACATTCCCTTTAAGTGTCCCATACTCATCTTTGTCCAAATCTGTTGATAAAGAAATCATTCCACAAACAAGCAAAAATCTACCTATTTACCTGTCTCCTACTTCCTCCTATTTGCTCCTAGTTTTGCCCTTTGAAGTCAAATCAGAGTCTGATACCTTTGTTATCTGACAGTTCTTGAACTACCATAAGACAGTTATTTCCTATTTATTTATTTTCTTCCCTGGTCTAAATAGCTTCATTTGTTTCAACTTAGTCTTGTATGACATGACTGTAATTACCCTCACCATCTTGGTCATGATCTTGCAGAAGGTATTGAATTTGGATATAATATTCTGAAAACATCCTTACTCGAATAGCTTAAATCACTAAAGGCCTCAGATCACTTTAATATGAATTTTTAGTCAACTATGCTTCTTGTTAGATATATTTATATACACAGAGTGTACAAAAAGCTTTGGAGCAATTTTAAGCTTTAAAAAAACACTATCCACATCTCTCTCTCTCTCTCTCTCTATCTCTCTCTCTCTCTCTCTCTCTCTGTAATCATCTATCATGTGAATGTGTGTGTGTAAATACATACACATTTGTGTATACATATATACTGTAACGATTGGAATGATGCCCTCTGCTGGAATACAAGATATGGTTGCTCTAAGTTTACAAAGGAGATCACGACCTAAAAAATTTACAGGGGCATCAGACATAAGTAAAAATGAATGTTCTACAGTTAAAGGCCCCATAGATACCATGCAAGGGGTTAATTCTGCCACTCTTTGGGCCTTACCTGAGACTCCTACCACATTTAAAGATCCAATAGCATTGCATCCAAGGTCTGATTTATGCACTAAGACTGATTTAGAGGCTCCTGTATCTAACAGACAATCATAATATGTCCCCAGGGTCAAGCCAATACATAGGTTCTCTCTTTTGATTAGTATTGCTCTTAGCTAGTGGACAAGGGGACAGATATGAGTTCTTACACTTTCCACACACAAGCAACTGAATAGTCACTGCATTATTGCAATTATAACTTTCAATCAGACAGTTAAATTGCCTCTCTTTGCACAAAAGCATTATTAGAAGAACTCAGCAATTAGAATATGCTATACTCAATCCATAGAAGATTGGTCTGATTCAAATTAGTATTGTGATAGTAACCCTGTTTTTCAGGCAGGGTCAAGTAGATCATTTGTCTGCATTTTAACCATTCTCAAGAAAAAGGATTTGGGAGAAATAGGTGGTTAAAATGTGATTTTAGCAGCTACACATGTGTAAAAAGATGTACTGCAGGCATGAAGAATAATATATGTGAATATTTAGAGATGGAAGGGAGAGGTGAGACCAGTTAAAAAAGGAAATACTCTGTTCTGTCTGTGAGAATTGTTGAGTAGTAATGTGAAATAAGTTTAAAAGGGTAAATTGCAAAAAGCCTAAGGAATTTATATATTTTAATCTCTAAACACTGGATAGGCAATGAAATATCATGATCAGTTCTATGAATTAGGAAGATTATTAATAATAATTATTAAAGTACTAATATTAAGAATA
Organism: Dromiciops gliroides; assembly: GCF_019393635.1. NCBI lineage: Eukaryota > Metazoa > Chordata > Mammalia > Microbiotheria > Microbiotheriidae > Dromiciops > Dromiciops gliroides. The sequence continues at coordinate 690,809,423 of NC_057861.1, read as the reverse complement.
GTTATTATTAGGAAGTACAGTGAAGGAAGGTTAGGAAGCAAAAGAAAATGGAGTAATAAGGCTAGTTTGGAAACTGTTATTATATTGGGGCTTTTTTTGTTTGTTTTTTTGTAGGGCAATGAGGGTTAAGTGACATGCCCAGGATCACATAGCTAGTAAGTGTCAAGTGTCTGAGGCTGGATTTGAACTCAGGTACTCCTGAATCCAGGGTTTGTGCTTTATCCACTGCACCACCTAACTGCCCCCTGAAACTATTATTATAGAAGAGGTAAAAGTTCATGAGGGGGTTAAGCAAGAGAGTAAATAAGATGGCTATGATTTGAGAGATATTTTGGAGCTGGAATTTACATGACTTTCCAAGAGATTAGGAAGGAACCTGAGGGAGAATAAGTAAAAAATGACTCAGAAGATGGGAAGTGAATGCCACCATCAAAATTGGGAGAAAGAACCTTAAAGAGTACTTTGTCTAAGGGTATCATTGATGTGTGAATGTTTTGTTTTGTTTGCAGAGGAAGGAAAAAAAAAGGAGATGTAGTTAGTATCACCATGGGGAAAAAAGCCCAGTTCTCCTAACTCCCAGGCTAACACCTTTTCACTCAGATTATTGAAATTTGACCTCCATTTCCTCCTTAAAGAAAAATCACTACTTTTTGTAAGGCTTTTAAATCCCTTGAAAGTGGCAAATTTCCTGTGTTTGAATGGTCACTCTTCCTCATTATATCTCTGGTGACAAGTACACAGTCAGCTTCTGATAGAATGGAGACATCACTTTGCACTTAAAAGGCCCAGCTTTTAATTTTGGCTCTGCTACTTATTATTGGGTAACCTTGGGAAAGACACTTTATCTGTCTTGGCCTGCCTCAATTTCCTCATTTGTAAATGATCAGAATAGAAGATTTGTTTAGATCTAAACTATATGAAATTATATTATCCTTGAAGAGAGAGATTATGTATTATTCATCTTTTTAGGATTTAAAATGTAGCACAGGGGCTAAGACAAAATAAAGTATATTAAATTGAATGAAAATATTAATGTGAACCAAACATAGTGTTGGAAGTGTGGGATAGTATGATGTGATATGTTAATCAAAATATGCATGCTTTTTCTGAGAGATTGGAAGCATTGGAAGACATGACAACTATCAGGCAATGTCCTTCAAATATAGTGTATTATTATTTATTTATATTAAAAAAATTCACTTCAATTATTAAAATGCCTAAAAATATTTGGATCTCTCTTTTTTCAAATCTTTAAGTGCTTAAAATAATTAGATTCACAATGATCAAATGTTAGCTTATATCATTAAATCATTTTTACCAAGAAATAAAAAATCCAAGATTCTTAAAATGATAGCTTATAAATCAGAAGTATTTGACCTTTAATTGTGATTTAACAGCTCAAAACATCTACCATACACAAACATTATTTAATCTTGACTTTACTCTCATTTGCTTTATAATTAAACTTTAATTGGTATATTTAAATAAGTTCATTTCTCATTAAGAAACACACACACACATATATATATATAAATATATATATATATATGTGTGTGTGTGTATATATATATATACACATATCTTTTTTTTTTCTTTTGGCAAGGCAATTGGGGTTAAGTGACTTGCCCAGGGTTACACAGCTACTAAGTGTTAAGTGTCTGAGGCCATATTTGAACTCATGTCCTCCTAACTACAGGGCCGGTGCTCTATCCACTGTGCCACCTAGCTGCCCCAATACATATCTTATTACTGGAAAATTCATTAAAAATATTTCAATCAATTATTTTTCATCCAAAACTGGTATGAAACTTTTCAAGATAGAAGTGATAAGAGGCTTTCATAAAGGGGAAAGAGTCCAGTTATTTTGAGGCTTACAGAAAATTTGATTTGCATTGGCGAGTCTGATGTTATAGTTATATACCTTGCTTGGGAAATGTATGAGGAAGAGTGGGTCTTTGGAATGCCTTCCCAACCCATCTAATATTACTTTTATTTCTAAGACCAATAGGATATAAGATAGGAACAAATGGAAATTAAAAATTGAAACTAATCATCAGGATTCACTGTGTGACTAAAATTGGAAAGAATGTGAGAATTTAGCATACTTGCAAACAAACCAGACTATGGGAACATCATTCCTATAGCCTAAAAATATCAGATTTGCAGGACACTATATGCTTTTCATGTACTTTATATGAAAAATTTTGTAGCCTTTCTACTTATTTTAATTACTATTCCTTATCCCACCTCTAAGGATGTTCTTGTGTGTTTCCATAGCACCTGAAATAGCATATCCAAAATTGAACTGGTTAATTTTTCCATTAACTCACTCCCTTCCAAACATCCTGTTTTATGTTATGGGCACTAGAATCATTGATGTCATTAGTTTGGCTTCTGTATCTTTTACTTCCCTATATACAATCATAGGACAAAATTATTGAGTCTGCCTACACACTATCTCTTTCCTTCACTCCCTTCTCTCCAATCACATGACTAGCATTCTTGTTCCTTCTCCTATGGTGTAAATGATACTCTACTAAGTGGTATCTCCTTCAGGCTTCTCTGTTTCTCCAATTTATCTTTACATAGTTGTCAAAACATTTTTTCCTAATAAAAGATATGACAATATTATGCCCTTGCTAAAAAAAAAATCTTCTCTAGCTCCCTACAATCTGTACAGTATTGGCAATTTCAAGATTTTCAAAATTTGTTTCTAGCTTGACTTTCTGGCCATATTTCAACATATTCCATTTCAAATTCTAAACAGCATGGGCTACTAATTGTTTTTACTTCCTTTCTTGCACTACAACACCTCTGTGATTTAACATGGGACTCATGTATGGAATGTTCTCTTTTCCCAGATTTGACTATTGGAATTATTCTTTCCCTTCAAGGTCTAATTCCTTTATCCATTCTATCATGATGTCTTTCCTGATTCATCCAGCTATAAATTGCCACTTTTCAATTAATTTTGCAGCAGTTACTTAGGATCTGTCATTTGCCATGATCATACTCTACCTTTATTCAAATCATTTGTGTTTGATTAAACTTTAAACTTCTGTAGAATGAGATCCTTGGCTTGATTTTTTTGCAGCTTTATTTCTAGCACCTAATACAATAAATGTTGAATCAACTTTATCTGAAGCAAATTTCTGCTTTTTATTTTAATTGAATTTTCTTTACTTGTTAAAATAACCATCAGTCAATAAGTGAGAAGGTAAGTGGTACAGTGGATAAAGTGCAAGGCCCGGAGTCCAAGAGACTCCTCTTTAGGAGTTCAATCTGTCCTCAGATACTGGCTGTATGACCCTGCACAATTCACTTACCCCTGTTTGTTTCAATTTCTTCATCTGTAAAATGAGCTGGAGAAGGAAATGGCAAACCACTCCAATATCTCTGCCAAGAAAAACACAAATCAGGTCATGAAGAGTCATACATGACTGAAAAACTCCTGAGCAGCAACAATAAAGTCAATAAACATTTATGAAGCATCTGTTATATGTCAGGCTCTATTCAGGGTACTGGGGATAAAAAGAAAGGCAAAAGACAACACCTGGCCTCAAGTAACTCACAATGAGGGAAATAACATGTAAAACAAATATTTGTAATCAAACTATAGGATAAATTGGAGAAGATAGAATGAAGCCACTAGCATTAAAGGGGATTAGGAAAAGCTTCTCATGGGAAAAAAATGGATTTTAGCTAGAACTTTAAGAAAGCCAGTGAAGTCAGGAAGAAGAAATGACAAGGGATAAGTATTAAACACATGACACTGAGTCAGTGAAAATGTCTGAAGTGTGAAGATTAATTTTAATTAAAGAAACATTTATTAAGCACCTACTATGTGCCAGAGTAGAGTGTCTTAGGCAAGAAATGGCAAGGACTTGAATGTCACTGTATTGAAGAGCATGTACATAGGGAGTAAGGTGAGGGGGGGGGGAAAGCCTGGGAATATAGAAAAAAAATAAGTTATGTAGAGCAAAAAGATAAGTAGATTTTATAGTTTATCAGGATGATAGGAAGTCACTGGTGTTTAATGAATAAGGAGATGACATAGTGAAATCTGAGCTTTAGGACAATACTATTGACAGTTGAGTTGAAGATGGCTTGGATTTGAAGAGTGGAGATAGGGGGCAGCTAGGTGGCTCTGTGGAAAAGACACTGGCCCTGGATTCAGGAGGACCTGAGTTCAAATCTGGCTTCAGACACTTGACAATTACTAGTTGTGTGACCCTGGGCAAGTCACTTAACACTCATTGCCCCACCCAACCCCCAAATAATAATAATATAAATGAGGAATGGAGATAAACCATCAGGCTATTGTAATTGTTCTGAGGTAAAGTAAGGCGAGTATATACCAAGGTAGTGACGGTGTTGTTATAGTGGTTAAATTGTTAAGACTTGGTAATAGATTGCATATGAAGCAAATATGTCAATGAAAAAAGAAAACATTAATGAAGCATGTATTAAATTATTTGAAATAATACATATAATACTTAATATTCATAAAATATTATTTCATTCATACGTGAAAATTTGTTTGATTAGAATAAACATAAAATAAATTTCATTACTGCAATTCAGTTAAAAATCAATATGTGAAGGAGCAGCTAGGTGGCACAGTGGATAGAGCACTGGCTGTGGAGAAAGGAAGACCTGAGTTCAAACCAGGCCTCAGATACTTGACACTTACTAGCTGTGTGACCCTGGGCAAGTCACTTACCCCTCATTGCTCAAAAAAAAAAAAAAAAGGTTCAGAGCTGTAGGGCTCCATTCCTCTTCTACAATGCCAATGGCAGAATGATAGAAAAGGAGTGGAAGGAATTCAATATTTAGACCATCAATCACTATTATTTGCTATTGGAATTCACAGTGTAAACTACTTGTCCAGTGATCAATTCATTGTCTCACCAAAAAAATAATAATAATAATAATATGTGAAGAAACAGGTTTTGGGACAAAATGCTAGGAGAGAAAAAGATAGAGAGTGTTAAGAAGACCACATAGAGCACTGCTCCTTTGATGAAGGTATTGTAAAGACCTGTTGGAAGGGAAATAACAGAATGAGACTTCAGAGAATTGTGGCGATTATTTTCACATGACTAATTTTAAGATTTTGGGTGGTTTTAACTCACAAAGCAATAAGCAAAATATCTATTTGGAAATTTGGAAAATTAAATGAGGAATATTAGCTTTTTAAATAACAAAATATGGATTATGTAACATATTTCACAAGGAAAAGATGCCCAGAAGAAAGTTCTGATAAAATAATTAGTAATAAAGATAACTAACATTTACATAGTGCCTACTATGTGCTAGGCACTGGGCTAAGTGATTTTAAATTATCTCATTAGTTCCTTATGTGATTTTGACTGATACTTGGTAGCAATACATATGTTACTCAAAGATGTAAAAGATATTAAGGACTGAAAAAGTGGGGGATGTGTGTACATGAATGTGTATATATTGTATAGATGTATATGCATAGATGTAAATACACATGTACATATGTATGTAAATATGTGTATAGATTATATACACACATACATGTATGTGTATTGAGTATGTAGACAAACATGCATGTATGTAGGCATATATGCATGTTTGCCTATACAAACATGCACATACATGCATATACATGGGCATGTGCATATCCTGATACATACCCATGTGTGTTTCTGTGTCTGTGTGTACCCCAAAGTTTTATCAATAGGTCATTGTTTGTGTTTTGATGGCTTAGGGTATGTCTAAATGGTAATTATTTCTGTTTTGGCCAGAAACCCTAAGTGTCTTCCACTTCAGATTTATTATTTTTTTTCTTAACTAGGTAAAAGAGGCCTTTTTTCCTCATTTCTTACCTAGCATTAATCACTGAATAGATGTTGCCTTAGACAAACTGAGACCAAGGAAAGACCTTAGCTTAAGATCTTAAAAATCCAACGTATCCCACTACATCTCTAGTCATCCTGATGTACATCTTGTGACTTGATGCAGATGGCTCCAGAGGAAGAGTGAGGCTGGTGACTTTGCACAGCCCTGCTTCACTTAAATACAATTCACTGCAAGTCATATCACCTCCCCAATGTCATGGTCCTCTTTAAGAACAAAGAACAAACAACAATAACTTCCTTCAAGTATTCTATAAGTAGAAATGTCTTCTTTAGAATTCTAGTTTTAGAGTTGTTGTGTAGCTGTGGGGGGATAGGGAGTGCTCTTTTCCATTTCCCATAGCCAGTACAATATAAAGCATGACTCAACTAAGTGAGCCAGCCTCTAAGTTGGGCTGCTTATCATGATTTTTAAGATGGGAGTGTCCAGGTTTAGATGATACCTTGTAAGTTTAAGATGTTTAAAGATTCTTGGGGTCAGGGCCTACTAGAAACCTAGGAAGAAGTCAATGGCCACTGATCTAGTGATGTTGGAGAAGAAAATCACTAACAAGGGGTTGAATCCAAGCCTGGACTTGGATTTAAGAGAAAATGCAGGTGAAACATCAATAACTCAATTTGCACTCTTACAAACTGCTTTATGGTTGGATAAGATTTTAATATCAACCTCCACAAAGGCTGTATCAATAGTGCTATTAATGAATTTTGTTTTAAGTCATTCTGGCAAGGAATACAATGAATCATAGATTCATAGATTTAGATATGAAAGGGACCTTATAGGACATTAAGTCCAGCCCCCTCACTTTATAGATGCTGAGGGTATTACTTACTTTTTAAGTAAAACAGAGGATTTAAACCCCGGTCTTCTGACTCCAGAGACAGTGGTGTTTCCATTATATCCTGATGCCTCCATTAGCAGTACTTTTGTGTCCATTGGTATTTTGTGTGTAAGAAATACTTCCCTCTCCCATGCCTAATTCCTGTTATACATTGAGAATCTTTTGAATCCTCTTTGGGGAAATAAAAACAAACACCCACCAACAACCAAAACAGAGCCCTAAGCAATATTCCCAACTTGGATTGCCAAATTGAGCATTTAATGAGCATAAGAATGTGAAAAGGGAAGCCTACCCTGCCTTCTCATGAGAGGCCAGACTTCCCTAGGACTGAGTCTATTCTGGACTGCATACCTGTTTCCAGAGAAGATGGGAACCTTAGGGAATATGTTTGGTGTCCTAGCCCTAGCCCCTTGAACCAAAATGTTAGAATTAGATTGTTAAGGTCTTTAAAAGCATGGCCTGTCATACATTTATCTTTGTATGTATATAATCTAACATAGTTACTTATACATAGTAGACAAATGCTTGTTTTTTTTTTTTAATAAAACAATTTTAATTGACCTGTGCTAATAGGTAGAACCTTACAGGAAGGAAGAGCTATCTTGAAACCAAAAAGGAATGAGATAATTAGTCTAAGAATCAAAGAGGCAGAAATGCTTAAATACAGAGTTGGCTATAATAAAATTTACCTTTTGTCCTAAATAATCTGAGAGGTGCTAATTTAGAATGTTAAAGCTAATTTCAAGAAGCAATGGCAAAAAAAAAAATGAAAAAAAAATGAATAGGGAAAAACCCCTGAAGAGGATAAAAAAAGAGTGTTCTGGGGAAATTCAATAGTGTCTGAGAAAAATAAGACTGACAAAATAATCTAGTCAAATCAAATAAGTGGCAAATGCACTAAGGAGCAGAAAGGACAATTCAAATGTTATAAATGTTTCTACTTTAGGACCATGAGTCCTCCTAAAGAAAGTGGGTAAAATGGGCTTTTAAGAAAAAGAAAATCAGATTTAGATCTTTAAGGTATCATGAAGATTATTTCTTCACAATCCCTTCATTTGACATATGATGAAAAACTGCACACAGAAGTTAAACTGAGTATGAGTCCCCAAAAAGTGCTATTTATTATTGGGAGAAGAGATTACTCATCTTCCTTTTAACACCACTGTTACTTATTGGTTAATTCATAGAATAATAAAAGCAGTTAGGTGGCGGAGTGGCTAGAGTGCTGTACCTAGATAGCAGAAGACCTGTGTTCTAATTTGTTGTCAAATAATTATTGGATATGGGATCCTTGGCAAGTAATTTCACCTGTGTCTCTCTCAATTTCTTCAACTGTAAAATATAATAATAGCATCTGTCTCCCAGGGTTGTTGTGTCAAATTACAACATAATTGAAAGGCACCAGTGGATAAAGTACTGGCCCTGGATTCAGAAGTTCAAATCCAGCCTCAGACACTTGACACTTACTAGCTGTGTGACCTGGGCAAATCACTTAACCCTTATTGCTCCCCCCCAAAAAAAAACAAGCACTTAGCTCAGTGCCTGCCTCATAGTAGGTACTTAATAAGTTATATCCTTCTTCTAACCATCTAGAGGTGAAAGGGATGCTATAGATTATTTAGTTTAATTGTAGCTTATTTTGTTGCAGAGGAACTGATGCCCAGAATTGTTACATGAAATACATGAAGTAGTACATGCAGGTATTAGGTAGCAGAGCTAGACTCAGTCCCAGGGTTGTTTGACTTAAATCCAGTAGTCCTTCCATTGTAAAATGGTGAGTGTCTGCATAATGCCAGACATACAAGTACCCACCCACTTAGTACCTGCTTGAACACTTCCAGTGAGAGAGAATTGTGGGGTACTATGCCTTTACCCCTATGGCCAGGTCACACAAGGTAATCTAATCTCACATTCACCCCATTACAAAAGAGGAGGTATATGTGCGTGCTCATCTTCCAGGCACATTGCCATATAATTAACACATCCTTGATAGTCTTGGGGACTTTATCAATAGTTTTTGTTTTTTTTCCCCCAGGAAAGTATATGTGCATACCTGGCCTCTCTACTGCATGCCTTGTTTGCCCCTCCCTATATGAGGAGGTCCCTTAGGGTGGGATAGTACAGGGATCATGACTGATCCATTTCTTGTCTGCCTCCATCATGGACTTCTGCTATGCATGTGTAAGTATCTTATAATAAATCTTAATTATTTGCAATAATGGTGTTATAACATAATTCTTCAATATCTCTTTTCTCTTGGCATCTTGAAGTACCAACTACCCCAAGCTTTTCATGGTATTCAACAGAATACATCTGTGGCGGTTAAAATAATTATGAGACACACAGGTTTGGGGCAAGCATATTATAAATTTACCAATATCTACTGGTAAGGAATTGAAAAGAGACTCCCTGACTTCTTGTGGTCTAAAGAGAGAGAATATAAGTACTTTTCCAGGTTTTTATCCCTTTTCAATGAGTCATCAATACATCAATCAAATCTAATTGGTTCATTTAATTAAAGGTGGATTATATAGGTTCAAAAGGACTGAGCTGTCCTCTTCATTCCAGACAATATATTTATATGTGATAATCCAAAGAATTCAGACCCTACTCAGACTGAGCCAGCATGCTGGCAACTATCTGGGTGTGGTCCTGAGGGGAATAGTGAGTCTGACTGAGAACAAGTAACAGAAAGGGAAATTTGAATTTCCCTATGTACTGGTCATTAATAATTATTTTCTCATACATCCTTGCCATTAGATTATTATTTTTTTCAAAAGCTCTAATCATTGAGTTCTTTCTTATTAAATCATCCTTCTAGCGACTTCTCCCTTTTCCATCTTTTTATTTTAGTTATTCCCTCTGGTACCAACCAGTTTAAGTCATAGTACAATGAAAACAAGACTAGACTTGGACTCAGAGTACCTGGGGTCTAATACCAGCCCTTTTACTAACTAGCTGGGTGACATTGGACAAGTAGAATACTGATCCTTTGTCCAAGTTTCCTTTTCTCTAAAAAAAGAAACTTTGGGGTAGCCAACCATTAAAATTACTACCAATTTGAAATTAATGATCTATGACTGTTTTGATTCCGTATAATACTGTCATAGTCCAGTCTTATGCCGATTAATAGTTCAGTCAACTAGATAAGATAAACATGGGAAGTGGATAAAATTGAAGCAAGGTTTCCACATACCAAGTATAATTATACCCCTGACCTGGCTGTAACTGGCATATCAGAGAGTAGTGTAAAGAGAGAAAAAACAGTGGAATTACAGGCCAACTTCTTTCATGTTTTTGGTGGTTTTTTGTGGGGTTTTGTGTGTGTGTGTGTGTGTGTGTGTGTGTGTGTGTGTGTTTTGCAGGGCAATGAGGGGTAAGTGACTTGCCCAGGGTCACACAGCTAGTAAGTGTCAAGTGACTGAGGCTGGATTTGAACTCAGGTCCTCCTGAATCCAGGGGCAGTGCTTAATCCACTGTGCCCCCTAGCTGGCCCCAGATCATCTTCTTTTAGAGAAAATACTGGAACAAGAAGAAAAGTTGAGGAGAAGAGGAAGATGAATAAAAGAGAGGTGGAGGAAGAAAAGGAGGAGAAAGAATAGGAGATTATAAATGTATTTAGGCAAGTTTACTACCACAGAGTCATCAGCTTCATCTCACATTGAGTTTAGTGGTGAAGTGAATGAATCAACTAAAGGAAACTTTCCCTCCCCATATGACCTCCATTTGCCCAAAGAAAAGTTGAGTCAACTAAGAGGAAGTTGCCAATTTTCCTGATAAACTAATCACCTCCAAAGCCATATTTGCTTATGCTGTAGTAGTCTCACTACTCCAGTGTCTTTGACAAGAAAACCCTAAATGAGTTACAAAGAGGTAGATACAATGGCAAAATAATTGAACAACATCTTTGGTCACTTTTTTGTCTTGGAGGAAATTTGACTTCTGGATCAGAGAGGCAGAAAGGTGGAGAAAAAAGGAAGACATCTCTAAACTAGTTCCATGTTTCTACTGATGAGTTAGGCATATTATGTAGAATGAATGTACTGCCACCTATAATCAAAAGCAGGGGAATGCAACATTTATACTGAAATCTTTGTGGAGGGTAAATCAAAAAACTGGATGATTAAATTAGCTTGTTATGTATTATTTTAATGTCTACTTGTGTTTTCTATGATAAGATATTGCTAACAGGGAACATACTAATAGTGAATTGTCAAATCTCTTCTTTTAATTATGGGGGGTATATGATCAATGTAGACACAAAGAAGAAATATAAAAAATCACCAACCTTTGTTTCTCTGAAGAAGAAAGATATAGGATACCTTTGTATATAACATTAGAGTTTTGTTTATTTAACTTTTGTAGATATAGGGGGTATCTACTGTTAAAACAAAAGATATAAATAGAATTATTTAAAAACTTGTGTCAACTTGCAAAAGAGTCCCTATTGACTCTCCCCAGGCTTCTCTGCTTGGCCCTTTGCTGGTTTACATTTATATCACTGACTTGGGAGAAACTTGAGTATGTTAGCTAACACATTTGCATGATGGTCTTGATCTAAAAAAAGATATTAATATGTAAAACAATGGGCTAATTGGATGAGATGAAATTTAATACAAACTAGTCATGCATTTGGATTCAAGAAATTGACTTCACTAGGAGAAGATAGTGGAGACAATGTTATATTATATTTTATCTGAATTGATCTGGGGGTTTAATGGACAATTTTCTAACAATTAAAGCTATACAGAAATGTAATAGGCTGCCTCAGGGGATAATCTTTCTCCTGAATAGCTCGAAGGTAATCATTCTCTGAAGGAAGGACATTTTTTCCCCCAAAGCACCTCAGTTTTTCACTTGTAGAAATGGAGATCTCTGTTAAAATGCAGTTCTTACTTGGGGAGGGTGACAGTTTAGAGGAAATGTTGGAAGAGCAAACTGTGATTCCTTAAAGACATCTTATTTAAAGTCCATAGAATATAAACTACACATCAAGTGTACCATGACCTTGAATAAAAATCCTGCATGGATTAGCTGACAAAGAAAATGAGGTCATCAGAGGAGAAAAAAAGAGAAACTGAAAATCAGAATTATTACTTAAGAAGACCTGAAAAAAATCACAAAGTACAGCTGATCATGTGCAAACAAGAAATTAGGTAGGCCCAAATGGGATTAAAAGAAAACTTCGCAGAGGATACCAAAGCCAAAAAAACAAAACAAAGCAAAAAAGGCCTTTAAATACATCAAAGACAGGGAATAAGCTAGAACATGACAGTACAAAAAGTGATCCTACATGTAAAAATGAATGTAGCTTCCTTCACTTTTTATTTCATTCACAAGTAGTCTTTTGAGACCAATAGGTTAAAGAGACATTAGAGTTAATAATAATGATTTACACATCATGTCCCAAATATACCTGACAAAAATAAATGGAAATAGATGTTTAGGATTGAATGGTACCCACCTAAAAGTTTTGAAGAAATTTTAGAGGGAAATTGTAGAATCGTTGACCAAAAATTATATAAAATTTCATTCTCAGAAGATTGGCAGATGATCAATATGATTCTAGTTGATGAGAAGTGCATCAAGGCATAATTACAAGAAGTACCAATTAGAGGGGTGGCTAGGTGGTGCAGTGGATAGAGCACTGGCTCTGGAGTCGGGAGTACCTGAGTTCAAATCTGGCCTCAGACACTTGACACTTACTAGCTGTGTGACCCTGGGCAAGTCACTTAACCCTTATTGCCCTGCTTAAAAAACAAACCAAAAGTCCTTCCCTTTACCCTGAAATGTAATTAATATACCAGAAAAGTGCTTTACGTTTATGTGTTTAATATTAATCACATCAAAAAATAAAGTCTACAAATAAGGACAATGAATTTCAGGAAAAACACTTTGTTATCTTGTCATAAGATCAAAAGGCAGTATTTTCAGAAATATTATCATCTTTCAACTTGGACATTTATTTTTATTTTTTTCCCTTTTCCTAAGGGTAAGGAAATATCCACCTAACTATGGGTCTTTACGTTATTTTGAAGAAATATAGTAGGAGCCTGAGAAGAATACATGAAATAAGCAGAAATCCTCAGATTATTTTTCTTTCCCAGAGAGAGTATTTATGAGTCAGAGGTATAGAGTACTTCAGAAACAACACCTTTAATCAATTCTGAAACTTGGTTGTGAGTGGAGAAATTGGAATGACACCAGAATTATTCTAAAGACTATTCAGGGGCCTTGAAATGTCCCCTTTGAAGACAAATCTTAAGTACAGCTGAAGGAAACCTTATTCCTTTCTCTGAATCTGGATCTGAATTTGAAATTTAAAAAAAAAAAAAAACATCAGACTGCTTGTGGCCAAAGAGCCAGAAATGATCATTTTTCCTTTAATGTTCATTCAATAAGCTTTTATTGTGTATCAGCACTCTACTGAGTGCTATAGAGGATACAAAAGACAGGTTTTGACCTTAAAAAAGCTAATATCTGAGCAAGATGTAGGTATAGGTAAATCACATAGATCATTTCTACTCCAGCAAAATTCAGGTGTCTAAAACTGTTGTTTTGGCCTTCTTTATCGAACATAACCAGTGTAGAATTACAGTGATTTTTCTCCTCACAAGCCATTATACATTTTTCAGTGCCTGATTCATTGAAGCCAGAGTAACCCTGTGGGGTGTATAACTCACTTTTGCTAATACCACACTGTCCAATGCTTTGCTTATTGATATGTAACTAGGAATTCTAGAACGTGAACCAAATCTTGGCATGGGGAGGAGAGTAGAGAGAAGGGAAGGATGGCGGTGCAGGATGGAATTTAGAGAAGGAGCTACTGAGACCTCAGGTGAATTCATACTGTGTAGTGGCTTGACCTATCTCCTTGGGCTTATTCTCCAACCCAATCTTCCCTCCCTTTCCCTTCCCACAACTTTCAAAGATCCCATAAAAGGTCTCCCTCATCCATTTCTAAGGTTCATTTTCCCTTTCAACCCCTATCAGATACAGACTGTTGGAACACTATGAGACACAAAAATGAAAGTCTAGGGTTAACCATCACCCTTCCATGTCAGTCCTGTAGGATTCTTTAAATCTCAGGTAAGTCATGGTTTCTCTCCTGCCTCAGGGGTAGGGGGTAGGGATGGGGGAAGGGAGTAGGAGGTGGAGGGATCACCCATCTGATAATCATAGGGTTTTAAAGTTAGAAAGGATCTTTCAGATTAAATCCCCTAATTTAAAGGATTAGGAAACTGAGAACCAGAGAGTATAAATGTCTTGAGGAATCATGAAGGTAATTAGTGGAAGAGATAAGATTATAATGGAAGTTTTCAGATTCCAAATCCCAAAGGCATTACACTCTACTGCTTCCATGACCTCAGATATTTTCCTGCTATTATTGGACTTCAGTCCCTTCTAGCTTATGAGACAGCTAGGTGACCTAATGGATAAAGCACTATACTTTAAGTAAATAAGAAGGGTTCAAATCCTGCCTCAGAAACCTACTGGCTGTGTGACTAGGTAAATCACTTAACTGCTCTATCCTCCCTTAGTTTCCTCAATTGTAAAATGGGGCAGTTAGGTGGTTCAGTGGATAAAGCACTAGCCCTGGAGTCAGGAGGACCTGAGTACAAATCTCACCTCAGAAACTTGCTAGCTATATGACCTTGGGCAAGTAACCAATTGCTTTAAAATATCTGGGGCCATCTGCAGTGGTCCTGATGTATATCTTGGCAGAGAATCCAGATGGCTCTGGAGGAGAGAGCGAGGTTGGTGACACCTTGAACAGCACTCCCTTACTTAAAATCCAATTCAGTGCAACTGATATCACCCTGATATTCTGGTCCTTTTTGAGAACAAAGGACAACAACAACAATTATAAAGTGGAGAGACTCTAATAACAACACCCAGCTCCAAGGGAAATTGTGAGGACAAAATGAGATGATTTTTATAAAAGGGATTTCCTGTCTTTGAAGTGTTGTACGAATGTTAGTTGTTGTTGTTATCATTGTAATATTATGTAAAGACAACTCTTTTCTTATCATTCTTTGTATCACTAAATCCTAGAAATTTGATTTCCTTACCTTTAAAATTCTGTGTCTCTCAGAGTGTTGCAGAGGCAGAAAAAAAATGTTCATACTACTCAGAAAACTCTTGATCTCATTTGAACTTCTGGTGCTGTGTAGCAACAGAGTAAACTCTTTTATCAGTCATTATTAGCGATAAAGAATTCATTTGTGTAGGCTCTAGGATACCAGTTTTTTCTCTGGGGAACAGCCTAGATAAATTCAAAGGTTTATCTGCTGGTTGGCCACAATGAAATGTATTTGTTTTAGCCATAATAACTCTTAAAGACTTATTAACATACATGTATAACACATTTCTAATTTCTTACCACTTCAGGAAATAGGGACAGGAGGGAGAGAAGGCTGGATAAATATTGGATCCCAGAACTATAAATAAAAGTGTTTATTACATTAAAAAAGTAAAAAACAAAAGACATTAAACTGTATAGGAATTGCTATCTTCATGAGTGAAGATAATATTCAAAGTATGAAAATTTAAAGCCTTGAAATAGAAGAATTTAGAATAAAATCATCCAAATATTTTATCAAATTAACTAATGTAGCATTTGTTTGTAAAGGAATATATGGGAAGATAAACAAGTAGAATCTAATTTTATGCTAAAATGAAAGGTACACAAAATTTGCCTCACATATCACCAGAAAAGAAAAAAAGACAGAAAAGGACAAAAAATAAAAGGGGTCAAAAGAAGGGTAGATTACTCCTTTTGCATGCACACTAATTCATAAACCTGATGAGTGCCTTTGATACTGTCAATTCTGAAGGATTATGGAAAATTATGTCAAAATTTGGTTGCCCAGAGAAGTTCATGAGTATTGTATGTCAATTTCATGATAGCACGCTTGCCCACATTCTGGATGATGGACAATGCTGTTGCACTTTCTCAGTCACCAATGTAGTGAAACAAGGCTGTGTGCTTGCTCCCATGCTTCTTAGCATGATATTTTCAGCCATGTTGTCAAATACCTTCAATGAGGACAATCATGGCATCAAGGTCAGCTATTGCACTGATGGTAAATTCTTCAACTTTAAAGGGCTACAAGACAGACTAAAGTGGAGGAAGTGTTTGTCCATGATTTTTTGTTTGCAGATGATTATTCACTCAATGCAACTTCTAAAGCTGAGATGCAACCAAGTATGAACTGATTCTCTGTGGCTTGTGATAATTTTGGCCTAGCAATTAATACAAAGAAAACACAGGTGCTTCATCAGCCAGTACCACATCCATATGTGGAACCATCAGGTACAGGAAATGGATAAGTTTTGAATACTATGGATAAGTACACTTACCTTGGCAATATACTTCCTAGGGATGTACAAATTGATAATGAGGTTGATGCACACATTGCCAGAGCTTGCTCAGCATTTGGGAGGCTCCAAAGGAAAGTGTGGGAGAGAAGAAAAGGGATCACTAATGGAAAAAGTTTAAGCCCTAATTTACATGATTAATTCCTTGAAATACAACAAATATTGGCTCAACCTACCCATGAGCAATTAATGTTTTTTTCATTGTTTAGATCTGTCTTTATATGTGTAAATATGTTTTATAGAGTTCCTATTTTTGTCTTGACAGGTAAACTCTCAAGTATTTTATTCTGTCTATGGTTATTTTGAATTATTTTATTTATTTTTTTGTGGGACAATGGGGGTTTAGTGACTTGCCCAGGGTCACACAGCTAGTAAGTGTCAAGTGTCTGAGGTTCAGGTCCTCCTGAATCCAGGGCCAGTACTCTATCCATTGTACCACCTAGCTGCCCCACTAGTAACCTCCTGACTCCAGTACAAGCATTCCATCCATTGTGCTACATGGCGTAGTGGATAAAGCACCAGACTTAGATTCAGGAGTACCTGACTTCAAATCTGGCCTCAGACACTTGATACTTACTAGCTGTGTGACCCTGGGCAAGTCACTTAACCCCCATTGCCTTACCAAAAAAAAATAATAATTATCAACCATTATCATTGCTTGCTTTATCCAATGCTTTCCAATTTCTTTTTAAACAATTTTTTCCTGCTATATAAGTATAGGACCTCTGAATCACCTATGTGATTTTGGCTTCTTAAATTCCTTGATCCTCATTTTTTTTAGCAGATGTTTTTTGTCCTCTTTTGTTCCTACTTTTCCATTGATGCATGAAAGTGTCAAAGTACATATTGATTTATCATATAGTCTATCTGGAAGTTTTTCATAGAACCTCTCTAATTTTTAACCTTTTATTACCTGGCTGATACCTGATGCTTATCCCATTATCCCAAGGAATATTGTTTCTTGTCATCTTTGGCCACAAAATATCAATTCAATCAGCTCATTAATTCAGTTGCCTGAGGAAAATCTGTGGATTCTTCTTAAATTGGTCTCTAAGAGCTTACACCATACAGTTTCATGTATTTTGATAATATAAACACAAATATGATTCAGTTCAAAAGCTATTGTATCAATTCTTGGTCACTGAGGTGAGATCACATATTTCAATTTCAAAAATTTCAATTCATTTTATTGGAATGTTTTTAACTGCTATGATTCTTAGTTCTTCGACTTTTCCAGTACAGAACAATGATTGTCCTCTAAACCTGGAGTTTGTGACTTTTAAAAGAGTTTATAAATACATCTTGATTTGATTTTTAAATTATTCTATTCCTTAACCTTTGGAAAAATATAAAAAATAAACACTCATCAGTCTTTTTCTGTCAATTCTGAAACCATGACTACTCTCTGCTCTCAGAGGAGCCCAGGAATTACATATCTGTTAAAGCAATTAGGATGGCTACATGGACCAAAGATGCTTCATTGATCAAATTTGAGTGGATTAGTAAGTGAACAGATCTCTTGAGTTGACCTTTGACTAGTTGAAGGGAAGAAATCTTGAATGTTCATAAAGGGATTGGATGCCTTTAGCAAAATTATTCCCCAAGTTTAAGTGATTATGGATCTGAAGAATTTTTTTTAAAAGCAATTTTTTTTCCTTTCTCTAGTGGTTAATTATGTTTTATCATACTGTAAAATTATTATAATTCAAGATTCCTACAAATGTTATTTCAAATACATACTGTATGAAAAAAAGATGTCTGAGGGCAAGAGGGCACTTTCAGTTTGATTACATATTGAAAGGTACCTGCAGTATATCAATAAAAACAATAATTTGGAGACAGAAAACCTGGGTTTGAATCCTGACTGTTATCTAGTGAGTTTGGGAAAGTCATTTAGGCCCTCTAGTCTCAATTTTTTATATGTATAATTATGAATTTTGCCTAGACTTTGCCTTGGTTCCTTTCCAGTTGAATCCTGGGTCTGTCACCTTGTGACTGGGTAAGTCATTTAACTTCTCCAGTCTCAATATCCTCAGTTCCACAGAAATATAGATATGGCTGTGGCTATGGATATAAATATGGATGTGGATATAGATATAGGTATAGATATAGATATATAAAATCAATTAAATAGTAAAATATATAATATAATATATGATATTTAACAATATATAATATGCATATACATATACATACACACATCTATCTATCTATCTATCTATCTGTCTATCTATCTATCTATCTATCTACTTACAATTAACCAAATAAGTAATCAAGCTTTAATGTTTAATACTTAACAATTTCCAAGGTGCATATATACAAAGGGAAAATGTAACAAGCAGCTTTCTAAAACTGGTTTGAACTCTGTGGTTCCAGTTTCATCATCTGTAAAATGAAGTGGTTGTGTGAGATGTCTCTGAGGTCCCTTCCATTTCCAAATCTATAATCTAGTTTCTAACAGGTGTCAAAAAGGAGGAGAAGAATGGGGAGGAAATAGAATCATTTATTTAAACCATTCTATTTGTAAAACACTTTGAATTATGTCCTCACAACTCTTTAAAGTAAAGACAGGTATTATTACCCTCATTTTTAAAATGAAGGAATGTATATGTAAAGAAAGGTTAATTATTTAAAGGAGAGAGTCAGGACTGAAACCCAGTTTTTCTGATTAGAAGTTCAGACATCGGGACAGCTAGGTGGCACAGTGGATAGAGCACTGGCCCTGGAGTCAGGAGTACCTGGGTTCAAATCTGGCCTCAGAAACTTAACACTTACTAGCTGTGTGACCGTGGACAAGTCACTTAACCCCAATTGCCTCAAAGAAAAAAAAAAGTTCAGAGAACTTTCCAATATGTCAGCCACAATCTCTCCTTTACCTGGTTACTGCATAATATTTTAATATTTTCTTGGTTACTTTTATTTGGTGTAATATCCTCTGGCAATTTTATCATGTTAATTTTTTTCTTTAAATCTTCTGGCAATACTCATAGAAAAATAACACTAAAACAGATTAAAACAGGCTATCAAATAAGTCATTTAACTAGACTAAATTTGATGCAAATTAACATTTCAAAGCAAGCAGTGTTGTTTTCTGTGTAAATTCTTTTGGTTATGGTTTCAACGTTCTGCCTTTAATTCTGCAGTCCTTTAGACCATTTAAACAAGTGTAATATATGTTTTTTTTTACTATAGGAAAATATGGAAATGCAAATTACATTGTCAATTACATTGTCTTAATAGACCCATTGGCAGTGATATTGCTATTCACAGAAACACTTTAAAAAAGCTACCTAAAAGTACAATTTTGAAAGGATTTATATCTCTAACAAGGCCAATGTTCTAGTATAAAGCACATGGATATAATATCATCATCTTTGCTAACACAATCAAATCTGCCTACAATGTACCGTAAGGGCAATTCACCATTGATTCAATGAACTTTCTTTAAACACTACCACATAGACCATGCTAGACACTAAGTGATACAATGGGAAAAGAAAAATGTCATGCCAGGCACTGGGAAATACTCTATATAGTATCATGAAGTAAATATGTCAGTTCTTATCTTGGGGTCCATGAAATTTAAATTATTTTGATAATTATAAGTCAATATAAGTGATATCCTTTATAATCCTATTCACTTTATTTTATACACAAAAATATTATTCAGAGAATGGCCCCACATGCTTCAATAGATTGCAAAACGGGGTCCATGACATACATAAAATGTTAAGAACTGAATCTGGGGTAGAATTTGAGCTCATCTACTCATCTGTTGGCATTGGGTAAGCCTCTCACAATGTCCCTTTCCGGGCCTCAATTTACTCATCTATAAAATGAAAGAGTTGAACTAGATGATCTCAGAGTGTCCTTTCAGTTATAAATACTGAAACCCAGACTATGGAGAGTGAGCTGGATTTGAAATCAGGTGATACGGATTTCAGTCTCAGTTCTGATGTTTTTATCAGTGTGACATTGGATGAATTACATAATTTATCTATGTCTCAATTTTCTTATCTTCAAAATGAGAATGTTGAACTAGACAATGCCTGATGTCCATTACACCTTTCAATCTATGATTATATGATACGGATAATTATTCTATTTTGATATATAGAGTGGTACCAGTACTAATGGGTAGAAGTTAAAGAAATGCAATCGTATGGGCAATACAAAGAACTTGCTAAGAATTTAGGTTGCCTCCAAATGTAATAGACTGAATTGAGCTAGAAATAAAGGGCTGAACCTACCATCCAGCCTGGATAGGATTGGACTGTCTGAAAATAAAAGCAAGAGTTAAGAAAAAGTGTTCATGGAAGGGAGGAAGCAGCTGATGGCTCTGTGGATAAAGCACTCACCCTAGGGTCAGTCCTGGACTTGAGTTCAAAGTCAGTCTGGGTAGTAGCTTAGTAACTTAGTAGCTGTGTGACCTTGGACCAATCATTTAAACTTTGTTGATCTCAGTTTCCTCAACTGTAAAATAGAAATTATTATGGCATCTCTGTCCCTGGGTTTCTGTAAGTATCAAATGAAGTAATATTTGTAAAGTGCTTAGTACAGAACCTGTCACATAGACACTGAACAAATGCTTGTTTCTTTCCTTCTCTTTTTGCTTCTTTTTTATGCCCTTCTTCTATTCCCTCCTTCCTTCCTAAACAAAAATGAGAGCTTAGTTCACTGTAATTTTTTCTGTACAACAAAAAGTAAGAGTTTTCTCTCTACTTTACTCTTTATTTTGGCACCATGAATGTCTTTTCACCCCCTCTAACGCTTAATTTTCTCCGCTCTTAAGGGAAAAAATCTGGACTAAATGATCACTAGGCCAGTTTCAGTTCTATAGTATATGCTCTTTAAAACTGAATTAACCCTTTGTGTGTTTCTCTGATAAAAAACATTAAAAACTGAAAAGAAAGGATGGGCACTGGTTTCCTAAAACAAGTTAATAAATAAGGAAAAAATAACAATAACAATAAAACAAATGACTATGGCCTCTTACAGGCAGGCCTAGATTGTGAGGAATCCACAAGAAAAGGAGGTGGCAATAACAAGAATCCATTGAGTCATTGGACCAATGCTTGCTCGTGGGATGGGGGAAAGTGGAGTCAGAGAATAGCACAAGTACTTCATGTTAGTCATGACTCAACAGTTACATTTATGGACATTGTGTATGCAAAGGACTAATTTATTTCCTGTTTATTAAAAGAAAAAAAAACAACAAAAAAATTATTGCGATTCCAGACTAGCATTGCTTAGAATAACCCCCAAAGGCACAAGAGATATTGATATAGCTTTTCCACTTGACATCTTCCTTCCTGCTCCTACTAATACCCTCAAAGTGTTAACTTACCTTATGCCTTGATTTGTCATTGAACCACATTAAGGACAGTGTTGTATTTAAAACAGGCATTGGAATGTGCAGCCAGGTTTTTTTTAATCACCGGAAAGAAGCATTTGACTTCAAGAGTCATGAAGTACTAGTGCTGATTTCCAATGCTGCTGGCTGACTCAGAATTTCCTTTCCACACATGGTATGTTTATCCTGTGACAGATTTCCTTGTTTCCCTTGCTAGAGAAGTGAGATGTTCAGTTCTATACTGCTGTTACATAACAATATGTGAGGAATCATGTTTTCAACTTGTCAGCTTGCCATTAACTGCATAACCCCTTTGGGGCCAATGAAGATAGTAGTTCTTAACCATCTAGGTATTGAGATATAATGATAATACCCAGGGGTGTGATAGTAATTATTTGACAACTGGCTCTCCAAAAAAATGTGTACATGACATACTTTAAAGTTTCTACTAAATTATTAACATTTTCTCCATCCCTTTATTAAGTCTATACAATCAACAAAGCCATAAATCAAGCTTTGTTTGTCAATTTTCAAAGTATAAATGTTCACACTGAAATCAGCTCTCATCACATATCTGATGAAAGAGCCCATATTTACTTTCCGCTTTATGGATTCAAAACACTTTCAAATCGATTATTATCTTTGAATCTCACAATGCCCTTGAGATATGTTAAAGGAAGTTTCAATATTCTCTTTCTGCAAATGAGAAAATTGGGGCTCAGAGAGATTCCTGGGGCCTGTCACAGGACATGTCATCATTAGCACGACAGTAAAGATAGGGCTTCAGGAAGGCAACAATTACTGTCATTATTTCTGATGAAGGATCTAGTCTTTCTACTGACTCAGAGGATACCCATACACAGGCTACAAAAGCAAACTTGGGCCAAGTATTTAGGTTGCTGTTTCTTAAATTAACTATTTATATGGCAGCATTAACTATGTCGATAGGAGAGAAACAGTTGTAACAGTAGGTGCCATGGTATGATATTCTATTAAATGGTATTGTTCTATGCTAACCTACACAATGTGAAATTATCATATTCATCAGACCTACTATGTGCAAGGCACTATGCTAAGCGATAAAAAGACAAAGGGAAAAATTAAAGTGGTGATGTCCTCAGGATATAGAACTTTTGAGTACTGAGGAGGAAAATGGTATGATTCAGATCTAAATTTAAGAAATATCAATTTGGTAGTTTTGGGAATTATGAACCTTAGTGAGAAAAGCTTAGAAGCAGGAAGACCAATTAGGAGGTTAGTAAAAATATTGAGGTAAACATTGATGAAGGCTTGAACTATGGTAGAGGCAGTGTAAGCAGAGAAAAGAGGTGAGATAGGAGAGATATTGAGAAGATGAACTTTGCAAAATAACAACAACATTTATATAGCCTCTTAGTATTTCAAAGGGTTTTGCATGTGAATACATTTGAGTACACAGTTTAAGGGAGACTAAAGGGTTAATATTAAGGACGTGCACCTGAGTGATCACAAGGATGGTTTTGCCCTTGACAGATAAATTAGGAGAAGGGGCTGGGTTAAGGAGAAAGATAATGGGCTAATGTCCACATTAAGTCTGTCTAATATAGGTATATACATATACCTATGCATAATATATGTAGATTTGTATGTATATATTTCCTTTAATCCACCAGATACAAGGTTATAGCAATATAATATATAGATATATACATATACACACATGTATTTAAATGTGTACATGTATATATGTATACATGAATATACATACATATACATAAATACAAATATAGCATCTACTTAATTTGTGAGAAACATTTTTACTCATACATATTGTTATTTCAATTTTTGTCATACTGGGAACTAAAGACATTATTTGGATTTTCAAAAATATAATTTGGAACTGAGAATCAGATATTTGGGATTTATAATACAAGTCTCCTTTACCCTACCTCATGGAATACAGTTAGACCAATGTCAAGGTGGTTGATGGTTGAGAGGTTGCTATACTCATGAAGATAATCTAGCTTCCCAGTTTCCAAAGCAGTAGAGAAGTACAATATACTTGGAATAAAGAATGAAAACAATTCAGAATTCATGTAGGAATAATGTTACATTTGATGTGTATTTGGTGTGTCTTCATCTCTCTCTTTTTGGAGCTGGACCTTTGCCACAGACTTTGATCTGTTAAATACCTATTCCAAAGAGGGCTTGAGACATATGATGCCTTATCCCTTCAATGCAGTCTCTCTTTTGATTGACATGGTGGAGTGCTTTGACTCAGTCAACCATATCCTTATACATTCTTTATTAGGTTAAGAGGAGAAAAATATAGTAAGGGGGGAAAAGTTAAAGAAAGAAAGGTGATTCCAAGTTAAAAAAAAAAGAATTAAACCAGAGTTATTGTGTGACCAAATCCTATACCTTTTGTAACTTTCAACACTCAAGCTGGATATCAAGTTTTCCTGTTGCTTTTCAATTAAATGGCATAGAAATTTATATGCTATGACCATGCTGTATTTCTGGAAAATTAAGGGGGAAATGGAATCTGCACCTATTAGGCTAGAAGATTTGAAGCAATCTGCCTGCCTGGGGGTCAGGGGGATGGGGGATAGGGTGCTAGTAACAGGTACCAAAGACCAGACAATCAACCAACATTTGTTAAGAATTTTACTTTGAGATAGGCACTGTACTAAGCACTGGGAATACAAAGGCAGAGATGAAAAAGGCCTACTTTAAAGAAGGTTACATTCCAACATTGGAGGCAATGTATATACACAGATATGTATGTATATGTGTTTAGATATAAGTATGTGTGTGTATATATGTATATAATGTATGTATCTATGGTTAAGTTATGTGTATGTGTGTATATATGGATATATTAGCTACAAGGTGTATTCAGTGGTTATGGGGGCTTGAGATCTACTAATATAGTCAATGTAATGCCATTAATCGGTTCCATGAAACCTTTTGGTTAAACAATGTTGAGGGAATTGTATATGTTCCTTGGAAGAAAAGAATAGTCGACGTGCTCCAGGCTCATGGGGACAGGGAGAACCGAGAGTTAAGTGAAGCATAGCCTGGGGCAGGAAGTTCCTTACCCTTGGCAGTATAGATTTTTTCTTGTTCAGTCATTTCAGTTGCTTCTGACTCTTCATGACCCATTTGGAGCTTTCTTAGGAAATATATTGGGGTGGTTTGTCATTTCCTTCTCTAGCTAATTTTACAGATGAGGAAATGAGTCAGAGTTAAGTGAATTGCCCAGGTTCTCACACAGTTAGAAAGTGCCTGAGGTCAGAATTGAACTCAGGAAGACAAGTCTTCTGACTTTAAGCCAGGCAATATATCCACTGAGCCACCTAACTGCCTTAGATAGAAATAGCAAGATGGAATATAGAGTCCTGGAATTGTATACATATACATACACACATATACACATATTTTAACATGGATTAAAATACTGTCATAGATACTTAATAGTTGGATGACTCTAAGCATATTGCTTAACTTCTATGTGAATTTCCTCATCTATAAAGAAAGAGTAATTGTAGCACCTAATTCACAAATGAGATAATAAATGTGAAGCATTTTGTGAAACAAAGTTTTAAACACCTATGTTAGCTACTATTATAATGTTCCCTTTTAAACAAAACTCTATTGCATAGAGAGTAAGTGGAAACCTTAGACCAAGAGGTGCTCTTTCTGGGTTTGGGATTAATTGAAGTAAAATCAAGTCAAATGGGCTCATTATGCAATTCAAAATCAAGGCAAATCAAAACAACTGGGGTTGTTCTAGATATGGAGCAGAGCAAGGGTGGATGTCGGGTTAAGCAGATCTATAAAAAGAGGATTGGATAGCTATAGGCATAGGGCATGGAGCATGAAGGGGAAAGGGGGTTGAAGAGGTGGGCTGTAAGATCATCTGGTTCAGCAAGGGAAAGAAAGTTTCAGTTTGAGCTGTCCAGAAGTAAAGGAGTTGCTAGTCCAAAGCAGAGCAAACAGGCTAGTCTATTTTGAAGTTAGTAGGGGACAACAACTGAGCAGATAGAAGAGTACATAGAGAGTTACTGGACTTATGACTGGATATCTGAAACATTGCAATAAAGTGTTACATCATTAAGATGGGGATTCAGTTATAAAGAATCAGTGCAAAAAACATCAACATACAGCAAAGAAGTGACATTATTGTGGATCACTACTGGCTTGGACAACTTTACCTTTGGTCATGATGTTACTAAAAATCAAAAAGTCATTCTCGCTACCTCTTGTCTGATTCAATGTTTCTCTTAACTTTAAATGTTTGTTTTATTAGTATGTTTTTATGTGATAGTCATTTCTTTATATAACTTCTATCTCCCCCAGTGAACTTTTCCTTGTGGCAAAGAAAAAAGTTAAGTAAAATCTAGTCACAGTGACTACATTTGACAGTATTCAACTTTTTATTCCCATTGGCTTTTACACTTCAGAAAAAGAGAAGTGAGTCTCTTTATCTATTTTAAAGGGCTATGATTGGTTATTATATTTATTTAGTATGAAGCTGCATTTTAGTCTTTTTCATTGTCATTGCTATGATATTTATTTTTCACTTCATCATTCTGGTGTGTGTGTGTGTGTGTGTGTGTGTGTGTGTGTGTTTGTGTGTTTGTATATGTGTGTGTGTAGTGGCAGAGAGACAATCTCCAGCACAATGCCTGACACATAGCATATACTTAACAAATATCTGTTGATGATTTTTTATCCTGATTCTGTATCGTTTTTCCCTATTTTCTCTATTTATTATGGTAATCTCTCCTATTTATTATGGTATTATAATATTTCATTAGATTCTTACATATGTGAGCTTTTTTTCAAGGTATAACCATATTAATAAAATGCCCTTATTATAATATTATTATGGTCCATATTAATATGAATATGGTTCATATATATGCAAAAACCTCAGCAACATCCAAATCAAACTCTAAATTAGATCAATATTAATATGATTTTTATTATAAAAGCAAATTAATAAAATATAAAGTACAGTGCTTTACAGTTAGAAATTTAAACCCAAGAGAATTCTAATAAAAATGGGTTTCACCGGGTGGCTGCTCATTGTCAGTCATACAATGGTCCAGGGGCTCATCCCCAATCTTATATCTTTCACAAATTTGATTTTATCAGTATACCCAGGGGGTAATCATCAGCTGAGGGACTGGTTCACTGAGAAATGCACCTGTCAAGCCAACCAGCTTACACATATTGCCTGGTCAGCACACTATTTCCCAGTAGAAATGTCTACTTAGGAAATCAAACTAAAATAAGAAAATTGGTAAGTTCCTCTAGAGTAAGAGTGAATGGAACAGGGTGATCTTATGGGAAATTAGAAACTGCTTCATCCATCTTCACTATGGGGAAATACCTGCCAATCAGACCAGAATACTTCTGTTGGTCAGAGATGCACATATCTAAGGAACAGAGTCAGAGAATGGAAGAGCTGAAAGGGATCTTTGAGATCAATTCAATAAGCATTTGTTAAAGCACTAGGCACCCAGGCTGCAAAGACAGAGGCAGACAGACAGACAGACAGAGACAGACAGACAGAAAGAGAGAGACAGACAGACAGAAAGACAGAAAGAGACAGAGAGACAGAGACAGAGAGACAGAGAAACAGAGAGAGACATAGAAAGGGACATATACAGAGAGAGAGAGAGAGAGAGAGAGAGAGAGAGAGAGAGAGAGAGAGAGAGAGAGAGAGAGAGAGAGAGAGAGAGAGAGGAAGAGAAGAAGAAACTGTTGCAACATTTAATAAGCCTGTATTCCACCTGTAGGCAGATAAGTAATTATACAAAATTTAAAAGGAAGAGAACACTAAAACATCCAGGGAATAAAAGCATCAGTCAAGAAAAACCAACAAATGTTAATTTTCTTGAGTAATTTAAAGGGGTTTATGATGGTGAAACTAAGATTTGAAAGTTTTTAAAACAAAATCTGTAGGGGGTTATGAAAATACTTGGAGTAAAGGGGAAAGATAATTGAAATAGAAGTTAAAGCCTAGGTGATGTTGCCTTTAGCTATTTAATATTTAGTTTTATCTAGAACTGACTTCTAAAACTCTCCAGTAAGCTTACCATTGTGGATAGTTATAATTCTACTTTTCACATCCTGAATGTTTTCATAACTTCATGCATGCATGTATGCATACATGCACATTCCACCACACCCCTGCTTTTTTGGAGGTGGTTCATTCTTCCTGATCTCATTGACTTACTGGAAATATGACAACTGCCACAGCAAACTCCTTGTTTGAAGGGCCTATGTAAACCCAGACCCCCACACTCCAAGAAGCTACATTCTGTTACCATTTGGGACACTAACCAGCATGTTGCATCATGGAATGATAGGGTCAAGGGAGGCTACACATCACTCTATCCATGACTGAGTTGGTGTACTCTCCCACACTATACTTGGCCTTGAGTATCAAGAAAGCATTCTAATATATTCCAGTGTTTCTATATGCCATTCACCCAAACTCTTCCCTAAATTTCTTTGAAAAAATCATAGGTCCACTCTCTATCCCTATCCTGAAAATGAAGATGAAGTCCTCATTGTGTATTGAGAAAACTTGTTTTGAACTGAGTTCAGTAAATAGGACACAGAGTGAAGTGTTTAGACTAAAAAGAATAATGTACACATTGATCACAATTATGTACAGAAAACACAACAATGAAAGACATTAGAACTTCAATAAATACAATGACCAAAATTGATTCCCAACAACTAACAGAAACATACCTCCCTTCTCTCTGCAGAGGAGTGGTAAACAGTATTCTTGCAATGAGGTATATACTTTCTGAAACTTTGCCAGTGTCAATTTGTTTTGTTTAGTATGCTTCTTTGTTAAGGGGAATATTCTATTTATTTGGAGGGTGTGGAAGCATTGGGTAGTTCCAACAATGAGAAAAACTACCAATAAAATGAAATATTGAAATAAAAGAAAAAAATATTTCAAGATAGTTTGCTAAAAATTGGAGGTGGGGAAAAATTCCTATCTTTTCACACATTTCAGATTTAGAAACAAAACAAAGATAGCACAGATTAATAAAATCAATGGATAATAATATTTTCCAGTATATTCAATAGTGGATAAAGAAACTTCTAATTACACATTGAATAGGTATATCAGCTTACGTATATATATATATATATATATATATATATATATATATATATATACACACACACACACACACATATATATATATATATAAAGACTCATCACAAAGTCTAATATGGTTTGTACACTTATGCTATCAGTACTCAAATATTTGCTGTGTTTTGTGTTAGTATGGGGATAGGTGGTTAGTACCTGAAAGAAAAATAAAAACATGCACTGATAACATTTTATACACACACACACACACACACACACACACACACACACACACACACTAAATTGGCAGCATTGGTTAGAAAGAAGATCATATCTCTAATACCACAATTAGGTTCCAATTGTAACTCTATGGCCTACTCACTTTGTAATTATAAGCAAATCATTATACCTCTCTGCATATTAGTTTCTTCATCTATTAAATCGGAATTATAATATATCAAATACCTTACAAGATAGTGGTGAAGAAAAGTCTTAAATTTTGAAGCAGGGAAACACAGGGGAACATATATTCAAAGTGAAGTAAGAAGAACCAGAAAAATATAAACCATTATAAACAATGGCTATAACAATAAAAATGGAAAGGATAGTATAGAGAGAGGAATTGGATCTGTGATTTTGTCAGTCAATAATCATTTATTAAGCACCTTCTATGTGCCAGCCACTGTACTAAGCAATGGGATTAACTCCTAGACAAGATAAATTTTTCCAGAGTAAGTATTTTTGCCTAATTTAAATAGTTTTAAAGCCAAGATTATTAACCTAAAGTTTCTTAAGTTTATTCTTTTTCTCAGTAAGTACTCCTTTATTTAAAGTTTTGAGTTCCAAATTTTATCCCTCCTTCCCCCACTCCCCAAGGTGGTAAGCAATCAAATATAGGTTATATATGTACAATTATGTAAAACATTACCATATAAGTCATTTTGTACAAGAAAACTTTAATAAAAGGAAAAAATGTAAGAAAGTAAAGAATAGAATGCTTCACTATGTTCAATCAATTTCAGTTCTTTCCTTGGAGGTGGATAGTATGCTGAGAATGGTTCATTCATTTACAATTCTTCATCACAAAATGTTTCTGTCTCTGTGCACAACGTTCTTTTGGTTCTGATCATGTTGCTATATGTCAGTTCATACAATTCTTTCCAGGCCTTTCTGAATTCATCCTGCTTGTCATTTCTCATAGCACAATACTATCCCATTACCATCATATACCACAGCTTGTTTAGCCATTCCCCACTTGATGAGCATCCCTTTGATTTCCAATTCTTAGTGACTACATAAAGAGCTGCTGTAAATATTTTTGTCCAAGTAGGTCTTTTACTCTTTTTTGGGATGTCGTTGGGATAAAAAACTAGCAGTGGTATTACCAGATTAACTGGTATGCACAGTTCTATAGCCTGTTGGGCATAGTTCCAAATTGTTCTCCAGAATGGTTGGATCTTTTCACACCTCCACCAACAGTGGATTTTAACTTTTATTTCTGATACTTGCATGCTGATATAATTGTTTTCCTTTGTAATTCTATGTATTTTAATGCATTTATGATATTCTGAGAAGATGTTCATGAGCTTCACCAAATTGCCAAAAAGATCCATGCTACATACACGCATGCATGCATGCATGCATGCATACACACATACATACAGAACCTCTCTTTTCAAGAGGATGAAAAGAAAGAAGCTTACTCAACAACTGAAGAATTCTATGTAATTATATTGACTGAATTTAACCCCAAAAAGATTTTGTGGAAAATATTCCTGTTACTCTTTAGAGAAGGAATACATATGATATCATATTTTGTGATATTGTTCAGTTTTGCTGATTTTTTTCAAAGGGATAGCCCTCTCAGAGGAGAAGGGGAAATACATATTAATAATATAATGTGAGGGGGCAGCTAGATGGCGTAGTGGTTAAAGTGTTGGCCCTGGATTCAGGAGTACCTGAGTTCAAATCCAGCCTCAGACACTTAACATTTACTAGCTGTGTGACCCTGAGCAAGTCGCTTAACCCCCATTGCCTCACTTAAAAAAAAAAAAAACTTAAAAATATAATGTGAAACGGGATACCTTGATTTTCTTGAGCCTTCTAATTAACCAAGTAACCAGAACAGCTGTAAGAAAGCTGACTTTATTGACTAACACACCAGCAATTCTTTGTATGACCAAGAGAGGAAATCTAGCTGGACATTCAGTAACCCTGAAGCCAATCAAAAACTTATCTGACTGCAGGATATGCAATGATGAATATGGACCTTATCTTCAGCTATTCCTTAATTTTGGAATAATTATTTTCTTTTTTCTTTTTGAAGAGATCTCTTTATGGAGAGATCTAAGTAAGCCTTGAACAGAGCAACCTCCTTATCAAAGACTACATCCTCCATCCCTGGAATTCCTCACCCACAGACCCCTCCCTTCAGGACTGGGTCTTTCTAAACCGAGCTTTCCTCCAAATTTCTTACCTGCCTTTGTTTAAACTGCATATAAACCTTTGCAATCATTGCAGGTGTCCTGTTTGGCTGGATAGCACCCATGGTCATGTTAGATTTTCCTCCCTGCTTAATAAAATCTTTTTTTTTAATTTTTACAGGCATTGTCTTTTTCTGATTTCCTTTCCTTTTAGGAAAAGGGGGGTTTAAATTTCAAGACTTGGCCTTTGTTTTCTTAAGTCTTTCCCTTTGGGCAAAAACTTA
Source organism: Dromiciops gliroides (assembly GCF_019393635.1). Classification (NCBI taxonomy): domain Eukaryota; kingdom Metazoa; phylum Chordata; class Mammalia; order Microbiotheria; family Microbiotheriidae; genus Dromiciops; species Dromiciops gliroides. The sequence continues at coordinate 690,778,144 of NC_057861.1, read as the reverse complement.
AATTCCATTAGGAGAGTGTTTGCCTCAGTTTACAATAGACAATAATAATATGAACTTATATTTCATATTATATAAAATAAAAAGGCATCATTGCTGAAGACTATCAAGTTCCAGCTTACATTTATTTCACACAATCTTGAAACAAATGTTTTCAAACTTGAACAATTCAGTAATTTTAGATCCATTAATCAATTCCTTCACTCCCTCTCTCAGTAATACAACAGGCACACATATAAGTAAATCCAAAGTTATAAAAAGTAAATTCAATAGGGACAGAGTATTATCAAGTAGAAGGGGGTCTGGAGCTACAAAAAGGCTACTTGTAGGAATCAAGTTATTTTTTTCAAGGAAGTTAGAGTTCCAAAATTTAAAGGTGAGAAGGAAGGAATGTGTCATAAACATGAAGGTCTTAATCTAAGCAAAAATAGTGAAATTTGAAATAAAAGATGTCTTAGGAAGACTTAGAATAGCTCAAATAGAATAGAGGGTCTGTAAAAGATAGTAATATGAAATAATTTTGCTGAGATAGGCAAGTAAATATCCCTTCATCCCTAAAAATAAAATCTCCCTTACAATTCATTCAAAAGGTTTTCCTGTCAGCAATTAGGGAAAAAAAATCCCAAAACCAAACCAAACAAACAAAAAACCATGTTATATATTCTATTTTTACACAGCTAAGGTTAGTATTATCAATAGAATTTCACTTAAGTAAAGAAAGCTATGTTTCTATCCCTGCATACAGATGCATGATTTGAACTTATTCCCTACCATTATTTATAAAATTGAAATACCTTATAAGGTGTTGCCATAGCATTCAGGAGGGAGTTATTCTGGCGTTCTTTCCAATGTGAATAGTTAACTGAGGTCATTCTAAGAATAGGAAGTCAGAACAGAATTCTGGTTTCATTGAAAGCATTTTGCTATGAATTGTGATTTGTCCTTTATTCTTTTAAATATTAATTAAAATTCATGAGGTGAAAACAATTATTCTACTAGAGATTTTTTCCTGCAAAACAGAAATGTTTATTGACCCAAGAAGGGAACAGCAAACCCATTTCATAAGTTAATAACACACATAATTTCAGATTTCCTGGATTTCAAGGGTATATTGAACACAGTAGTTATGCTATTTCTGCAACAGCTCTTCTCTTTGCTGGATGCCATTAATGAACTGTGCTAGTGAACATCAGATCTAGACCAAACACCAAGCTGGATTAATGAGCAGGGAAAAACTAAATCAATGAATGAATGAACAAACGAATCTCACATAGCTCAGCCAGTATTTCTCCACTTACTTTTGGAGGTAAAAAAAGGTAAGGTTAATTTCATATTAAAATTATTGAAAAATAAAATATATAACCATAGCAAGTTGGACCTTTTCTCCAAGTTATGAAGATTTCATAATTCAATATTAAATAATAAAAAAAAAAAACCTGAACAATATCCCTTAAACTTATAACCCATGCAAAAGAGTTTTCAAGTAAATTTGCTGAATGGTTTTATATAGGAAAGATGATCTGTGACTTTAAGGAATTAGAAAATAATATAATGCTGGCTGATAATCTTTTCCCACTTTGTAGTCTTTGCCCAAGTGTTTGAATGACAAGAGGATTCAGAAGTAAAAGACTCTTCCTCATTGTAGGTGTTCAAACTAAGACTGGAGGAGCTTATCTTAAAAGTGTTACAGAAGAAATTCTTGTTCATATATGAGTTGCAGAAGATGGTTTTAGAGTTCCTTTCTAACACTGAGATTTGTTGATTCTCAGACTGTCAAAACAGCTTATTATTATGCATATTCACATACTTGCTTGTTTGTTATCTCCTCTAAAACATTATTGTGTATCATAATTTCTGATAGAACATAGCCCACAAAAAGAAACATCTCACCCCAACCTCATTGTACATTTCACTAAAATATTTTATTATATTCCTCTGCACTTTGAGTTAATTCTCTTTAAAGTGAGAGGCTATGTAGTCGGTGGATAGGAATCCAGCCTTGGAGCCTGGGAGACCAAGGTGCAAGTCTTAGCTCTGAACTGATAAGTATGGGGAATATAGGGAAATCACTACCACATAGTACCATGGGAAATAAGGACATTAGGTAACAAATGAGGAATTTCTAAACCTAGTGTACCCTTCATGTATTTATTTCTTTTTTGTTTGCTTGTTTACCTATTTACTCATTCATTCATTCAATAATAAACATTTTATTTATACTTTTAGAGTTCCAAATTCTATCCCTACTTCCCTCCCTCCCCTCTCCTCTTCCCAAAGTAGTAAGCAATCAGATGTGTTAATACAAGTGCCCTTATGTCAAACATTACCATATTATCCATTTCCTTTAAGAAAAATTGAATAAAAACAGAAAGTGAAAAATAACGTGCTTCAGTCTGTGGTTATCAATATCAGTTCTTTCTTTGGAGTTGGAGAGTATGCTTCATCATTATTCCTTTGAGATTGTCTTGGATCATTATAGTGATGATAGTAGTTGTCATTCACAGTTTTTCATCAAAGAATATTGCTGTTGTGCACAACATTCTCTTGGTTCTGCTCACTTTTCTATACATTAATTCATACAAGTTGTTCCAGTCTATTCTGAAATCATCCTGCTTGCAATTTCTTATAGCACAATAATATTCCATCACCATTATACACCACAGCTTGTTTAGCCATTCCCCAATTGATGGGCATTCCTTTGATTTTTTTTTTTTTTGGTGAGGTAATTGGGGCTAAGTGACTTGCCCAGGGCCACACAGTTACTAAGTGTGTAAAGTGTCTGAAGCCAGATTTGAACTCAGGTCCCCCTGAATCCGGGGCCGGTGCTCTATCCACTGCACCACCTAGCTGCCCCATTCCTTTGATTTTCAATTCTTAGCCACCAAAAAAAAAAAAGCTGCCATAAATATTTTTGTACAAATAGGTCTTTTTCTACTTTTGGGGATGTCTTTGGGATATAAACCTAAAAGTGGATTACCCCATATTTATGAAATCACAGGTCTGTGAGAAATAATTATTAATAATTGATTTCTTGAGGGATCCAGTGCTCTCCTTTCCTTTCTTATTTCTTTCTCTTTAACCACTCCAAGGTCTAGTTAATTCTCTTTGAACGTTAGATTCATCTGGAGCAAAGCCAGATCAAGCTTATAAATAATCTTGGGAAGAGACAGATCTTTTTGTCTACATAACTGAAGGACTTTACTAATAAGATTGCAAAAACCACACCTAGGTGGAAACTATTTTGCCCTGATCAGTTTGAGTGGGGAGGGGGTCTACATTTTTTCTTTGATGTCATCTTTCCCAAGAGTTGAGTGAACTGAGCAATGTATCCACGGACTTCCTTTTAATATAACCCACCTTGAACCATGTAAACCAATTAGCTTTGATTGTTGTTAATGAATTAGATTTGATTGCTATGTGATGGAAGGGCATATGAACTGTGACCCTACCACCAGTAGGGGTCTTTGAGTCTGAGAGAGATGGCCAATAGACTTCCTTTTATTAATAATCTTCTTGGGGCAGCTAAGTGGTGCAGTGGATAGAGCACCGGCCCTGGATTCAGGAGGATCTGAGTTCAAATCTGGCCTCAGACACTTAATACTTACTAGCTGTGTGACCCTAGGCAAGTAACTTAACCCCAATTGCCTCACACACAAAAAATAATATTCTTGTCTATTAATAAAATGATTAAATTACTCAGAAACTATCTCTTATATTTTTAATCATCACAGAGCTATACAAAAGAACAAACATTTTTGTTTGTGGTGGTAATAAGAGGGGACAGGAAGGGTTTTCAAAATGAAACCCTTAAGAGTAAACCATTAGAGTAAAGGGGAAAGAGTATTGAAATGGAAGTTAGGATACTCAAGGTCTAGAATTGGTTGTCATCAGCTTCATTAGGTGTCATTGGCTTCATTAGCTAATGAAGTAGTAACAATGGCCTAGACACTTAACATCTCTCATTTGTAAAAGAGGAGGTTGAAATAGTAAAACTATCAGATCTTTCCTTTTCTAAAGTTCTCTTTACCCTATACTTCCAAGTTTCTATATTTCCCACATGAATGAATTTTAGACTTGCTGGGTTCACTCTATCCTTGCATTTCCCTAATGACATCTGAATCTTCTTTCTATTTTTTAGTTTGTTCTTTTCCTGGCATATACTTGGAAGAATCTTAAAGTTTTGAACAAAGGCAATACATGTTCCCTGAGGAACAAATTCTATATTGTTGACTAGAGATGTAAGGAAATTACTTCCCTGTAAGTAATATTGACAGTTTTATGAAAGAAGAGAAAACCATATTTTCACCTTCCTTGTATGGGCCACTTTATAATAGTGCAGTTCATGACCATTGCAAATTAGAACAGACACAGAAAAGTTTTCAAACATCTAATGTTTCCTTTTCTGAAATCACTTTCTGGCTGTTACTATGCTATGGCAAGCAAACATTTCAGCCAGGAATAAAACAATGAATAACAATGTCTTCCTGCCCATACAAGTTCTATTTTCTGGGTCAGACACCAGTATAAAAATATCCGAAGATAGCTTAGAAAGTACATACCCCAGCCTCCTCATCTTAGAGATTAAGAAAGTGATATTTAAAGAGAGGTGAAGTTGGTTTTTCTGTCACACAGTTTGAGAACCGTTTCCAGCTTCTCCTAGAATCCATTGGCCAGTCAACAAACATTTATTAAGCACCTTCTACCACTGTGTGTACACACATACATCTCAATTGAAGGAAAATAAAAAATGGATATAAAAATTACAAAAAGCAAACATGCAAGATTATGCATTTCTCAAGCAAAAGTGGAGGGAAGTAAATTGTATCACTTACTAGAATAACATTATTATATATTATATAACCAAAGATTATAGAGTTATCTAGATTTTTATATCATTTTTAAACAAATCATCAGTGCATACTCTATGTTCAGATACCTCAGGGATCTTTTACTTTTTTATTAATGCAAGTAATAAATTCAAAAAGTTTTATGGTCTCCTATTTCCCTAGCATTGTGTCATGAGCTGTGGGATATACACAATAAGTACCCAAAAAGTCTAGGCACCTAAAAAAGAATTTACTATTTAGCCAGAAAGATGAGATATAAACACAAGAAATATTTCTTAACCAAGAGAGTTTAAAATAAGGTACTGAATTTCACAGACCCTGCCATTAGAGAGTTCCCAGTCCCATGGTCCCAAATTGAGTATAGATGTGTGTGTGTGTGTGTGTGTGTGTGTGTGTGTGTGTGTGTGTGTGTGGTTTGTATTTGTATGTACACATATACATACATAAATAGTTTAAATATAAAATTATGGCATTTATGTATACATGTATATATGTGTGTATTTGTAAAATACTCTCATTATATAAGAATTGGAGGTTTAATGCAGTTCAAGGATTTGCTTATTATCATTTCAATATAGTGTACTCTTCATGGATCCCACCAGCTTTCTTTATTCCTAGTTTAGTGCTTTCAGTCCTACATAATACTATCAATTATAAAAAGAATAAGACTTGTTCGAAACATAACAAAACAAAACAAAAAAAACCTGTGAATTCTTTTTTTTTTTTTTTGGTGAGGCAATTGAGGTTAAGTGACTTGCCCAAGGTCACACAGCTAGTAAATGTTAATGGTCTGAGCCCAGATTTGAACTCAGGTACTCCTGAATCCAGGGCGAGTGCTTTATCCACCGAGTCATCTAGCTGCCCCCCGAATTCTTAAAAAATAAGAGGCCCTAGGCCCCAAAAGGGGGACCTGGAATGCACCAGAATCTTATCACAATTTACAAAAATTATAAATGCATTTTATTGCCTGAGAAGGGCCTTGTAAGCTGAAATAGTGAGATAGTGTTCTCATCTGTTTGAAAGGGAGTTGGAAAGAGTGAGATATTTATACTTTTCAAACAAAGGATGGCAGGGAATTGGGGAGAAAAGTGGGAATTGGATAGGTCCTAACTAGTAATGAAACAGGGAACCCCATTCCCAAGGGGAAGGGGAAATTGAAGAAATAGCTTCCTGCTATTTCCTGAGGAATTCTAGGTGTCAGAACTATGGCTCTTTGATATACAAATTAGAAAGCATTCTTAATGAGTGACTAGCAGACACTCATTCTAGGTTTGAGGACAAAGGAAAAGATAAGGGGATGTTTCCAAAAAGCATAAAACAGGATGCATCCAAAAGCCCCACACCCAACTGGTAGGGAAATCTCTAAAGATAAGGGTGTATCTTGAAGGTCCATGAACTATCACATGATTTAGGGGCTGCTTCAAGGCTGATATTAGCTTAATTGGCTTCAGAGCTGCTGATTTTCTCTATGTCCAGTTGGGTTTACTTTTGGTCATCACAAAAGATTATTGTTATGTCAAGCCACTCTGTATCTTATCTAATTCAGCCAGTCCTAATACAGCTCTTCTTGATTACCTTGATAATTGGGGGGCTCAAGTAAATCAAGGTAGTTATCATATCCATTTTCATATACTACATATATAATGTTAATTTCTGGGTAAAGAAATAAATCATATTGTCGTTTTATCTATATATGTTTGAAAGAACATAGTAGGGGACAAAAATGACAACTGTTTTTCTCTTTTAATTAAAAAGTGAAATATGTGCTGATAAATCACTCTGTCCTTTACTTCATGGCTAGAATGGAACACTCCTAAGAACACTAAGAATGAACCAATAGGTAATGACAAATATTTGCATATGTGTAGTTTTTTTGTTTTTCTTTCACAGTTTTGTTTTTTTTTGCTCTTCAGTAGTTTTTCAGTCTTGCCTGACTCTTCACGACACCATTTAGGGTTTTCTTGGTAAAGATACTAGAGTAATTTCCCACTTCCTTTTCCAGCTCATTTTTATAGATTAGGAAACTGAGACAAATAAGGTTGAGTAATTTGCTAAGCTTACACAGCTAGTAAGTGTCTGAGGCCAGATTTGTTTTCCTGAATTCAAGACTGTTACTCTATCCACTGAAGTACCTAGCTGCCTACTTTGCACAATCTTCAGAAACAAATCATACATGCCTTTTTATCCTAGTTTACTAAGAAGGAAACCAGATTCAGAGGGATTAACTGATTTGGCCATGATTGCACAGGTATTCAATTAAATGTAAGAGCCAGAACTCAAAGTTGGCCATCATGAAGGAACCTTTGGTGATGATTTAGTCCAAAGGTATCAACTGTATGTGGCCCTCAAAACTCCTGAATAAAGCCCAAACAAGATTAAAAAGTAATTTGGAAATACTTAGAAAAGAAATAAAAATGTAAAAAACATTGATATGATCACATTTTAAAACTGTCACTATGTAGCCCACAGAGATACTTCTGTAGCTAGTAGCCCCCATTTCTATTTGAGACTGACACCACTGATGTAAAATTCTTTCATTTCATAGTGTCGCAGGTAAAAGATGAAATGACTGAGGAAAATAAGGGTTTGCTCTTCTGAGAATATCGATTCGTTAAGCAATGGATGCCAATTCCCCAACAAACCAAGACCAGACAAACTCAGCTTAGGCACAAACTCAGAATACAGGGGAAGATGAACTTTTATATATTAGAAATAATTAATGCAATAAGACCAATTAATTAAAAGGAAATAATTCAACATTATGAATCTAATTTCTAATTGGTTGAAGGATTAGGGACTTTGCAAGTTGGGAGGAGGAGAGTGAAATGTCCAATATTCTGGTTCAGATAAGGAAGTTTTCCCCTGTCCCCAACTGTCTGTGAACAATCAAAGGAACATCAAAACAATAACTGATTGACCAGTATGGGACCAGTTTTGGGATAAGCTATATAGGTTGCTTGAGATGCACAACTGTGAGAAAACTTTTTAAATCAGTCTTTGGGTTTGACTGGGTTTCTTGTTGGTATAACCTAGGTCCTTAGGTAAGGGGATCTAAACAGCAGGTACAGGTAGTCTAGCTTCCCATCTACAAAGGGCTAAGTTCAAATGATGCAGTAAGGTTGTCTCCCAATTCCAAAAAGTGAATAAACTTTTCTGCACCACACAACTGAGCTAGCTCTGGAATTGAGTTACAAGATGGAGTAAGTGTGGTTCACTCAATTGTCACAGTTAATTAACTACCTGATGTCCCAATTCTCTCAATTCCCTCAATAGGCAAGAAAAAATGAGGATCTAGGGAGTTTGTGACTTGCCTTGTGATTTGCAAAGTGTTTGAACAGTAGGTCCTCTGACTCTGAAAAAAAAGTATTCTCTCACAAAAGTAATGTTATCCCTGAATCAGTTGACATATTTTTTTTTCTTTTTTTTTTTTTGCAAGGCAATGAGGGGTTAAGTGACTTGTCCAGGGTCACACTGCTAGTAAGTGTCAAGTGTCTGAGGCCAAATTGAACTCAGGTACTTCTGAATTCAGGGCCGATGCTTTATCCACTGCACCACCTAGCTGCCCCAGTTGACATATTTCTTGAATGCCTTAAGCTCATATGTTTTAGGGCTAAAAGAGACCCTGGAAGATAAATGTTTAATAATTAACTCTCCAAAATTATAAAAAAATGGACTTAGTATATACTTTGAGGGTTAATCTTCATTATTAACATTTCCCCATCATTTAAAGTCTAGACAATCAGTAAAACAATAAATTAAGCATTGATTTGTAGCCCTTGTTTATTTCCAAGTTGTAAATGCTCACACTGACAGTTTAACATTCACTTCTTTCAAGTGGTTTTAACATACCTCGGTGACCAAACTCACCATTTTGCAGATGAAACTGGGGACCATTAAGAGGATAGAAGACTTTCTTCAAGTGATACAGGTAGTAAGTAGCAGAGATGATGAATCAAATTCAGATTTTTGGTAACAATTCTTCTCCTATGAACTACATAATATAGGTGACAAAAAGCATTAAGGGTCCTGAAATCAAGGAGTCAAACTCTAGTTGGGGGACAAGACAGAACTCAGTAGATGAGTATTGGGATTATGTGAGAGCATACATATGACAGTGCCTTACAAATGCTAAAATGCAATAATTAGAGGCAGCTAGGTAGAGCAGTGGATAGAGCACCAGCCCTGGATTCAGGAGGACCTGAGTTCAAATCCAACCTCAGACACTTGATACTAGCTATGTGACCCTGTGCAAGACACTTAACCCCAACTGCCTCACTAAAAAAAAATAGTTATGAGTAATTTTTTAAAAAAATTGTTGCTATTCTATTTATCAATATCATCATAAACACCATGATTTCAGAACAAGAATGACTGCTGATGCAGAAAGCTAGAATGTTTGTTTAACAGAAAGGAGACTGATAAACAGTCTTTTGCTTGGTGAAATTTATCTTGTTGCATACTCTGTATTCATTTTGGAAGCCTTCAAAGGTGTATTGTTCAAGAGTCATTTGTAATTGACTTCTAAAAAGTTGAAAAGTCAAGTATTGAGTTTTCTTCTCTCTTTGCCCTCTTTCTTCTCAGGGAAGGTGTTCAGATGCAGTGGGTAAAGAAGAAGATAGACCCTTTGAAGCTACAGTGACATTTTTTCAGTTAACAAACTACTACTGTATTTTTAACAAGCTTTAATCCCTGGTGTGGCTTGACACTGTGAAGACTGAGCTTATCCAATAATCCAAAGTACCTTTTGAAATGACAGTTTTCATGAGCATAACACAAAATCTGTAATTATTTTATTGTTGCTTTTATTTTATTTTATTGGGACATTATTCTGGCTAGAGAAAAGATGGTCTTCCATATACAAGCATTCTCTTCCTATCATATTTTTAAATTAGGCTTTAAAGGATAATCTGCCCACCCTGACAGTACTATATCCCAAACATGAATGAGTATACAAAGTAAAGTTTTGTGAGCAACTCTGGAAAAATTAATTATCTGTAGCAATCTTTATTTCAGAAAGAATATGAAATAGAGAGAGAGGAAAAGGAGAAAGGGTAGTTCTAGAAATCCAATTAATTTTAATAAGTTTTTATTAATCATGAACCATGTGCTAGGTAGTGGTGATACAAAGACAAAATGAAAAATCGTTCCCAGCTTCAAGGATTTCACTTTTCACTAATTCATTAAATCTTCCTATGTGGACAACACACAGGAAAAATATAACATTTACACAGATAAATAAATACAGGTAGAACAGGACTTTATTTTTTCTTGTAAGAGAGGGATTATGAGATGAGTTGATGGAATCGAAGTACTTATTTAAGTAGGGATATGGATGGAGTATGTTTTAGGAATACAGGATTGCTTGTGTCAAGACAGGGAGGAATGAAATGCAATGACAACTTCACGAAACATATAGGCCAGTTTCCTGGAGTATAGAACCTATAAAGGGGAAAGATAGACTGGAGAAGCAAATGAGCCCAGTAATATAGTTTTTGATAAACCTAAAGATTCTAGCTATTGAGGCAAGTACTCACTATTTGACAAAATTGTTGGAGTAATTGGAAAGCAGTCTAGCAGAAACTAGGAAGAGACCAACATTTCACACAATATACTACGACAAGCTTTAAATGAGTGTATGATTTAGACATAAAGACTTACATCATAAACAAAATAGGGAAAGGAAGAAATAACCTGTCAGATACATGAATAAGGAAAGAGTTTATGACCAACAGGTTGACAGACAGTAAAGTGAACAATTGTGATTACGTAATTTTTTTTTTGCATAAACAAAATCTATGCTGCTACAAATGGAAGAGAAGTGGAAATGTAGGGAAATTTTTTTTAAAGTAAATACTAATAAAAGTCTCATCTTTCTTTCTTTCTTTCTTTCTTTCTTTCTTTCTTTCTTTCTTTCTTTCTTTCTTTCTTTCTTTCTTTTTTTTGTGGGGCAATGAGGGTTAAGTGACTTGCCCAGGGTCATGCAGCTAGTAAACGTCAAGTGTCTGAGGTCAGATTTGAACTCAGGTCCTCCTGAATCTAGAGCCAGTGCTTTAACTTTATTTACTGCATCACTTAGCTGCCCCCAAATGTCTCATTTCTAAGATATATGTGTGTGTGTGTATATATATATATATATATATACCAAGTCAAATTTATATGAAAATGAGCAGTTCTCAGATTGATAAATTTGAAAGGAGATGAATAGGCAATTTTCAGGGGAAGAAATTCAAACTTTCAACAGTCACATTAAAAAATCACTAACCACTAAAAGTCACTAATTAGAGAAATGTGAATCAAAACAATTCTGAGGTACATGAAAGAGTTGTGGGAAAACACATATACTGATACACTTTAGTAGAGATGTGAACTGGTCCAGGCAGTCTGGAAAGTATTTTGGAACTATGCCCCCCAAACAATCAAAGTATGCATACCTTATTTATTTATTTATTTGTTTGTTTGTTTGTTTGCTTGTTTATTATTTACTTATTTTTTGCAGGGCAATGAGGGTTAAGTGACTTGCTGAGGGTCACACACAGCTAGTCAGTGTCAAGTTTCTGAGACTGGATTTGAACACAGGTCCTCCTGAATCCAGGGCCGGTGCTCTATCCACTGCACCACCTAGCTGCCCCCAAATATTTTTCTTTTGTTCTTATTTTTTAACGTTTCCCTCAAAAGAACCCTATCTGTTTTCTAGTTTTGTTTTGTTTTTTCAGGGCAATGATGGTCAAGTGATGTGCCCAGAGTCACACATCTAGTGGCAAGTGTCTGAGGCCAGACTTGAACTTAGGTACTCCTGAATCCAGGGCCAGCATTTTATCCACTGTTCCACCTAGCTGCCCCAGTGCATACCTTTTGATACAATGACACTAGTAAGTCTCTACCTCAAAGAATTTAAAAGGGGAAAAAACACTATATTTATATCATCCTTTTTGATAGTGGCAGAAAAATTGGGAATTGGGGGAATGCATATCAATTTGAAAATGGCTAAACAAATATATGAAAGTACATGAAAGCATATGAAAGTGCTGGAAAACTATTGTGCTTCAAGATGTGATGAAATACATGACTTCAGAGAAATCTTGGAAGATTTAATGAACAGATGCAAAGTGAGTTGAGAACCAGGAGAACAATTCAATAATCAATAGTCAGTAAACATGTGTTCAGGACCTATTGTGTGCCAGGCACTCTACTAAGCACTAGAGATACAAATAAAAAAAGATAGAAAGAAAGAAAAAGAAAAAAAAAAGAAAGACAGTCTGTTCCCTCAAGGAGGTTTCAATCTAATATAGAAAAATAAACATACAACAAAAAGGTGAAAAGGTAGACAGAGGAAGAAAAGACATATGACTTGGGGGAATGGTGAGAAGTTCTTCAAAGAAGTCCCAAAGTAGTACAACCAGAATAAAAATGAGGAGACATAGACTAACAACTCTGACAGACTTAAAATCAATCACAATTCCAAAAGGACTCATGATGCATTACATAAAGAGGTGATGGATTTAGATTCCAGAATATAGCATTTTTTTTCTTTTAACATGGCTAATGGGGGAATTTGTAACTGGTCTTATTTTTCTTGCTTTTTCAGTGAGGGAGGGAGGAAGAAATTAGATGGAAAGTATTTGGAAGTGAAAATAAAATAAAATTGACTTAAAAAAAGAAAAGAAAAGGAGGTCAAAACCAAGTTTTTGCAATGTGATTTTCTTGGCCTCCACTGCCTGAAGATCAGACATGTGACATTTCACTCATCAGCCAGGCTTTCTTAGTACCAGTTAGGAGCTTTGGTCCATGCCACATTTTTCCCATTGGCTCTGTCCACACTAATTTTCTTCCCTCAATTTTAGGGGTCCCATATACCTTAATTCTATTTAACCGGTTAACAATCAGATTAGCTTTTACAAAAGAATATTTACTTCAACTTTATAGTAAAAAAACCAAAAACCAAAAAACAAAACCATATAAACACTATTCAATGCCTAGGAAATGGGGACATATGTATTCCCTCTGTCAATTACCTCAGTCTCCAGAAAGGGTGGAAAGAGATTAGATTCATAGTTTAGCTCAGTTCCTATATAGTATGGTTCCACCAAGTTTAGAATCTAAAGCTTGCCTGGGCTTGGCACCAAGTACCCTGGCTTCTCAGTGCTTCACTTTTGAGCTGGCACCAACTTCTGGCTACAATTTTGCCTCCAAGTTCACTAAGCTCAAGTGCGGAGGTCCAAGCAACCTGTACCTAGAACTGAAAAAGATAAACAAAAGAAAACAAAATTCCAAATATTTTTCTTGAGGCCACTGGGACTAAAAGAGGCACTTAATTCATGGCAACTGTGCTGTACTTGTATGGGACCTTAACCCTTTTGAACTTTTGAACATTGCTGGAAAGAGAACAAGACACAACCTGTTCAGTTAGCATCCAAAGAAAAAGGTTGCTCCCATCAAAAAGGTAGGTGAATATGGAATGTCCTCTCAGAAGCAAGTCCCTGGAATCTCTTATGTGGTAATTTTTGGTAATCTGTACAGATGTATATGTGGTATTTTTGGTAATCTGTACAGATGTTAAAGTCCTATTACCCAGGAAGATTTTAAATGGTAAGAAATTAATATTTTATCAGCAGCAGTAGGAAACCATTGAAATTTCTTGAGCAAGAAAGTGATATAATCATGATATTTAAAAAAAAAATTAAAAATGTGCAAGAATAAGTAGAATAAAATCTTTGAAGAATAGTTTTGAGATTGTTTTCCTGTTGTGGTTATGTTACCTCCTCACTAAGTGCTTAAAATATTATAATTTCCATCTTAGAAAAAGTTAGTTCCAAATGAAGAATGTTTAAATAATTACTTGGTTCATTTGAAAACAATTGGCCAGCAACTAACCAAATATTAGCCTAATTGACTTTTGTTTTTTTTTTCCCTTCAAAACATTCACCAACATTTTTAAAAAAATCAAAAGTCAATCTTTGTGAACAATTTCCTAAACCCAGTTTTATACAAAGAATCTGTTTATATCATGGGAATTAAAATAATAAATAGACAATAGGGGCAGCTAGGTGGTGCAGTGGATAGAGTACCAGCCCTGGAGTCAGGAGGACTTGAATTCAAATCCGGCCTCAGACACTTAACATTTATTAGCTGTGTGACTCTAGACAAGTTACTTAACCCCAATTAAATGACAAATAAATAAATAAATAAATAAACAAACAAACAAACAAACAAACAAACAAATAAATAAATAAATAAATAAACGAATAAATAAATAAATGAGTGAATGAATGGATAGATGGATAGAGAAATTAGAGAAAGAAAGAAAGAAAGAAAGAAAGAAAGAAAGAAAGAAAGAAAGAAAGAAAGAAAGAAAAAGAAAGAAAGAAAGAAAGAAAGAAAGAAAGAAAGAAAGAAAGAAAGAAAGAAAGAACAAATAGATGATAAATAATAACAGATAATACAAGGATTAATAAAGAATAAAATAAATATATAATGAAGATTTTTATATTTTTATATTAAATGAAATTAAAATTTCTTACAAAAAGTATTATGAAGGTATTGTTTGTTTGACTTAAAAACCAAATTCTTGCCACTGCCTAAAATATGCAATACTTGGAATGGGGACTATTTTTACAAGATTCACTTTTATATGGTATTTATTGAGCAACTACTAGATACTCAGTACTCTTTGCTAATTGCTACGAGGAATAATAAACCATTATAATGCAGAGTCCTTGATGTCAAGTGTATTGGAATATATTTCATTCAGATATTGAATTTTCAAATTAATTATATGCCAATAGATTCATAAAGCTCTTGCATTAAAGAACATATATTTTAAATTTGTAATCTCATGGATAATTTCCAGAATAAGAAGAAATATTGTCAAGATTCCTTACTTCCATGCTGCCATCTGTTTAAGCTGAGCTCAGCAGTCATCATGCAGATGAGTTTCCTAGATGTGACAAGACCAAAAAAGGGCAGCAAACTATTATGATGTTGACATGTTAATATACAAAATATATGCTCACAGAAAAAGGGAGAAAAAAACTGCTTTGTCTGCATGTTTGTGACTTTTAGCTGATCAAAAGTTTAAGCTGATTTGATGAGCAAAACTTAAATACTTGTTTGGTGTAATGAATTTATGACTTTATGATTGAAGAGGCCGCATAAAGAAATATCAGAGAATCCTGGCAAATGAACCTGATTGGACTTGGACTGATTGTGTTATGAATCAAGGAATATGAATTCAAGTGTTATCCAAATTAAACTAAAAGAAATAGAAAAACAAAAGAATGAAAAAATGAATGGAAAGTAATCAAAATACTAGCAGAGAAGTGGTCATTTAAAGAAAAAGAAAATGCAACCCAAATATAAACATCTAACAAATAGTAAGAGTGGAGAAAAGAAAAGTGCTTTAATTTAGACCAAAGGTCAGCAAAGGCCAGAGGCCTATTGAGGCCCGCTGCTTATTTTTTAGGCTTGCAAGCAAAATAAATAAATAAAATTCAAAGTTCCTTAACTACAAAGTATCAAGGGGTAGCCTGGGATTTGACCTAAAAGAAGTATTTTGTGGCCTTTTAATTTAAGAGAAAATGACATTATTTGATAGACTGCAGCCACAACAAGATTCAGGAACATTGTGGCACAAAAATTGCCAGAAAAGGGAAATATCAGTCAAACACCATATAGTAAGTGCTTGCTACATGCTAGGAACTTTGCTACTTGTTAGGGATACAAAAAGAGGTAAAAATACCATCTGTGAAACAAGGAGCTTGTAATATAATGAGGTATATAAGATATAAACCAATATATATATATATATATATATATATATATATATATATATATATATATATATATATGTATGTGTATGTATATATATGTATATACAAACAAGCTATATACACGATAAAGACTAAATAATTAACAGAGATCAGGTCCTGGAATTGAGAGAGTTATGAAAGGTTTCCTATAAAAGTTGGAATTTTCATTTCAACTTAAAGAAAGCCCTGGGAGACAGTCAGTAGTCTAAGTGGCCCAGTATTCACAGACAGGAGAAAGTGATTTAGCATGATATATAGATAGATAGATAGATAGATAGATAGATAGATAGATAGATACATACATACATACATACATACATACATACATCATACATACATACATACATACATACATACATACATAGATGATGGATGGATGGATATAGAGATAGAGATGATAGAGGTAGATATATTTGAGTATGAGTATGTGCATGTGTGCATATGTATACATGCATCCATACATAAACACAGATATTCCTATAGGCATATAGGAAGATGGGCAGGTAGGTGGCTCAGAGGACAGAGTATGGGGCCTGGAATTGGGAAGATTCCTCTTCATGAATTCTATTCTCTCGCTCCAGATACTTACTAGCTATGTGACCTTGGATAAGTCACTTAACTCTGCTTCAGTTCCTCATCTGAAAAATGAGCTGGGGAAAGAAATGTTCAAGGAAACCCTAAATGGAGTCAAAAAGAGTTAGAGATTTCAACAATTTTATGCATGTATGCATATGTGGATGCTTATGTGTATAATGTATGTGTATGTCTGCACATATATGTGCATTTACACACATGGACATATATAGATATGTATATATCAACATACACGTGTGTGTGAGAATATAAAAGTGACTATCCCTTTGATGTCATTGCTACAAGGGATGCCAAGTGAGGAAATTTTCTTTAACAAAATAGATCTTGTTCTATAACAACATAAAAATATCCTGGAAGCAATAAAAGGTCACATGACATGTCCTGGTTCATACTGAGAGTATATGTTTGAGTTGAAATTTTAAGCAAAGTCTACCTAACTCACTATCTGATAGTGCACGCTGTCTATTGCTTTAATTGTGCTTACAAAACAACAGCTGAATCTGCTAAAATGTGGGAAGTAGAAAAATCCCCTGATAGATAGTGCTGAAAGGGATTTTAGAAAAAATCTAGTTCAACCTTCTTTCAGAATGAATAATTACAAACAAAAATGTTAAACTTCTTAGAGGCCTAGCAGAGTCTAAGAACTTTCATTTTTCTTTTCTTTTTTCCCTACTCTGACTCTTTAGCATGACTGCATGTAAAAGAAGCTATAGCAGATAAGTCCTATTCCACCCGTCTTCATTTTCCCACCAAAGACTAATGAAGATCTATAATATCTAAAAAATGAACTGAAGGCTTTTTAAGGTTTTCTTAAATATTCCATACACAATAAAAAGTATCATAGATTTTGAGTTGTAAGGTACTTTAGAGATAATCTAGTTAAATATATTCCTTTCAAAGAAAAAAATAAGACCTTTCTGAAAGTACAGAGAAATTAAGTGAATTTTCCAATGTACTAAGTAGTAAAATTGAGATCTGAAGCTGTGTCTTCTAATTGTAAATTTATTCCTTCAACTTCTTCCCCCAAACTCCACTAGGTCATACTATTTCCTTTTAGTGTAGGAGACACAAAAGTTAGAAAGATATTAAGGAGTAATGTGATTACCTTTCTTTAACTTTTTTTTTTTTTTTTGGTAAAGCAATTTTGGTTAACTGACTTCTCCAGGGTCACACAGCTAGTAAATGTCAAGTATCTGAGACTGGATTTGAACTCAGGTCCTTCTGAATCCAAGGCCGGTGCTTTATCCACTGTGCCACCTAGCTGCCCCTACCTTTAACGTCTGAAGGACAGTCCACCACCCCTTCCCCTTTTCAACCTTTCAGCTTCTTTTTTGGTGTTATCAACCCTCATTAGATTATATGCTTCTTGAGAGTCAGGACTATATTTCCTTCTTAGTATTTGTATCCTTGAAGCTAAGCAGGTACTTGACTGACTGGTAAATCACTCACCCCCATTTACATTCTTCAAATGTGTATTAGGTAACTACTGTGTGTAACATATTGTGTTAGCTACAAGAAGGGATACTAAGTTTAGATAAGAGAAGTCTCTGCAGAAATAAAGACACACTTAAATCATTGGTGAAACATTGTTCATGAGTAGCCTGAGTCAATATAATAAAAAATACCTTACAATCTCGTAAAAAGAGTAAGGCATCAACAGAGATAGCTACAATGCTGGATATTTCATGATGAGAGTTACAAATTGTTATATGAAATACTAGGGGAAAGATAATTCTAGAAAAGGACTGAGGTCGACTTCAGGTGGTGCTGTGGAATCAGACCAGGATTCAAATACAGTCTCAAATATTCACTTGCTATGTGAAACTGAGCAAGTTATTTAAATGCTACCTGTCTCAGTTTCAAGTGTACAATGGTTATAATAACAGCAACTACCTCACGGGGTTTTTATGACATTACGTGTAAAACATTCTTAACACAATGCTTGGTATGTAGCAGGTGCAATACAATTGCTTCTTCCTTTCTCCTCTATCCTTCCCCACTTGATGATGGAGGAGGTTTTTGAGTAGGACTTAAAGGATGGTCATTTCCTAGGCAAAGGGAGAGAGTACATTTCAGGCAATATGAATAGTGCGAGTAAAAGCATTAGGGTAGGGTGGTAAAATTCATCTTTAGGGGGTGGGTTAGGTCATTTTATTTTGAGTTCAGGTTGCCGGGAGGGGAAGAATACATAAAATAAAGCTATAAAGTTAGGGTGGTACGAAATATTGAAGTATTGTGATTTGTAGAAAGAAGAGTATAATGTTACTTAGAAGTCAATAAGGAACCACTGACTCTGAAGCATTATAATATTCTTTGGAAACAAAGATAAGTCTGATAGTTTTATGATTGTAAGGAGGAGAAAGTGGAGGCAGTAATGCATAGTACACCTCTGCCAATATTCTAGGAAGCTAGGTTAGGGATGAATTGTATCTAGAGGCAAAAGGAGATGGAAAAAATAAAATGTTTTCACAACACTATCAGGAATGACAGAAAGTGATAGGAACATAGAACTTAGAGCTGGAAGGGACCATAAATATCATCGAATTTAACACTATCATTTTACAAATGAAGAAACTAAGGTCCAGTATGGTTAAATTAATTACCAAATTCTTATCAGCATCAAGTAGTAGGCTCCCTTACTTCAATCCCAGCATGCTTTCCACTGTACCATATCTTCATCAAATTACCTACAATGGCCACTGTGAAAGTAAACTTTTTAAAGCTGTATAAAATAATTTAGGGATAGAGTTGGGAAAAAATAAATGGACATTTTCTATGGAACAAAAATTCTGAACCATTTCTGAAATTCATGCAGATACTAGTGATCACTTATCAAGGATTTTATTTTTAAAACTGATAGAATCTTTGAGGCAATTTAATTCAAAAAATTTTCAGATGGCCCAAGGTATTCAAGTGATTTGCCAAAGGTCATATGTGTTGTTTCTACTAAAGCTAGGATTTGAACTCTGATCTGATCATCTGATTAAAAATTGATGCTTTTTCAGATGTAATATAATACATCCAGGCTATAGAGGGAATTACTATATTGCCCAGAAATTTGGAACAAGAGACTTCTTAAGTCCTTTGTTACTTGATAAGTTTCTATCTTTGTTGCCTGAAGTCCATCAAGTTTAGAAAATAAATGCAGTGGGTTTTTTGTTGTTGTTGCTTATTTGTCGTTGTTGTTGTATTTGGTGTGTTGTTGTTGTTAGCTGTTCTTGACTTTGCAGGCTTAGCTTTCTCCTTGACAGTTCCATAAGGAGAAAAGTTCAGAGTAACATTTCTAAAACATAACAAATAAAAGTCATTTTTTATTTTCAATAACTCCAGAACTACAGAGAAATGCCAAGTAGCCAAGTAAGCATGGCAATTTGGATAAATATGAACCTATTACAAAAATGTAAGTGATCAGCCTAAAACTTGCAATGACTTACTGAGCCAGTATAATGTTCTACTATAAGTGCATAATAATTTAAGATGGGCTACTGTATAAGGATGAGATTGGGAAAGAACTTAAGTGGCAAAACAAGTGTATCAGGTGAAATATCAGTGAAGAAATGGGGGTAAAAATACTTCTTTTTCAAGATTATTCTTCAAGTTGAAAATACAGAAAATGTCTTGAAGGGAATAGGAATGCATTTAAATGTTCTGTAATATAAACAGAAAACCTCAGTACAGATTGGGTATCTGGTGTGGCTCAGGAATAATGTGAAATACACTGATCCAACTAAGAAATCCATGACCATTATTGGAAAATGCTAGAAAGCAATGTTGTTATTTTATAAACATAGAACAAATAAATACACATATAGAGACACTTAAAGATGTATCTATCCTTCAACCTTTCTATAACTATATATGTCATCTTTCACTTATAAGCCTTTTAAAAATGATTCTTATGTTTACATATAAGGTAATTTTCAACAATCGAGTATTTCGTACTTTAACTAGCTTAGAGCCAATACTTAGTCTGAATGATTAAGTAATGTTGCATGTATAACATAAACTAAAATATAAGAAGAGACACCTCAGGAGTGAAAGAATATAATTGCCAAATTAGTAAAAAATACAATTTGGATAAAGAAAAAAAAATTCATAGATCAATTTAAAAAAAAATTATTAACTTTTTTGATAATTGGAGTGGGTATCTATGAAATCAGAATTGGTAGTGTTTTGCATACAGTCTGGTCTAAAGTTTACCTTTGCAGAATTCATGAAGAAGAATTTTCTTGAAGAAATCTATAGTATAACAATAATTTCAAAGGGAATGCCTAACCTACTTGGATAATCAGGTAGGGTCAAGCACTTTCGAAATGCCTAATTATACATCATTATTATTAACAATTCTTCTATACCAATTAGAAACAGATTTCAAAGTACTACTTACAAAGCAATAGATTGATAACTTCAGTTATCTTACATCATCATTATCATCACCATCATTGTCAACTTTTAGGATGAGTTTCAGATAGAACTGGTCCAGGGACAAATTCCTGTCCTAATATTCTTTTTACTAATTATTCTACAGATCACTGTATAGATGAATAAAGTAATTTATTTTTATATCATAATAAAAGTAATAACATAAATATAATGAAAGTAATTAAATACATGTCATTTACTCATTGAAAGCAAGTTTGGTCTAACTATAATAGTAAACAGTGATACCACAGGTTTTTCATCTTTTTTACTAAGAGTATATCTCTCTATAATTTGGAATCATTTCACTAATGAAGATTATAGATAATTATTTCATAGGTTAAAATATATATTTGAATGTTCTTAGGTTTGTCTAATAGATAAATACTATATCTCAGAGAACATGGACAACAGATCAATATATGATAACATTTCAGTTCTAGTTCAATGTATTAATATAGTGATTGGAGCTATATTTTCAATATCGGGATTTATTGTCTGTCATTTCACAAATCTCAGCAATCATCTGTTCTATAATCCTAGCCACCACAGCTTGTCTTGAGTGGTGAGACTTATGTATAGCCTACAGTGCTGCGTCACACAATTTCTATTTCCATGCACTATCTAACTGCTGGTCACATGTAATCTCTAAGACTGAATTCCTTTACTATAACCTTTTTCTAAAATAATTTTGGCAGTAATACCCTGTCCTGAAATTCCAGCAAAGTCTCCTCCATTTCCACAAACAAATAAACACAATTCAACCATTTTCTGAACACTACCTTGTATATACATGGTTGGCTTCATGTCTTGGATGCTTTACTCCAGAAAATATTTAGAGTACATTGGGCATGGTGAGTAATACAGAACAAAGGGGAAAAAAATAAATTGACAATATCCTACAGACAGGAAATGACATCTAAAATTACTTTCATTTATTTTTTGTGTATTTCTATCTATCATCTATCTATCTATCTTTCCATTCATCTATCCATCCATCCATCCATCCATCTCTTTATCTTTGTATATATGTATAGATATTCTCTATATACATGTGTTATCCACCTAGATACAATGCAAGTTAGTTGTAAAATTCAGAATGTGAAATATTTTCATATCAGTCTGCATTCCCAATTCTTAGAACACAGTTCTTGGTATATATCAGACTCACTTAATAAATTCTTGTTTATTGATTGATTGAACTAGTTTGTTGTCATTCCTGAATAATCTATGTCCATTCCAAATGGTTAGAATGAAAGTAAAAATCAATAACAAATTAGAAAAAGGAACAAAATGAGAAAGTAATATAGGCTTTGATCTCTAATTTCAATAGCGTTAAACTCTTACTTAAATTATTAAAAATCTATTGATACAAAAACAAATAAAAGGAAAATCCACTAAATCAGATTATTGTCATATACTATAGGGATTTTACCCAATGTAAGTAAATTAACACAATGCCAAGAATGAGGTCAGAATGACCAGAAATCACATTCACTGACAAACAATGTACTTCATTGCCAAGCTAAGAAATATTATAACACTGCTATTTTGGAACATAAAGATATTTGTAAAACACTAGGATTCCACTTACAAGCAGTATCATGTAAGAAAATGACAAAGAGCAGGAGAATAATAAATGTTTAGAAAGTTAGGTGTGATAACCAAATATGTTTATCCATACCAAAGGCATGCACATTTTCCATAAAAGCATAAGAAGGACAATAAATAGGTAAACAATAGAATAGATCTTCCAGTGTTTCTTTGGTGATTTATTTTCTTCACCAGTGCCTGGGAAACATCATCTTTGTATTCTAACAGCACAGACACAGTTGTGTTACCCGAGGAAGTACACAAAATTTGAAGCCCAAAGGATAATTAATTTGTACCACTTCGGGTACATCTTGAAGGAATCCATCCTGATAGTGACCCATTTTTTAATGCATTGGAGCATCTATATTTAGCATATCAGAAAAAGAAGATTTCAAACTTTTCAAATAGCAATAGATGGTATTATTGATTTTAATGTAACCAAGGCCATCAATAACAATAATCCAATATGCCTACTTTATTAGATCTCTAAAATCTTTAAGAAACTGGGTTGCATAAATAATAAATGTGTGTCCTAGATGAAAACATGATATGTGAAGAATAAATGGCCTTTCTTTATTGGGATAGGCAAACTGCATATAAAACAGAATTAGCATATTCAGTGACGTTGAAATATGTGAGTACTTTTATAAAGATTGGGAGTGAAGAAAGAATGTCTCTTGTTACCACTGTTGTTTAATATGTTTCTAGGTATTTTATAATTAGGCAAGACAAAGAAATTTAGGGACTAAGAATAGGAAAAGAAGAAACAAAATTGTAACTTTATATAAGTTATGATTGCTTGCTTGGAGAATTCTAAAATTAGCCAAAATTTTCTTTAAATAATTCAAAATTCAGTTATGTAGAAGAATATAAAATAAATCAACAAAATTCTTCAGTTTTTCTGTATATCGCTCACTATGTGGCAGTAAGAGAGGAAAACAAATTTTGTTAAAAATAACTACACAGACTTTAAGATAAATAAAATGCATAGGAGTCAATATACCAAGAGAAACTCAAAGCTTATATGAATAAATGACCAAATAATCTTTACCAAAATTAAAGTAGACAAATAATTGGGGAGATGGTAATTTTTCAAGTTTGAGCTATGTCAATGTGATAAAAATAGCAAAAATATGTAAATTCATGAATGTTGATCATGACACAATTGTGCTGTTTAATAAGCATAATAACCACTTAACACCATCATTATCATCATCATTATATTATTAAAATTCATTGATAAGAATAAAAATTTAAGAATCTCACCAAGATATAAAAAGTAAGAATGAAGAGTATTAGTAGTTCCATATTTCAAAATATATTATAAACAAATAATTATAAAAAATACATAGTGGTATCTTTTAAAAAACCCAGAAATTTGATAAATTACAATTTTAGGACTACAATTCTGAATTTATAATATTTTAAAGTTATAAGAAACATGTCTCTATGTTTCCTGTATATATATATATATATATATATATATATATATATATATATATATATATATATATATGATTTTGTATATTTAATGATTCTTAGGTTAAAAAAAAGAAAATTTAAAATTACAAATTTTAAAATAAGAGGTAAGCTTGTTTTTGAAGTGTGAAAAGTGATTTATTTATTTCATCATGTTTGAACCTTGCAAAAATACTCTTCAGTAGGTTCTACAGATGTTATTATCCCCATTTTATGAATGAGCAGACTGAGAAGCAAATAGATTAAATGACAGAATCATCTAGTACAAATGACAATATGGATTTCAGAGTTAAAAGACCTGAGTTCAAAATCTGATACAGCCATATACTATCTATGTGGCCTTAGGGAAAGTCAATTAACTATTCTGGGCCTCGCTTTCTTCATGTTGTTTTTTTTTTTTTGGTTCAGTTTCTTATTTCTTTATGTATTTATGTATTTAATTTTTTTGAATTTTCCCCACCTTACATGCAAAATCCAATTGTATGGGGCAGCTAGGTGGTGCAATAGATAAATCACCAGTCCTGGATTCAGGAGGACCTGAGTTCAAATCTGGCCTCAGACACTTGACACTTACTAGCTGGGTGATCCTGGTCAAGGAACTTAACCCCCATTCCCACCAAAAAAAAAATCTAATTGTAATATCAATTTTTAAAACTTTGTATTCCAAATTTTCTTCCTTCCTCCCTTTCACCCCCTTAAGAACTAAAGCAATTCAATATGTTATATATGTGCAGTCATGCAAAACATAGCAGACACAAAACTTTAGAAAAAGGAACTAACAACAACAACAAAATATAATTGCATCTGTATTAAGATACTATCAGTTCTTTCTCTGTAGATGGATTGCATTTTTCATAAGTCCTTCAGAGTTGTCTTGGATCATTGCATCACTGAAAATAACTAATTCTTTTGCAGCAGATCATGTTACAATATTGCTGTTATTTTTTATTCAGTACATTTCACTTTGCATCAGCTCATGTAAGTTTTTCCAGGTTTTCCTGCTAGCATCCTTCTTATCTTGTTTTTTAATAGTAAACTATATTTATATGGTACTTTAATGGGAGATATCCTTACAGAATACCCATGAGGATGATTATTGTAACAACAATAATAGCTAACATTTATAGAGTACCTTATACCCGACAAAGAATTTTCTTCACAATGGCCCAGCAAAGTACTATCCTCCTCCTCCTCCTTCTCTTCCTCCAGTTCCTCCTTCTCATCTTACATTGCTCTTGCCTCTGCTTCAAATTTTTCCCCAGTTATTGTTGCTGTGTTTCCCTTCATCCTATTTGCTCACCATATTTACTCTATTTTCTATCTTCTTTTTTCTTTTCCCTCCTCAAAAATGTTTTGCTTCTGACTGCCCCTCCCCAAACTGCCCTCCCTTCCTTCATGCTTCCCCCCCTTATTCCCTTCCCCTCCCACTTCCCTGAAGGGCAAGATATATTACTATAGCCACTTGAGTGGGTATGTTATTCCCTCTTTGAGTCAATTCTGATGAAAGTAAGGCTTATTCACTCCCCCGCTCTCCTCCCATCTTCCCCTCCACTCCATAAGCTTTTTCTTGCTTCTTTTATGTGAGATAATTTACTCCATTCCACCTCTCCCTTTCCCTTTCTCCCAGTGTAATCCTCTTACCACTTAATTTTATTTTAAAGATGTCACTATGTGACACAGTGGACAAAGCACCAGCCCTGGACCCAGGAAGACCTGAGCCCAAATCAGACATGACAGAAGCCACTCACCAGCTGCTTGACCCTGGGCATATCACCCCAAACAAGTCAGGTTTTGCTAATTTTTTTAGTAAATGAATATGTCATTCAGCATCTTAGTGCATTTCTTTGCCTCCTAGTAGCATAAAAGCATTTGATTCAGATTAGATTTTCAGAAATCCTCACCCACAAGCACATACAGACACACACATATATACACATGCATATACACATACACACATGTGTATATGTATGTGTGCATACATTAATTCATATACATACATATAAATATATGTGTGTATGTATGTATCAGACAGAATGACAGACCTGGATGCTTCTGTACCTATGTGACCCTGGGCAAGTCCCTTAACTTCTGTTTGCCTCAGTTTCTTCATTGTAAAATAGGGATTATTATAGCACCTACTTCACAGCATTCTGAGAATCAAATGAGATTATAATTGTAAAGCACTTAATACAGTACCTGGCATATAGTAATTACTTTTAAAATGTTAATTATTATTATTATTATTACATAGCATATAATAATTTATATTATGATATATAGTATATAATTATTATATATAGTGTATAATGATTACCAAGCATCATGCTAAGAAGTGGGTATAGAAATGCAAAAGAAGAGTAGGCCTCTACCTCAAGAATTCTACATTCAAATAGAGAAAACATCATATTAGGGAGGGGAACTTGGTCCAGAAATTTCCAGGATTGGTGATTAGGGCAATAGGAGAATAAATGGACATATCCCATTCAGGAATAATGGCATAGGTGATGTGATCATGGTTTATGTTTCAAGAACTCCAGGAGACTGAGAGAAAAGGGGTACAGATATTGCCAGGTGGCTGTGGATGATTTGGTTAGAAAGGAAAGGGAGTGATGTTAAGCATTGCAGAAATTTCCTGAAATAGTGGTAGAGTGTGTCACAAATCAGGAAATCAATGATCAGAGTTTAATTTCCTTTTGGGCATGATCTCTAGAGTAGGTGGTATGGATTTGACAAGGAGGTTTTGAAGAAGGGGAAGAGAGGAAGTGATATTTGGGGAAAAATGATGCTATATAACTGATTATCTTGGAATATTATGCCCTGGAAATCATCAAAATTGCAAACAACCCAAATAGAAATGGAAGAGTGTATAGTGAATTTAAGTAGGCTTCAAGTAGGCTTAAGTACACTACTAATCATAACTTGTTTATAAAAAGTGGAAAATGGAATTATCATATGTTCAGAAAAGATGTGGTCTGAGCATATTTCAAGGAGGAGTGATAAAAATTAGAAAATTAGTATTAGAGAGATATACATGGAATAATAAAGCATTAGAGGAAGGCCTCTAATATATGTGATAAATCCTATGTGACACCTTTTAAAAAGACATGAATAAGAATCACACAAAGCAAAAAAGTATGACACATGGTATGCTGAATGCAGTTTAAACCAGAACTAGAGAGCCAAATGTTAAATTATCAGCATGAGCATTGACACTTCAGAAATAAGCAAATGTTTCAAATCAGGGTTTTGATTTATAGTTTTATTGATTGTCTAGGCTTAAGTGATAGAGAAAATGAGAATAATATAAATTAAACTTAAAAGTGTCTTATGCATAAATATTTGTTTTAGAGAGCCAGCTGTTAAAATTTACCCCTGGATATGAAACACTAAAGTGAAAGGAATATCAACCTGGATGATAGCCCCAATCCTTTGAAAATCCGCAAAAAGTCAAGGGGTTGAATATCATTTTACTATTTACTGAAAATGGTATCATCAAAATATACCTATTTCTTTATTTTTTTATTTTCAATTTATGAAACAAAACAAGCATTTCCATGACAGTAAAATTAAAAAAAATGATTGCACATGTAACTGCAAATCTACTATGTATTTTACCAAATGCAATTAAGGGTCTTTTGACACTATTAAGCATCCTACCCTTCTTGAGACTGTCCTCTTTTGAATTAAGTGATGTCAGCTCTATCCATCTTTCTGATTGCTTTTTTTCTTTATTTTTTACATACTTTTACTTCTTCTGTATTTCCTCCCTTTAAGGCTCTATTTTCTGCCCTCTTTTATCTTTATGTGTTCTCACTTGACCACATTATGCTTTCCAATAACTACAGTAATCAGTTCTACAAGTAGATAATTTGCAAATCTATCTCTAGCCCTAATTTTCCTAATGAGCTGGGGTCTAGAATTTTCAGTACTATTCCACTAGATTTCTATATACATCTGGAAATCTCTCCAGTCATTCCAATTTGACATTTCTAAAACTAGTAATTTCATTCCCTTGTCCAAACTAGATATTTGTACTAATTTCCTTATTTCTCTTCAAGGTTTTTCTATCTGATCTATGTAGAGTCCAAATTGAAAAAGATGTACCATCATTCTCCTATTTAGCCTGGCTTGAAAGGCTGAGATCTAGTTATGATTTTTCTCTCTCCCTGCTACTTTAATTTAATAATATGTGACGCCTATTTTAAAAAAAATCTCCTTGATTCTTTTTGTTTCTTTGTGTTCTAGTCAATACTTCTCACTGTTCTTGAGATCATCTTTCTAATATGTAGGGCTTGCTACATCATTTACCTGATTAAAACTCTTTGGGGCAGCTAGGTGCCACAGTGGATAGAGCATGGGCCCTGCCTTCAGGAATACCTGAGTTCAAATCTGGCCTCAGACACTTGATACTTACTAGCTGTGTGACCCTGGGAAAGTCACTTTACCCCAACTGCCTCACCAAAAACCAAAAACCAAAACAAACAAACAAACAAAAAAACCTCTTTGATGGCTTTCTTCGCATCCGTACAATAAACCTTTCAAGAAATGATTGCTGACCGACTGAAACTACTGTGTTCTTACTTCCGCACTTTATCCTTATGTTCAAGGCCTCTGCGGTCTAGTCCTAACCTCCATTTCAAACTTGGTCTACTTTTTAGACATACCAAAAGGTTCACCAGACTTCTTTCTTGTCTTCTTCTTTCCACTTTCCATGCCTCTGAAGGTCTGTCTGCCAATGCTTAGAATGGTTTCTTCTTATCTTATTGTCTATTGAAATTTCCTCCTTCATTTGAGCACTTACATGATCTTCCTTGAAGAAGTCACCCCTGATTTTCACAGCTAAAAGTGATCTTTTCCTTTTAGACCTTCTATACTACTGTATTTAGATTTCACTCTTTTGACCTTTGATAGAATATCCTTGATGGCTGGTTCCAGATCGAACCTGGCTCAGGCCAGCCCAATGTTTAAGGATTGAGAGTAGAATTAAATAAAATACTCATGGACCATATAACATTTAATGTCTAAAAAAGTTTACTTAATAATTGGAAGAAGGCTTAATAAGGGTACAGCACTGATTCAGATGGAAAAAAGTTCATTCTCCCTTCATAGATGTCACTGTGGACCTGTCAGTTTAGAAAGTTTTGGGTTTTTTGACTCCTACCAACAATGGAGATTCCATTAAGCGTGTCTCCTGACACTTCTTCCACTGGGTATATCATGGCACATCAAACACTCGACTCCTAGTCCCAATTACCAATTGAATATTGAAAGATAATGTCCCTGTTCCTTTAAGGAGAATTAGGCCAGTCTGTGTGAGACTAATGTTGCTTTCTTCCCCAAGGGCCAGGATTGTAGTGTAAAGGATAGTGTATCGTACCTTTTTGTTAAGAATACTGGTCTTCAAGTTAGAAGACCTAAGTTAGAATGCCATTTCTGAAATTTATTAGCACAAATCATTTGAGACTATTAAAACCTTAATGTTTAAAGGTGTCATCGTGTTCTCTGAGCCCTTTTTTTATTTTAAAAATGGAATAATACTTGCTTAAATTGAGTAACGCATAAACATATATTAATATACTTATTTGTAAAAAGGAAAAACAAATGTGGTAATAGGGGTTCCCTATATCCATGGACAAGTAGTAACAAGAGGTTAGAAAGCTGGCAAATAGAATATTTCAACATTTTGATGCAGAATATGTGAGTTCACGAAAATAGCTAAAAATAAGGGGATGGATTTTCCATTAAGATAGTCATTTGGTACTCTTGTCAAAGACAAAAATTGGAGCTAGATAGGGCTTTGGTTAGACATTACTCTTAATCCTCTCCGATATTTTGATTTTACATACCAAATTCTACTTCAAATTCATGCTTAGTAATTCATATAATGATACAATCCAAGTATGAGCATGCCTGATTATTCTTTTTCCAACAAAAACATTGAAGATTCAAGACAAAAACTCTCCTTGAAGTAGGGATTGTGGCAGAAATGGAAGCTGGTACTTTGTGTGTCAAGGCAACATACTATGTTGAATAAGATTTTGCCTTTTTCAGTACTATTCTGCCTCTTACTTTCCATTCTTAATTTTTTTCTGAAATAATTTAAGGACACTTACAAAATGTCTGTGACTGAGTTATTCTAAACCACTGCTGAATCTATATGGCATAATGATGACTGTATTAAGAATTCATAATAACATCACTTTGTATATAATTATATTCATTTTGTACATTAATTATATTTAATGCCATATAACATATATATGTTATACTCTTGCTTGTTTACTTGAAAAATGCAGCAATATCTTCAAACAAAAAAATATTTTTTGGGGGACATGATAATGTTAGTGCATGAATTCATAAGTGCAATATGTCAGCCCACAAGACAATAATACTTAGGAAGTAAATTGAATTAATTGCATATTTATTTATTTTAAACTAAAGTTTAATAGTAAGCAACACAGAAGGAACTTTCATACAGCACACTCTTTTGCTAAGGGATGGCACACTGAGTCAACAGCTATCTCAGATATGTGTCACTTTCAGTCACCAGATTTCTGTTTTCTGTGAACAAAATAAGCCCTATGAGGAAAAAAAAAAACCAACCCACAAACCTATAAGAGTGTGTAGTGACAGAAGGCACAAAACTATGTTCTGGGCACTGTGCTAAGGAATACAAATACAAGCCATAAAAAAGCTCCTCAAGAAATTTATATTTTAATGGGGAAAGACAGGCAATGAGTATCAGAGGCAGAATCTGAACCTGTGTTTTCTTGACATCAAGTTGAATCTTTTATCCATTTTATTACAAGGATCCCTTCTGTTCTAAGGATCCCTTCTGACTCTGAATTTCAGCATGACTCTATGAGTTGAATCAGAGTGTGATTTGGTATGGCGAGTAATAGGAAGACCTGGTTTTTAGGTTTAGTTATGCTATCACATTGCTTTGTGATATTGGTAGAAACTAAGGTCTACTATTTGTATAGCAATGTCCTCAGTTGTAGAATGAGATAGCTTGACTTGATGACCTCTAAAACTCATTCACTTACTTTTCAGCCTATCTCAAATGGAAAGATGGTTTAGATTATGAGTATGGCTTAGGATCTGTCAAGTCTGTTTGTCCATCTAACTATCTATCTAACTACCTATCTAGACATGGTAGTCCTCTTAAAGGCACACACACAAATATATAGACATATACACATACATCCGTTTGTGGATTTTACATAATCATTCACATAAATATGCACATACATATGAAAGGATACATATATGCATACATGCAGCTATCTATATGTGTATGCAATACATGTACACATGTATATTCTTCCAATTTATAAGTTGTTAAGGGGAGAATTATCAGTTTGGGGGATGAATCCTTTTATATTCTGAAAAGCCTTGAGCCAACAGCACTATTTACCTTGGATTTGACTGAGCTATGGGACTTCAAATAGGGAGCAATATGAACTATTGCTATATCAATGAGACTTAAGGGGAAAATATTTCTAACCAAAAGTTGGAGTGAAAGAAAACGTTTAAGATATTTTATATAGGACCAAAATTAATCTATGAAAGTTATTCATAATATCATTCATAGAGTTATATTAAGACTATAGAAAAAGAATTGAGTCTACAAGAAAAAGTGGTGAGGGGTGAAATTAGGCTATTCTTCTGGGTTTCTTTATAATGTCAGATATATAACTTTTGAATGAGAAAGCACTTAAGAGTAATGAAGAAATGGACCACTTCAGTGTGACCAAAATCTGAAATCTATCTGGCTTTGAATCAACTCTAAGAAGGGAAACTGAAGCTTCTAAAAGTGAAATAGGACTCAGGGGCCTTTTACTTAACATTCTGCTTCCCCCTCACCCCCCCACCCCCCTAATTAGGAACAATCAACTTGAGAAGAAAGTATTTTTTTGGGGAAAGAGGGTAATTTTCCCTGAAATCATAGCAAGTGTTAATGAATCCTAGAAATAATGCCATCTTGATTTGCCAACTCTTTTAAAATATGTTTTCATAGCAGTTGTTAGCATTTATCTAAGCTTTCATCCTTTGATATAGAGGGAATTCCATTCAATCCAATTTAGCAAGCATTGATTCACCTCAAGATGTAATTTGGAATAACAGTTGGCCTAGGTAGCCATAGCTGGCCTAAGAGTATAGAAGTTATGGTTGTAAGGACTTCTGATACATATTGGCTATGTGATCCTAGTCAAGACACTTGATTTCATTGCTCTTCCTATTTTGTGTTCAGTTTTTTGGTTTTTTTTCAGTAATGTCTGACTCTTTGTGACCATATTTGGGGTTTGCTTTTTTTTCAGGGCAATGACTTGCCCAGGGTCACACAGCTAGTACGTGTCAAGTGTCTGAAGCTGTATTTCTCCTCAACTTCTCCTGAATCCAGGGCCAGTGCGTTATCCACTGCACCACCTAACTGCCCCAAGGGTTTGATTTAAACAAATATATTGAATATTTTATTTTCCAGAATTACATTTTTTTTATCATTTGTTTTTTTTTTATTTTAATTTCCAAATTTTCTCCCTTCCTCCTTCAATTATTTTCTCCCTGAGAAGGCAAGTAATTTGATATATGTTATATGTGTACAGTCACAAAAACCATTCCCATATTATTCATGTTGTAAAAGAAAACACTCACAAAAACCAAAAACAAAACAAAATAAGAAAAATAAAAATTTAAATAATTATGATTCTATCTGCATTCAGAGTCTATCATGTCTTTCTCTGGAGATGCATAACATTTTTCATCATAGATCATTCAGAATTGTCTTGTATCATTGTTTTACTGAGAATAGCTAAGTCTTACAATTGATCATTGTATAATGTTGTTACTGTGTAAAATGTTCTCTTGGGTCCACTCATTTTATGTTGTATCAGTTCATATGAGTCTTTCCAGGTTTTTCTGAGAGCATTCTGCTCATCATTCTCAGAGTACAGTAGTATTCCATCACATTCATATCCCACAACTTGGTCAGCCATTCCTCAACTGATGGGTCCCCTTAAAATTCCAATTCTTTGTCACCACTAAAAGAGTTGCCATTGGGGCGGCTAGGTGGTGCAGTGGATAAAGAACCGGCCTTGGATTCAGGAGTACCTGAGTTCAAATCCGGCCTCAGACACTTGACTTACTAGCTGTGTGACCCTGGGCAAGTCACTTAACCCCCATTGCCCAGCACAAAAAAAAAAAAAAAAAAGAGTTGCCATAAATATTTTTGTATGTACATGTCATTTTCCTTGTTTATCTCTTTGGAATATGGATTTTGTAGTATTTTTGCTAGGTCAAAGAGTCTGGAAGGTTTTATAACCCTTTGAACATAGTTCCAATTTATTCTCCAGAATAGTTGAATCACTTCATAATTCTACCAACAGTTTATTAATGTTTTAATTTTCCCACATTCTTTTGAACATTTGTTATATTTTCTGTCATTTTAGCTAATCTCTGTATGTGGTACCTCAGAGTTGTTTTAATTTGCATTTTCCTAATCAATAGTAATTTAGAGCATTTTTATATGCCTATATGCTTTGATCTCTTCTTCTGAAAATTGACTCTTCATATCTTTTGACCACATTTTAGTTAGAAAATACCTTGTATTTTTATAAATTTGATTCAGTTCCCTATAGATTTGAGAAATGAGGCCTTCGTCAGAGAACCTTGACATTTTTTTCCACAGTTATGATTAGTGTATTTCTTTCCAACTGGAAACTTTCTAGCCTATAAAGTTTTATACCTGCTGCATTGCAGACCAGAAACTGAGTTTTCTTTCTTAAATATGAACTCAAGTGTAGGAACCCCATCAGATCCTTCTAAGTAAGATCCATGCATTCTTTATAGAAAATAATTCAGTGGCTCAGATCCAGCATTGTTCATCACATTAGAAATGAAATACTAGTTCCCCTGAGCTAACTGAAGCAGAGAGCCAGGAGACTTAAACTTTATTGAACTTTATCTTCTTGCTAAGACCTAAAGTCTATAGGACCCTAAACTTCTTGCACCATCTCTGGTTATATTCCTCTTCTGACCATTACCAGTTCTATTTTAAAGGTGACAATTCTAAAACGAACATAAATGCCTAGCTAAAAGGCTGCTCTCATTTGTAGGATTAGTTCTGACCCCTGTGTAAAGCGAGACTCAGAACAAATGCCGTTTCCTTGTTGTTCTTCCTTTCTCTCCTTCCTTGGATATCTATAGTATCTCTATTGCCTTCCCTTTTGAATTCCCTCAATATCCCCAAATAAAGATGGGAGGGTTGGCTGCTTTTAGTAAACTCTTTTTCTTCCAGCAGTAGACTCTGATAGACATGATTTCAAGTTCTAATCCTCTATTATGCCCTTAGATGCCAATGGAGTAGTGACAGGTGGGAAATAATCCACTGGAAAAGAGTAGCTTGGACAAGAATTCTGAGTGGAAGTTCTAAGGTTCTCTTTCACATATTAAGACTAACAATATAAAAAATAAGGAACCTGAAGAAAAGTCATAGAGTTTAAGGCCAGTGTAATATGTAATATGTAACTTCTCACAGACTTTCCCTTCTGTTTTCCCAAAAGTTGAAATATTTCTTTCTGCTTACATTTCCATATGGTACCTAGAAGGCCCTGGTAAACAGAAGTTCCTTGGATTCTGAAAATGTAAAGATTATAAAATAGCTCAACAGTCTATTATTTCCAGACCTTATAAAATTTGTAAAATTTTCAGTAAATATATTGTGTGGGACAATTATGGATTTGAATCAGATTAAACTCTGAGGATGGAGTATGAAAGATACCTAGCCCCCTCCCCACCCAGAATAGCTAGCCTCTCGCTTTGCGTAAAAGTTAATCGCTTGTCAAATTCTCACTGTCTCCTTTAAGTTTTATTGTTGAGATAATGGACTTGGGACAGTTCTGTAAACTTTGGGGATGGGGTCTGGGAGATATCCAGTCCCCCAGTAAATTTTATTACTTGTCACAATTCTACCAATTAGCACCATTTACTTTCCTTCTGCTTAGTTCCCACATGCCAGCTACACCTTAGTTTATGGCCTGTAATAAAAAACTTCCCTCTCACATGTGAGAATCCCAGTCCCTGTCATGGCAGATAAGGGAGTGATTTCTGCCTCTCTCTTTCTTTGACATTCCTCAGACTTGTACCACTTCCCCTTCTCCCCTTTGTTCTTGGACATGTCTCCATACATGGATCATGAGCTGGGTACACACCTTGGGTGGGACAGGATTGGATGTTAGATTGTGAGCTCATCCACCCTAGGTGTATGTGGGGACAGTGCTTTTCAAGATTACTATAAAAACCTAGAGGATTGGGCATATCTTTGCAAGACTTCAATGTGTAATTGGGTTTTGCCTGTCCTCATGAGGATGTAATACATCTGTCTCTGCTTGACTTGGTGGTCTGCTCAAGTTATTTGGGTAAACTAAGGCAGTTTGTCCCAAACATATATTAATCATTATCTTGAAAAATGTGAAATCCAGTGGTGGTAAATTAGACTAAATTCAGCTATTTGCTTAAAAAAAAAACAACGATCTAAATCTTAGTTGATTGTAACAGATCTGGAAATGCTGTTCAGAGGTTCATGAGATTCTCTTGTGACTTTAAACATTTAAAATTCCTTCATGGAAAGAAGAAAAACAAAACAAAACAATAAAAACAAACAAAAATCCTGAATCTAGTTCCATAAATGGCTATTTTTAAAACAAGTGGTTTTAAGTTACTAAATAGGAGTCTTAGTAAGTTTGGAGCCCAGCAGGCAGCCAGGTTTCTGCATATGCACCAATAACTGTAACTATTCTTGGTAAAGCCACAGAATTCCTACAGTCATCAGTTCTATTTAGAAAGAGCCTTTTTGCTAGGGTTTGCATTGTATGTTGAGACTTTTGCATTTGCACTGCTGACATTTGTCAATCAAATTCACTTCTTGCTATTTAGTTAACCTAGGGGGATAAAGGGGGAAAATAAGGATATGAGATATGTTTGGATATCATAGGATTTTACCATGCATAACCACTTAGGTTATTCTCTACCAAAATGTCTGTTTGCTCTGTTCTACTCTGTGCTATTCTAACTTATGTCTTTCATCCTAATCCTTTTATCACTCTCTTGATGCCATTAATATGTTGACACCCTAAATAATCCTATTCATTTCAAAGAAGCTAGCATCATATGATAAATTTGTAATCTCACATGAAATAATTCATTTCCAATGACTAAT
The DNA here is from genome assembly GCF_019393635.1 of Dromiciops gliroides. Lineage (NCBI taxonomy): Eukaryota > Metazoa > Chordata > Mammalia > Microbiotheria > Microbiotheriidae > Dromiciops > Dromiciops gliroides. The sequence continues at coordinate 690,742,193 of NC_057861.1, read as the reverse complement.
CTGATAAATCTTATTTACCATAATATGGAAATTAGAATAAATAAGTCTAACTTGAGGACCCATCATTTAATTTTGTTTTATGAACTGGATTACACTGCATAAATCAAACCCTCACATTGCTCTAATATAAAAGTTATGGTTTCCTTTAAGTTTCCTCCAGAAATATACAACCTTTGGATTTACAATAAAATAACTGAAAAATTAAATATGCTAAGGGGAAAAAAGGTGTAGAATTCAAAATAAATCATCGAAATTCCCAATAACAAAGAATCCAAGGCCCTTTTCTGGTCATAATTGACCAATGGATATCTCTTTCCATTTCTTTAAAATTTTTATTCAGATATATTAATATGAATATAAGGATCACTTGGATTTGCTGGAGGTACCTTATTATCCGAAAGTATTTTATTTTATTTTATTTTATTTTATTTTTTAGTGAGGCAATTGGGGTTAAGTGACTTGCCCAGGGTCACACAACTAGTAAGTGTTAAGTGTCTGAGGCCGGATTTGAACTCAGGTATTACTGACTCCAGGGCCGGTGCTCTATCCACTGCACCACCTAGCTGCCCCCCAAAAGTATTTTTATGGGACCCTGGATTAATAGGAGGAAAATGGCCTTTGCTCAAAGACTTCAAAGTGAACCAGAAAACAGTCCCTATTTACTTTCCCCAAGAGAATAAACAAACTCAAATGCCCTTTGAAATTCCCATTCACTATCTTCTTTGCCCAGGAAGGAAAGTAAAAAAAAAGAGAGACCTCTTTGTTTTTCATAAATACCATTCCTTTTTCCACCTATCTATCCATAGCATCTGCTTCAAGATGAAGGGTCAAACTGATTTGTATTGTTTAACTGATTTACATTTGTAATGGGTTGATCTATATTCTGTAACCCATGGGAAAAGAAATCTTCATAATGCTTAGAAAGAAGAGGAGCTTTGAGCTTTACTCTTAGGAGGGAAGACTCCACACACATTATGTGTTTTATCTTTCTTCTTGAGAAAAAATATTAAATTAATACTATGTTTTTTTCTGTCTGTCTCTGATCTGGTTTTGTTCAGTAGGAGACATGTCTCTTATCAATTGTTTTTTTTTAGGAGATATTATGAAATACTATAATTTATCTGATCTGTTTATTGATTCTGTTTGTAGGAGATAGGCAGATATTTAATATTCAACAGACATAACTAAACTATATTTAATATTCAACAGACATAACTAAAAGGATATCTGTATGGAATAAGGACTCAACCTTTTTAACTAAACATTTTAAAAAACATTAATTAAGCTACAAAAAGGATGAGGAATTGAACTAAAACCCAGGAATACGAAGACTGATAAATAAAGGAACTTGGAATCAAATGGATTACTTAAAGATTAATGGGAAGAAGAGAGAACAAGCACACACTGAGTTAACTACCCTTCCAAGATTTTTTTTATTTGCAAATTTGATAAATATTACTTCTGTGCCATTCTCCAAGTCATTCAGAAATTTTTAAATAGCACAGTACTAAGGACAAATTCTGAAAGCACTCTTCTCCAGGCCTGCCACATTTTCTCCCTGAGAAAACAGGAAGATTTCTTAAACAACCCTCATCTATTCATTGATGACTCCTTCCCTGGGACCACCATTTTAGGAAGGACTTTAGCAATGCTTCACTTCACTTGTATTGCTTCACATGTATTCCCCTCAGGCACCACTTTCTTCTCCTTGACTGATGCCTATTCCCTTTTGATTACTCCTACATATGTTGTCTTACAGCATTCCAATGTAAGTTCCTTGAAGATAAGAGCTTAGTTGTTTGCACTTGTATTTGTAGGGCTTATCACAGTGTCTGACTAAAAAAGCACTTAGTAAATGTACTAATTATGTATGTATGTATGTATGTATGTGTGTATGTATGCATGTGTCTGTCTATCAAACAATCTATCTATCTATCTATCTATCTATCTATCTATCTATCTATCTATCTATCTATCTATCTATCTATCTATCTATCTATGTACCCACCTACCCACCTACCTATTTCACTAGGGACCTCTTTCCAATTGCAATAATGGGTCATTACCCATTAGTCTCTGTCAAGGTTGAATTCCTCATTGACATAGCAGCCCTTGAAAATAATTAAAGACAGATGTGATTACACACTTTGAGTCTTTCCTTTATTAGGCTAAACACCTCATTTCAAACAATTCTACTGCATAGTATCTAATCCTCTTACCAGTTCTGATTGCCCTCCTCTGAGCTTTCTCTAGTTTGGCATCTTAAGTTGCCTAAAATATAATAAAATCCTGTGAGATTCTGTTTGCCAAATTTCTAACCTAATTGCTAGAGAACAGAGGACCTTCCAAAGATATCTAAATGAAGATTGATTGAGTAAATGCTATGCAAACAAAACATGAAATTGGTTTTATTCTCTATTGCTTCTCTCTGCTTTATGATACGATGAAATCATGTATCCCCCTTTTCTGTAAGATTTCACAAATGAGTTTATATTTTAACCCAGGATTTCCTGGGGCAACCACTTTTTTTTCTGTTTGGCTAGTAAATCAACTGTTCCCTGATTAAAACACTTCCTGGTATTCTTGCTATTATAATAAATTTACATTGATTAGAGTTCTGAATAAATTATTAATGCCAGTGTTGATATAATTTCTTTTGTCCATTTTCTTCATTATTACTATTTTCATTTACTTGTTTAAATAGTTCAGGATTGATATTTTTTTGTAAGGCATGCTATGGTTTTTCCCCACTAATTATTTTTTTTTCTTATTTTTGTTTATCATTATCATTATTAATTCAGACCATGGCTTTGATGAATCTAATGTCTGACTCTACATAGACAGATGACTCAGGGATGACTCATATCAACAACCAGTCATTTTATGTCTATTAGTGTTTAGTTTATTGATTATGGCAGGGCCTCTTAACATGGTATCTGTGAACTGTTTTATTTTTTCAATATCAATTTTGGTAAATGTATTTCAAAATAATTGATTTTGCTTATAATTGTGTATATTTTATACATTAAAATTTATTCTGATAATTTGTTTTCATCATTTAGTTTTCTCTTAATTAATTTTCCTTTTTTTTTTTGCACCTTAGTCAATGAAATATCTTTTCATTTATCTTCAACTTACTTCTTTTCTATGGTTTCATTTATAACAAGAAAGTCAGAATTATCATGATTAAGTTCCTCCAGAAATAAACTATGATATTCAAGTTATTGTTCATTGATAATCTAAAAGCTATGTGGGGTTTAAGATCCTCTGTCATCACAACACACACACACACACAATTAGAAGAAAAGTAGATTTCACAGGTGTGGGTAGGAGATAAGTATTTCAACAAACAAGAGACAGAAGCAATTAGAAAAGATTAACTAGATAATTTATAATTATTTTAAATTTTAAAATTTTGCACAAAAATCAATGCATCTAAAATAAAACCCAAATTAGATTACTGGGAAAAAAATGAATCAAATAGATTTGAAAAGGATTTATTATACAAGGCACATACACAAATAATAGAATTATATAAGATCTAAAGACATTCCTCAATAGATTAATGGTTAAAGGATATGGACAAACAATTCTCAAAAGAAGTATCAAAAAAATCACATCATAGGATATTCCAAATCACTGACAATAAGAGAATGGTAAATTGAAACAGTCCTGAGGCTAACTCACACTTAGCATATTGGCAAAAATAACAAATGATGAGGGAAAGAGTCACTGTTTTAGGAGGAGTAGATAGACAAGAACAGTAAAGCTTTGTTGGTGAGGCTATACATTAATACAAATACTTTGTAAAACAGTTTTAATTGTTCAAATTAATGCTTTGATTAAAATGTTCATACTATTTGACCCAGAGCTTCCATTGTTAGACATATAGACCATATCATACAAACCATTGACAAAAGAAAGGTTCCATATACACCAAAGTATTCATGGGAGTGGTTTTTATTTATTTATGTATTTATTTGTTTATCTATCTATCTATCTTTCTATTTATTTATTTATTTATTTGGATGTTTATTTGGGATTTTTTTGTTTATTTTGCTTTGTATTTTGCTAGCAAACAACTGGGAACAGAGTAGATGTCCATCAGTTGGGGAATGACTAAACATGATGGATGGATGGAATGAAATATTACTGTCCTGTAAGCATGGGAAATATGATGTATTCAGAAAGGCATGGCAATATTTGCATGAACTGATCCAAAGTGAAGGAAACAGAGCCAGGAAAACAAGCTACCAAATCACTACATAAATATGATTGTTGTCCTGTCGACAATAATCATATAGCAATAGATTCTGAATATTGTGGAATTATAAAGAAAAAAATTTGGCTGCCAAAATGAAAATGGAGAAGATAGTCTGCAGTTCAATGATTAAGTTGAGGTTATGGGAGCTGCATGAGTGTTCACCATCAAAAGTTTTCTAGACATTAATTGGATTTGCTGAGTTTTTCTTTTCTCTTCTTCCTGTTTTTTTTTTTTTAATTTATAATAAGGAATGGCTCTTTAAGAGGAGATAGTGATAAACAGGGGTTGTAGTGGATTTAAGCAGTGTTAAAACAAAAGACAAAACAAAATATCTGTTTTAAAAAATACATTTTGTCCCAGCACTTAACCAGCATTGTTGAAGAAGTAGAAGGCCCATTGGATAAAGAACCATTTTTACCTGCATGTTTCATGGATTGATATGTCTGAGGAAATGGGGGTAGATTGATATGTAGCCACCCTTTAGGTGCCATGCCTTCTTTTCTATATTTAGCTAAGTTAGTGCTCTGAAATTACACTGGATTTTGTTGCCACAGCCACTCCTGAAGCATTTGTAGTTTGTTAGAGCCCTCCAGAGTTTATTTTTATTTGGCAAAGCCTTTGAAAACAGAGGGTCACAGCCAAGGCAGGATAAAGCATTGAAGTAGGACTTTGTAGATCTTTACATCTAAGGTGGTCAATGCTGACTGGTAAACAAACAAACAGATAAAAAGAGCAAGCCTTTGAATGATCAGTGGGACATCTGTTTTTCTTTTTCAACCTATTTTCTAAACCATGTCATGGATGCTTGCAGGTATAAGGAAAGAAGTGAACTTTGCCTAAGAGCACATTAAATTGAGCAGAAAATGATTGTTCAATAATATGTTTTCAATCATGAGCAATTTAGAAGAACCAGAACCCCATTCTATTGATATTGTACATTATATCTGAAAGCCCCATTGTTATTGCTGATGCAGAGATTATCACATGAATTGTGGTCTGCATTCTTGGGTATAGTGATTACATAGCCAAGATAAAAATTATACATTCCTGGTCATTAAGTTTGCAATGCAGCAAATCATTATTTCTCTGGACTACTTAACTGTGAATACAGAAATGATGTCTGCATAGATTATCTCAATTGAAATTTGTGGCTGATTTCATATATGGGTGTAACATTAAAAGAAATTGACCTGGGCAGCTAGGTGGCGCAGTGGATAAAAGCAGTGGCCCTGGATTCAGGAGTACCTGAGTTCAAATCTGGCTTCAGACACTTGACACTTACTAGCTGTGTGACCCTGGGCAAGTCACTTAACTCCCATTGCCCCACAAAAAAAAAAATTGACCATATTAGGATTCATTAAGACTGACCTAAATACAACATATAGACATGAATTGAGTCTTTCTTGGAGATAAACAAGGATAGAAGTGTGTGCCTATTCAATATTATTAGTGACTGTAATCAATAAAGTAGCAAAGAGACAGCATGGCTAAAAACATACCTTACAATCAGAAAAGCCTGGGTTCACAACTCAGCTCTGTCACATAGTAGTAAGACCCTGAACAAGTAACTTACGATTTCAGTTTCTCAGACAACTTTCAAAGCCTTTAAGTTGCATGACAATTTCATTGGTAGAAAGAGCGTCCTATTTGAGTAATTTTGGACAAATTGTTTAACCTCAGATTTTTCACCTCAGTAATAAAGGATTTGGATTAATTGACTTCCAAACAAGATTTTTTCTCTTTCTAAGTCTTTGATCTGAAGCATTGAAGGTAATTTTTAAAAAATGACAACAAATAAAAATAAAGTGTTTTGTGGTATGACCTTGCTTAAGTCATTAATCTTTTGTGAAATTCAATTCCATCATCTGCATCTGTTGAAAGAAAAGGCCAGGCTACATTATTTCCAAGTCCCAAACAAACTCTAAGATTCCATTATTCTGTCACTTTTTGTACAATTGATTAATTTAAATCATGTAATATTTAATTTTTGCTTATTCCCTTGAGATCATTTTTGGTAACAGCCCAAAACTTCATTCAGTTAATGAAATGTAAATAGTATATTGGTATGCTTTCAAATATTTTTAAATGAATTTTTACTAATTGATTTTCTAAATAGCATAATACTTCTTAGTAATTGCTGTTTTGATATTTTCCTTGTCTTAGCACATCTAGAAAATCAGATCTCTTTGATCAGGCTACAGGTGGAATATTGCATTTAATTCTCAATGTCATTCATCTCTCTCTCTCTCTCTCTCTCTCTCTCTCTCTCTATATATATATATATATATATATATACATACATATATACATACATGTACAAACATTTAAAAGGTGTGTATATATGTACACATGTATATAGTGTATATATATAGTAGATAGATGGATAGATAGATAAAGTGTGTGTATATACCCACACAAAGAGAAAGACATAGAAAGAATAATAACTTAGGGGTAATGTCTTAGGGAACACTAAGATTAAGGAAAGGCCTTGATTTCTTGCTCAAAAAAAAAAAATCATTTGAAGGAACTGGCGATGCTTAGCCCCTACAGAAGAGAAGTCTTTGGAAGAACATGATGGTCATTTTCAAGTATTTGAAGGTCTTTCATGTAGAGGAAAATTTGATCTATTCTATTTGGCCACAAAGTGCAAAATGTTATTTATTAGTGCCTCCAAGTTATTATGTTGGTTCCCAGAAGGAAGTAGTAATTCAGGGAAGTGAGGAGACAATTTTAAGCTTGAAGGCAGGAAAACAACAACAAGCAAAAACTTCCTAATAATTAGGGATGTCCTAAAGGGTAGTAATCTGCCTGAAAACATTGTGGATTGCTCCTATTAGGAGGGTTTTCAACCAGAGAATGGACAACTAATTGAGGGGTATATCATAGAAGGGAATCATGTGTATGAGTTGGTTTAGATTACTGCTGATTTCCTTTCTGTGATCTATGAAATTTTACTATTTCTTGGCTTAAAGGTACATGATGAAGAATAATTGATGGAAGCTGAAATCAGGTAATTTTGTCTGTACTATTACAAATAATTTTCCAACAAGGAGAGGTAAACTCAAGTGAAATGTGGTTCCTAGGGTAGGAAGGGGGTCCCCAATATTAGAAGTAATTAAGCAAAGATTATTAATTGTTGGGTTTACTAAAATAGAGATTCTTCATGTGTGTTTGTCATGATTTAGAAAAGACAGCCTTGGGAGATCCTTCAAATTCTAAAATTCTATGATACAGTGATAAAACATACACCAGTGAAATTACATGACTTCTGTATTTTGGACCATTTTTATAGCTTGGATGTACTGCAGGACTCTAACTAAAATTTGTTAGTGAAAGAGCCAAGAAAAGATACAGCTGTAAACAGATCAACCAAATGGCTATCTACAGTCAATTTTTCATTCCGTTTCTAGAATAGATGCCAATTACTTTTTGTGGCATGCCTTGCTATGGAATTTTAACATCAACCCCTGACGGTCAACCCCTTAAAATCTGAAATATGCATATTTCTGTCTTTGTACATATATGTATCTAGATATGTGTGTACATTCATATATGTACCATCAAGAGACTTGAATTTAAACCCATGTTCTATTACTCACTGACTTTAAGATTCTTGAACAAGTCACTACACTACTTATTAGCCTCAGTTTCCTCAACTGGAATAAATAATATTTACACTAATTACCTCATAGTATTGTTAGGAGAACAATACTTAATATCTTTAAATTGTTATAAAAATGTTGGCTAGCAGGGAAGCTAGGTGATGCAGTGTACTGGCCCTGATGTTAGGAGGACCCGAGTTCAAATCTCAAATCAGACATTTACTAGCTGTGCAACCTTGACTAAGTCATTTAACTGCAATTACCTTAACATATCTGGGGTCATCTCCAGTCCTTCTGATATACATCTTACCACTGGACCCAGATGGCTCTGGAGGAGAGAGTAAGGTTGGTGACCTTGTGGAGCCCTCCCTCACATAAATCCAATTCACTGCAAGTGATGGCATTACCCCAACGTCATGGTCCTTTTCTAAAATGAAGGACAAAAACCAATTAGTTATTATTGTCATTTGTATGATATGTCAGTAGGTGAGAATATAGATAAAAAGGCTAAATGTTGTAGTATCCCTCTCCAGGGCAACTCCTTCAACCTTTCCTCTGTGCTGGCAGGTTTTGTTTTTTGGTTATGTTTTGTTTGTTTTTGTTTTGTTTTGTTTTGTTTTTCAATGCAACAAACATTTATTTTATTTTTTCCAGTTACATGTAAGGGTAGTTTTCAACTTTCATTTTGATAAGATTTAGAATTCCAAATTTTTCTCCCTCTCTCCCTTTCCTCCCCCCTCCACAAGACATCAACCAATCTGATATAAGTTATATATGTCCAATCCACAAGTGATCTTTTTCTCAGTTCTTTCTATGGGAGTGGATAGTATGCTTCATCATTAGACCCTTGAGATTGTCTTGTATCATTGTATTTCTGAGAGTAGTCAAGTCATTCACAATTGCCCATCAAACTATACTGCTGTTGCTATGCACAATGTCCTCCAAGTTCTGCTCACTTCACTATACATCAGTTCATATGGGTCTTTCCAGGTTTTTCTGGGATCATCCTGTTTGCCATTTCTTATAGCACAATATCATTCCACTAAAATCATATACCACCACAGCTTCTTCAGTCATTCCTCAATTGATGGACATTCTCTTGATATCCAATTCCTTGCCACCACAGAGTTGCTATAAATATTTTTTGTACAACTTTCCCCCTTTTCTCTTTTTCACAATTACTATTGTTAACAGTTTCCCTATTTGCTCTATTATCTATCTTCTTTCAACCTATCCTTCTTCAAAAGAGATTTGCTTCTGTCTGTCCCCTCCCCCAATCTACCCTCCCTTCTTTTGCCCCTCTCTCTTTATCCATTTAATCTGGGCAGTAAATGAGCATAACACTCATCAGAATTGGCTCAAAGACCTTAATTTCATCAGAATTTGCTCAAGGAGGGAATAACATACACACTCAATTGGGTGGAGTACTCTTTCTAACCCTGCTCCCTCCTTCCAACCTTCCAAGCCATCCTTGGTTGGAAAATGATCTCAGCACATTCTTCTGTGGATTTTGCTACTGCAAGGTTTAGTTTTCTTACAGGTGAATGTTATCTCAGTTCTACAGGTCACCATATGGATGGCTACACTGTAGCTTAGTGGACCCACTATTATGTACACTGTTAACAAGTGAATAGGCTAAATTAATTCTAAGAAAAGGGATTTACTCAAATAAAATAGCAAAAAGAGTAGTTACAAAGCATTAACTCCCCCACCCCTAACCTGGAGGACATTATCCCACCAAGTCTGGGGGTATGGGGTGGTGGTAGGATAATCTTAAACTTAATGTACAGTTTTAGCAAGGCATAAAGATAGAGAACATATGGCATCAAGGCAACTCACAACTCTAGATTGAAGGACTTCTGTGTCTTTTCTCTCTGGAGAGTCCTTATGAAACTCATTGTGGTACTTGGGCATCAGTCATGGACAAGTCACTCATCTGCTAGGGAATGCTCTTTTCTGAGCTTAGAGTCTCTATTGGATGGATCAATCTGCTAGATTTCATGGGATTAATCTTTTAGGTACAATTGCCCTTTCCACTACCTTTGACACCAAGTTCAACTGGGTACAACTCTGCTTTTTTAGTCTAGGTGCTGCTGTGTCCCTTTAGCAAAGGGAGAAACCCTTAGCCTAGGATGAGAATCAACCTCTCTAGGTCTGGTCTGTCATGGCCTTGGCTCTGAAGTTTGCCAACTCGTAGAGAGTGGGTAGAAGAAGCATTTGACAATTTTTCTTGGTTTAGAACTGGGTTCCTCGGTATCAGAGCTCAATCTAGTATATGGTGAGCAATTAGTAATTTCCCAAATTGGTTCATTGCAAATGAGAGGCTTGAAATAAGACATGGAAGTCAATCTGTGCCCAGGGGGCAAGGTCATTGCCCTGGTTGTTTTTTTCATATGCATTTGAGCTATGCAATGCTCTCAGGTCCTCATTACCAAAACAAAGTTTCACCCTTTTATTTTATTGTCTCTGTCTTTGTCCCATACAGCCTCCAAAAAAGGTATGCATTTGAGTGTGTTGTGCATATGTACACACATACACATAGAATGTTTGAGTTGAAAGTAAATTCAGATATCTAATCTAGTTCAAAGGTAGAACTGTCAATATCCCCCAAAACTCTATGCCTCAAAATCTGTTTAATATTCTATTAAATGGGGAAAAATTAAGGGAAAAAAATCCTTTCAGTTGTCTTTTGTGAAGATTACAAAGAGGCTTCATGAGGAGCTATTTTTGTTTCTTTGGAAAAAGTATATTTTTAGCATTTCATTTCACAGTTTGGAAAAGGAAAGAGCTCTATTGACCACAGATTACATTTCTTTTCAGCAGATGATGAATTCATTATATTTTTTGAAGGAGTGTGCACAATATTAGTAGAAATGACCAAATTATTAGATTTTTTCTATAATATTAGTATTTCATCAGGAGCAAAGTATATAACAGAAATCATTAACATCATGATGACCTAATCCTTCACCTCCACTGCTCATGGAACAATATTTCAAATGTTTCATTCACTGGATGGTTTGGAAATAAAACAATACCAAAGTCAGTGCTTGAGAAAGTCATTTTATATGCCAAGTCATGTAATAAACACACTATGTCATGATACAATGATACAATGCCCTATGATGGAAAGTCACATGACATGTTATATACTGTGATGTATATTTCATGCCATATGACAGAACATAGTTTTATGGTGCATCATGTGAAGCATGATGCATCATGTGACTGGTATGCATTATCATGGGATAAAAGTGATAGCCACGTGACACACATTATGCCATGTGACAGACATACTATACCATATGCTTGAAATAGGTCATATGATAGTTATGCCATGTGTCAGATACATGATATCATGATGGGCATACTTCATCAGATGACAGAAATACTTTATCACATGATGAGCATGTAACAGACATGGCACATGATATGCTTTGTCATGTGACATACACAGGCCTCTCCCTTGTGGAAATCTCAAATTTCCTCTTTTATACTTCACTAGATACCTTTTCAGTCTCAACTCCCATTTTTTTCCCACCTGGAAGCTGGCAAGCTTAATTCCCCCCCCCCCACCACCATGTAGTCACTGTCATTTGTGTTCACTCAATGATCCCTAGAGTTTCTAATAGTTCATATAGTTGCTATAAGCACCTGGTCAATTTTGGTCTACTAACCAAAACATCAATAGTACTAATTCTTCAAATAATGTAGTGTGTCTCAGTCTGGATTTGAGCTCAGGTCTTCTAGAATTCAAATTCTGCTCTTTATTTGCTCTGCCACCCAGCTACCTATCATTGGTACATCATACTTAATGTTATCTAGTCAGACAATTGTTTTTGTTTTGTTATTAAAGTTGGATGCATATTTCTAAAAATCACAGCAAACCAAGATATTAACTTGTACAATATAATGAACCAGACATAAGTAGCTGGTTACATTAAATTTATGGTAAATTTGGGTCCCAACTTCAAGTCTTTCTTGCTGCTGTTTTCAGAGGTAGCTTTGAGGTCTAATGGTGTTGGTGTTTCCAAGGTGGTATGATCTAGTGAGTGATGTGGTCACTACTCTCCTGGCCTATGTTCTGGTCTTTACCCAGGAAGGGACTTTATTTCCTATAGCTACCAGTTCTAGTACTCCTCCTAGAACTGGGACTGTGAACAGGTCCCCTGTTTTCCTATAGCTAAAATTGCTAGTGCTCCGCTGTCTTACAATTGACACCAGGGTATTACTCCTGAATGAGTGAGCACAAGTACTCCTTTACATCTTAGAACTATGCCACCTCTTTCCCTGCAACCAAAAGTGCTTTTGCTCCTTTTTGGGCTGTGACTGTGACTCAGAACTGCACCTTGGCAATGCAACAGGGTCCTCAACCCAGAGGCAGCAAGGGGTCCCATGTGCTCTCTTTTTGATCAGTTGTTTAACCCCACCACTCACCATGGGCTGAGAGCTCCAGAAGATTCTGCTGCTGCCAAATGGAGCCATATCCAAGGCCCACTGCTGGTGGGAGTTGCTTGGAGTGGAATTTGGGACAGGTTGGCTGATTGCTTCTCTACTCTACCATCTTAGCTCCATCCCAATTTCATCACCTATTATTTTCAAAACATTTGGTTCATTGGCCAAGTAAATGGGCTTTTATTCTTGTTTTATACACACACATATAAACATACACACACACACACATATATATATATATATATATATATATATATATATATATATATATATATATATATATATATACATACATACAGAGGGAGAGAGAGAGCTGGGAAGGTACCTCCAGCATTGGAGACTTAAAATAATCTTGGTTGTGTTTTCATTTTGGAGGATATAGGTCTACATATTTTTCCTAAAAAAGAAATTGAAACACAAGTTTCATTTGTACTCATAGAGGATGGAATACGGGTCTCAAGGGATAATTGAGAAGACTGAGAAAAGAGCTGAATTTTATCAGTAAGTTAGCTAGTGAAAAGCAAAATTGGTATTTAATAAATATTTAATATTTTTGTTGATGCAGTTCTGCATGAATATTGTGCCAGAGGAAATAAAAGGAAATAAAAACAATTGATCTGTATTTTCCTTTTTTTTTTTAAGTATTTTATGGGTCAGCTAGGTGGTGCAGTGAATAGAACACTGACCCTGGAGTCAGGAGGACCTGAGTTCAAATATGACCTCAGGCACTTAACAATTACTAGCTGTGTGACTCTGGGCAAGTCACTTAATCCCAATTGCCTCACACACGCAAAAAAAAAAAGTATTTTATTATTTTCCATTTACAAATAAGGATAGTTTTCAACATTTGTTTTCACAGGATTTTTATTTTCTATTTTTTTTCTCCCACACTCCCTTCCCTCCCTCCTCCCCATAATGGAAAGCATTCTGATATAGGTTGTATATGTACAATCACATTAAGCATATTTCTACAATAGTCATCTTGTGAAAGAAGAATCAGAGCAGAAGAGAACCTCAAAAAAGAAGGGAAAAAACAGTCCAAATGTAAAAACAATATAGTTCAATCTGCATTTATAATTCACAGTTCTTTTTTTTCTGGATGTTGAGAATATTTTCTATCATGAGTTATTTGAAACTATTTTGGATCATTGCACTGCTGAGAAGAGTCAAGTATATCCTCATTGTGGCTCACACAATGTTGTTGTTATGGTGTACAGTGTCCTCCTTGTAATGATTGGAATGATGCCACCCACTGGAGACTTACTGTAGAAGAGCTCTGCCCATGAAGTGAAGGTCTTTGAGGGCAATACCATGAGTCTTTTCTTTGGCATCAGGAAGTGACGTTTGCTTGTGGGAGGAAAAAGGGGGAGCTGGATGCTCTGACTCTGCCTCTTTTCCTGCGGACTCTGGTGGAGAGTGGAGCTAGGAATGTTCTCTCCCTTTAATAGATAGATGAATGTAGGCCTTTCCTTCTCTCTTTACCAAATTCTTATTCTCCTTAATAAATGCTTAAGTCTAACTCTTGCTAAAGCTTATAATTTATTGGCTACCACTCATTAGATATTTTAGACAGAATAGCTAGAATTTTAGGCTTTTACATCCTGTTTCTGCTCTTCTCAGTCAGCATCAGTTCATATAAGTCCTTCCAGTTTTTTCTGAACTCCTGCTCAGCATTTCTTATAGCAAAATAGTATTCCATTACATTCACATACCACAACTTTTTTAGCCATTCCCCAATTGATGGGCATTCCCTTGATTTCCAATTGTTTGCCACCACTATGAAATCTGCTATCAATATTTTTGTACATGTGGGTCCTTTTCCCTTTTCTATGGTCTCTTTTGCATACAGACCTAGCAGTGATACCCCTGGGTCAAAGGGTATGAAGAGTCCCATAGCTCTTTGGTCATAGTTCCAAATTGGTCTGCAGAATGGTTGTATCAGTTCACAGCTCCACCAACAATGCATTAGTGTTCCAATTTTTCCCCAGCTTCTCAAACATTTGTTATTTTCTGTTTTTGTCATAATAGTCAATATAATAGGGGTGAGGTGGCATCTGAGAGTTGCTTTAATTTTCATTTCTCTGATCAATAGTGATTTAGAGCATTTTTTTCATATGGCAGTAGATAGCTTTGACTTCTTCATCAGAAAACTGCCTGTTCATATCCTTTGACCATTTCTCAACTGGGGGATGACTTGAATTCTTATAAGTTTGATTTAGTTCCAAATATATTTTAGAAATGAGGCCTTTATCAGAAATGCTAGCTGTCAAAATTATTTCCAAGTTTTCTTCCTCCCTTCTAATTTTGACTGTATTGCTTCTCTTTGTACAAAACCTTTTTTAATTTAATGCAATCAAGGTCTTCCATCTTGTATTTCATAATATTTTACATCTCTTGTTTGGACATAAATTGTTTTCCTCTCCATAGATCTGAGAGATAAACCATTCCTCTCCTAATTTATCTATGGTATCACCCTTGATGTCTAAATCTTGAACCCATTTTGATCTTATTTTTGTATAAGGTATAAGATATTGGTCTATGGCTAGTTTCTGCCATACTCGCTTCCAATATTCTCAACAGTTTTTGTCAAATACTGAGTTCCTATCCCAGAAGCTGGAGTCTTTGGGTTTATCAAAACAGTATATTACTATAGTCATTTACTACTCTGTCTCCTGTTCCTAACCTATTCAATTGATCCACCACTCTATTTCTTAGCCAGTACCAAATAGTTTTGATGACTGCAGCTTTATAGTATAACTTCAAATTTGGTACAGCTAGCCCACCTTCCTGTGCATTTTTTTTCATTAGTTCCCTTGATATTCTTGACCTTGTGTTTTTCCAGATGAATTTTGTTATTATTTTTTCTCACTCTATAAATAATTTTTTGTAGCCTGATTGGTATGGCACTGAATGGTTAAATTAATTTAGGTAGAATTGTCATTTTTATTGTATTAGATTGGTCTATCCGTGAGCCATAGATATTTTTCCAATTACATAGATCTGAATTGATTTGTGTGAAAAGTGTTTTGTAATTGTGTTCATAAAGTTCCTGGGTTGGTCTTGGCAGGTAGACTACCAAGTATTTTATAATGTCTACCATTACTTTAAGTGGAATTTCTCTTTCTATCTCTTGTTGCTGAGCTTTGTTGGTCATGTATAGTAATTCTGATGATTTATGTGGATAAGCAGTTTTTCACTTGATTCTCTAGGATTTTGTAAGTATGCCATCATATCATCTGCAAAGAGTGATAATTTTGTTTCCTTGACTATTCTAATTCCTTTAATTCCTTTTTCTTCTCTTATTGCTATAGCTAACATTTCTAGTACAATATTAAATAATAGAAGTGATAATAGACCCCTGACCTTTTTTGGGAAAGCCTCTAACTTATCTCCATTATATATAATGCTTGCTGATGGTTTTAGATAGATACTGCTTATTATTTAAGGAAAGCTCCACCTATTCCTATGCTCTCTAGTGTTTTTAATAGGAATGAGTGTTTTATTTTGTCAAACTCTTTCTCTGCATCTATTGAAATAATCATATAATTTTGGTAAGTTTTGTTATTGATGTGGTTGATTATATTAATAGTTTTTCTAATGTTGAACCAGCCCTGCATTCCTGGTATAAATCCCACCTGGTCATAGTGTATTATCCTGGTGATCACTTGAATCTCCTTGCTATTATCTTATGTAAGATTTTTGCATCAATATTCATTAGGGAAATTAGTCTATAATTTTGTTTCTCTATTTTGGCTCTACCTGGTTTAGGTATCAACACCATATTTGTGTCATAAAAGGAATTTGTTAGAACTCCTTCTTCACCTATTTTTCCAAATAGTTTGTTTGTATAGTATTGGAATTAATTGTTCTTTAAATGTTGTTAGAATTCAATTGTAAACTCGTCTGGCCCTGGAGATTTTTTCTTAGGGAGTTCATTAATGGGTTGTCCAATTTCTTTTTCTAAAATGGGCCTATTTAAGGATTTTATTTCCTCTGCAGTTAACCTGGGTAATTTGTATTTTTGTAAATTTTGATTATGATTTTTAATCTACTTTGCTATTCACTTCTGTTTTATGGGAGAGTTCATCCCATTCCCATTCACAGTTAAGATTGTTAACTGTTTATTTCCCTCCATCCTCTTTTCTTCTGTTTGTACTCTTTTTTCCCTTCTTTCACCCTATTCCTCTTGACCTGTGTTTTGCTTCTGCCCTCCCTTTTATCAGCTGCCCGTCTTTTTCTTTTTCCTTTTCTTTACATTTTTTTCTTTTTCTTTTTCTTTTTTTTTTTTTTGCAGGGCAATAGGGGTTAAATTACTTTCCTAGGGTCACACAGGTAGTAAATGTCAAGCATCTGAGGCTGGATTTGAACTCAGGTACTACTGAATCCAGGGCAGGTGCTTTATCCACTGCACCACCTAGCTGCCCCTGCCCTTCTTTTCCTTGCCCCATTTTCCCCCTGCTTCTGCTCTCCCTTCTATCAATACTATCCTTTTCCCCTTTCCCTTTTGTTTCCTTAAAGAGTAAGCTACATTCCTTTGTACAAATGGGAGTGAATTTTATTCCTTCCCTAAACCAAATCTGATAAGAGTAAGGTTGCAACAATGCTCACCCCTCCCTTCTTTCCCTCTTTTGTAATGTTTTTTTTTTTGTGCCTCTTCATATGAAGTAATTATCCCCATTCCACCTCCCTCTTCCTCTCCTCCCCTTAGTCTTCTTTTATTCTGCCCCTTAAGTTTCTTTATATTGTCAAAGTCAATTTAATAACAATACCTTAACAGAGATACAGATACCAAGAGTTAAAAGTATTAACTTCCCTCTTAGGGATGCAAGCTCCCCATTTACCTCTTTATATTTCTCTGGAGTCTTGTATTTGGAGATCAAATTTTCTGTTCAGTTTTGCTATTTTTCTCAGAAAGTCTTGGAAGTCCCCTAGTTGATTATGGGTGGTAATCCAATCTACTTTGCCTTTCCGAATGTCATATTCCAAGCCCTGAAATCCTTTAATGTTGAAGCTGCCAGGTCTTTTGCAATCCTGACTGTTGCTCCATGATATTTAAATTGTCTCTTTCTGGCTACTTGGAGTATTTTCTTCTTCCCTGAGAATTAGACTCTTTTCTTGATTATGGTTTTCAGGAAGTCCAATAATTTTCAGATTATCTCTCATGGATCTGTTTTCCAGGTCAGTTTTTTTTCCCTATGAGGTATTTCACATTTTCTTCTGTTTTTTCAGTCTTCTGATTCTGCTTGACAGATTCTTGGTGTCTCATGGAGTCATTAGGTTCCATCTGCCCAATTTTAATTTTTAAAGCCTTGTTTTCCTCAGTAAGCTTTTGCATCTTTTTTTTTTTTCCCAATTTGGCCAATTTTTTTTTTCTCCCATTTGGCCAATTTTTTTTTGAAGGAATTGTTTTCCTCAGTTTGTTTTCTTTTGGCAGTGTAACTCTTTTCTCTCATTTCTTTTTTTTTTCCATTTTTTTCTTCTACCTCTCTCATTTGGTTTTTAAAAGCCTTTTTGAGCTCTTCAAAGAAGGTTTTTTGGTCTTGAGACAAGATTGTCTTCTCACTTGAGTCTTCACTTGTAGGCATTTTGACAAACTCTTCTGAGTGAGTTTTGTTCTTCCCTTGCACCATAGAAGCTGTCAATGTTAAGAGTTCTTTTTTGTTGCTTGATCATGTTATAGCATATTTTTGAACTTAGAACATCGAAGTCTGTTCCTGGGGCACAGGGTTTGCTGTTGCAAGCTTCTTACTGCTCTCAGCTGCCCCACTCTCAGCTTTGTTGAATTGCAGGAGTGATGATCCACTCACTGAGCCAACCTGTGCTGAGCCAAGCTGCCCACTGTGCTGAGCCAAGCTGCCCACCATGCTGAGTTGGGCTGTGTTGAGCTGAGTTGCCAGATGAGCCTAGCAGTGCTGAACTTCCCTCTTCTTTCACCCAGGTGAGACAGAACTTTCCTGAAGTCTTCTTGATCATCTCAAATAGGAGGATTGTGTCTCTCTGTCTTTTTGTAGATTCTGTAGTTCCAGAATATGTTTAGAGGCTTGATTTAATGTTGTTTTTGAGGGAAACATGGGAAAGCTCAGGCAGCTTCCTGGCTTCTCTCTGCCATCATGTCTCTGACTGTATTTTGCAAAAAATCTCAATATTAAAAAAAGTATTTGGCACTTCTAAAATGTGAGACATTGGTATCCTTAGAAACATGTGGTCTTCATTCTTAAATAAGGAATATTTGAGCTCTTAAATTTAAAAACACATTTATATCTTAGCTTTTCTTGGCCAGAGTACCATAATTCCTCTGGGCTAGGAAAAGAACAAATCTCTTTCCAATCTTCTTATATCCTACTTTTCTCAGTTTATAGATAAAGAGTTGTTTCCCCAAAGAACTATATTGAAAACACATCATTTTACCAAGGTCATTGAGAAAATTTGTTTTTTGTTGGGAAGACAAATGAATGTGGAGGAAGGTTGGTTTCATTTGAGTGTGAATGTTTCATAGTGAAAACAGAGCTAAATTTTGTGTATAGAAGAACTGGGTTTCAAATATAGAATTTCACATTTAACTGGTTATGTGACCATACACAAGTCACTTTATATCCGTAAGCTTCAGATTTCCTCATTTGTAAAAAATGGAATTGGACTAAGTGGCCTGTAAGGTACCTTTTAGCTTTAAAATCTGTGATCCTATGATCCACACATTGTGCACTCATATAAATTTTCCTATACTTTATAAGTTTAGAGAAGTTGCCTAGAGCATTGAAGAGTTAATTGGCTAATCTATAGTCAGAAAGTGAACATATGGGAAAGAGAGGATTTGAATCATGTATTCTATCTCAAGTCTCTATGACTTTGACTTGGGTGCCACGTACCTAGAATATATTCCTACTTCATCTCTACCTCACTGAATCCCATCTCCCTTCAGGACGTAGCTCAAGTTATACTTTTTCTTGGAAGTCTTTTCTGAATTTCCCAACTACTGCTACTTTTTCTACTGAATTACCTTATATCTTTAATTCCTTTGTATATTTTTGTATCTATATCTCTATATATTTATTATGTTGATACACATACATATTAACTCTACAAAATATAAGTTTGTATTTGTACTTATTTATTTATTTTGTGAGGCAATTGGGGTTAAGTGACTTGCCCAGGGTCACACAATAGTAAGTGTCAAGTGTCTGAGGCTGGATTTGAACTCAGGTCCTTCTGAATCCAGGGTTGGTATTCTATTCACTGCACCACCTAGCTGTCCCTATTTGCACTCATTCTATGTAGGCTGCCATGGAGCATATGAGGTCAAGTATACAGGAAATTCAGGTTATAAGTTTTAGCAGAATTTCCATTGCTTCACATGGTCACCTTTCTGATACAGTATTATTGGTTGTCATACTGACATCAGAAGAAAGGAGAATGTTTTGATTTGATATCCTTTTTAACTTTTGAAATTAAACCTTATTTTAAGGTCAAGGTATGTGTACATATGTTTATAAAATCTAATCTGTGGTTGCCTTTTTCTGCCCCCAGTGTCGGGGGTAAACTACCTAGGACTTAATTATAAATTAGAAACATCAGCAACAGCTTAGGCATTAAGCATTTATTAAGGTATATTAGAGGTTAGTAAAGAGAGAACATGTGGAGTTCAGAAATTTAAGAAAGAAACCTATCTACCCTAAGGTTCAGACTGGTCTCCTTATCCTTCTCTTCAGCCACCAACGTGAGGTTCTGGCACAAAAAGAGACAGAGCCAGGTAGCCAACCTCACTTTCTACTTCCTGTCTTCCTCCCCCAGAAGGGGCTGTCTTTCAATCTGATAGTTTAGATTGGTGCACTGGACTTTAGGGGTGTCTTGTCTTGAGTTCAAAATCCTTAGCTTCTGAGAACAATACCCTATTTAGGGCCAGCCTGGTATGGTTTAGATTTAATTAACTTCAAGTAGGTTCTCAGTTTGTCTCTCAGTCAGTCTCACTTAATTCAAATAATTCTAAATGAATCTCCAGTTGGGGCCTTTGGGTATCTGCCAAATCCTATATTTTCTCACATATATTTATATCTATATGTATTTTTACATATATGTATATGTATATATGATCAATTATTAATAGAGGGAAAGCAAAACAATTAAGAGGGATTGGTAAAAGCCTCCTATAGAAAGTAGAAATTTATCTAGAAATTGAAATAAGGCAGGGGAACCAGGAGAGAGAGATAGAGGGAGAGCTTTCCAAGCATAGGGGATAGGCAATGAAATAAATGCACAGTCAAGCTGTGGATTGTCTTATGTAAGAAACAGCTGAGGGACCTATCAGTATCACTGTCCAATTTTTAATATATCCTTAACATTAAAGTATATCTCTTCACAGTTATCAGAAACTTATGTATGTATATATGAGTATATATATGCATGCATGAATAAGTATACATAAATATATTTCATACACAAATATTTGATATATAGTATTATTCACAACAACCTTGTAAAACATTATCAACCTCAGTGATTTCCCCAAGGTCACAAAATGGTGGGCTAAGAAGGAACTTATACCTTGAACTTGACCTATCATCTTCTGATTCCAAACTCAGTACTTGTTTTCCCCCAGTAAACTACATAGCACAAGATATAGCTAATTTAAAATGCCAAGATACAGTTAAATGACAAGAACTGTTTTTCTCTGGTTGTTTATCTAAATCTCTTTCCCCCCCACTAAACTTTTCCTATATATTACGTGTGAATTGAAAGAACAACCCATTCCAGGTAGAACATTAAAGGTTTTCAAGTAGTGATGGCTTTTGGCCTATGACTATTTCTATACAACCTTACTTGTATGACTGTTCAAACTAATTTGGCAGGTCATATGCAGTTTCACATAAAGTAATTATTTGACTTACTTGATCTTCACAGTCAAAACTGTTTGTGAATGTGGATATAATCCTTTTTTTTTTTGTTTAATCATTTTCATTCATGTCCAACTCTTTATGACCCTATTTAATATTTTCTTGGCAAAGATACTAGAGTGATTTCCTATTTTCTTCTCAATTTTATTTTACAGATGAGGAGAATGAGATAAACAGAAGTAAGTGATTTACGAAGGGTTGCACAACTGGTAAGGATCTGAGGTCGGATTTGATCTTAGGTCTTTCTGGCTTGTGAAGTGGCACTCTATCCACTGGGCCACCTAACTGTCCCAGATATAACCTTAATAATCATAATGTTTTGGCCCTGAACTTGTCTTCAAGCACTGCCCTCCCAATCCTCTTACTGAATTTATGATTTTTAAAACTATGCCTCTGTGACCGTCTCATCCTGAAACTTCTCTTAGTACCTGGGAACACCTTGCCTTTCAACATCTTTCCATCCATAAAGCCTGGTCACTGTGAAATATCCCTCCTTAAGACATGTCCCCTCTGTCCTGTTAGTGAGCTCTCCCTGGAGACTTCATTTTGTGAAGGGGCCATGCCAGCTTATGTTCCCAGCCCTACCAGTACTCTTCTTGAATTTTTTACTTGAAATGCATGCCTTCACTTACCATTTATCTTCCTTCTTTCTTCCCTCCTCTATAACCTGCTTTTTTTTTTCTTTGTGGGGCAATTGGGGTTAAGTAACTTGCCCAGGGTCACACAGCTAGTAAGTGTTAAGTATCTGAGGCCGGATTTGAACTCAGGTCCTCCTGACTCCAGGGCTGGTGCTCTATCCACTATAACCTCCTTTTTAACTCTCTTTTTATGTATTGTCTTCCCATATTTGAATGCAAGCTTCTTGGTGACAGAGAATGTCTTTCTTTTTGCTTGTATGTATGTCAAAGCTGGTTATTTAGCTAGATGGCAGAGTGGATAGAGTGCTAGGCCTGTAGTCTACAATACTCATATTCTTGAGCTCAAATCTGTCCTCAGGTACCAATTAGCTATGTGACTCTGGGCATGTTACTTTTTTTTTTTTTTAGTGAGGCAATTGGGGTTAAGTGACTTACCCAGGGTCACACTGCTAGAAAGTGTTAAGTGTCTGAGGCTGGATTTGAACTCAGGTACTCCTGACTCCAGGGCCAGTGCTCTATCCACTGTGCCACCTAGCTGCCCCTCTGGGCATGTTACTTAACCCTATTTGCCTCAGTTTTCTCATCAATAAAATGATCTGGAGAAAGAGGTAGCAAACTATCCCAGTATCTTTGTCAAGAAAATCCCAAAAGGGATCATGAAGAGTCAAACATAATTGAAAAATGATTGAACAAATATCACAGGCACTTAGTGTACAGCCTCACATATAGTGAACATTTTTTAAATGTTTATTTTCATCCTTTCTTGCTTCAAGCAGAGGGCAACTGATCATGTTTTGGGCATGTTATAGTGGTCATCTTTTTTTTTTTTTGTATGGGAATTGATTAGATGGCAACCGAGTTCTCTTACAACTTTATTCTGTGAGTTTCATCTTCTATTTTGTTCTCATTATGATTAGTCAAAAGCTATTGACAATTCTGCCAGAGTATTCAATATTAGCTGACATTTACATAGTACTTTAAGGCTATACATTGATGATCTCATTTGATCTTCACAGCAAACCTGTGAAGTAGATAATATCATCCCTCTTTGGCTTATGAGGAGACTGAAACACAACTTTCAAATTGTTAATCTGTGAGGTATCATCTTTTATTTGGTTCTTATAATTGATTGGGAGAAATTAATATTACTAAAAGTATATTCAATAATAAGAGGGGACATTTGTGTAGTGTTTTAAGGTTAAAAAATAATTACATCGATGATCTCACTTGATCTTTACAAAACCCTCTGAAGTAAGGTAATAAAATCCCCATTTTGCTTATGAGGAGACTGAAGACCAAAAGGACCTATTCCTGTTCCTACAAGTAAGTGCTCATAACAAGATACAAACCTGAGATTCTCTAGTGACATGTCCAATATTTCTCAACCCTACTATCCTTCCTCTCTTTAATTACCAAATTATGGCCAAAGTTGAAGCATTTTCCACATTTTCTGTGCTTTGTTTTGTTTTGTTTTAATTGGGAGCTGTTGTATACTCTTTGTTGTTGTTGTTGTTGTTGCTGTATATGTCATTTAATAGTTGTTTACTTGTTGTCTGTTTGTCTCTTCATGATACCATCTGGGCTTTTCTTGTCAAAGATACTGGAACAATTTACTATTTCCATCTCCAGCTCATTTTAAAGATGAGGAAACTGAGGCAAACAGAATTAAGTGACTTGCCAGGGTAACAGAGCTAGTGTCTGAGGACAATTTTGAACTCATAATTATATCTTCTTGACTCAAGGCCCATCATTTTCTCCACTGTGCCACCTATAAAACTGACACATTTTCAATTAAAGCAAATTTAATAAGTATCCAACTGATAGTAAGACCTTGTATCTTTCTTCCTAATAGAAGTGGTGACCTGAGGTTCTTAGCAATGGCATTTTGGAGAGTTATTTACTCCCTGTGCTACTTGGCCAAAAGCTATTATGCACAAGGAAAACAAAGAGAGCAACCATTCTACAATGGTGAATAGGCTGCTTGCTATGATATAGAAATTTACTCTTCAGTGAACTGAGAGGATTTTTATAGCTTGGTCAAACTTCTAGTCTCATTTTCAAAACAAGATGACTTGAATAGAAGAGGTTAATTGAAGCTGAAAGTTTTGAGAAAAACAATCAGCAAACATTTATAATGTCTACTTCATGCAAGTCATCCTTCTATTAATAAAATAGGCATGAAACCCTTGTGTTCTCATTTCTGCACCTCAAGGAATTTATCAAACATTTGAGGACACAATGAATAGGCCAGAAAAAGAAATAAACAGGTAAAAAATGGTAAGGAGGTGGAAAGGAAGGTAACTAAAGATAGAATGGGTAAAAGTGTTAACCAAATGATATAGATGGAGTCATAAAATCTTATCATCCAGTCCAGAATATTCAAATTGTTAATCCAGTCTCTGAATGAAAATTTCTGTTGATTTGGTATTTTCTACCATAGGAGGACTGTGTATTCCACTTCTTGAGAGTTTTAATTGTTTTGACATTGAAAAAATGTAACTTAAAGGAAACAGAATAGAAGAGATTCCAGGACAGGACTTTGGGGAACAACCATGGTTGGAGATCTGTATAAATACGCATCAGAGAAGAATGAGATGGAGTAATCAAACGGGTAGAAAAAGAACCAGTAGAAATATCCTGAAAACTTAGAGAGAAAAGAATATCAAGAAGAGGGGCATTGAAAGTGTTAAGGTTAAGAAGGATGAGGATTAAAAAAATAAAACTATTAGATTTGGCAATTAAGAGACCATTAGTAATGTTGGAGAGAGTAGTTTCTTTTGAATGGCTAAATCAGAAGATAGACTACTGGATTAAAGGAAAAGTACAAAAAAAATAAAGGAAATGGAGGCACAAATTGTAGATGGCTTTCTCAAGTAGTTTAGTCATGAAAGAGAAAAAAGATTTAGGACAAAAATTAGCATCAAATAAATGGATCGTTCAAGTATGTTCAATTTTTTTTTTAATTTTTGGTAGGGAACAGGGAGAGTAAAGAGTTAGAGATTGAAAATTAGAGAGAAAGTGAAAATAATAGAGGGGGTTAATGTGATAGAGGGAGAAAAGATGGAATGGGCTCACTTCTGCTTGTTGCCTTGGCAAGGAGAAGGGCCTCTTTTTCATGTGAGACAGGTAGAGAAATGAAGAGAATTTGATGCAAATGATCTGGAATGGAAGCTTGAGTTTATATATACAGTAACTCATTTAAACTTCATTCACAATTCTTTCAGATAGAATTTTCAAAATTTGCATGTGAAAAAAACGCACTCAGGCTTATCAAGGATAAGAGGTTTGTTTCCTGACTTCAGGTAGGGAAATTGTTTTGTGCACCAAGTATCCTATAGCATCAAGGTGTACAGAAGATAGTTAAGTCTCAATAACTGTAGATGGGTGTTAGGGCCATAGCATCAAAAGCAGTTGTGTGCATAAAAATTATTTACATTAACCCCTTTGATGAGAACTTTGAAGTCCACAAAGGGAAATGGATTGTCCAGATCAAGTAGGTGAGCTGAGATTTGAACTCAGATTCCAAGTTAAAATCATTCTTTTTCTTTTTACTTACCTTACCTTGTTGATTGCTCAGTGAATTGATACATTTTAGGAAGGATGATTAGGGTACAAAAGTAAAATTGGGAACATTAATCAAGGATGCAGCTGGAAGTTTTGATTAACTACCAAAAAGTTAATTGATAAATGATTGAACATTTTCTATTTTTTTCTAATAATCCAGAGATTTGTGTGTAAACATGAATACAGTAAATAGTTTCTGTTCTTAACACTTCAGTGGCTTGTTTTATGCTATGGAATCTAAAGTAGTCTACTGAGCAATGTATAGAACAGACTAGTACTATACTTCATAGGAAAAAACAAATAAATGAGAAGTAAAGTATATGTGTGGCTTTAGTTAATCCAACACTTAATCATTCTGAGATAAAATGAATTGGATTGGGATTGAGGATCCCATAATAAGAAGGCAACTGATTGGCGAGGTATTTTAGGATTTATTTTATAGGACCCCCTCTGAATTAATTTACCTGTAAACCCTCCATGAAAGAACATTTAACCCTAAAATCTCTGTCATTTTTACCATTTGTAGGAGTATCTTTCTGAAAAGTAGGTAGGGATGTTTACATATATATATATATATATTTTACATATAAGGTATTTTATTTTTTCCATTACATGTAAAGATAGTTCTCAACTTTTGTTTATATAAGCTTTACAATTTCAGATTTTTCTCCCTCCCTCCCCCCTCCCCTAGACAGCAGGTAATCTGATATAGGTTATATCTATCTATCTATCTATCTATCTATCTATCTATCTATCTATCTATCTATCTATCTATCTACACGTACACATATATTTTTAAAAATATATCTCTTGAAAACCAAATAGATTCTAAATACTTAGTGGGCAGGTCGTATGGGCCTTCTGACCTTTGCTAATTGTATTTCAGTGAGGCAAACTGGCTGCCATTCAGAGCAATTTTCATTATGCCTGGAGCAGGCTTCCTTCCTGTTCAACCAGGAGGAGATTATTAGTGCTTCTCAGTTGGAAATGCATGAAGTAATCTTAGGAGATGTTTATGTTAATGTAGACCATTCTGAGACCTCTTTTTGTCTTGGAATAATTACTCTTTCAAAATATCAGCAGGTGTTAAAAGATCAGGATTAATTTGTAACAGTTGAATGACATCATTTCAAATGGCTTATTAAACACTAATTAGATTTAAAATTGTGTGACTCTACATACACTTATGGCAATGTCAGAAAGTTTAAACATCTGCTTTATATGTAATGGGGGTGATAGGGTGACATACTTAAATCCCCCAGGGATGACGTTTTAGCAAGGAAAATTGAGAGGGGGCAATATTTAGCATCAGTTTCTTTTCCAAGTGAACAAATATGAATTTTAGCTTCTTTTTAATTTTCCTACACAATTAAGTAGTCATATTAAAAAGTATTGCACTTTGTACTACCAGCCCGTATTTCACACCATTTCCCTAATGGGATTAACTGTAGATGGGTGTTAGCAAATAAGACCAGCTACTCTCTTGGAAGGAGCTGAAACAACCCACTACACTTGAAGCTCCAGTACAGCAAAAATCACAATATAATCATCCTTTTATGATGATAAACCCAGGCGATGGGAACATGTTTTGTTTATTCACTGTCAGTAATACAAATTGTCCCAGAAAAATGGCTAAAAATGTACAAGTGCTGAACAGCAAAATAATAAAATCTGCCTGAGGGTACTGCATTAAACAAATATAATAAGTTTAAAGAATACCAACTACAAATCTAAGGAGATACAGAATGAAAAAAATGTTTTATTAGCTTTGTACCTATTGGCATACACTAGACTATAAAAATTGAATCAAGTCAAAGATAACATTGGAAATATAATGCAATGCATTACATTCGGAGCTGACAGTGCCACATGCTCCAGGTACCTCTACAGATGTAATAAAAAGTTGAGTGTAAGAAAAACTGCAAGAAGTCTGTTTTTACCTTAAATCACAGGCAAAATTCAGTTCACCTTGAAACATATAAATGTATTGGGTTGAGAAATAGACTAATAAACTAGATAGAGTAGTAAAGAAACTCTTCTGCAGTGATGACTCTGTCAAAATCATTCAGGTTGCTTTTCTGGATATGATCAATATTGAAAGAGGGAGTAAACATTTGAATTTCCATTGTTAGCAATGGAAGAAAGCTCAAGAGGCTATGCAGTCCATTTATACATTTATAGAAAAGGAAACTTAAACCTAGAGACAGAGATAGCTTGACATGAGTAGGACAGCCTAGTTTTGGAACCTAGCTGTCCAAACTCTCAAGGTACTGTTTTTTTTACAGGAGAGGAAAAGATGATTTTACCCTTCTTGGCATAATAATTTCTTTTAAAGAGTACTTTAAAAAAATGACCTAAATTTCTCTCATTATTCCTTTCCTTCTCCCATTCCATAATACACACATACAAACACAAATACATACACACACACACTTTTTTATAGAAAAAGGAAAAATAAATCAGCAAGTGATCAAAATATGAGAGGTCTGAAAATATATTAAATGTACTATTACTATACCTGTGACGTCTCACATCTGCAAAGGACTTCGTAATTTCCAAACATTCCATAGTGGATACAAGAGTGAACCTGGGGGAAGGGGGGCATCCAGGTGGTGCAGTGTATAGAGCACTGGCCCTGGAGTCAGGAGTACCTGAGTTCAAATCTGGCCTCAGACACTTAACACTTAATAGCTCTGTGACCCTGGGCAAGTCACTTAACCCCAATTGCCTCACTAAAAATTAAAAAAAAAAAAGAGTGAACATGGAATGAGGAATATATGAGTTCAAATCCTGCTTCAAACACTTAAAATCTGGGTGATTCTGAGTTGCTTCAGTTTCCTCAACTGTAAAATGGGGATAATAATAACACCAGCCTCAGAGGATTATTGTGAGGTTCAATTGAGATTATATTTGCAAAGTACCTTCTGAGCACTGTAGAATCAATGCCTTTGAAATGTGATATGGAGAGTCCCTAGGAAAGCTAAGAGATCACAGCAGATAATATTCAAAGAAATTAACTCAGACTATTCACTTGAGGGTTAAATACTGAGGCTTAAATATTTTGGCTACATAATAAGAATACAGACTCTTTGGAAAAGACCTTGCTGTTAGGAAAGATTGAAGGCAAAAGAAAAAGGGGATGACAAGGGGAAGAGATGGATAGATAGTGTCATGGAAGCAACAACCATGAACTAGAATAGACTTCAAGAGGTACTGGAGGATAGAAGGGCTTGGAGTGCTGTGGTCCATGGGGTCACAAAGAGTTAGACATAACTGAGCAACCCCTGGCATATATAAATTTTAGCTTTCATTATTAAGTAGAAGGAAATGGCAAACCATTTCAGTATCAATTCCAAGAAAATCCCCAAAAGAGGTCACAGAGTCAGACAAGACTGAAAACTGACTGAACAACAATGAAAATGAAATAATAAGAGGAATGATTATTTTTGTTATTCTTATCAGTATAATTTTAGTAATTGTATATATAATGTAGATTTCTTGACTCTGATTACTATATTTTGCATATGAATCTTTCCATGTTTTTCACCATATCCATACTGACACATCTTTTTAGTTATTTTTAGTACAATTAGCTCCAGTTTAATATTTATTAATGACCTATTCATGTACAAAACACAATAACTAATCAAGGAAACTCAGGATTGGAACAGTCCTCTAAAGTTCTCCAATCCAAGATATAAGTGACCACCACTATCCACTATGACACCTCTACATAATGTGTAGTGACAGGCAATTCACCATATACCTCCTGAGCAGAATAGAATGAATAAGAAAATCTTTAAGGTTGGAGACATTTCTATCTTTGTCTTCCAGCACCTAGCAAAGTTCTGGGCTCAAAGGAGGAATTAAATAAATGCTCAATAGATTAACTATTTCATACCAAAAGGGTTATTTTGAGAATTTCTTCCTTCAGATAAGGCTCTCTGGCTTGTTACCTGATTGAAAATAATTGGCAGGTATGGAAAACCCTACATAAGCACCCTCTACATAGGCATTGTTGTTGTTCTTTAGTTGCTTTCAGTCATGCCTAACTCTTCATGATCCATTTTGGGGTCTTCTTAGCAAAGACATGGCAATGGTTTGTCACATCTTTCTCTAGCCCATTTTACAGATAAGGAACTGAGGCAAGCAGGGTTAAATGACTTGCCCAGGGTCACACAGCTTCTCAGTCTCTGAGGACAGATTTGCACTCAGGAATATGAGTTTTTGAGACTCCAGATTCAACACTCTATCCACTGTGCTACCTAACTGCCCTGCACTATTTTATGTATCTATGAATAGCTTAGTATCTCATTGTCTTCAGAATAAACAAGAACAAAAGGATGAATTCTTTGGAATGTAAGCAAAACTCACAAAATTGGAAGGAGTCAAAGAGAAACCAATGGTATTTAGCCAGGAACCATTTCTACAATATCACCTTAATTTATCCTGTTTAATTGCCAGGATTTAGCGCTGAAATGACCTTAGGAAATTCTATTCAAATTCTTCTTTTTATCAATGAGGAACCTCAAGTAATAAGGTAGGTGACTTACCCAAGTTGGTAAAAAGCAAAACTGGGACACAAATCCAGGTTTTCTGATGCACCATTCAGTCCTGCCTCTGATATGTTCCAATTATCTCCTGATAGAAATAAATGGTAGATTCAACTTATTTCAATGATAACAAATTTCATACTATTTAATATGAATTAATAAATGATTATCAATACTATAAGATGCAAAATTCTTACCCTTTAGGCCAATGATACAGCTACTTGGTGTATAATCTGAAGAGATCAAATAAGTAAATATTTACAAACATACTCATGTAAGCATTTTCCAAAGTAGCCCCAAATCTAGAAACTAAGGAAGTTCCCATCTATTGTGGAATGCATAAAAAATTATAGTATACGCATTTTTTTAAATTGTGCTACATGATTTAAATGTAATATTATTCTTTTCTTAGAAATTATGAAATGGTGAGAATGAGAGGAAACTAATAAGACCTTTATGATCTGATACAGAATGAAGTGATCAGAACTAGGGAACAATATACATAATAGCAGCAACATAATAGAATAAAACAATTGTGAAAGGCTATAGAATTCTGATTCATGTAATCATAAACCTGGTCCAGAGGACTAATGATGAATCCTACCACTTACCTATGTAAAGAATTAATTGTGATTTGAGGTTTTTGTGACCCCATCTTTTGGCTACAATTAAAAAAAAAAACCCAGCGCGCACTTGCCTGAGGCTCAGGTGTAGCGCCTCCACAAAGGCACAGTGCTCCACAGTGCTGGTTGTAGCTGTTGCCATGGCACTGGCAGCTTATGTCATCACCACTCGCCTAAATGGGTCTGGCTAAATTATAATGCCCCAATATTGCGTTGAGCTAGCTAACACTCCCCAATTGGAATTTGGCCCCTACACCTCCTACCAGAGACCCAGTGGACTCTAGAATGAATATTCACTAGTGTACATGTGGCTGAAATTTCATTTTGTAGGACTATTGTTGTGAGGTTTTAGTTTGTTTTATTTTTTGTAATTATTCAATTTGGGAAGGAAGAGTAAGAGCAAGATATAATAAATGCAGATAAAAATAAAGGAAATAGACATTGAATAAAAAAGCTTAATTCAAATGCATTTTTGACTCACTTTCAAGATGTGTTTGGGTAAATAAAACATATTAGAAATAAACTGTGTTTTATTCACTTATATATTAAGATACATTCTTTATAACATACACGTTTTTGGGGGAGGGGGTGAGTTGGAAACTCCTAAATCATTCCTAGCCATGACTTGCGAGCCCAATTAAATTAGCTAGCTAACTTATATGTGTAACAGTAACTGAAGCAGGAGACAAAGCCAAAGCACAAGCCTAAATGATAGGCAGAGTGATGCTTATACGGGTATTTCTTTTCCTTTTGTTTGATATGCACACACGAACCATTTCTTGAAGTATCACGAATAAACTACGTTCCCATACTCTCCCTGACACAAGGGAAATACAATCACCTTGACCATATGTGCACTGGGCATTCAGTTTTACAATTGTTAGATGTATATTTTGCAGTTACCTTCCCATCCTGGGACAGAAGCTTTTAGCACTTTGCTATAGACATAACTATCTTCATTGTCATTTTACCCCCAAGACTTTTTTTTCTTCACTTCTTCAAGTCTTGGGCCTAGATAACCACTCATCATCACCTGGAACAGATGACTACTTCTTATATTTTATAGCTTCATAGTTTCCACTGATGACATACTTAAATAGAAAAGGATCCCTCTGGGGCCACATGATGTATTAGATAACTATAAATTAACATTATCTATGTTGTATGGTATTTTAATTTATTTTATTAAACATTTCCCAATTACATTTTAATCAGGTTCATACCACACTCAGGAGTGTTGTGGGCTGCATTTCTGCTTAGACCCTACCTACCTTATTTCTTCCCTGAAGTCATTTTAGTGCTATAATAACTTCAGACAAATCAATGACAGTGACATGTTTAAGAATATAGTGATATGAGACTACTAAGAAGATTACAAGAGCAAGAAGAAGAAGAACAGAAAATCTGGTTACAATCTCAAATAATAATTTCATATTCAAAATTAGGAGGAGAGTACGAGCCCATAGCTTGATGGAGCATACATAGCAGCAGTCAGGGACAAGTAAAACAAACTACTTGATAAAAAGAAAAACTACCAAAAATCAGGCTTCTTAAGACCTAAATTCAACAATCAAGCTTAATATTCATTTAAGGATAAAAACTGAATTAGAAACATTGATTTCCTCCCTAACTGTTAGATGGAGATAGGAATAGGACCTACTATATAGCTATTTCACACAGGAGAGAGAACTAATTTTATAAAATAGTAAAAATTTTGGTTCATATAGAAGAATAGGATATCTTTCACATATGACAGAATTAAATGAATAAAGACAAATTATACATTTTCTTGATCACACCATAGCAGTCAATCTCAAATATGATTTGGAATTTTTATGCAAAAATTTATTCTGCAAATGATTTGGAAAATGAAATACTTAAAAATAGTTTCATAAATAGATTCTTAAAATCCTCATACATTCTGGGAGGTAATTAATCACACGCAAGGAATTTTTATATATTGTGAAATATCCATGGCTATTAGAAATTATCATTTTAAATCTATTATATAATATATGGACCATCTAAATACTGGAAGGTGATAGAACATAAATCTACAATAATGAATTTTTTGTGAATGATTTAGGAACAACTACTTGGATTGTAATAATAGCATTAGTTAATATATTAAACAATGCATCCAGATTAAAGATTGTTAGGATTTAATAAACACAATTATGTAAATTTCAGTAGGTATGGATGCAATGGAAGGAATCCTAGACCCAGACACTATAGACCTC
Organism: Dromiciops gliroides; assembly: GCF_019393635.1. NCBI lineage: Eukaryota > Metazoa > Chordata > Mammalia > Microbiotheria > Microbiotheriidae > Dromiciops > Dromiciops gliroides. Next base: position 690,709,366 of record NC_057861.1, on the reverse strand, counting down.
AATTCACGTCCCTATTCTCCCATTTATTAAGTGTGTCATACTGCATCATAATATCATAGATTTTGAGCTGCAGGGGACATTAGAAGTCATCAAATCCAACCCTTCCACTTAATAACAGAGAAAACTTAGTTGCAGGAAGCTTAATTGACTTGTCTAGGGCCAGATAACTAGTAAGTGTTTGAGATGGAATTTAAACCCAATTCTTACTGGCCTTTGACTCTTCCTGACTCTAAAACCATAATACACCAAGTCATATAAGCTCTCTGAAGTAAAATTCACTCATGTCTAAATCACGGATAACATTTGCTCTATCTACCTCATATGGTTTGGGTATAAGCTTTAAATGAGTTCATGTAAGTCATTTTGCAGTTAAAAAGAGCAATATCTCCATAATAAATGTATATGTGTGTATTTGTGCAGCGTAAGTAATTGTGGATGTTTGTGCTGATTTGGGCACAACAAATGAAAAAAAAACTGGAACAGAAATGTAAACACTAGATGATAAAAACCTCCTCAACACTCATTTGATAAATAAGTACATTCTGGTATAAACTCTCACACGGTTGGAAAATGGTTTAGCATTAAGTACCATTTGCCTTTCCTTACAGGAAGAAAACTTGTTCTTTCTTACTTCTTGTGGCTCTGACTTTCATTCTACTCCTAGATGGCAACATAAGTGTCTGCAAAAGTCTCTCTGGTGTGGCATTCATCTCATCTTGCTCATCAAGGTCATTAGAATTTATCCTGGATTCTGGATGATGAATTGAATACATTCCTGGCTCATTCTGACTCTCAAGATGATCTCTGTTTTGGTCCATTTGTTTTTTAAAAACTTCCAATTCTCAGAAGATCCTAGCACTAGTCCTCACCATAAACCCATACCCAGAGACATAGTCCAATGGGAAATGGAGTCCTAGGAATTTCTCCCAATAAGTACTGCACATCAAATTTGAACATTATGGGAAATGTAGTTCTGAAGACTTCTCACATCTAGCCACTGAAGTGATACCCAAAATTAAAGTATATATCCCCCCAAATTATTAAATGTCCCAAATTCAGTTGATTAGCAGCTAAAAAGCTTAATAAACTTGAATTTGCTCATATCTAGAAATGACAAGTTGCTACTTATACAATTAATGTGACAATAGACCTTTTGCCCTCATCTATCTTCAAAACTTCTGACCATATATATCTAAATATAAAATGTTATATCATTATAATATGTTATAATGATATCATATAGTATGTCTATATATTAGCAGTTAGCAGTTTTGAAGACAGATATGTGTATATGAATGTGCATATGTATGTGCATATATATATGTATATCTATGCATATATATGTATGTATTTAAAAGGCAATGTCTGTGTTTTTTGTTGACTTTGCCTAGTGCTTTTTATCTCTTAAGACTTAAGTACTGTCAAGAAAGTACCAAATATTTCAAAACATTGGCACAATATCATAGAACTAGAACCATGAATAAAAAATATGTATGTATTTCTGCAAGGATAAATGTATCTATAAATGCAAACATTATATGTAAATCCACATAGGTATGCACACATACATGCACATGTCTATAAATGCATTAAATCTATGTATGTACATATATATGTGTATATTTATACATAAACATATATATAAAACATTTGCGATCCTATAATTTTGTTATTTAAATCCTACTCTTTCTTCTAAACTTAAGCAAACTTGGATCTTTTCCTAAATTCCAACATATATAAGTGCTCTCATACTCTTGAAATCTTTGTTTATGCTATAACTGTTTTATGCACTTATCATGTCCAATTTTGTATTTTGGTTAATTGTGTGCATGTCTAAACTCCCCTACTAAATTTTAATGAAGTACATATAGTGTCTGAAACTACTATCCCAGCTTCCACTCACACCCATTAATAATGTCATCAGAAATGCTTACTAAGATCCCTCAGAACTCTGGGAGAGTAGAGAGATGTTAGAGGTATCTTTCTAATGACACCCCCATCTGCAGGAACCTTTCTTGGCATGCTTTCTACTATGATTATCAGGTGATGTCAATTAGTAAGACAGAGAATTATTTTTAAAATAGTATTTACTGTTGCAATGTAGTTTAAAAGAACAAAAACAAACACCCTCCCATGGATACACAAAGATTCCAGAGGAAAGTGGATTCAACCAACTTAACTTAATTCTCAAAGAAAAAATTCAAGTTCTCTCACCTTCCAAAATTTACAAGGTCTGTTTCTACCCAAATCATTACAGAAGAGGCTCATGGCACTATCCTAGTCCACCTAAACCCCAAATGCCAAACATTTTCTGGTTAATGCTTAGAACATGTTTTCCTGCCTTTATATTTTATGAATTCATGATTCTAACTAGATCAGTGGCTTTATTTAGGCCCCAGAAGCCATCATCAAGTCTCTCAACCAATCTAAATAGAATTATTTTCATATCAATGGAGTTGTTCAGATTTTTGCATACCTAGTGAACAATTGAGATATAATATTTGAGAAATCCACCAGGGCTAAGTGGGGTGATTTGCTTTTGACCCTACCCTATAATAATATATTTAATGACAGAGACTAGAACAGTAAAAGAAGCATGCTATCTGATAAGGAAACAATTTTTCAAATTCTGGCTCTGGCACTATCTAGGGAACCTCTCTGAGCCTTGGTTTCTTCATCAGAAAAATAGGGATATTAAAATCTGTCCTGATTACTTCAAATTTGTTTTAAATAAAGCATTTTATAAACCTTAAAATCTATAGAAATGGCAGGTATTATGATTTATTTTTCCACAAAAATTGATTTCACTTTCATAGAAATTTAAGATTTATAAAAGAACATTTCTCAAAAATAATCCAATGAGCTACATAGTACAAAAATGATTATCCTTATTGTACATGAGTGGTAATGGAGATAGAAGTTAAGAGATTTGTTCCACTATTCCACATAGTGAATGAATGACAGAGAAATGATGTGAACTCTGGTATTCAGATTTCAAGAAAAATTATTTTTCCCCTAGAACATGTTTCCTCTCTGGAACCTAGTAATAACTCACATCTAAAAGGTTCTCAACACATGCTTGTTGAATGAATCAACACAAGTCAAACAAAGGAGGAAAAGTTGGCTGCTGTGTTCTCAACAATCATCTTCAAGTATCACTCTAATTTTCAGGTCCTTCATTCCTGTGTATCAATACCAAGGAATACACAGATTGAAACCCCATTTTATCTTACACACTTTGTTATTTCACTCTGACCTATCATCCCAGAGGAGAAAGAGACATACAAATTAGAAAGCAGGCTACCATACTTACTTTCAACATTACTTGTAGGAATAAGGCTGAATTCTTTGTAAAGCTGCCAACATTTCCTCCTGGCCTTAGGGCTCCTTTTCAAAACACCTAATCTGTAAAATATCCATCTGCATCCCTTAGTACAAAATCCAATATTCAGTCTTGTCAACAGAGATTTACACTATTTGTCAGACAAATAACAGTTTTGTTTTTGTTGCACGCTCAAGATGAAATCTTATTGATTAATAATAATGCATTAATGTTCTACAAACAATGGAACTAAGCAATTAAAAGACCTACAGCTCTAAAGATCCCTGTGGCTTTTGAGTAGGGAAAAAAACCCCAACAACTTCTATTTGAGGCAAAGGGAACAGCAATTTTACAATCAAAATAGTCCAGGGATCAGTTGGAAGTAGTGGGATTTTTGTCCTCCTTATAGTTATTGAGACAGGATCTCTGGCAGTTAATAGACTTTTGTTATTGTTTCTTTTCAATTAGAGCATTTTGTTGTTGTTGTTGTCATCATTTACTCACTGAGAAGATGGATTCAGTCAACTTGTTAGGTAGGTTTCTCCAGGTACCAGATTACCTATCTCTTGAGGTTCTTTGTTCTACAGTACATTCAGGTGACTATCTGTGTCCTGGCCCTTCCTTTGCCCTCCCAAGATGGGAATCAAGAGAAGGTGGTTCACTTTCTCTGGCATTTCAACATGCTTAGATCTTAAAAGGACTTGGAAAGTAAGTTACTATCAAAATTCTGGTATAACAAAACATCTGTGATCTTACTGATATGGATAATGCCTACAAGTGATGCAAATTGCAATCCATTTAAGCCTGCTTATCATATATGAATCTTGATTATGTCTTTCTATAATCTATTCTAGGGGTATATACTCAAGGAACTGAGCAACTGTCTCATATTTTCTTGACAATGCAATGAAACTAATGGAGAATGGAGAAACCTATCAGTTTTCCCTCACTTCTGTTACTTGACAAACCCATATTTTATGGCCATACATTTCTCCAATGAAAGCCTTTTGTACGATTTACCCCCTCTATGACTAGGGCTTAGAGAGTGGCTGTTGACAGAAAAAAAAAAAAAGAATCATTGCCTTACAATCAATTTCACATGACTTTTCCACATTAGGTACTAGGTTGATACCACAAGACAAAAAATGCAGTCTGTCTCTGGGTAGTAATTAAAACCATCTGGGCATTGTACATCCTACCAGATCTTGCATTCTATTGCCATGGCCTTTAAGAACCTGGGATTCTGAGGACAACTACGTCGTGCAGTGGATAAAGCACTTGCCCTGAATTAAGGAGGACCTGAATTAAAATCCAGCCTCAGACACTTGACACTTACCAGCTGTGTGGCCTTGAGCAAGTCACTTAACACTCATTGCCCTGCCAAATTTTTTTTTTTAAAAAGGACCTGAAATTCTGAAGCAGGACTTTAAAGGGGCAAGGGGGGCTCAGAGTAGAGCAGAACTTTAATGAAGGTCCTTAAATGTCAATTATGATAATGAGGAGAAAATAAGCCTCAGCTTTAGGGGAGAAATATAGTTTGAACATACCATATTAAGCTCATACTATATGCTTAGCACTGTAGTAGTTTGAATTTTTCATCTGTAATGTGTACTAAAGCTAAATGATGCAGTGGGTAGATCTCTGGGCCTGGAGTCAAGAAGATGAGCTAAAATCTGGCCTCAGACATTGACTAACTATATGACACTGGTCAAGTCATTTAACCCTATTTTCCTTAGATTCTTCACCTGCAAAATAAGCTGAAGAAGGAAATTACAAACTACTCCAGTATCTTTGTCAAGAAAACCCTAAATGAAGTCAGGAAACCACAACTGAAAAAAACTGTACAACAGAATGTGGATAAAAACACATTACCTACCTTATAGAGATGCTATGGGCAAAAATAATCATTAAAGTGGTATAGAAATGTTGTAGAAAACAATCTTGGATAATTGAAATTATTCTGTTTTGCACATTAAATTCTGCCTAGTAGAGAGATAGACAGAAACAGAAAGATGTAGAAAGGGATAGAGAGACAAAGAGAAACAGAAACATGTGGAGGGAAGAAGGGAGATAGAGAAATAGAGCAAGGCTGAGAGAGAGACAGAAAGGGACAGGAAGATAGAGATAGAACCAGTGACAGAGAGAAACTTGACAGATTGATAAGCTTACCAACTATCTGTACATGACAATTTGGGTAGTATGAATTTTGATCCAATTTGTTTTTCAATATGAAATATTAGATAAAGCTATGCAATTTAAATAGAAGCAGTATGGCATAGAGGTTAAAGAGTCAGTCTCAAATTCTTCAGAACCTGGGTTAAAGTTCTGTTTCTGATACAGTCTGCCCATATGATCCTGGGGAACTCCTATAAGCTTTTGGTGCTATAATGTAACTCTTTGAAACTAAGTTACATAGAAGTTACAAACCTACGTTGGTAGAGAGAGGTTTTTTGGTGTGTTTGTTTTGTTTTGGACTTAGGAGTTCCCTACATTGATATAGTCATGGGTCCATTCCTGATCTTTTTGTCATATTCCCAATTGCCTTGTTAATACTGCATCATTTATGTAACTATTCTTTTGCTAATAGGAACTTGTAAAAACACCACTTAGAGGGTAGCCTTTAATTTCTATAGAAGATATGCTTTAAGATACTGGATACCACCTCAAATGACCTGTTTTATACTTTTCTTCATGTTAGTACTTGGTGATTTGGTAAATCACATCACATGTATAATGCAGTATTTTATAATTTAACATATATATGAGACATATTATTTTAAGAGTCCTTTAGGGTGAGTGTTTTTCCTACTATGACATATATAGACATGTTGTATGGGTGTGGGTGGATACACATGCATATGCATGCACATGTACATATACATATACGTATACATATATGTATGCACATACTACTGAAATTGTAATATACATATTGCATATGAGAGCAAGCAGAAAGATGAGTAATTGATGATTTCTCAATAATTGTTTTCCATGTGTATATACATATACACACATGGGCATGCTTATATTCACATAAGCATGTGTGTACATGCATCTCTGTGTATGTATGTGTATGTATCCTTCTCATTTTCTCTTATCTTTGGAAATCTTTTCTTCTTTGAAATATTTTTCAAACTGTCTAGCCTCTGGGCCAGGTATCTTCATTATGCCTTTAAGAACATGGAATCATAAATTTAGAGCTTTATGGGACATTGGAGATCATCTGGTTCAATCTCTTCACTTCACAAATGAGGAAACTGAGACTTAAATTGAAGGGATATCCAAATTCATACAACCAGTAAGGGTCAGAGTTTGGCCCAAATATAACTCACCTGATGTCAAATTTAGCTCTATTTCCACTACACCTTGTATCCTATTTGGCCAAGTGCTGCTAGCTTCTTCCCAAGTGAATGTAATTGTCACTGTCAATAACTCATGTCGTACATTGGGTAGCAAAGTGACAGATTACAAATGGGGTCATTCTACCATCCTTTCTGATGTACTCTCAGAATGAAATAGCTGCTTGTATGGCTGCAATGATTTTAGTGTGGTATTCTTAGAAGCTATGTGATCCTCTCTTTAGGCCCCTTCTACAATTTGGTTATGATATCTTATTCTACCCACTTTGTATTTACATATAAATTTAGATGATCCATTTACCTACAAGAACCCTACAAAATATAGTCTTTTTTTTAAGCAATTCTATATTCAGATTCTTAGTTATCTAATTTATTTTAAATGAAGCTCATTGCCCTTAAGCCCCTGGGCACAAATTCAAGATTTAATGAAATTCTAGTGCCAGAATTTTCAACAGAGAAACCAGAGGAGTACTTGGTAAAATAAAACCATCTTCTAACAAAGAGAGAGAGCCGACTTCCATTCCACCCTTATGAAATTCTTTAAATTTTGTGAAATTTTCAGGGTGACCAATGTGTATTTAGAAAATAATGTTAGTTTGTTTTTCATTTTTCCTTTTTGGTGTTTGCTACATGTGAAATGTCCAAGTAACATCATTGGATTTATTAAAAAGAACTTTATTTTTTATATGATTCAGCTAAATATTGATATATTTTCACAGAAGTCACAGATTATACCTGATGCTAGATCTAGAAATAAATGATAGAAAGGGTGATGTCATTAGTTTCCAATGTTCCAGTAAATAATAATTATCTCAAAAATGTTAAGAGGCTGACCTTTATAGAGGTGGAAGACAGTGTTCAAAAGCAGATGAAGTTATCTAAGATATTGCTATTGAAATAGTCATTTTTATTTTAAAGTATAATCAATAAAGAATGGAAATTATGAGTCAGGCTTCTGTGTTTGCATGAAACCCTTATTAATTTTAATTAAGACCCAAATCCAAAATATAAAATATATTCAAAATTAATCCTTACTGTGAAATGAAGAATAATTTTGAACTCTACACAAACTGAAAAATATAAAAAGAGCCATTTTTAAGGACACTTGTAATATGCTGTTGAGCAGGAAAAAGTAATAATTGAGGTTTCAAAAGTGATTGACTGAAAAATGCAATCAAGTATTCTAGGTGGGCAGCCAGGTGGCCTAATGAATGAAATGTCAGACTTGCAGACTGCCTCATAATCCAGATGTGTGACATTGGGCAAGTCCCTTAATCTCTCTTAGCCTCATTTTATTCAGCTGTAAAACAGGAATAATAAAAACATAAACTTCACAGGTTTGTCTTGAAGATCAGATGAAATAACATGGACAGTGTGTTATTAATCTTCAAGTGCTATATGAATGTGATGGTGGTAGAAGCTGTGGAAAACTTTAATTTCTCACAAAATATATTTAAGCTGATGTCTACAGGAACACAGTCAAAGCAGTACAGATCACAAAATACACATATACATATATATTATACACATATATACATATGACAAATGTATACATATCACACACACATATATACAATATATAGCATATATTTGTGTGTATGTGTGTATATGTATGTATATATATACACACATATATACAATATATAGCATATATTTGTGTGTATGTGTGTGTATGTGTGTATATGTATGTATATATATATACACACATATATGTTGTGGTAAAAAATGGAAGTTTTAGCTTAATCATTTGAGAGCTGAGCGCATGCTACTGAAGTGGTTTTTGAAAGACTGCCCTTTTGGGGAGGATACTGAGATGAATAGCCGTGTGCCTGCTGCTGCCCGGAGAACTGGCCAAGAACGTCGTGCTTCCAGGACAGCAGTTAAAAAACTGAGAGTGGAACAGAAGTCAGCTCTCTCTCTCTCTGGCTTTGTAGCTTAGCCTGGCGGCACACATGTTTGTTGGTTGGGTCTGGTTCTCGGCCTGGCAGGCAGTTTTGGGATTTGTTGAGTTTTATAATGAAATATAGACTAAGATTAGATCTAAGATTATTCATTTGTATTTCCACTTTCCTATTTCCCTAATCGGTATCACCTTTTTGTTATCTAATTAATTCCCAAACAATAAAAACTAATCCCTCACTGATTAAAGGTCAGAGGGTTCTTTTTCTTAGTGGTCTGGGAGATATATAAGGGAAAAGTTAAAGGGGGAGTTTAATGCTCGTATATCCAATTTTAAATCTCACAATGTATACATGCCTATGTGCATATACATATATATACATGTGTATGCATATACATACATATACATGCAGATGTGCATATACATGTATATGTGTACACACATGCATTCACACATATATTTATGTTATATTCATCTATATTGTATATTTATATATGTGTATATACATTTGTGTATAAACATGCACATACACATACACATATAATCTTGGCTTGTGTTAAGAGAAGCCAACGTCCTCTGCTTAGGACTGGGAGATTAAAGTATCTTCTTTTTACCCCAATGTGAGCACATCTCTCATACTACAATCAGTTTTGGGTAGCACATTTTAGAAAGACATAGACAAGCTAGACAATGTCCTGAGGATGATAAAAAAGATGTTTGTAGTCCATGGGGATGCGTCGGGGGAAAAAAAAAAGGTGAAGATATTTAGCCCGGAAAAAAGAAGACTCAAGGGGAAAAAAGTAACTGACAATGAATATTTGAAGGGCTGTCAATAGAAGCAAAATCAGACTTTCTCTGTTTGGACACAGTGAGAAGAACTAGGAATGATAGGTAAAAGTTTCAAGGAAGAAGATGTAGTTTTAACTTAAGGAGGAAAAAAAAAAGTATAATAGGGTGCCTCAGGAGGTTATAGATTCTACTTTATTTTATATAACTGAAGCTAGATAATTATTTATGCCATAATAGAAGAAATTTATTTTGCATGTATAGGTTGTGTGGGGGCCAAATTTAATATATAAAGAGTTAATTGGGTGGCTTTCCTAAATATTAGGGTCCTGGAGATAATGAGGGACCTCTAGGTTTAAAGCTCCCTCCCCTCAGAAACTGCCTTTTTAGATATTTCTCCCAGGCCAATTAAGAAAAGAGTCTTACAGCCTCTGTTCCACAGATGTTTTATTAGGGAGAATAAAGTAAATAGCAAAGGTGAAATTAATAAAATCAAAGACAAGGAAATAGGGAAAAATCAATAGGATAATCCTCCTAGCTCTAACCTAAGTCTATTCAAAAGAACAGAGTACCTTACCACCTGGAGCTTGTAGCTTCAATGGAAAGCACAATTTACAACCAGGCTTAAATGACTCGCTGCTGCTGCTGCTGCTCCTGCTTGAGCCACTGGAAGAAAGGAAGAAGGAAGAAGAGAGCGAGCTCTGGAAGAGACTCAGCCTCCCCTCAGTGAGTGTCCAATTTTCCTCCCCAAAAGGGATGGTCCTTCAAAAACTGTCTATGGAGAGAGGCTTCTCCTTCTGACCTCAGGAGCATATATAACTTCGGGGTGGGCCAGGTGTGGCCCCTCCCAAATGAGTCAGCAGAATCCTAATAATTTTACCACAGTTGCAATAGATGTCTGCTAAAGTCTAATATTCTATGATATTGAGAAAAATAAATACATTGTAAAGTTTTTGTATAAAATTACTAATTGTTGGGCTCAAAGTAATTTTCAAATGCCCCCAAATCATATGATCTCTCTTGCAATTCCATGAAAATTATGTAAATAGTGGCTGTATAACTTTTTTTTTAGTAATACTGCATGACAAAATAGAAAAAAAAATGCAACCCAATGAATTTTGCAATAATTTGGCAGTGAGAAGAAATAGATTTCAACCAATTGCTGTCAGAAGCAGGGTATTGCTTAGAGAAGACCATGGAAATTTTATCCTGCAGTATACAGTGGTGAGGAACTATGAAAGATTAGAGGGTAGCCCCTAAAGTTTGCTGTATTTTTTCTCATCTTCAATCATATTTACAAATCTAATTGTTTTCTTTCACATAATGTTCAATAACCTAATCTGTCAGTTAGTAGGTGGTATTATCCAAAAGTTTCCCCAGGGCAGGCAGGGGACTGGAAGTGGGGGAGAGGTTTACAGTTACATTGATAGTAATGTAGGCTGAGTTGGGACATTTAAGATTTTCATTCTCTTTTGGAGAGAGAACACTGCTTTAACTACCAAATGTGACACATCCCTGAAGAGAAAATGTTTTTTTTCTTTTTTTCATGTACTTGATTTTTTGTTTGATTTATGCCTGCCTTTATATGGCCAGTATTTAGCTCAGGCAAGAAACAATGAGAATATGGACAAGGGTGATTGTAGTGTGAGTAAATAAAAGAAAAGATGTGAGGCATTTTGAAGACAGTAAATTTGTGGACATGAGGAAGTGATTGAAAGTAAAGAATCGGAGATGCCTCAGGTGGCAAAACTGGGTGAATGAAAGAACAGTGATGAACCTCAACAGAAATAGGGAATTAAGTTTGAGATACATATGGAACACTGAGACTAAATTTCACTGTCTCTTTTAGTATCTAACAAAGTACTCAACATTCTCTCAATGTTTGAAAGATAGGATAGGGTAGGATGGGATAGGCCAGAATAGGCAAGGATGAATAGGATATCTCTTCTAGAAAGTCTACTTCAGTTAAGTACATCCCACACCCTCAATTCATAGATGAGTATCTTATTCCCAGAATCTTCTCTATCAGTTCCTGAAGGTGGATTCATACCCTTTAGAGACATTTGGATTCCATAAAGAGATCTGGATTTCCATTGGCATCCCATAGTATTGGATCATAAAACTTGGGGCTCATTTTAGTTCTCATGAGGATCCCATATTTTTTTACACTGTAAGTTTCTTTCTTTATGTCAGGAATGAGCCATGACAAAATCTAACTGAATTAGACTATCCTTTCAATAATAAAAAACGAATGAATGAAAAATGTCAAAATGGCTAAATCCTTTGTTGTTCTAAATTCATGAGATAGTAATATTGATGTAAAAAACATAATTTTTCATCCTACCTATATACAGTCAATTTTACTTTGCTGGAATGGATCATGTGTAAGGTCATTCTAGAAAAAAAATGCAGGCAAACATTGGCTGACAGAAAGATAGCTGGGATTTTTTCAGGCAAAAGGGTTGACAACAGGAGACAGAAAAGAAGGAGAAAGATGACAGTGAGAGAAAAAAATAGTGCAGACAGAATGTGGGAGAGGAGTTGAGAAGAATTGGACTGACAGCTTCTACCATCATTAACCATGAATGGTAGATGAAATGTAAATAGTAGGGCTGATAGTAGGGCAGATTCAAATCTTTTCTAGTCACTTTCGTTTCAGAAAACTGGCATTTCTATTAAGTGGGTGTTCCAGTAAAGTAGGAGTGTGCTTTGCAAACAAGATATCATTCATTCTATTTTAAACAAATCAACATTTTCCTCACAAGATGGGCAATAATAGACAAGTGGTTCTACTCTCTAAATCACAGGAGGAATTAATTAGGGAACTTTAAAAAAAAATTCAGTGTCTGAGAATATCTAAAAGGGAAGCCAATTTGTTTCTTTCTATCTCATCATAGAATAAAGTATATTTCATATCAACATTGACACTATAATTGGTTACTGAGATGGGTACAATGCTCTTGTTAGGAATTTTTATGGTTTTTATTTGGAAATCTCTTCTTTCAGTTGTGCTTACTTAAAATGAATGAGAAGGCATTTTCATTGACCTCTTGATTAGTGATATCTACAATTCTGACAAACATCTTCATCTGTAGTTCTGTCTGACATCAGCTTACATGGAATATGCACTGACTAAGGGGACATTTTGAAAAGTGACAATCCAGTCAGCTCAGTTCCGGAGAAGAACTTTTTCTTTATCATTCTTCTCTATACTTCCTAATCCAAAGTAACCCCAAACACATGCACACACACACACACACACACACACACACACACAGAGTCCTAACACAATGCCTGGAACTTGGCAGGTTGTTTAAAAATGGTACTAAATACATGCATTCTTATTGTTATATTTAAAGGAACAACAACAAAATAATAATATCTAGTTTGGCTGAAACCTAGCATGAATGATGGGGAGTTGTATGAAGTGAGGCTTAAAAGGTAAATTGAAAGCAGGTTCTGGAAGGTCTTAAATGGCAGGCAATTTACTTTTGTTTTGTTTTAATGTCATCATCAAGAAAATTTTTGTTGTTGTTTAGTCATTCCTGACTCTGTGGCCCCATTGGAGGTTTTCTTGGCAAAAATTCTGGAGTGGTTTGTCATTTCTTTCTCCAGCTCAGTTTATAGATAAGGAAAGAGAAGACTTATCAATTACTAGCAGATAATTTAGAAAAATAAAATAATCATGAGATTATATGGTTTGCCCACAAAGATCAAATCATGAATTCTTATAATCATTTGAGCAAGTTTTGGAGTCATAAGAGTAAGATATATCTAACTGTCATGTTGCTATTAAAATTATTTAATGCTCCATCTGAAACAAGTGATTATAGAGATTATTTTGTTCAGTGACTGGCTAAGCATTACTATTAAGTAGGGTGTTCATCAGGGAAATATCTGTTCATCAATATGTCAAGTAAGGGCTAAAGAAAAGCTCAAATTTCCCTTAATGCTTATTTTTTCTAGGTTCCTGTCCTAAATGTGTCAAGCCTCTGTATGCAACAATGTCTCCTCAGTCAAATATATAATAATTTGAAAGTGATTAGTCTATCCACCCATACCAGCAAACAAAATGGATGAAAAACAAAATTTTGCTTATATATATTATATATAATTTATTATATATTTTATTATATATTTTAAAATATAATTTATTATATATTTTAAAATCAGTGTATTCTGACCAGCATTATGGAAAGAGGATAAGAGGTGGAGATGTGAATTGAACTGACTTTCATAGAAAAAAAAAATTGGATAGTTATCCTAACCTGACCACTTTGTCAGAAACTCCTATTTTTAATGTCACTGTTATTCTGGTGAAATAATATAAAGACAATTAATGAAGATCTTGCCTTTTTTTTTTTAAATCAGACATCTCCTTGATATAGGGAGTTCTTGGTAGACAATCTTCTCTATTGATGAAGATTTACAACTTCTCTGCAACTTTTAGTCTTACAGAGATGTCTGCAGACACTGAGACCTGAGGGTCAAATTAAGAATCAATAAATATTTAGCATGGAACTACTATGTACTAGGCACTGTGCAAATCACTGGAGATAAAAAGAAAAAAGTTTCTGCCTTGAAGGAGCTCACAATGGGGTAGATAACATATTGGGAAAAAAAGGCAGAAAACTGAGTGGGGACAAATGATATTGGGGCATGATGGAGTTCTACAGCCAGAGTACTAAATTATTTGAGAAGGTGTAAGTTTCAGAGTTGATTTTTACTTGGAAAAATGATGAGTTTCTGAGAGGATGAAGTCCAGGAAAACAACCAAGTGGCAAATGATCCAGAGAATTTCCTGGGTACTTTCCTTGAATCCTAAAGGTTCAGGGAGGTGCTCCAAGATGTCTAGCTTAAGTGACATGCCCCAAATCAACCAATCAGTAAATATTTATTAACTACCTACTATGTGCAAGACACTGTGCTATGCACTGGGGAAAAAAATAAAAGAGGCAAAAACCAGTCCCTGTCCTCAAGGAGTTTATAATCTAATATACACTGACATATGTGTCAGAGACAGATCTTTACCAAGTCAGCAAGTCTTCCTAACTCTGAGGCTAGCTCTATATAGTTTTATCCAACACCTTGCTCTTTGTATCAAACCTCAAAAATCATGGCTACAAACAGGTTGCAGCATGGCATAATGAGAAATGGGTTATACTTTTTAGTAAGAAAATAGATTGAAATAAACCAATAAAGATAGGGATAATAAGGAAAGAATTTTCTAATTGGCTGGTAGCAGAATGAGAATTAGAAATAGATTGAGCACTAAACTACCATCACTAAGATAGAAGTATAACAGAAGTGGTCTTCTATTTAGGATAAATCCTTTATGTAAAATATTGAGTTTAACAAGGTGAGTGTGTGTGTGTGTGTGTGTATGTGTATGTGTGAGTGAGTTTGTTTTTTCTCAACATCAGTGGACCAATCATACACCTGGATGAGATTATATGTAAAAACAACTAATCATTATGTAGACAATGTTTTCAAAATCAACCACCTGCCTTGATTTTTTTCTAAACTCTTAGAAAAACTAAATGAGAGATAAGAAGGTTGGCAGAAGAGATGCTAAAATTATACTGAGGGCACTGTTCTGTTGTGTGTTTTGGATGATGAAAAATATATAGGATTTTGTTGGAGAAGAGAACTTGGGCTTTGGTACCTCATGCCTTTTTCTGTGAACTATTCCAATCTTCTGGTCAAAAACTAGAGTGTACAACAGGTATGTAGTGGGTGTTCTTCCTCCTTAGGTACCTTATGCCTTTTGCTTCCCCATGATATAATATTAACTTCAGCTCACCTATGCTGACTATGCCTTTATGTCTCCTTGTCACATCTTTTCTCCTTTAGTCCACTCCTTCAAATATCCTATTTCCTTAGCCTCTAAGTTCTGTAAGTGGATAAAGATAAAAAGCAATCAATTAAACTAATTCTCTCTAAATTGTGACTGACATCCTAATTAGATTACTATTCCATAAGGGTATAGGCCTCTAAGAGGGAAAATATAGCACAGATGATTAAAACTATAGTTGGCAGGAATTTTCAATCCAATAGCAGCCAAACTAAGTGTATCATTTTATGTAATGATAGAATATAATTTGAGACATGGGGGAATTGTTCCAATGCCCTTTAAATCAGTCCATGTACTTTATTCTTCAGGGGGCAGGACCTGGGAGCATGGGTAAAGGGTATGTACATGAAGGCATTTGCTGCTATCCAGGGTTTCTTTCTGGTACTTTCCTTACTTCTCAGGGACTTTATAGGAAAGGTTACATTGTGTTGAAAAGTCCTTTCAAATATTAATCAAAGCTCGGAAGAAAAAAATGTAGTGATTAAGGCCATTGTTCTTAAGTGCTTGCTTATTTCCCCCACACCTCTCTATGTTTACTGGTGGAATGCAGGCAGTTAAGTGGAGGAGAAAGACCATTTAAAGGCATTTTCTAAAATGTGAATGAGAAGGAAAGTTCAATCAAAAATGTTCATTGCAAATATGTGGAGGAAAGACATAATATTTACAAGAGTATTTCTGTCTACTGTTTGGTAGGGCTAACAAGGTTAAAATCATCTAGTTTTTACTGATGAAAGTTGCTATACTCTTCATTAATCCAACCCTCAAAGTGATGCCATCCATATGTTTCACCACATTTTCAAAAAGCTTCAGAGGAAGGGAGATTACCAAAAACATCAAAAAGACATCCCCTTGAAAGGGTTAAAAGTACAACCTTCCATTCCTAGATAGAAATTTATAAGGTGCCATATCAATTATCTCATTGACCATTACAAATATCCCCAACAGAGTAGCTATTATTACCCCCATTTTATTAAGGAGGAAACTGAAGCTTCAACTATGATTCTATGCCAAATAAATGCTATGATCAGAATTTGAACCCAGGTCTTCTGAGCTTCTCTCACCACTCTTCCCCATCATATCAACAAAAACTGAAGGGTCTGAAAAAGAAATCTTTTATTTTTTATTACTTTGATTTGCTTTTAATTGTATTATAAGATTAGGCCCCCTTATTTAGGAATAACTAGCCCTAAATAAGCCAGACTAACAAAGATAGTCTCTTAAATCTAGGTGACCTACATATTTAGTGAATAGATAGTTTGAGAAGACTATCAATTAGTAGCAGATAATTTAGAAAGATAAAATAATCATGAGATTATATGTTTTTTTTCAAATGGCTAAAATTTCCTTTCCAGAAGAAAGAGGAGTTAACAAAAGTCTAAGTTCCCCCTTTCTAGTAGGAAGTGGGGCAGACTACAGGCTGTAAGCCTTCCTGGCCAATAGAGAATGGTTAACCATAGGTTAAATTAAGCTCTTTCTTTTCTTTAGCTAGAGTCTTAAATTGAGTACTGTACTACTCTAAAGAAGATGGGGGGCATGACTGTTAACCAGTGATCACAAGTTCCTCTTCTCCAGTATACTTTCTAATTACAAAAGTTATCACCTGGAGGAAAGAATGCCTGGCATAGGATTAAAAAGATTGTAATTTCACTAATTCCTTTGTTTTTTTCTTTTGTTTTGTATTTTGCAGGGCAATTGGGGTTAAGTGACTTGCCCAGGGTCACACAGCCAGTAAATGTTAAGTGTCTGAGGCCAGATTTGAACTCAGGTCCTCCTGAATCCAGGGCTGGTGCTCTATCCACTGTGCCTCCTAGCTGCCCCTAATTCCTTTCTTTTTAATACAAGCCATCTCTGTAAATAACTCCTTGTCTCTGACCTCTGAGGATTCAGGTGACCTGATTTTATATGCAAATGCTATTTTTGCAGGTTAAGTCATAGATGGCTCAGTAACTTTTTCCTTAGTTTCCTTTCTATATCAAATAATCAATTTTTAACAAGTCTTTTCGTTCATGCAAGAGAAGACAGAAGGAATGAGTTGATTAAAATATTTATCAGTATGAATGACTTTCATGAGGGAGATGCCAAGACTTTATGAAGAGCTATGATAAAACAACAAACATTTATAGTCTGTGGAGATTTAACTGTACAGAATGTAACAATTATTCATGTAGTGGTGAATGGACCTGGGGTCAAAAAGATGTGAATTCAAATCTTTCCTTTGACACAATACAAGCATGAATCAGGACAAGGAACTTAACCTTTATGGATCTTATTTTCTTCATTTGTAAAATGAAGGTGTTGAACTTCATTACGTTCAATGAAGAAAATAAGATCCATAAAGTATCTATCTATCTATCATATTTCCATCTATATCAACCCATCTCTGGTGTTTACTAGTTGAGAGAGAATGGATCCACTTAGTACCACTGGGCCTCACCTTCCTCATTTATAAAATAGTGTGGTCAATGCCAGTAGTACCAGTAAACGCAACATGTAGTACAAGGGTTTGAGTCATAAAATCCTGGGTTCCTATATCAGATACATTAACTGTGAGAAGCTGGATAACTATTATATAATTACTCTAAGCTTCTCCATCTGTAAAAAGATAGTAATAGTACCAATCAGGATAGATAGAAAGGTAGATAGAAAATAGAGAGATCGATGATAGAATCAAGTATGATATATAAGTAAATACATTAAAGATTTGCAAAATCAAGCATGTGAAATCTGACAGGGAAAAGCATATTGTCACAGGTACAATCAGGGAGCACAGCTAGATGGCACAGTGGATAACACACCAGCCCTGGATTCAGAAGGACCCTCTGGCCTCAGACAGTTGACACTGTGTGAACCTTGGCACAAAAAATAAAAAAAGTGCAATCAGGGAACGTTCCATGGAATAAGTCTTATTCAAGTTGAGTTTTAAAGAATGAGTAAATATTTAACATGAAAGATGTATTTGAGGGTTGTAGAATGAGCTAGAACAGTGTAGGTCTTTCTTAGGAGCTTGGGGAACAGAGGGCATTTTGGCTGAATCCTACACCCAGAGGAAATGGGTTTTAATTAAAATTGATTTCAGCTAGACCTAAATAAGATTTTTTTTTAAACCTCAGGGTGATCAAATAGTGAGTCCGGTTCTTGCAAGAAGGTGTGAAATATCAGTTCCAGAGATCTCCAAGAAGAAAATAAAATAACAGGTTTTTTTGGATGATAATGATAGAAAAGAAAATGTCAGAATCTAACATTCTACAATGGCCAACTTGAGCAATCAACCCAAGCCTCATTCCATCTACTCTGTTGCAAGATTTAAAAAAAAATCTATTGATGACAGTGTGAAGAAATATATTAAGACAAGCTCAAAACTAAAGAGGAAATACACATGCACACATATGATATTTCTTGCATGTGATGCAATTGCTGTCTCAAAATAAATGTCAAATTAATTAAATTTTGTCTTCTAAAATGTAGTTTTGGTCTGGTATTTTTTTTTACTTTCTCAGTCCTCTGCTCAAGTTTTTGATTGATCTCTACCTTAAAGTTGATCATTGCAACTCTGTCCTGATATCCTATGAATTTACATTAAAGTTTACATCATAATCTGAAATCCACAGCACTTAAATCTGTACTGTCAGGGAAGATGGATTCATAAAATTATTATTACACTGGGGTTGATAGATGCCCCTAACTTCCTCCCAGCTGTCAAGGTGGAACATCTTTATGGTAACCCTGATCCCATTCCTGAAATGAGAGAATTAGAGAATGACAATCTCTGCTTCTGGGTGACATTGTGAATAATGCAGTTAATCTTCCTACTCTTTTTCAGGAGTTTGGTGTTTCTATATGTCCTTAATAGCACCAACAGTCACCATATGCCTTTAACAATGAATCAAATTAGATGTTACTATCTTTGCTTTAAAGTGACTTTAAGTTGGAGGGTAGGAAGAAATTTTAAAGAATTTCCTTATTCACAGGCTTAGGATATACCAAAACAACAAGAATAAGACCAAGTGAAGTGGGGTGTGTGTGTGTGTGTGTGTGTGTGTGTGTGTGTGTGTGTGTGTGTGTGTGTGTGTGTTTAAATCAGGTGATCTTGCCATGTTTCATTTCTTAGATGTGTTACCTTTTGAATTTAGTTACTGGGCATGATAGAATTCTTATTTATTAATGGAAAAAATAGAATTTAGAACTAGGAAGGACTTCAGAGATTTTCAGTTCAGTTCAGTTTTTCCCACTTTTATTTTTTTCAATTAACAAGCATTTATTTTCCCTCCCTCCTACTCCAAACCTTTCACTGGAACAGAGACAGAGCAAGAGCAAGAGTGAGTGAACGAGCGAGTGAGAGAGGGGGGGGGGGGGAGAGAGAGAGAGGGAGAGAGAAAATACAAGTCCCATACAAAATGAATTCCTAGATTGGATTGGCTCTGTCCAAAAATATATATTTGATTCTAGATATTAAATATCACCTCTTGGTTAGATTATGGACAACATTCTTCCTCTTGGTCCTCTAAAATCATGGTCAGTAATTGCATTAATGTGAGTTCTTAAGTCTTTTGCAATTGTTTTTACAATAGTGTATACTGATACCTAAATATATATATATATATATATATATACATATATATATATTGTTATACATATTATATTTGTTTTTGTACAGTGGTTTCAGTCATGTATCACTCTTTGTGACTCCATTTGGGGTTTTCTTGACAAAGATAATGGTGTGGTTTTCCATTTTTTTTTCTCCAGTTCATTTTACAGATGAGGAAACTGAGGCAAACATGGTTAGGTGACTTGCCCAGTGTCACACAGGTAGTAAATATCTGAAGCTGGATTTGAATTCGGGTTTTTCTGACTCTAGGACCAGCATTCTACTCACTGTGGCACCTATTTGCCTATAAATGTTATATAATGTTCTACAAATTATTATAGATGCTATCTAATGTGATATAAATTGGTATATATGTTATATAAATTGGTATTTTAAAGTTTTCTTGTATGGTTCTGCTTACTTCATTTTGCATCATTTCATATAAGTCTCCCCAGGTTGTGCTAAATTTTACATTTAGTCATTTCTTGCAGTGCAGTGGTATTCCATTAAAGATGAAGAAACTGAGGCCCACAGATATTGAGGTTAAATTTCATACAAATAGTAAGGAGCAGAGTCAGAAATTATTTAAAACTCTCCTGACTGCAAATCTAGTATTCTTTTTTCATATTGTTTTTAAATTATACTTCAATCTGTATTCAAATACCATCAGTTCTTCTTCTGTTTATGGTTTGCATTTTTCATATGTCCTTCTGATATCATCCCGCTCATCATTTCTTTCACAGTTACTATTGCTAACCATATTACCCTCCAACCTATTCCCTCCCCTTGATATTTACGCCATTTTCTATGTTCTTTCACCCTATCCCTCTTCAAAAGTGTTCTTCTTTCTACTGCCCCCTGCCCCAATTTTCCCTCCCTTCCTTCATCTCTCCCCCAACCGTTCCCTCTTCCCCTCCCACTTTCCCCCAGGGCAAAATATATTACAATACCCACTTGAGTGTTATGTTATTCCCTCTTTGACCAATTCTGATGAAAGTAAGGCTCTCTCACTCCCCCACTCCTTCCCCATTTTCCCCTCCACTCCATAAGCTTTTTCTTATTTCTTTTATGTGAGTTTTTTTACACCCTTCCACCTCTCCCTTTCCCTTTCTTCCACTGCATTTCTCTTATCCTTTAACTTTATTAACAAAGCACCTGCCCGGGATCCAGGAGACCCCAAGCCTAAATCCAGCCCCAGCCATAAACCACCCTATCCTGTCTGCCCCATAGAAAACAAGGACAAATGCTTTACAGATATCAACCCTTCATATTCAATTCACATCTGTGCCCTCTATCTATGTGTATTCCTTTCAGATGCCCTAATACTGAGAGAGTTCTTATGAGTTAGAAATATTATCTTCTCAAGTAAGAATGTAAACAGTTTAACATTTTAATGTCCTTCATTATTTCTTTTTCTTGTTTACCTTTTTATGTTTCCCTAGGGTCTTGTATTTGAAAGTCAAATTTTCTAATCATTTCAGGTCTTTTCATCACAAATGCCTGGAAGTTCTCTTTTTCAATGAAACCCCATTTTTTCTTCTGAAACATTATACAAGTTTTTCTGGGTACATTATTTTAGGTTGTAGTCCCAGTTCCTTTGCCCTCTGGAATATCATATTCCATGCCTTCTGGTCCTTTAATATAGAAGCTACTAAATTCTGTGTTATCCTGACTGTGGTTCCACAGTATTTGAATATTTTCTACTTTGTTGTAATATTTTCTCCCTTACCTGGGATCTCTGGAATGTCGCTATAATATTCCTGGAAGTTTTCCTTTTGGTATCACTTTCTGGAGGTGATCAGTGGATTCTTTCAATTTCTATTTTATCTTTTGCATCTAGAATATCAGGGCAATTTCCCCTTACAATTTCTTGGAAGATGATGTCTAGGCTTTTATTTTGGTTATGGTTTTCAGGTAGACCAATGATTTTCAAATTGTCTCTCCTGGATCTATTTTCCGGGTCAGCTGTTTTTTCCAAGGAGATATTTCATATTGCCCTCTATTTCTTTCATTCAATTGGATTTGCTTTACTATGGCTTGGCTTCACATAAAGTCACTACCTTCCATTTTTTCAATCCTAATTCTTAGGCAATTATTTTCTTCAGCAAGTTGTCTATTCCCTTTCCCATTTGACTTTTCAAGCTGTTGACTTTTTTCTCATGATTCTCCTGCATTACTCTCATTTCTCTTTCTATTTTTTCTTCCTCTCTCTAAATCTTCCTTCTATATCTCTTACTTTCTCTTCAAAGTCCCTTTTGAGCCCTTCCAAGAACTGAGAACAGTTCATATTTTTCTTGGAAGCTTTGGATGTTAGAGCTTTGACTTTGTTATTATCTTCTTATGAGGGTGTATTCTGGTTTATCTTTCCCCCAAAGAACTCTCTATCATCCACTGGTTTCTTTGCCAACTCATTTCAAGGTGGAATTAGATGTCTGATTGAAATCTGATTCTCATTTCCTTGACTTTTAAGTCCCTCTTACAGTGGGGTCCTACTTCCAAGCTATACTGCCCCAAGCTTCAGAGGGTCCCAGGTGTTTCACTTTGAGGTAGGGCAGGTTTTTCTCTCCCCTGGCTGGTTCTCTGTTCTGACAATAACCTCAAGCCAACTTACTAATTAACCAATCAGCAAAGCTTTCTGTGCTGTGGTTCTTAGTTTCTGATGAGCCTGTGTCCCTCCCCCACCTGGGCCTCCCACTGCTCAGGATTTCTTCCTGGCTCCCCGCTGGTGTGGTACAGGCAAATTCCTCCCTAGGCCCTGCTGACACCTCTACACTTTCCTCTGGTCCAGCCAATTCATTCCTCTCACCTGACCGCAAGCTCAGTTCCAGAAGACACTTGTGTGGCAGCTGATTCAGAGGCTCTGTGGTTCGGGGAAAGGGAAGTTCCTCTAGTGTGGCTTGTCTGGGGTCTGCATCAGTGCAATCCCAGGCTTATATCCTACTCACTTCCCAGTGTGGCCATCTTCAATCTGTCTATGGCTGGGAAATAATCTAAGTATGTCTTTTTGTGAGTTTCTCTGCTCCAGGGGTTCTTTTATTGCTCTTTTGGTGGTAATTGTATCAGGAGCTCTGTGTGTTTAATGTCTTTCCTCTGCCATCTTTCCTCTGCTCCATCAAATCTAGTATTCTTGACATTGAAAAGTAGAGGGAAGGGGCAGCTAGGTGGCGCAGTGGATGGAGCACCAGGTCTGGATTCAGGAGGACCTGAGTTCAAATCCGGCCTCAGACACTAAACACTTACTAGCTGTGTGACCCTGGGCAAGTCACCTAACCCCAATTGCTTCACAAAATAAAAGTAGAGAGAAACAGAGAAAGAGAAAGAGAAAGACAGAGACAGAGAGACACAGAAACACAGGGAGTACATTTATTAAACACTTACAGTGCTTATTCCTAGGGATATTTGCAAGCAAGAGAATCTCTGTCTTCAAGGAGTTTGCATTCTTATGGGTGAAGAAAATATGTAAAAGCATGTTAGAATGTGGTGGGGGAGGGAGAAACAATACCTCTATGGATCACCCACATGGTGGAGGGATGGACATGAAGTGGGTACAGAAATAGGTCCCAGCAAGATAAGGAAAAAGCCCATCAATTATATAAAGCAAAATAATCCAATTTTCTGCTAGTGAAGAGGTGTAGATAGTGGGAAGAATAGAAAAACTTTGAGGAAATGTAATCATAAAGTGGTAAGAAGGCCTAAAACCTGGTAACATAAGATAAATGAACACTTTAAATTATGTTTTGTTTGCATTGTAACATGACTAACTGGTTGAATTCATTTTTGCTTTTAACTTTATTGTGTATAATTGTGCTATGTAGAAAGAATTCAGATGAAATTTAGCTTATTGGTTAGAATTTTTGCCCCTCTCCTAAATTATACTGATTTGTCTTACCAGGAATATAAACGTTTTGAGGGCAGGGACTATTTTACTTTTTTCAATGCCTTCCCTTAGCATATACCCTGGCATCTGATTTTTAAAAATCTCTTATTGTATTAGTTTAGGAAAAAATAAACAACTAAAACAACAACAAAAACTATCCACCGATACATCTAGCTTTCCTATTGGCTTTCATTTTAATGTAAATCAAAATTACCTATATTTAAAATCCTTAATTTTGGGGTGTATGCTATTCCTTTAATCAAAAAGTTAACTCAAGACTGAAGTTTCCTCCATAATTAAAGTAGCCTTTATTTCATCCTTCAGGGGAAACCTCTTATGCCTTCTAATCCAAGAAGCTTTTATTAATAATCTACTGTGTACAAAGCACTGTGCTATAATAA
Source organism: Dromiciops gliroides (assembly GCF_019393635.1). Taxonomy (NCBI): domain Eukaryota; kingdom Metazoa; phylum Chordata; class Mammalia; order Microbiotheria; family Microbiotheriidae; genus Dromiciops; species Dromiciops gliroides. The sequence goes on along the minus strand of NC_057861.1, from coordinate 690,685,282 downwards.
GTGCTAGGGAAACAATGGCATAATGGGAAAAAAATGTCCTTGCCTTCAAGGAATGTAGACACTATTATGGGGCTCTCATTCAAATATATGCTTTTCCTTATCTATGATTTCTTTTTTTTTTAAATTTCATATTGGACTGACTTCAGTGACATCAAATGTGATAATACTTGTAAAGCACTTAGCATAGTGCTTGATGTTGGAAGAGGTAAATGAATATTTGTTTACTTCCTTTATTTCTAACTCAATTTACCTCTCTCCATCACTTTTGTTCTAGTGTAGGAAAGATATACAATTTCTCCACCAAAAATCCCAATATTTTGACCTTAACTCTTAGCCTTAAGATGAACCAAAAATTTCTACAGAAAACATGTTCACCCACTTCACTTAGTTCACAGTGCAAGACAAAAGAAAATATTATTCCAATGTTAGGAATCTCAAGAAGGTGTTATTAAAAAATTATTTGATTTTCAGAATTAGAAAGGATTCAAAAGGTTGTCTTGTCCAACTATCTATTCCTTACCCAATACATTAATCTGGACTAAAGACATATTTGTGAAATTTGTATGGGAGGATATATCTAAAATACAACAATTAATGTTATATGATTCTAAATAAGTTTATTATTGGGAGTTCATTTCTATTTTAATGTAACATGTACATTTTAATATTGGCTCCTTATAGAAGATGCCCTTCCTTTTGTCTACTTCAAAGGAAATCTTCTAAGCTGGAAATCTCCAAAACATTCCTGGTCATTCTTTGTCCTCGATCCAACAAATCAAATCAATTTTCAAATTTTATTGATTTTCTCTCATACATACACACATGCACACAACATGCCCATAGGCATACACATACATTATCTATCTATCTATCTATCTATCTATCTATCTATCTATCTATCTATCTATCTATCTATCTATCTATCTATCTTTTTCCCTTCTTTTAGACTCCTACAGAAACTGTTTTAGAATAGGTCCTAATTTTCTCCTTAACACATACTGTCCAATGTAGCATTACAAAATCATATTAAGTAGATGCTACAGACATTATCATACTTTTTTTAAGTACTCTGGGTACTGGGGTGAAAAAGATGAAATGGTTTGTCTGTGGTCACACAGCAAGTGCAGGAGATGGGACTTGAACACTAATCTCTTTTGATGCCAATCCTAACCCACTTTTCTCAATATTTCAGTCTCACTGACTTTTTTCCTGATCTTAAATCCAGTCTTCAAATTGCTCCTAAAGAATCCAGTCATCACTCTTCCCATTAACCTCCAGTGATTCTCTGTTGCCTACAGCACTAACACTTATTTTTTATCAACAACCCCCTTTACACTCTTACAATTATTAAAATTCCCAAATTAATTTTTGTTAATGTGAGTTATATCTATCAATATTTACTCTTCTCAAAATAAAAATGGATAGTTAAAATATTTATTTGTTAATTTAAATAACAACAAATATATAACATGTTAACATAAATAAGACATTTAATAAAACATAAATACATTCTCTAACATTAAAAAAAACATTGAGATGATTGGTGAAAAGGTCTTAGTATTTTGTATGTCACCAAGTAAATTTATGTTTTATTAATATTACAAAAATAGTTTTGAATATGTGGATCCCCTAAAGGATCTGTAGGTACCCCGACTTTGAGAAGTGCTGACTTGTACAATTTAATATATTTTCCTCATCTTGGTATTTAAAGACCTTCACAAACTGGCCCCAATTTATCTTTCTAGTCTCATATCATGATACTGACCTTGATGTTCTCAATGGTCCAGGCAAATGAGACTATTGGCTCTTCCTCAAATTCATTTAGTTCTGTGCCTTTGTCCATGCTATTTCTCCAAAATTTAAATAGACTCTCTAACTCCACCTATTGATATTAATTTCCTTTACAAGTAGCTGGTGTAATAGTGGAAAGAAGACTGAATTCATTGACAGGAAGCCCTGAATCAAATCTTAACTCAGATAACAGCTATGTGACCCTGGGCCAAGTAACTTGTAGTCTTAGTTTTCTCACATTTAACTGGTGATAGTAATGATAATAATAAAATGACATGATATAATGCATATTTGATAATACATATGTCATGCTTTAAAACTTATAAAGTGCTATACATATGTAATCTCATTTTAGTCTGAAATAAATCTTGTAAGATAAGTGCAATAATATAAATATTATTTTTTCAGTTTTATATTGAGAAGTAAAATAAATTAAAGTCATTTGCCCAGAGTCGATATTTATGAAGCATTTACTACAGGACTTTAACCCAGGTCTATCTGAATTGAACCTCATCACTCTAAACTCTGTAGGCATATGAGAGATAACACTATAGAGAATGAATAAGGGAGATGCTCTGAGGTAGATGGGATATTACAATATCATTTACATTATTGTAGCAGAGTGGAAAGAATACTATCTAGTATCAGAAGACCTGGGTTCAAATCCTACCTTTAATGCTTGTTATCTGAGTGACATTGGACAAGTCATTTAACTTCCCTGTGCCTCAATTTCTTCATTTGTAAATTGAAGGGGTTGGACCAAAGTTGCCTTCCATTTATGAATCTGTTGTTATTGGTTTTCCTTCATTCTTGAAGAGGACCTTAACATCAGAAGAAGATGTCCTGACTTTCAGTGAATTGGATTAACATAAGTGAGGGCTGTGCAATATTACTAGCCTTCCTTCTCACCTTCAGAGCCATCTGGATCCAATGGTAAGATACACACCAGGATAACTGGAGATGGTTCTGAAGTTTTAAGACATTTGGGGTGTAGTGACGTTTCTAGGGTCACACAGCTAGTAAGTGTCCAAGGTGATTTGAACTAAGGTTCTCCCAACTTCAGGACCACTTCTCTAACCATTGTGCCACATAGCTGCCCCATTTATAAAGCTATAATCTTGATAGCAACCCCTCTCTCTATTAATAAAACCAAAGCTAATACTTTATACTTCTAACATACTTGCTAGCCATTGCAACCTTTCCCAAATACCAGAGCTCTTGCCTAAACTTAACTCTCCCCTTACTTCTAGATCAATCTCCACTAGACACATTGTCCCCCCTGCTATCTGTGTCCTCAATCATCCTTCCTGGTTCGTCCATGTCACTAGAAACCCAACCCAGTCTCCTGATAGAATGTATAGGTTTTGAGTCCCATTTTAAGCTTAGGCGGGCTTAGGTTCACAGAGAGGAAGGACTCAAAGGAGCTCAAGAGTCTCTAGTTTGACTTGGTACTTTTGCCATTTTTGTTATAACATAGGTTAAACAGACTTTTAAGGGATGGCCTGGGAAAGTAGCCATCATTTAATACTATTCCCACTATGGGAAAATGTATTCTAAGTGCCAAACAATTGATTTACAAGCAATCTCATAGAACACAGTTCCTTCCTAAGGTGGGGACTGCTTTTCTGTAGTCATTTAAATTTATAGTTTATTCATCACCTTGAGAAACTTTCTAACTTTTCCAAATCACCTTATCCTTCATTTTTTTTACTTGCTTTTTAAAATTTCCAATTGTATATCTTTGCTTCTTTTTATTTGTTATTATTAAACAGCATCTGTAGCTGTTGTTAACATGTCTATGATTCTTTCTTTGGTGTGGAAATTGTGTCCATGAACTGAGGACCTAATAAACAAACTAGTTGGTTCATTAAGGACAGAAAATAGTAGCCAACTCAGCAGAGAATATCTATCTGAGGAAGCTTTGTAGTTTTGTTCAAGGACTATTGATCTTTTTTGCAGGCCTAGACCAGAAAATTGGTGCTACCAGTGAAATAAAAAAGGAAAAGAAAAACATATATATATATATATATATATATATATATATATATATATATGACTTCATGAAAAAGAAATAGTTTCATTCTTATCTCGACTTTGTGAAGAAATGATAGGATTTTTTTTTAAAGATGGAACCTTCCAATTTCTATCTAAGACATGGTGCATCACACTCTGGACCCTGGATTCCCTTGAAGACATGTCTTTCCATGGAATTAGTCAGAGTGTGAAAGTCCATGGATTTGTAACAAGTGTTCTTGCTTCTTCCCCTGGTACAACTGGGGAGTACTGACTTTAGTCCGGGCCTCATGCAGGACACTTTACATAAAAACCTACTTTATGGAGATTAGATTTAGAAAAGCATACTCTATGGGGATAACAAAGACACCTTAACAGTGTTGTCATTTTAAATTTCATGAAGGAGTCAGTTTATCCAGACTCAAGCTACACCTGACTATAATTTAAGACTTTTCTCTTTTTTTTAAAGTTTGGATCATAGGATATAAAGTTGAAAAGGCCTTACAAATCATCCAGCCTGACTCCTTCTCACAAACTGTTTTGCCCAAAATCACACAATTGCAGAGGCTGGGCATGAACCCAGGTTATCTGACTCAACATTTAGTGCTATTTCCTATCCAAAACAATAAAAAAAGACATGATATAATTTATGAATTCAGAAAAATAGGGGAGATATATTCACATGTATGTTGATTGGTTCTGAAGAGTAATATTCTAGTTAATCTGATTCTGTGTTTATGCCTAGGAGAAGGCTAAGTCACTTGGAATGAAGTAGTATGCCCCTTCTTCTATAACACCTCTGGCTTCTGAACTCTGGAATTATTTATTCTCTAATTTAGAAAGAATAATTGAGGCAGCATATTTTGTTGGACTGTATTATTTAAATCTCCCTTCCCCCAAAGCAGTCTGTTTTGGTACTTATAATAGTCCCTGTCAAATATATTAATAGTACTTATTGAAGAAGTCATGGAGTCCTAGAGTTGAATCCAATAATTATGTAATCCAAGAAGTATTTATTAAAGACCTTGCTGTGTCCTAGGGATAACAATATAGAAAGCAACATCTAAAATATTCCCCAACCTCAAAAATCTTTCATTCTATTTCCGTTCCATTCTAAAGAGGTTACAACATGTAAAGAGGTAATTTCAGAAGGAAAGAGAGAGGACAAACAACTAGAGGGAATATAAAGACCCCTTCCAGGAGATGTCACATGAGTTTCCCTTTAAAGGAAGATAGGAATTTGAATTTAAAGATGTGAAGACAGTGCATTCTAGGCAGGAGTATGGAGTTGAGAGGTATAATGGTGAGTTTAAGAAAGAGCAAGAATGCCAGTTTATCTTGAACAGAGAGAGCAGAAACAGAATTAATGTAAAACAATCCTGTCTGGTGGCAGATTTTTAAGGGTATTAATGTGAACCTATGAAGTTTGTATTTCATCCAAAAAGCAATAGGGATACCCTGAAAATTTTTGAGCAGATGAATATCACATCAAATTTAAAGAAACTTTATGTTGATAGTTGAGTGAAAAATGGATTGGAAAATGGAGAGAATATTAACTAGCAAAGAAACAACTAAATCCATCATGGAACCTTTCCTACTAATTGTAAAGTTATTGGTTATCAATCACAACAAGCCAACTGAAGTAGCAACTTACTCTCAATATTTTCATAGACAATTATATACATCATTTTAAGGTGGCAGAGAACACAGGAGTCATTGTTGTGGCTCCTGCTATCTCCATGTATATTAATGAACAATTTCTGAAGTGTCTGTAAATAAGAAAATGAATATATTATATAACAAGCTACTGAATGTAACATGGACTCTAATCAGTAGAAATATAAAGTGTCTTTTAAAGACCGATGCCTTTCTTGTAGAAATGTAATGGTCTAGCACTGAACCAAATGGTTCATCCATTTTCAATCATCGTAAAAAGATGAATAACTATAGCTTGTCAGTTATTTATTTATAGTTGCATAAACATGACTAAAATCTAAGGATTGATTTTAAGTATAACATTTTAAAAATCTGATTTCTATAAGTTTTCAGAGAATAGAAGCAAATTAAGGATAATAATTGTAAAGGAGGATGATAAAGGAAGCTGTGATTCCTTCCTACCCTATCTCTGCTGATGCATCCATATTTGAATGATCAAGTTTGCATGTGTAAACAGGATTTGTCTGACCTGTGTTCCCTTTATAAGGTATGATCGTCTTTGATTAAATAAAGGAGGTAGCATCAAGATTGGCTAAATAACAATCTAGGTCTTCTTCTGGGGAGCTTTGCATAGCTTAATGAATTCCAGCAGTTCCAATTTCAGAGCTGGAAGACAATGAAGGAGGAAATATAATGTTTCTTGTACCAGAGGTACTGAGGACCTCTCTCTTCTACCTTTCTCCTCCTTAAAAATTATGCTTTCAGAGATATCAGACAATTAGGAAACAAAGAATCCATTACAAAGTAGAGACATGAAACTGAGAATGGAAAAAAAAAATTCCAGTCACCCAAATTAGGAAGCATCTTCAGGGAGTATGGCTACTTATGGGAAGAAAAAGAAAACTGCTGGTTATGGGACTCAAGGACTGAATAGAACCTGGAAGCTGATGAGTTACCTAACAAGTAGAAAAACCTCTATCCTATCTCAGGGGAGCTACCTTTGAACTCTACAAGAAATGCCAGGGTCTGAAGTACCATGAATTATTAGTGACTTTCAATAAATGTGTATGTTGGGGGCAGCTAGGTGGCATAGTATATAAAGCAGCAGTCCTGGATTCAGGCGGACCTGAGTTCAAACCCAGTTTAAATATTTGTCACCTTGAGCAAGTCACTTAACCCCCATTGCCCTGAGAAAAAAAAAATGTTCATATTACACAGATACCTGACCACCACTGCACTATCCATAAGCCTGTTCTTTATATAGATACTTGTATGAGAGTGCATCCCAGAGTATTTTAGCAAATATTTTGCACCACATGTTCTTATTATTTCATCTCCATACATGCTTTTGCAAAAACAGACAAACAAACAAGTAAATCTACTAGCTGATTGTAAATAGGAAGCAAATTGGTGGGGGAATGTTATCTACCACAATAAGGGAACAGCCATCTACAGGGTTACACCTAGAGCCTGAGGTAGCAGGGGTAGCACAAGTACACATTGGAAGAACAGCACAGAGGACACTATAAACAATAGTCATTCTATGGTCAGCAGGAACCCTGGTTAATGAAGGGAGAGGAGGAAAAAAGCAGAGTTAGCTACTCCACAGTAGATTAGCATCCAGGTCTATATTTATTTGCAGATTAGAATACATAGAGGGGAAGAGAATAATATTCTCACTTTTTCCATTATTTATCACCTCATTAGACTGGTTTGGATCTGGGGCTTTGGAAATTGAAGGAAATTAGTTAAAAGGAAGGAAATAGGGGAGAAAATAATCTAAATATTTTATTTTTATCAGATTTTCAGGCATTGGAAAATGTATAACCTATCAGCTATGGAAAAGACAGTTTCTTCCACTGTTTGGGTCTGTTGGCCTCGGCCAGTTAGCAATATTGAAAAATTGTCCTCTACAACTTTCTCTCTCTTTTTTTTTCCTACCAGATCCAGTGAGTCATGTATTGGGCTAGAAATGCAAGTTGGCCATAAACCTAAGGATTCAGAAGAAATGGATGAAAGGCTTGGACTAATGCAATTAAATGAAGGGAAATTTGATTCTGTAATTTAGAGAAAGAAGGGGGAAGACTGTGATGATGCCAAAAGTAATTTTTCACAGAGTACCACAGGCAGGATATTTTATTGTCATAAAATTAAGAAATAAATCATTTTAATAAGGAGTCTCTAATGAACTTATGATCAGAAGGTGCTATATTTTCATCTTCATTATCACAAACAAATATACTGAGTGTACAATACCATGTGGAAAGCAGTAAGGAAAACAAGATATGTCAGAGACCTGGGGGACCTCCCTGCATTTAAATTTGACAATCCATGTTCTATGATCTAAAACATGATGCCTGGATTCAAGGACTTTACCATGGAGTTTAACCTGTCTTAAGAGATCAATTTGGAGGCGGAGCCAAGATGGCGGAGAGGAAGCAGCAAGCTGCCTGAGCTCTCCTTCTGTTCCCTCAAAAAGAACATTAAATCAAGCCTCTGGACGGATTCTGAAATTACAGAACCTGCAAAGAGACAGAGAGACACAATCTTCCAACCAGAGATAATTTAGAAGACTTCAGGAAAAGGTTGGTCTGACTCGGGCAAAAGGGAGGCCCAGTGCAAGGCAGTAGCCCAGTTCTGAGGGGGTCAGGGCAAGTCAGCAGGAGCTGCGGGCCACAGCCGAACAACTGAGGCATCTGGAACCTGGTTCAAAAATCTGGTGGCCAAGAAGGACAATGGAAAAACCTACTTGCACCGACCGGGAGGGTGAGCTGTAGGGCCACGAATGGGACAGGCGGGATCGGGCGCCTGGCCAAGCCCACCCAGATAGGAAGTGTAGGGGGTCAAACTGCAGACACTATAAAGGCATCAGAGTAAAAAGCTGGTCACACAGCACCTATACCCTTGCACAAGAAGCCCAAAACAGAGACCCTGGTGCCCCAGAGCCAGACCTCAACTTAAAAAATAACCTGAAATAATGAGTAAGAAGCAAAAAAAGAGCCCTCTCCATTGAGAGCTTCTGTATCAATAGGGAAGAAGCCAACACAAACTCAGATGAGGACAATAGCCTCAAATTGCCGACATGTGAAGCCTCACGAGGGAAGGTGAATTAGTCTCAGGAACAAAAAGCCTTCCTGGAAGAGCTCAAAAAGGATTTTAAAAATCAATTGAGAGAAGTAGAAGAAAAAATGGGGAGAGAAATGAAAGCAAAACAAGAAAACTATGAAAAAAGAGTCAGCTTGGAAAAGGAAGCACAAAAGATAGATTGACTGGCCAAATAGAAAAAAAAAAGCATAATTTCACTGAAGAAAACAATGCCTTAAAAAATTCATTTGGCCAAATGGAGAAAAAGGTGGAAAATCTCACTGAAGAAAACAATGCCTTAAAAATTAAAATTGGTCAGTTGGAAGATAAGGAATCCATGAGACACCAGGAATCAGTCAAGCAGAATCAAAAGAATGAAAAAATAGAAGAAAATGTGAAATACCTCATTGGAAAGACAACTGATCTGGAAAACAGATCGAGGAGAGACAATTTGAGAATCATTGGACTGCCTGAAAGCCATGACCAGAAAAAGAATCTAGACACCATATTCCAGGAAATTATTAAGGAGAACTGCCCTGATATCATAGAATCAGAGGATAAAATCATCATTGAAAGAATCCACCGATCACCTCCTGAAAGAGACCCCAGAAGGAAAACTCCAAGGAATATTGTAGCCAAATTCCAGAATTATCAGGTGAAAGAGAAAATACTCCAAGCAGCCAGAAAGAAGCAATTTAAATATCATGGAGCCACAGTCAGGATTGCTCAGGACCTGGCAGCTTCAACATTAAAGGACTACAAGGCTTGGAATATGATATTCTGGAAGGTAAAGGAGCTTGGATTGCAGCCAAGAATCTATTACCCAGCAAAAATGTGCATTCTCTTTCAGAGGAAAAGATGGACATTTAATGACATTGGAGACTTTCAATCTTTACTGATGAAAAGACCAGAACTGAATAGAAAATTCAATCTTAACATACAAGACTCAAGAGAAGTTTAAAAAGGTAAACAGAGGGAAAAAAAAAAGGTTACTCAATTAGGTTAAACTGCTTATATCCCTACAGGGGAAGATAATACTCAAAACTCTTAAGAATTGTAAATGTATTTGGGCAGAGACAAGTACTTTACATAGAGTGTATAAATATAAATTGTCTTTGATGTGATGATAAAAAAAAATAATTAAGGGGTTAAAAAGGAAGTCTATGGGGAGGAGAGGAAAGGGGAGGTGGAATGGGATGAATTATATCATATGAAGAGGTGAAAAAAAACTATTACAATAGAGGGAAAGAAAGGAGAGGTGAACATTGTTTCAACCCTAATCTCATTAGATTTGATTCAAAGAGGTAATAACATATATGTTCATTGGGATAAAGAAACTTAGCACATTCTTTAGGGAAGCAAAAGGGGAAGGGAAAGGGGGAGAATGATAGAAGGGAGGACAAAAGCAAGGGAGAAAAGGGTAAAGAAAAGAGAGGGGGGTGATAAAAAGGGAGGGCAGATTGGGGGAGGCAGGGGTAAGAAGTAAAACATCGGTGAGGAGGAATAGGGTGAAAGAAGGGGGGGAAAGTACAAAGGGGGTAAATAAAATGGAGGGGAATAGACAGTCAGTAATAATAACTGTGAATGTGAATGGGATGAACTCTGCTATAAAATGGAAGCAAATTGCAGACTGGATTAAAAACCAGAATCCTACAATATGCTGTTTACAAGAAACACATTTGAAGCAGAGAAATACACACAGAGTAAAGGTAAAAGGCTGGAGCAGAATATATTATGCCTCAGCTAAAGTAAAAAAAGCAGGGGTAGCAATCCTTATCTCAGACAAAGCACAGGCAAAAATAGAGCTCATTAAAAGAGGTAAGGAAGGAAATTACATTTTGCTAAAAGGTACTATAGATAATGAAGTAATATCAATATTAAATATGTATGCACCAAGTGTTATAGCATCCAAGTTCTTAGAGGAGAAGTTAAATGAGTTATAAGAGGAATTAGACAGTAATACTATACTAGTGGGGGATCTGAATCTCCCCCTCTCAGAATTAGATAAATCTAGCCAAAAAATAAAGAAGAAAGAAGTGAAAGAGGTGAATAGATTACTAGAAAAGTTAGACATGTAGATGTCTGGAGAAAATTGAATGGGGATAGAAAGGAATATACCTTTTTCTCAGCAGTACATGGCACATTTTCAAAAATTGACCATGTATTAGGGCACAAAAACATCATAGTCAAATGTAGAAAGGCAGAAATAGTAAATGCATCCTTCTCAGATCATGATGCAATAAAAATTACATGTAAGAAAGAGCCAGGGAAAAGTAGAATGAAAATCAATTGGAAACTAAATAATTTCATTCTAAAGAATGAATGGGCCAAACAACAAATCATAGAAACAATCAATAACTATATCCAAGAGAATGACAATAATGAGACAATATACCAAAATCTAAGGGATTCAGCCAAATCAGTGCTTATGGGAAAATTTATAGCTCTAAATGCTTACATGAATAAAAAAGAGAAAGAGGAGATAAATGAATTGGGCATGCAACTTAAAAAACTATAAAAAGAACAAATTAGAAATCCCCAATTAGATACTAAACTAGAGATCCTGAAAGTTAAAGGAGAAATTAATAAGATTGAAAGCAAAAAACTATAGAATTAATCAATAAATCTAAAAGCTGGTTTATGAAAAAACCAATAAAATAGATAAAATATTGGTTAATTTGATTAAAAAAAAAGAAAGAAGAAAACCAAATCACCAGTATCAAAAATGAAAAGGGTGATGTTACCACCAATGAAGTGGAAATTAAATCAATAATTAGGAATTATTTTGCCCAACTGTATGCCAATAAATTTGACAATCTAAATGAAATGGATGAATATTTACAAAAATACAAACTGCCCAGGTTAACTGAAGAGGAAATAAAATCCTTAAACCCATATTAGAAAAAGAAATTGAACAAGCCATTAATTAACTCCCTAAGAAAAAATTCCCAGGGCCAGATGGGTTTATGGGTGAATTTTACCAAACATTTAAAGAACAATTAATTCCAATATTATACAAATTATTTTAAAAAGTAGGTGAAGGAGTTCTACCAAATTCGTTTTATGACACAAATATGGTGGTGATACCAAAACCAGGCAAAGCAAAAACAGAGAAAGAAAATTATAGACCAATTTCCCTAATGAATATTGATGCTAAAATCTTAAATAAGATATTAGCAAGGAGGTTACAGCAAGTGATCACCAGGATAATACACTATGACCAGGTGGGATTTATACCAGGAATGCAGGGCTGGTTCAACATTAGGAAAACTATTAACATAATCAACCACATCAATAAGAAAACCAGCTAAAATCATATGATTATCTCAGTAGATGCAGAGAAAGCTTTTGACAAAATACAGCACCCATTCCTAGTAAAAAAACAATAGAGAGCTTAGGAATAGGTGGAGCTTTCCTTAAAATAATAAACAGCATCTCCCTAAAACCATCAGCAAGTATTACATGCAATGAAGATAAATTAGAGGCCTTCCCGAGAAGATCAGGGGTGAAACAGGGATGTCCATTATCACCCCTATTATTTAATATTGTACTAGAAATGTTAGCTTTAGCAATCAGAGAAGAGAAAGGAATTAAAGGAATTAGAATAGGCAAGGAGGAAACAAAATTATCACTCTTTGCAGATGATATGATGGTATGCCTAAAGAATCCTAGAGAATCAACTCAAAAATTACTTGAAACAATTAACTTCAGCAAAGTAGCAGGATAAAAAATAAATCCACATAAATCATCAGCATTTCTATATATGACCAACAAAGTCCAGCAGCAAGAGATAGAAAGAGAAATTTCATTTAAAGTAATGGTAGATAATGTAAAATACTTGGGAGTCTACTTGCTAAGACAAACCCAGGAACTCTTTGAACACAACTACCAAACACTCTTCACACAAATCAAATCAGATCTAAATAATTGGAAAGATATCAATTGCTCATGGATAGGCAGAGCTAATATAATAAAAATGACAATACTACCCAAGTTAATTTACTTATTCAGTGCCATAGCAATCAGACTACCTAAAAATTATTTTATAGAGCTAGATAAAATAATAACAAAATTCATCTGGAAGAGATCAATTCAATAAATCTAAATTGCATTAAAATGCTATAAATACTGAATCATATGAGGAGTAGATGAGTACTATAGGGATTCAGAGGGGAGCACATTCATTAAGGGGTGGGGTAGTGTGATGTTTCCCAAAAGAGAGGGAAATTAAAAGGGTTCTTAGCATAAGAGAAGGGCTTAAAATATAAAGAAGATGGTAGAATGATTTCCAAGTTTGATGGGAGTGGGAGGGCTAGAGATTGGTAAGAGAAACAAGACAAGAAAAGGTAAATGGTGAGAACTAGAAATAATGAATAGTCCAGCCTCCCTTCTCTCTTGAATCTAGTTCTCATTCATTCATTCATTCATTCTCTCTCTCTCTTTCTCTCTCTCTCACACACACATACACACACACACACACACACACACACACACACAAGGGAAGACCCCCCTCAGTATCTTCAGACATAGTTTAACATTAGAGGATAACAGATTTTGTTCAGCATTGTAATGTTCAAACTGAATAATATAAAAACTGTTTAATGACAGAGTCTACTGGAGGAAAAGAAAGTATAATTACATGAATAGAGGCTGTGTTGCACTGAAGGAAGTACATTGAGTTTAGATTCAAAGAACTAGAGTCTGAATCCTTGTTCTTTCACTTGCTAGTGACATGGCCTTGGGCAAATTGTTTAGCCACCCTGATCCTCAGGTTCCTCATCTATATGATGTGGGGATGGATCAGAAATGTTCTCAAGTCTCTTCTAACTCTCTTCATAATTATTTGCAATGAGTTTCATTAAATCATCATACAATAAAACAACAGCAATACTTAGGGTAAGGTCATCATACTCAGTAATTACAGAAGGCTTATTCTTTAAGATCCTGGCCTTAGTGAACCTTCAAAAATAGGCATAAAAATGGTTAAAGGTTCAAAACACATTTCTGCATCTGCTGCTTAACATTATGCATCAAATCTCATCATCTTTAATGGGTTGATGGATGACAAATCCACATCCTCAAATGAAGATTTCAAAACATTCTAAAGATCTGAAACAATAATTTGTCTATTATCACAGACCACATTATCACTCTCAGTGGATCAGATTTGCATTAATACATTAAAGTTTTAAGGTTAACATACTTAACACATGTCCCTATACCAAATACTCAAAATCTCCAGTCTATGTAAAATGAAAAGTTATATAGAGGCCAAGCAGAGTAAATTACCATTATGAGAGAATAGGATGAAGTTCATATTATCCCTGTCCTGCTGTCTGCTACTAGAGTTGTATTGAGGATGCTTTCAGTCAGTCAAAAGAAGATAAGATTACATCTGAATATTTTATCCAGTTATAAAGATTAGACATTCTCTTCATCTTTGCAAAAGTATGTAGAAATTAAATAAAAAATAATAATAGTAAGATATTGAGATTCTAGGAATAGTCCTATATGGATTTTATCAGAATATGAAATAACAACAATAGCTTAATAGGAATAGTTTGTATGTTTTTATATTATTCAAAGCTCTTTATACTGTATATAAAGGTATACACATGTAACATGCTTCCTTTTTTCAGTTTGATTTATTTATTTAATAAAAAGATTTTTTTATTATTTTCCAGTTACATGTAGACATAGTTTTGAACATTTGTATTTATAAAATTTCCAATTTCAAATTTTTCTCCCTCCCTCCCCTCCCTCCCCCCCCTCCCCAAGATAGCAGGTAATCTGATATAGATTATATATGTATAATAGCATTAAACATTTTTCTGCATTAGTCATAACATGCTTTCTTAAAAGAACAACTGCTTGAGAAGTTCAATTTTGTGAATTTAGAAACTTCAGGCTTAAAGACATCAAGTAATTTAACCAAGATACCATATCTCAAAATATTAGAGCAAGGGGTGGAAACATAGGTTTTTTAGTTCTACATCCAGTGTTCTTTTTACTATAAAGAAAATATTCACATCATTGGGACTTTCACTTGTCAATAGGGCATTAAACTATCCAGTGGCAATAGAGAGTAAATAACTTCTACATGTGGTATCTATATTCAAAATCAATAAACAGTTGTCATCTACTCTGGACAAAATATCCTTGAATTATTTTTTTCACTAGCAACAACAACCACTACTGCAACTACAGCAACAGCAATGAAAGAACAGCTTTCTACATGTTGGGTGAGTCTTCTACAAAGAACTTATGGAAAGTCATGGAGAAAAACCAAAAATCAAAAGATGAAAAGACATATATGGGTTGTTATCTATAACCACTGAAAAATTATTCATGGGTGGATCCATTGAAACATTGAAGTATGTGTTAAGCAACTCAGTAGGTACTATTGGAGGTAAAAAAGATGATTAACCCAGAGTCAATGACCTCAAGAATCTTACTATCTTACAAAGTTTATTAAGGTGAGATAAAAGATAAAGTAGAATCATGTTCATGACTCATAGGAATAGGGAAGGCTAGAGAGAAAGGGCTGATTTGAGGGAAATAGAATGAATCTAGCTTAGTTACATATTGAGTTTAATGTCCATAGGATCATGAGGAGTTGATGTTTAAGCAGACAGAGATGTAAGACTGGAGTTCGTGAAAGCTATGATTGTATATCCAGGGTTAATGGGATACAAAATTTACTCATTCACTTATTCGTTGAATACATTAGCATATAGAGCAGGTATCAGACAACAGTGAGACCCATCACAACATTACTATAAAAGCTTCTGCACTGTGAATGCTTTACAACAATTACACCTTTACACATATTGTCAGTGTTTTTTGCCATTATTATTACAATCAAAATCCAGGAATTTCTTAGCTGGTATTAGAGTGTTGGTAATTTTCATGCATGAACTGGCAGAAGGCATAAGGGAGGATTACTCATTTGGGAAAACTCTGAATTGTCTAAGTGATGCATTGTGATCTTTCAGAAACCCTCCTTCACATAATTTTGCTTTCATGTCCCCCTTTCTCCTTTCCAATGTGTTATTTATTTATTTATTTTTATTTTTAAACTAAGATTAGCACTCCCTTCACATGAATTAAAGGATTACAACAAGGCTGCCTTGTTCATTTTGGGTATCTAGACACAATCTAGATTACTACAAATTTTCTTTAGCTGTGGTGCCTAGTGTCAATTATGGGGGTAGATGGAGGAGTAAATTGAAGGCATCTAGATTATCTTTTTCTCACTGTATTATACATTTTTTTCTATCTGGGTTAATAGATTTGGAATTTTGAACTTTTCCTTATTCAGAAAGATCAAGCTTTCTCAGTGCAAGAAATGTATCATTTGTGGAACTTACTAAAATATAATTTCCATTTTTTAAAAACCAGTCTCTTATCTACAGAAAAAATAGTAAAATTTATGATAATAAATTCTCATCTTCCATGAAGCCAATCAACTGTTCTTTGGACACTAATTGGATGATATTTTATTTTTTATATTTGTAAGGAATTGATTCAAAATTTACTGAAACACTTCGTTTGTAAGATTTGTAAACATGTTAGAAATTTCGGGTTCGTTCTTGTTAAAGTCAGTTGGTTAACAAGGACTTACTATACTCCAATTATGTGCCTGGCCCTAAGTCAGGTACTGTGTGTTCAGATAGGAAATGTTTTATAGGTGAAATATCAATTTTAACAATAAAATCTTAACTAATATCTAAGGACATTATTCACACTGACAGTCAACTTCATCATTAATGATATCAGATAAAAATATACATTTCATATAATTTTGATTTGAATTATTTTTATTTGATCTAATGATATCATTGTTTTTTCTTTGTAGCATGGATGATGGAGCTCATACTAGGAGAAGGAGTGTCTGCTCTGGTATTCTTTGTTTCTGATTATGTTCACTATTCCTATTATCTACAATCCTCATAAATCTTTTAAAGCCATTTGCTATTTCATAATGGTTAATTTATTTAAAATGACATAGTAGAATATGCAAAATTCCTTAATTTATCAATGAAAACTACAGTAGGTTATAATAGATGGAAATAGAATAAACAATTGAGGAATCATGTTTGACCCTTCATATTATAGAATTTCAGAACATTTTACATATTATATATAAAACCTGTCTGACATACAGATTACTTGTGTGTGCCTGTCAATTCATTCATTCAATATTAGTATAGTGTAAGCATAGAGCTCTATTAAGTATATCAAGAAAATCATCCCACTCTATTTATAACTGGTGATACCTTAATGAATAAGGGATATATCTCAATCAGCCAACCAATCAAATATGTTAGACCAGGGCTTCTTAAACTTTTTCAGCTTGAGATGCTTTTCTACCCAAGAAATTTTTGCATGACTCCAGGTATATAGGTATATAAAATGGGTAAACGTATTTATTACCAAATGTTTTTGTGACTCCAATATTCAGTTACACAACCACATTTGGGATAGAGACCCATAATTTAGGAAGCTTGGCTTTAGACTGAGTGGGTAAACAGACAAAAACAAAAACAAAAGCTCCATTGGACTCACATTGTACAAGAAGTGTGTTCACATTGACTGAGGAAATATCATAATGGACTCAAGTTAACTTAATTTGTTTTGCATATCTTGTAGTTTCTGGAAGCCCTTCCCTCTCATTTTGTGGAGTACTCAACAAATTTCTCATCCCAATGAATATTACTTTGGGACAAATGCTGTAGAACAATTATGTCAAAACTAAACAGGAATGGGATCACTAAATTGCCCCTATAGGCTTCATATTAATTTAGAAACCATTCATTAATATTATCTATGTTCTATTGTATTTCTATGAATTTTGTTAACTATTTTCCAATTATAATTTAATCTGGTTCTAACCACACACATGAATGTTAAGTGCAACATGTTTTTGCAGGCTGTATTTGATGCTTCTGATCGACAGGATAACTCCTATCATGTTAGACAACTGTCATTGTGGACTCCCAGGAAATTTATGGACCACCAAGGTAAAGAGTTATAGAATATATAAGGCATGAATGACTTATGATATGTTCTCTTAGAGAGATAATCCAAATTTATGAAAACATATATTCATCTAAATATGGGAGATATAATACTATGTTCTGTTAATCTCACATCAGAGAAGATATGGTTCAACCTATCTCATTGGATTCATCAAAATCCACATAGATTGATACTAATGTTGTATCCATATGGCAAAAATCTAGATGATTGACTGAATTTGACCTAGAGATAAACACAAAACAATCCAATGTCAGTTTGTGCATGTGGACATGACTCCTTGGATGATGGTAACTGTCCAACTCACTCAAAATTGAAAAGAAAACACAATGTAATTGAATATCAAGGAAATTCTCACTAACTTCTAAAAATACGGCTGTATTTTTGAGATGGCTTTTGCCTATTTGAAAATGGCAAGAAAAGGCAGAATCAGTAATCTAGTGGTCTTTAAAATATCCAAATGTTTCTGTTTCTGCCTTGACTGACATGGGACAACAAAAGAAAATTAATTTCATTCCATAAATAAGATATAATGATAATAGGACCTCAGTCAACAAGTTCTGTTTGTAATGCAGAGGGGAAGTGTATTGCAATATCTACAAGGATGACATAGGTGTCAAGAAAATCTGGCTTCAAGTCCTTACCCAGACACTCATTGTCTCTAACTACTAAGTTGCCTACCTTCTCAGTGTCCCAGAGAACTCAATAAAATTAAAGTTATAAGTAATTTGCCAATTTCCATAAGAAGAGGAAGCTTCCACAAAAGAAATTCCCCATATTCATGAAATTACAACTGAACCAAAATCAATGTAAGAATTGTAACAATGCATCTCTTTTGATGTAAATTTTTTCCTGCATCAAATACTATACTATGACATACAGGCAAAAGGTTTGTTCAAATATTTGCTTGTTTGATTACTACTTATCCTTGAATGCCCAACTCAAATATGACTGTTCAGTAAGTTTCCATTGACTACTCTTTCTTGACTTCTCATGCTACTTTGTTTTGTAACTCTCTAGTACACTTTCCATTCCTTTAATAAATGTTTATGTTATGTAGGGACCAATTAATTCTTTACAGTTAAATAATTATAATTTAATGATAATCATGAAAATTTACTATCCAAGCCAAAAATAAAAGCCAGCCATATGAAAGTTTTTCATTCTCATGAATTGAGAAATCTTTTTAAAAAAAGATAAAACAGTGATTGAATTCAATCGAATTTTGTTTCTACTCTTTTCCCCAGGCCTTGGCTCCTAAAATATAAATAACTGGTTTGAATGATTTTCTTTTCTTTTCTTTTTTTAATTATATACTTCCCACTCTTTAATAGGTAGTGTGAATCTATTCCCAATAGATGTAAACAAAATTCTCTAAATTTCTTTCCAAACTCCCATCTCTCCCAATAATCTAAGATATCATTTCTGTCCTGATTGTATCAACATCTAGATTAGACAGGGGTGTGCACTGCTAAAACATAGTGCCCCCACTGGGCCCACAACAACCTAGCTAAGTGATTATTTGACAGATTCTATTAGGTGCATTTCATCTGGGTAAATTGCCTTGCTTGCCATAGGGTTCTAGAAACAGATTAGTTATCAAGCAGAAAACAGGTTAGGGTACAGCAGAAGCCATAAAATGATCTGCTAGAATTGTTTATCGGTATCTCCACATTACCTTTCATGTGTTCAAAGCCACAACTAGATGCCTTCCAACCTCTTTAGTAAGAAATGATGTGGGAAGCTTAAACCACTCCTTCTGTGCCCTGCATAATAGCCTGACATGAGATTTTAAAAGAATCCCAGCTGGGTTGTTTCATAACTCTCAAGTTTGAATCATTCTGCTGATTTTCCTACACATAGAGAATGACTTCACCTTATTTGCCACTCAAGCTTGCCTGATTTTGAACACTCCTTTCAAAGAATACTCAGGCACTAAGCCCATTTCCAGAAATCAACTCTGCCTTTCCTGCAATGAGAGAAATCTGAATGTCACATACTGTTTTCCTCTTCTGAGCCCATTTTTTTTTTCCTGACAGAGTATGTGCAACCCTTTTGTTCTCTGCAGTTTCTAGCTATTTGCCATCTTTCAGACCTTTCTTCTCTAAACCACAAGCCAGAAAATGATTCATGCTCCTATCAAGAGCTAATATGTCAGTCACAGAGTACTTGTAGTTCTGTCTTCCCATGGAACCTGTCTGACAGAGGCTTCTGGCAAGGGTACACTACTGACCTGGGCCACAAGTGTAGATGGGAAAATATGAATTTCACTTTTTAAGAAATGTATTCGTGCTTTTTATGATCAGCTGCATTTCTTCTGAGTCACCAAATTTCCATTTGCTCTAGGCTGCAAAAAAAAAAAAATGCTGCAGAATATGACATGGTATTATATAAACAACTCCTATACTTTTGTTAGTTAACTTTGAGTACTAGCTTAACTGCCCAATAACATGAGAAAACAATGCAAGGTATGGCAGCCAGGATAATTGTGGTTGTCTTAGTTTCTCTCATTGCTTCAAACTTAGCTATATACTCTATTCTTCATAAGTTTTAATATTGAAATTAGATTTCAACTCTCAAAAATCCATTTTACTTCTCTATCTTTCTCCTCTCTATTTCAAAGAAGACATGGAATAATAAAAGTCTGCTGATTTATGTCCTGATGTGTACTATTATGGAAGGAAATAAGACCCTCTTGGTTTTCAATGCAAGTGCTGAAGGAAATAATACATTAGGGTAACAAATTCTACTTGAAACCTATTTTTAGATGCTTTTTGAAATTCAAGAAGAAAAATGTCACTCTGAAGCTTCAGGTTGCTGATAATTTCTGTATATCTAGCAAATGTTCACAAGCTTTTGACCTCTAAAAACTTTACAAGTTCAAATTCTTTGAAATGCAAAATAATAAATATTGTATACTCTATTAATTGACTGAAAGTGAGAACTCAAACTATTTTCTTTATTTGTATACATGACTCTTTAGAGCATAACGTACATGAGAAAGAAGCAAGGAGTGAGGTTTATTTATTTACCATTGCTCACATGCCTAGCCCATTATAATGCTTAATAGAAATGGAATGGATTGAAATACTGAAAGTATATTTCATCTGTCTGCATTTTGTGTTAGTTGTCCTCCAGTTTAATCCATTAAACCAATTTGAGCATGTTAGGCATTTATGCTAGTCCCCTTGAGTGACTGGGACTTCGATTCTTTAGTTACCTTTGTATTTCATGACTTATAGTCATATATTATTATTACAGAAAAAAAACTGTGCTTGCATGTGTGTATAAAAGATGGTGTTTCTTCGGTGATAACTCTGAAAAAAATTAAAAGCATTTTATAACATCCTAAAATCAATCAATTCCAACTGGTCTTTATAAGCAGCTATTTAATAAGTGCCTATGTTTCAAACACTTTACTCTCAAGTGGGGATGCAAATATGAAAATTACACAGCCCCTGACCTTAAAGATGTAGCATGACTAGATTAAGTAAATATGGAATGTGTATTTTAAAATTCAGGGTTAGATAGAGGGAGGTATAAAAACTGGCAAACATTGCCTTCTCAAATTAAAAGAAGAGAGGACAAAGTCAAGAAGGCAGAGGACAGGCAGTGACTCACCTGAGTTCTTCAAATTTCCCCTCGAAAAACTTTAAAATAATGACTCAAAATGGATTCTGGAGTGGCAGAACCAATAAAAGGATATGGTGAATTTTCAAAATGAGGATAACGTAAAAAGGTAACAGATAACCATCTAGGACCTGCTCATGCCAGTGTATGTCTGCCCCAGCAAGCCAGCAGCAGACATTGGGCATGTCTGAATACACATATGGGCTTTGAGAGTTCTCAAACCACAGGTGGTGAGGGAGTTGAAAAACTGATCAGAAAGATAATACTTTGTTGGCACTGGATACAGGACTCTATTGCATATGTGACTTGAGGTCACATTCCCAGCTTGAGGAGGAAAACTAGCACATTAGAACATATTGGCACAGTAGAGCAAGGACCCTGATCACAGTTCCAGGGTGAGAAAGGAATATTTATGGTCACTCACAGACCAGAGCAGAAGTCAAGGTTGCAGTGACTGTACCTTTCCTTAGATCTTACCACCTTAGAAGAACTGGAATTTTATAGACTTCCATAACTAGCCCTGAAAAGAGGATCATGAAAAACCAGAAGCTTGAACAGTGCTCTCTACATTCCCAAAACAGAGCTCAGATTTAACATAAATTAAAAAGTCAAGAGATAAATGTACAAAATGGGGTAACAACAAAAACAGAACTGGATAATAGAAAGTTATAAAGATGATAGGGAATATCAAAATGAAAACTCAGATGATGACAACAAAATAAAGAATGTAACACCCAAACCACAAATTAAAAAAAAAAAGAAGTGAATTGTAAATTGATCTCAGGCTCATAAAAAATTCCTAGAAAAGTAAAAAATACCCAAGGATTTAAAAAATCCAACAAAGGAAAAGAGGGAAAAGTAAGAAAAGAAATGAGTGATAGAAGAAATTCATGAAAGATAGTAAATAGCTTGGCCAAGGAGGTACAAAAATGCTGAAGAAAATAATACCTTAAAGACAGAATAGGCTAAATGGTAAAAGAGGAACAAAAATCCACTGAAGATAAGATAAACTTAAAAAGCAGAATTGGCCAAATGGAAAAAAGATTTACAAAAATTCACTGAAGAGAATAATTCCTTAAAAATTAGAATTGGACAAGTGCAAGCTAAAGATACCATGAGATATGACTAAATAGTAAAACAGAGACAAAATAATGAAAAATAGAAGAAAATATGAAATAACACATTGGAAAAACAATTGACCTAGAAAATCAATCAAGGAGAGATCATTTAAGAATTTTTGGTCTACCTGAAAGTCCTGATAAAAAGGAGCCTAGACATCAGTTTTCAAGAAATTATCAAGGAAAATTGCCCCAGTATTCTAGAACCAGAAGACAAAATAGAAATTGAAAGAATTAATCAACTGATTTTTATAGAATATTATAGCTAAGAATGTTATAGCCAAATTTCAGAGTTCCTAGGTCAAGGAGAAAATAATGCTAGCAACCAGGAAGAAACAGTAAAAATATCATGGAACCTCAGTCAGGATAATACCAGATTTAACAGCTTCTATATTAAAAGATTGAATGGTTTGGCATAGTACAGTCTGGCGGGCAAAGGAGCTAGAATTAAAACCAAGAATCACCTATCCAGCAAAAACAGTATAATTTTTCAGGTTGAAAATGGATATTTAATGAAATAGAGGCCTTTGAAGTATTCCTAATAAAAAGATGAGAATTGAATAAAAGATTTGGCTTTCAAATACAAGAATTAAAAGCATAAAAGGCTAAATAAGAAAGAGAAATCATAAGGAATTCAGTAAGGTTAAACTGTTTACTTTCTTACATGGGAAGACAATACTTGTATGATATTAAGGTAATTAAAAGAAGTTTACATATGCAGATGGAATGGACATGAGTAGATTATGATGGCATTTTATATATATATATATGCAAGGCAATGAGGGTTAAGTGACTTGCCCAGGGTCACACAGCTAGTAAGTGTCAAGTTTCTGAGGCCGGATTTGAATTCAGGTCCTCCTGAATCCAGGGCCAGTGCTTTATCCACTGTGCCACCTAGCTGCCCCTATGATGGCATAATATCTAAAAAAAAAAATTAGGCTTTCACTGGAAGAAGGGGGAAATTGTAAGATACAATGGGATAAATTATCTCACTTAGAAGAGTTGTAAAAAGAGCTTTTACAATGGAGGGAAAATGTATTTGGAGTGTGGTAGAAGATAGGATTTGAACCTTACTCATATAGGAATTGGCTCAAAGAGGAAATAACATACATACATGGTTAAGTAATATATCTTATATTACCCTACAGGGAAGTAGGAGGAAACAAAGAGAAAAGAAGAGCAGTACTAATAGAAAGGAAGGCAGATTGGGGAGGTGGTGGTCAGAAAGAAAACACTTTTGAGGAGTGATAGCATGAAAGGAGAAAAAGAGAAGGATAAATAAGGGGAAATAAGATAGAGAGAAATACACAGTAATCATAAATGTGAAAAAAATTTACAGAACTTTCTCTGATAAAGGACTCATTTCTCAAATACATAGAGAACTCAGTTAAATGTATAAGAATACAAATCATTTCTCATTTGATAAATGGTCAAAAAATATAAACAAGAATTTTTTAGATTAAGAAATCAAAGCTACTTGTAGGAAAAATATGCTCTAAATCGCTATTGATTAGATAAATGAAAATTAAAACAACATTGAGGCACCACCTCCTAGCTATCAGACTAATATTGACAGAAAAGGAAAATTACAAATGTTGGAGAGACTGTGGGAAAATCTGGACATTAAAGCATTGTTTGTGCAGTCATTGGTGCCATTGTAAATTGATCCAACCATTCTAGAAAATAATTTGGAACTATGCTCAAATGTCTATAAAAGTATACATATTTTTGACCCAGCAATATCACTACTAAGTCTGTATCCTAAAAACATTTTTAAAAAATTAGAGGGAATGGCAGGACCTATTTGTACAAAAACATTTATAGCAACTCTTTTTGTGGTGTCAAAGAATTGGAAATTAAGGGGATGGCCATCAATTGGGGAATGGCTGAACAAGCTGTGATATATGTGATATATATATGATTGTGATAGAATACTATTGTACTACAAGAAATGATAAGCAAGATGCTTTCAGAGAAACTGTTTTCCCTAACTCAATCCCTTGGTGAAACAAGAAGATTATATGCAATTTCTCACTTTCAAATCCCTTGCTCCATTTTCCCAAGATCAATCATCCTTTGCCAAACCCCGCTTTGAATTACTCCTACTAACTACCACCTTTGTTTCCATCTATGTGGTCCTGATGGGGCCAGGGGAAACCTCAAAACCATTGTGACTGGCACCATTAAAAATGTATGTTATCTAATATCCACTGGGGCTGCATTGAATCAAGGCAGGCCTTCTATTTCTCCCTATCTGATTCACTATTCTACTCTAATCACTGATGTTTTAAAATTTCTTTTGTTTCAAGCCTCCTATGGCACCTGCTCCCCCACTGACTCAGGGAAAGTGTTTAGTGCATAAAAACTCCCAGCCACTGGAAAATTGAGACCATTTGCCTAGAGCTCCTTCTCTCCCCTTCTTATCCCCAATCATTCTGACGTTTGTCCTGAGGGAGCCTGATAAAGAATGACCGCCATGTTCCACATTGGCTTATATATTTGAGTTATGTGAACCTCAAAGGAGGGCAGCACTGCTCTTTGATATTAATAAAGGGAATCTAGAAGTGTCAGTGGGGATCACTTCACATATTTGTGTGTCATCCTTGCGCAGGAGCCATGCTAATCTTCTCTGTATCGTTCCAATTTTAGTGTATGTACTGCCGAAGCGAGCACTGTCAATAGGGATCAAGGAATATTCCCAAACTCATAACACTAACAGGGAGTTGAGGGAAATGAATGAAGATATAATTAATATGGGAAAGTGTAGCTAGTGAAGCAGTATCATCAGGATTACTCTAGTCCCCAAAGAATGCCAGAAGATAAAAGGGGTGATAAATTTTAAAAAAATGTTTGAGGAATTATTATTTTTTTTTATTCATGCTTGTGTATTTTTGTTTTTAAAGGTATGGAGTGGAGGCAGCTAGGTGGTACAGTGGATAAAGCACCGGCCCTGGATTCAGGAGGACCTGAATTCAAATCCAGACTCAGACACTTGACACTTACTAGCTGTGTGACACTGGGCACGTCATGTAACCCTCATTGCCCTGCCCAAAAAATAATAAAATTTTAAAAATAAATTTATGGAGCATGCATTAAAGAGAGTTCAGTGGAAGGGTAGATCTCAAATGGGACATTTAGAAGGTAAGGTTGAGTGGGATAAAAGGGATTAGGCAATTGTGAATGGTGAAAGGGGTTTTTGTTTCAGCAGCCAGGGGTTTGGAATCACTGGGGTGGAAAAAAGTATGAGATAAGAGTTTCTTAATCACTTTTACATTGGATTTAGTTAGAAAATCAGTGGCTAGAGAGAGGTCCATTGAGGGAGATATGTTAAAAGAGTGTTCAAGGTTCTCCCTTGAGGTTTGACTTCACTACAGTGGGGCATAGTATGTCCTGTGCCTTCCAGAAGGCCTACATCTTAACAGTCAGGAACTATAAAAGAAATGACCTGGGAGATTTTGGATAAGCAGGAATGCTGGCAGTGCAAGGTGCACTAGGCCTGGGAAAGGCCTCTGGAGAGAATCCAGAGGAGGTTGTCTTGAATGAGACTAATGCAGCACTCCCTGGGAAGAACAATTTGCACTATAAAGTTCCTTTCAAGCAAGTTCTAAATCTATGATACTACTTCACTATATATTTGGTAGCTTTTTCCCCCTCCACTAGTATGTCCCCATTATAAGAGAATAAAGAATCTCAGTAGTTTTATACATATGCTACCCCGCCAAGCTTGGGATCAATCTCTCATCAAAGGTGGCTTTTTAACTGATACCTCTCTGCCTCTGTTCTCTCATCTAGTTTCTTCATGTAACTCATAGACATAGTGGAATAGTAAGGAATTTTCAGAAACAAGCTCTTCCACCCCCTGGTGAAGTACACTGAAGCAAGACTAACTCCCTGGGAAGCTATTGCCATTAACTGAATTACCAGGGAGCCACTTACCTCATACAGAACCTAGAATATGCTAACCAAAGCCCAAATTGTTATAACCAGAAAATCATACAGTACTACAGGTTTAATTGACAAGAAAATATCTAGCCAGGGCGGGGTGGGGGGAGTCTAGATGTATCTTCATTTCTTTGTCTATGAAATAAAGGGGGGGGGGTTATTTCATAGACAAGGAAATGAAGATCCATAGAGGATCCACCATGATTGCAAACATAGTGAATAGAAGGATTAGGATTTGGACCGCAGTCCCTTGACTCTAAATACAGTGCTCTTTCATAACACCAGACATGTGTTATGTGATACCAAATCCCAAACCACCTCTCTTAAAGAATACCACTACACAATTGTAAGATGTTCTATTAAGAAAAGAAATCTTGTAGGCATTTTATCCATGGGGATAAAATTGCCAATATGTCACTGAAGACTGTGTTTTTCTTTGAACATTCATCTTCTTTTATCTCTGGGTTAGAGCAAGAGGCATGGTTAGTCCCAACTCTACAAAGCTTAGTATACTATTAATGCTACATTATTAACATTATTTCACTTCAGGTATTCTGTTAGACTTCTAATGCTCTCTGTCTGCCACTGCCCCGTTGTGTATATGGTTGAGTAGGTTCTTTTATTTGAGAGCAATATTCTAGGCTCTTCTAAAATAAAATAAAAACAAATATATTTACTAGTTGAGTACCTGAGTTCAAATCCAACCTCAGACAATTGACATTAGCTGTGTGACTCTGGGCAAGTCACTTAACCCCCATTATCCTGCAAAAAACAAAACAAAACAAAACAAAAATATATATACTACTAATTTAACATTAATAAGTTCTTCTTCCTCCTGATAAGATTCCATTCCCTTGCTATAAATCAGAAACATAGTTAGAAAAAGCCTTTGTATTAAATCACATCAGATAATGAACCTCTATCAAATTGAGATATATTGTAGCCTTAGAGCATTTTGTTTTCCTTTGAGATTTTGTCTGTGGTAGTCGATTTTTTTTAAAGGAATCCATTGTCTCTTCCCTTCCTTCCCTTCCTTCCATTACTTCCCTTCCTCCCTTCAATACTTCAGGGATCCCTTTGTTAGTAAGAATACTACCTCCACAGACTTAGATTAAGACTGAGTACACACACACACATGTGTATATACCATATGTGTGTATATATACATATATACGTTCATATATATTTATATGTTTATATTACATAACATTCTTCACAGAAGATCAATTTCACCTGTCAGAGGACTTCCCTAGGCCCTTTTAGATTTCTTTGGAACAATGGAGCTCTTGGTTAGTGTTATACCTTATCTGTTTACTCACTTGATCTAATTCTTTCTCTCTTTTTTTCCAATTATCAAACATTAATTTTCTGTCTTTGCCTTTCCCCTTGTCTTAAAGAAAATTAGAACAAACCCCTTGTAACAAATATATACAATGAAAAAGAAAAAAATTCTACAATGTCTATGTTTAAAAGTGTTTCACCCTGTATCTTATCCCTACCACCTCTCTATCAGGAAGTGGTGGATTGCATCATGCATCGTAATTCACCAACTGGAATAATGATTGTTCATTATATTGATCAGAGTTCATTCAAAATTTTCTTTAAAAGTGTTGTATTTGGGACAGCTAGGTGGCACAGTGGATAAATCACTGGCCCTGGATTCAGGAGTACCTGAGTTCAAATCTGGCCTCAGACACTTGACACTAGCTGTGTGACCCTTGGCAAGTGACTTAACTCCCATTGCCTAGCAAAAAGAACCAAAAAAGGCAAAAAAGTGTTGTCATTACTTGGCAAATTTTTTCCTTCCTTCTGCTCACTTTACACTGTATGTTGCTGTTTAGTTGTTTCAATTGTATTCAACTTTCCATGACCCCATTTGGGGTTTTCTGTTTCTTTTGTGTGTTTTTTTTGCAGAGAAATGAGGGTTAAGTGACTTGCCCAGGGTTACACAGCTAGTAAGTGTCAAGTGTCTGAAGTCACATTTGAACTCAAGTCCTCCTGAATCCAGGGCTGTTGCTTTATCCACTGTGCCACCTAGCTGTCCCAACTTGTCAATGATTCTTGAATGGTTTGCTGGTTTTCTTCTCGAACTCATTTTATAGATCAGGAAACAGGTGAATAAGGTTAAGTGACTTACCCAGGGTCACACAGCTAGTTAGTGTCTGAGACCAGATTTGAATTCAAGTATTGCTGACTCCAGGCCTGTCAGTCTATCAGTGTGCCACCTACCTACCCTTACACTCTATAAACTTATACAATCTTCTCATGTTTCTATGGAAACTTCCCTTTAGTTATTTCTTATGGCACAATAGTATTCTATTCTGCTCATTTCCTCAAAGATATCCTTTATACTCCTTGTGATCACAGAATAATAGGATTATACATTTAGAGCTGGATGTGATGTTAGAGATCATCCATTTTTACCCCTTTAATTTTTCAAATGCTAAATTGAGGCTCTTAGAGGTTATAGTTTGTCCAAGGCCATACAAGTAGTGAGTGACAGACCCAGAATTTGAACTCAGTTCTACTCACTCCCACTGTAGCCGTGTGTCTTCTCCATGCTAGGTTTTACATTAAAAGTAATCATGGGCAATGTGCTAAAATTTCCTTACATGTTGTCATGTTTCTCTCCATTATCCTTAGGACACTCAGAACCTTAATTCATCATTGACTATAAAGTCACAGAAATATTTTGGTAAAATATTCTATGCATGGTTGGAAGAGAGAGGACATAGAGTTATTCCCTCCTATGCCCTAGAAGGCTTTGTTGCTCCTGCCATGTTAGAATCAAAATGAGAAATTTGTGTTTAAAAAGATGATTCTTTACAATGGGATCAAGAAAGGCATTATTCAATTTTGTGAATGCAAAGTTCCTTTTCCTCCTTCATTTTTAGGGAGAGGTCCCTCAGAAGAACACTACTTATTTGCTTTCAATAAGGACCACTCACATCCTGCATTGAGGAGGGATGGTCATGAGCAAATATTTGCAAATAACTGTCTCCTATGGATTCAACATTACTTATCAAGGTATCTGATGTATTTAGACACAGAATGTAAGCTAGGTTCCTCTGTAGGAGAAGGGCTCAAACTGTCAAGCCCACAAAAGAATGCTCTTTGCATCTCTCCTGGCTAGCATTTACACAGCATGGAAAATGGTTGCACCTGTGGAGAACTCTGATTGTAAAGACAGGAAAGTGGATGAAAAGCAGAGTCTATTAGATTGAATCCACCACTAAAAACATCTGGTTAATGCTCCTTCACTTCCTTTGTACCTGCTGCATTATCATACTGACTTGACACTTTTGGTGTATGTTTGCAAGGCAATCTCCAATTTAAGCAAAGGTGAGTACAAGCAGATAGGATGGTGATGGTATCAGAAGACCAGGTTTTAAATTCAAGCTTTTCCATTTACTGCTTGTGTGACTTTGATTTAGTCTTATGATGGGCTTCAGTTTCTTTTTTTTAAATGGTTATTAAAATTTATTATTAAAATCTCTTCCAACTTCATAATCCATGATTCTGTGAATAGTTGGAAGAGGAAGAGGACATGGAATTGGTCCTCCCTTTGCTGAAGAAGGTTTTGTTACTTGCATCATGGCAGAATCAAACTGTGGAATCTAATTTTGTGTGTGTTCTCAATGTTATTAGGTTGAGGTAGAGGTCTGTACCCGCGATTAGTTGGTAGTAGTTTAACAAAACTAGTCAAAGGGAAGTTTACCTATAGTAATCAGATGGATTAAATCTTTGGACTTTTCATCTTTCCTTTGTCCCTTTTTTTTTTATTTCATTGCTAATAATTCTCTACTCAGTTTCCCCCCCCCCCCCATAAGTCTGGATTCAATAGTAATGTGCAGTGGTATATCTGTTGGTGCCTACTACCAGAAGTAGTTGCTATATCACTTGTATCTCATGTATCACTTGATCTTGGGAGTTATGAACTGCAATGGCCTCAAGGCAGTCTGCTATCCTCAATAAGTCTAATACCCATAGGGTCAGCCCAAGAAGGGACAAACTGGTCCAAGTTGAAAAGAAAGCAGTGTATTAAAGGTGCTCAAAAGTAGTGTCAGGCCCATGAGTTAATGTTCTATACTTGCATTCTGGGTGAGATATGGAGACCAGGCTTAAAAGCTTTGGTAAAATAATGGGATTTTGTAAACACCTAGGGATCTGACTTGATTGACTTAATAGTATTTGAATTGGGTGTGGATGAGAAACCACTAAGTACCCACTTAAGATCATTAGATCTTGAGCCACACCTGGCTCACCCTGTCAGACCTTAGTCTAAATTTATCCAACCCTGAGAAGGAGTATCCTCTGAGGCTGTGGAGTGCATCATCAACAGGGAACCAATCTCAGCCATACTACTTGAAGGACCTCCCCTTAGGAGGAGGAAAAAAGGTAGAAAAGAGGACCCAAACAGGAAGTAACACAGACACGCTCTCACAGAGATACTCTCTCACACACTCACACACTTTCTCTCCCTCTGGCTTCAGAAATGACTAGAAACTGGTTGCTGACTCCTATAGAAACTATGGACCCCTGGTGGTGAGTTAAATCCAGCCCTTTGAATTAGCTGAGCTAGAAGATAGATTAGGGATTGTATAGGTTATTATTAGAGTGAGGGAGATTATCTATTTTCCTCTTCCCCCCATTCACTTGTCCTTGACTTTATTAATTTCACCTTTGCTGTGTATTTTATTCCCATTAACAAAACCTGATTTTTATGTGGAAAAGAGGCTGTGAAGCTCCTTTCTTATTGGCCTGGGAGAAATATCTGAAAAGACAGTTCAGAAGGGAGGAGTTTTGGTCCTAGTGGTCCCTCATTATTTTCTTAACCCCGATATTATAGCGAGCCACCCCAATTAACTCTCCACATATTAAATTTGGCCCCTACAAAAACAAAACAAAACAACAAAAAACAAACAGCAACAATAACAGCACAAAAATGGCCACTACTCAATTTTTATATATGCGTGTTCAAAGTAATGAATTTGTATAAGAGAAGGAGTAGAGAGGTGATAATGGTAACTATATGTAACTATGATAGATTGGATTAAAGAGAGACAAACAAAATCAACTAGGCTCTTCTTCCCCCACCAAAGGAAACTTTCGTTCCTTCCAGGAGGGGAAGCAGGAGGTTGGGATAGAAGAAACCATTCTGTTTTCTTCTGAGAGAGGAACATTATAAGCATAATACTAAAAATTCATTCACATTGGGGGCAGCTAGGTGGCACAGTACATAAAGCACCGGCCCTGGATTCAGGTGGACCTGAGTTCAAATGCAGCCTCAGACAGTTGATACTTAATAACTGTGACCCTGGACAAGTCACTTAACCCTCACTGCCCCCCCCCATCATATATATATCCTATACATACATATATATGTATGTATACATATGCATACACACATATATTTAGGAAGTATATACTAGAACTATATATGTATATATACACACATTTATATGTTTATGTATTTAATTTTATATATATGATATAATTATATATTTAAATATTTGTATATTTCTAGTATATATGACCTTAAATATCTAGGGGATATGATTGGGTTCCATCTCACTTCTAATCACCCTATCTTTTTTGGAGGGTGACCAAAAGTTTTATATGTAAGACTTGACCCTTACCCCATCATAACCTTTCTACAATAAACACATATAGAAAATAGCAAAGAAATCCATTTATCCAAATCATGGCAAAACAAAAATCAGAGAGTTATACATAGGGGCATCTATACCAAACAACGCTTAATGAGCTCTCCTGTTGGGAGTGAGGTAACTCAACTCAACCAAGAGAATGTCTTGGAATTCACCTGAAGGGAAACTCCCTAAATTCTCCTGTGTGGAAAACTGTGAATAGAAACATGATGTAGACTGCTAACTCCTCTCAAAAGATTCCTACCCTGGGGCAGCTAGGCGGTGCAGTGGATAAAGCACCAGCTCTGGATTCAGGAGGACATGAGTCCAAATCTGGCCTCAGACACTTGACACTTACTAGCTGTGGGGCCATGGGCAAGTCATATAACCCTCATTGCCCTACCAAAAAAAAATTGAAAAAAAAATGAAAGAATCTTTTCCTCAGCAATGAAAAGTGTGGGTGGATTTTTCCATCTTCTCTCCACACTAGAAAAACTTGACTAGTCCTAATGTGGGGAATTAGCAGAAAATGAAGCTCTCTTTCTCATAACAACTCCACCTTCTTCTTCATCTCTAAGTATACAGAGCAGGATCTTCATCTCTAATGATAAGAACAGTCCTATACTAATGGACCTTGGATCAAGTGTGGAGAGTAAAACTATATGTGGTTTCCCTATTTCTGTCCCAAGTGTAGGGAAAACTAACTGGGGTTTATCATATATTTGTTACTTAGAAATTAGAGGCTACTGTTTGGGGGCATTAAGCATTAATTAAAGCATATTAAATATTAGTAAAGAGAGTTCACATGGCTCTGAAACATAGGAAAGCATAGCTAGGAAATAGAAGAGAGAGAAGAGAGAAAATGGGGAACCCTAATGGGCCACATCTGTTCTCACCCAGTTCCCGTGCCAAAGAGAGTGAGTGTCTGTGCTAGCTTGCTGATGGCAAGAGTAGGGCCCACACATATACATTGTTCAAAGCTAATTGGCTAGCATCACTCATATCTACTCTTTCACTAGATTTGAGGGGGGTCCATGAGTAGAATGTGCTGAAGTCAGAGTTCAGAGTACCACACCCTCTGGTGGAAACAAGGATTTCAGGTAGGTGTAGTTTTGAGTGAGGTATCTTCATGAGCTGACCTTAAGAAAGGTCAGGCCAGACTCAGTGGAGACCTCTGGGGAGTCCCAAAACCCCATTTTTTTCTCATGATCCCCACTCTGCTTCCTTAAGAAACAGGGTTTCCGTAAATGAAGCAATGAATATCACAAAGGACAAAGTACTTATAAAGCTGTTCTATAATCATAAGGGGAATGAAAAGAGAGAAAAGAAATTGAGTGATGAATTGACAAAAATTAAAGGGGGGAGTCCCATTTAGGAGGTGGATATTACAAATAGTGAATGAAATGGGAAAAGGAAAACTGGAAAATGTCCATTTAAGTTTCGAAAGTTGTATTTCAGATGGTTTTGGGAATGTCATCTCTGTATAGCTCTAGATTCTGGCTCTGGATTCTGGACATGGTTTCAGATGTGGCTGTAGAAAAGGCTCTTAGGTGTTTCAGATGCTGATGATCAAGTAGAAAGTCTCAGCTGGAGAGAAGTCTCTCGTGTGGATGGAATTTGGAATCAGGTACCTGGGGAACACTGGGGATTGGTTCTCCATGCTGCTGGAAGGTTTCCTACAAAATTGATCTTAACACAACTTTAAATAGCTTTACCAATAACCAAATCAAACTCTATTTCCCCCTCTGGGGAATAAATTGAGAAGATATAATATAAAAATTGTCAGATTAATTTCAGTTATAATAACTTCTGACAAAAGTGGATGTTTTCTTAAATGTTTTGCAAAAGAGTTCATAAATTATACTGGGGTGTACCCTTCTTTAATACAGGGCTAAGACAACTGTGATATTAATAAAGAAAAGGGTTTATATCCTCATTTTATCAATTTTTTCATCATCTGCCTAATTATCCTAATGCCCTTATGAGAAATTAAATAATCTAATATAACTGGTAATGGATGCCAAGGCCAAATTCAACATCATGTTTATCATGACAGCTGAGATAATTATGGGGTTAACATAAAAGAATAGAGAAGTAAAGGAAATAAACATGGCTAGATCTCATGGCACTGCAGACAGCCAATGCAGCATGTTGACAGAAAACTGAGTCAGGATTAATCAGATACATGGAATTGAGATGTCCATGGCATCAAGAATATAGGAGGTAGGGGGCAGCTAGGTGGCACAGTGGATAGAGCACCAGCCCTGGAGTCAGGAGTACCTGAGTTCAAATCGGCCTCAGACACTTAACACTTACTAGCTGTATGACCCTGGGCAAGTCACTTAACCCCAATTGCCTCACTAAAAAAAGAAAAAATATATAAGAGGTAGAATCAAAGTCAGGTGTAGAATGAGATGCCATAGCCTGGCTGTCCAGTGCTATGTAGGGGAGGAAATTAACCCAAGAGAATACAACCTCAGCTCTTGCCAAAGGCCATTTTCTTGGCCTTTCCAAGGAAATGTAGTACCTGGACTTAGTGTGTCACCCATCTTGTGACAATTAGGTACCTACTCTTGTATATGTCCCCTCATGAATGACGGGCATCTTGGCAGCTGTGATCTGATAACTCAGAATAAAACCATTTAATATCTCAAATGGTAAATTCCCATAATCCAAGGCTCATATGGAGTTAACAAATAAGGATAATGATGAAAGCAAAAAATGTGAATTTGCTTTATGACTCAGGATATACTATATAATACACAATAATTCCAAATAATAACTACAAATACATAATCACAATCACATATAGTAGAGGACTAATGTAAATGACTGACATTTTAATTCATTATTACATAATTTCCATAAATGAATTAATAAGTAAATCACATCACCTTGAGAATCAAGGTGAGCTGCC
The DNA here is from genome assembly GCF_019393635.1 of Dromiciops gliroides. NCBI lineage: Eukaryota > Metazoa > Chordata > Mammalia > Microbiotheria > Microbiotheriidae > Dromiciops > Dromiciops gliroides. The sequence goes on along the minus strand of NC_057861.1, from coordinate 690,650,444 downwards.
CATAAATCCCTTATTATATATATATATATATATATATATATATACACACACACACACATATACACACACACACATTTTAAGCTTAGTAAAAATAATACTTGTAGAATTAATTTACACTTGCAATGGCAATCAACTTACCAAGGAAATACTTTATAGAATTTGATCAAATAATCAGTTGGAAAAACAAACAATTTAGAATATGGAAGAATAATCTTACAGAATTAATATTGTATTATGAAATCAAGACCATCTTGCATTGGTTCAAAAATAGAGATATATGAATAGAAGAATAAAAGACAATGAAATTCAATAGCCTTGTAATTTTTTTCTTTTTTTTTTCTTTTTTTGTGGGCAATGGGGGTTAAGTGACCTGCCCAGGGTCACACAGCTAGTATGTATCAAGTGTCTGAGGCCGGATTTGAACTTAGGTACTCCTGAATCCATGATCAGTGCTTTATCCACTGTGCCACCTAGCTGCCCCGTAATCTTTTTTAATGTAAAATATTCTGTGAAAACTGTTCAAATCTGGCCTCAGACACTTGACACTTACTAGCTGTGTGACACTGGGCAAGTCATGTAACCTCATTGCCCTAGCAAAAAAAAGAAAGAAAGATTCCTTCCTAGACTATTTTCAGCAGCAACCAAAAGTGCAGGTGGATTCTTCCATTTTCTCTCCACACTAGAAAACCTTGACCAGTCCTAACCTGGGGGATTACCAGGAAATGAAATTCTATTTCTCATAACAACTCCCTCTTGTTCTTCATCTCTAACTATACAGAGCAGAATCTTCATCTTTAATGATAAAAAAAGTCCTATACTAATGGTCCTTGGGACAAGGGTTAACTATTTAATACAAGTTTAAAAAAATGTGTGGAGGCTTAACCTTTATGAGTCAGAAATACCCAAAGATTAAAGTAACCAATCTAATTACAAAGCCTATTTTAAATCAAATTGGTCCACTTTATAATCATCTGATATAAAGATGAAGCAGGAAAGTCTATGTGGTTGTAACAGAGAAGTAGGTAAGGCAGGAAAATGCATCACTATTCTGATACCTTCAGGACTCCTAGGGACAGCTTCTAATCTATTAGTTCATTTGTCAACAATAATTTGGCTTGACCATCTTAGCAAGATACCTCTCCCCTCTAGGCCTCAGGTCCTTCATCTGAAAAGTAAGTAGCTTAACATGACATGACAATAACAAGACCTAAGATTTGTATAGGTTTTAAGGCTTGTAAAATACTTTATAGACATCATAAACCTTCAATATTCTAATTGTGTATGTTTATACACATATGTGTGTATGTATTTGGAAGAGAGATGGAGAGAGGAAGTCAGATAAGGAGTAGTGAGCAAAGCAAACAGTTAAAGTGAAAAGGGGACACAAGGAAAGGAAAGGTAGAGGAGAGAGACTGCTGGCAGAAGGAGGGAGAGAGGAGAAGACAGGGAAAAAAATATATTATCTCCCTAAATAGATGGAAAATTCCTTGAGTCCTTGGATTTTGTTATACAAGTTCTGTATCTCAACTCTATCCTCTCTGCCACCCCTAATTTCCCACAAGTTGTAGGGAAACAGCACTGAATGTAGTGTAGTAGGTTCTCTATAACCATATTTGGACTGAACAAATACAACATGAAATTCTTGTGGTGGCATAGTGGAGAGTACCAGGACTGGAATCAGGAAGACCTGAATTCAAATTCTGACTCTTAGACATTTACTAGCTGTGTGACAATGGACAAGTAACTTGACCTTGCTTGCCCCAGTTCCTCATCTTTAAAATTAGTTGGAATATGAAATGGAAGACCACTCTAATCCTTATCTAAGAAAACCCAAAATGAAGTCACAAAGAGATAGACACAACTGAACAACAAATAACAACTGAAAGAAGAGTTGTACCTGGATCCAATATATAACCTTTTGAAAAAATATTAAAAATTCATGTTTCTGCCTTATTGATCATATTTGCTCCTGTCATTTAAAAATAAATTAATCATATGTAGCCATTTATTGTCCTGTATGATAACACCTTGCCTGTTTCTTATTCAGCCTTTCACTCATCTTTTATTCCCCAAATATTGTTCAACAAAACTGCACTGTTCTTTCTAACTCCTTTCTTTGTCAATAATTTAGTAGGCTTTTTGCCTGTCTTTATTTTTCTAATGTGCCATCCATCTTACCGAAATTGAGGTATAACTAGTTTGTGTGTATTAAGACCTAAACTTGAAAAAAGCATTGGGGGATTGAGAAGGTTTGTCCAGTAAATATATATTAATGAAATATTGCATGGAAATTGACACAAAATTCCCCCAAATAGCTACATAAGTACTGAAAGGAACATGAAATAGTCCACCTATAGGCAGCAGGAGATGCCAAATGCCCAGTACTGTCCTAAATTTTTTTAAGAGATGATAGTGTGAGAATCAGAGTGTCACCCCCCTGCTGAGAAAGACATTGTGAGAACCAGAGCAGCACCACCCTGAGGAGAAAGCCTGTGACTAGCCTCTGGAAGTTACATCTATTCATAGAACTCCTGGTAAGTCATATCAATCAATGCTACCAGCCAATTAGCTTGGAGCTGTGTGTGGGGACCACGCCTGGGTGAGCCCACAGGGAGCTGCTAGTTGAGGATAAAGGGAGATCCTTCTTTCCATTGCAAGTTGCAGTAGCAGCAGAAGGTCCAGGTAGCTAGGCTCTTTCCTTCTGAACTCCATGTATTCTTCCTTTCTCTTTTGACAACTTCTAAATACTTTAATAAAAGCTTAATGCCCAAAGACTGGTGCTATAAGCTTCTAATTTAAGGTGACCACACATTAGATTTTAGCCATAACAGTTAGATTTTAAACTTCACAATAGGTTCTTCCAGTTTGCATTTCTATTTGCCCAGAATTGTAGCCTTCTCAGTAATATTTGAAGGACACATTGCTTTGTTCCTCCCCTTGTACTAGACCCACCCATACCAAAGGATGCCTTCTAATTTGTGAAATTAAAATCAAGGATTTGACCATCTATAGTGAACAAACTGTACATGTATCTGACCCCAGGGCGTCAGGGGTCACAAAATAATAAGACACAGATCCTGGCTTGTAGGTGTATAGCTGGGTTTTACTGGTTTTGTTTGTGCAAAATCTGTTTAATGTAATGTAATCAAATTATTCACTTTATACCATGTAATGTCCTCTGTTTCTTGTTTGTTCATAAATTCTTCACTTATCTATAGATCTAAAAGATATCATTTTCCATGTTTCTCTAATTTCCTTATGATATCACTCTTTAAATCTAAATAATGTACCTATTTTGAACTTATCTTGGTATACAATGTAAGATATTGATTTATGCCTAGATTCATCCAAACTACATTCCAGTTTTCCCAGAAATTTTTGTCAAATAGTGATTTCTTGTTTCAAAATCTTGGATCTTTGCGTCCATTACACACTAGATTGTTATGATCATATACTGTTGTGTTTTGTTACACTTCACTTATCCACTGATAAAGCTAAAAATCTAGCTATATTGTCTAAAATATCTAATGAATGGTCGCCAACAAATTATAAGCTTTAGCAAGAGTTAGACTTTTGAGCATTTATTAAGGAGAATTAAGATTTTGGTAAAGAGAGAGAGAAAGGCCTATATTCATCTATCTATTAAAGGGAGAGCGCATTTCTAGGTCCCTTATCCACCAGCATCCTCAGGAAAGAGCCCCAGTCAGAACACCAGGTCTTCCTTCCTTCCTCCCACAAGTACACCACCATATTTTTTTAACTATTCCAAAATGTTTTCATGGTTACCACATTTTTGTTGTTGTTGTTGTTGTTGTTGAGGCAATTGGGGTTAAGTGACTTGCCCAGGGTCACACAGCTAGTAATTGTTAAGTGTCTGAGGCTGAATTTGAACTCGGGTCCTCCTGAATCTAGGACCAGTGCTCTATCCACTGTGCCACCCAGCTGTCCCCACATTTTGGTTATTTTTTTCCCCAATAACCTGTGAAGAAAAAAAATGAATTAAAAAAATTGAGTTCTAAATTGTGTTCCTCTCTTGAGAAGCAAAACAATTTAATATAGCTTATACATATGCAGTCATGCCAAATATTTCCATATTAGCCATATTATAAAAGAAAACACAAACTAATGTTAATGATAGTGGTGGTGGTGATGATGATGATAGAAGCATGCTTCAATCTGCATCCAGACTCCCTCTGTCTGTTCTTTTTCTGGAAATGGATAGCAGTTTTTCATCATAAACTCTTTGTAGTTCTCTTGTATCATTATGTTGCTGAGAATAGGTAAGTCATTCACAGTTGTTCATCATACAATATTACTGTACAATGTTCTGGTTCTGCACACTTCACTCAGCATCAGTTCATGTTCAGCTTTTTCTGAAAGCATATTGCTTGTCATTTCTTATAGCACAATAGTATTCCATGACAATCATATACCATGACTTATTCAGCCATTCCCCAATTGATGGACATCTACTCAATTTCCAATACTTTGCTGCCACAAAAATAGCTGCTATAAATATTTCTGTACATATAGGTCCTTTGATCTACTTAGGGGATAGATATAGTCATAGTATTTTTCACTTAAAGGTTTATACGCAATTTTACAGCCCTTTGGTCATAGTTCCAAATAATTCTTCAGAATAGTTGGATCATTTCACAGCTCCATGAAAAGTGCTTTAGTGTTCCAAATTTTCTCACTTCCCCTCCCACATTTGTCATTTCCGTTTTTGGTCATATTAACCAATCTGACAGGTGTGAGTGGGTCCTGAGATGTTTTAATTTGCATTTTTTCATTCAATAATGATTTAGACATGTGATTCAAATCCACCTGACTAATTTTCTAAAATGTTTACTTTCCTTAAGCAAAAAAAAAACAACCTTTTAATTAAATTTGTAATTTTCTGAAAGAGTTTATGATAAAACTCCAGAGTTTATTATGAAAGATGCATAATTGATAATATGAAAATTGTCAATATTTTTTCTACTTTTAAAAATATATAAAAATCCAAGAAATTTCATATGTTAGGACTTTTGATTATCCTTCCTCTGTAATATATCTTAAATATTTTCTCTATATGCCTATTACTACTATACTACTGTAGTTCTTACCTAAACTAATGCAATTGTTTTATAATTAACTCAGTTCTCTCTCTTTTCAGTATATTTTATGTACTTTAATAAATCTCAATGAATATAGCTGATTACATTATTACCTTACTTTCAAAATATTTTTAAAATAGATTAAAATAAATTCAAGAAAGTAAAATGTAGAGTGGATAGAAGAAATGTCTGTTATAGGAGACTAGGGAGAGATTTGTATATAGAAAACATATTTCTGAACTCTACTGTAAAGAATTAATTGTTATTTGAGGTTTTATGACCCCATCTTTTGGTTAGAATTTTAAAAAAAAAACCTTAACGTGCACACTGGCCTGGGGCTCCACAAATGGAAAGGTGCTCCACCCACTGGTTGTAGCTGTTGTCATGGTGCAGGCACCTCAGGTCATCACCACTCCCTGATGCCTATATGGACCTGGCAAAATTATAATGATTTGAAGTGCAGTGACGGCAGTCATGTGACTGTCAGAGGGGCCAGCCAATTGGCTGGGGGCTGTGTGTGGTTAGCCTGGGGTCTGCTGGGAAGAAGGGAGGTTTTTCGCCATTCTAGCTTGAAGCTGGGAGGCGACAGGATGCTGCAGTGTGTTTTCTGCTGATTCCTTGGCAGTGGTGTGATTCAGGTTGTATAATTTCCCTTTCCCCATTTTATTCCCTTTCCCTTGATCCTACCGATTCTGTTTGTGTATTTTTAAAGTTTGTTCTTGTTAAATAAATCCTTCTCTGTTTTGAGGGAGGCTGTCTGTCTCCTTCCTTGCCCCAATATTGTGTCAAGCTGCCTAGCTAACACTCCCCAATTAAATTTGGTCCCTACACTACTCTGGGTTTAAATAGAGAATTTTATATGTGTACATAAACACACACATACTCACACGCATATAGACAAACTTAAACATAATAAAATTGAATGAGAATGGATCAAATTCTCCATCAAAATGAAAAAAAAAATAACAAATTAGTTTCAAAAAAGGGAATTTTATACAAAAATGTACTTTTTACATAAACCTACTTAAATATGAGGGAAATTTATAGATAACAGATTGTGCTTCAAGTCATAGTGTTCCTGATGCTTCATAGTCATATCCTTTGGTAGTCACTATTTGGTAGTCATTATTAATGAATACTTCCACTATTTGCTATGAAGTTGACACAGCTTATGGAACATAGGTAGGCAATGTAGGACGTGAGATTTCAAGTAAAAATAAGATTCTGGACAATTAAATTAAACAATAATAATAGAGGACTTGATTTTTCTTCACATTTCACTACTGTTCCTTGTCTCAAAGGATAAATAATTGTGATAGCATTCTCTTGACAAGAATGACTTTCTCACTGTCAGTAAAACTTCAGAGACTTTTCAGTTTGATTAGAATAATTACCATAGCTCAAAGCAATTAGAAAGAAATAAAGGAAGATACTTAATTCAGATTACCATTATAATGGTTTCGTGAATATACCTGGCATTTCTAACAATAGATTTATCCACACACTAATTTTTTTAGGTATTTAAATAAGTATATATTAAACAGAAAATGAGTAGGGGGGAATGTTCATTAGTAACTGTAATTCTCATAGAGTATACTCAAATATAAACACATCTACCATGGTATAAATCAATGATTTTTCTCTTCTTCAGTTATTAGTGAACATAAGAATATATCCCATGAAAAAGTTGACTAATCTTATTGCATTTGGGAGAACAAATCTTTCTAAATCATTCATTTTTAAAATTTTTATTTTCTTTTTTGTGGGACAATGAGGGTTAAGTGACTTGCCCAGTGTCACACAGCTAGTAAGTGTCAAGTGTCTGAGGCTGGGTTGAAACTCAGGGCCTCCTGAATCCAGGGTCAGTGCTTTATCCATTGAGGCACCTAGCTGCCCCCAAATCCTCTTTTCTTAATGATCATGCACGCTATAACTAACAAAAATTAAAGGCAGAAACATATTATACAACATTTAAGCTTGGAATGGAAAGTAAATGTCATCTAATCCATTGGTTTGAAATTAAAATAGAAGCAAGTACTGCTAATCTGTACATATGGATCACTGAGGGCCATATGTTTGCTTAATTTTTTTAAATGCCATGTTATCTTTGTTTTATTTTATTTTACATATTTTGCTGAATATTTTCCCATTATATCCGGCCTTAGGGCTATATGTTGGACACCTCTATTCTAATCAAACCACTTTTGTTCTACAAAATTTCCAGTTTCTTTTCTAATCCAGTGTTCTTTCCACTGCACTATACCTCTCCCTTTCCCTGCCCTCAGATCATTATTTCCTTAGACATCCCTGAAAGTGATATTTAAGTGTTGTTATATAGATAGCTATTAAATAAAATGAGTACTAGCTTTGTGTTAGAATATCTCTGTTCAGGGGCAGCTAGGTGGTGCAGTGGATAAAGCACCGGCCCTGGATTCAGGGGTACCTGAGTTCAAATCCGGCCTCAGACACTTGACACTTACTAGCTGTGTGACCCTGGGCAAGTCACTTAACCCCCATAATCTCTGTTCAAATATTGCCTGTGATTTTGAGAACCAATGTGACCCTGGGAAACTTCTTGGCCTTGGTTTCCTCATCTATAAAATAGGGGATTAGACCAGATGGCCTCAACAACCTTTTTCATGTCCATATCCAGTTCCATACTCCTATAAATCATTAAATAACCATGCACACCATTGAATGTGTACCACTGAAAGTCATCTTATCAGCTTTTCCTTGCTCATAATTTAACAAAATATTCTCCATATGTCAGCAGTATCAAAGGAGTATCTCAGTATTTGTTTACCTGTCCTCCTGGGAAAATTTTCCCTTAGGCAGACTGAGTTGACTTCTAGGTCTATCTTTTTATAGCATTATCTTGAAATAATTTGAAAGTTTAAAAAGAAATAAATGAACAGAAAATCGTGAATAGATATTCAGGGGTTTCTAATATGGTCCACACCTTCAATTTTGACCTCATCTAAATTCACCAAGACCATTTTGCCTTTAATAAAGTTGGGGAATTTAACCATATTAAAGCAGCCCAATTAGTTGGACTATATTTCCCCCTCTTGTGAGCTATTTCATGACTCAGCTTGAAAAACATGGCAGTCTGAGAAGATCTCTAGATTTCAGATTAGGAGATGTCAGTTCAAATGTCAGCTATCATATTTGGTAAAAATTTAATTAACTCAAATTTTATGAGCTTCCTTTTCCTTAATTATGCATATAAGGAAATATTTGTATTACTGACAAGTTTTTAATTATTAATATTATTTTATTTATGGGAAAAACTTGTAAAACATTTGACAATGTGTAAATATGAATCATAATTATTGATGAAAATTTAAATGTTTCTAGTAGAATATTTCTTTGTAAATAGAATTTACTATTTAACAATGCCTTAAAAATACTTAGGCAATGGAATCAGTAGAAAAAGAATAGGAACAAGTCTTAGAAAACTTAGGTTCTATATAAAACACTTCCACTAACTTGTTATGTACCTTCATTTTCTCATTTTTTAAACTGAGGACATTGTTGTTGACAGGTTCTATGAGTCTTCCCACTTCAATGATTCTATATTAATAATAATTGATAGCATTTTTAAAGTGCTTTGAAGTATTCAAATACTTGTATTCCTATTATTTCATTTGATTATCATCATGATATGAGATTAGGTACTATTACAATTCCCATTTTATGGATGCGGAAATTGAGTCTAAACTAGGTTAAGTGACTGGCTCAGAGTCACAAAGCTAACAAATATCTGAGTATGGATTCAAGGTCAAGTGTTCTTGATTCCAATTTCAGTGTCCTTTAAATAACACCCAATGAAGCAATCTCAAATGCTAATTTGAAAAAAAGGAATCAATCAAAAAGCATTTATTAAGCTCTTAGTATTTTCAAAGCTATTTTATAAGCACTGGGGATACAAATAGGGAAAAAAAAAAAGACGATTCCTGCTTTCAACACATACGAAGTTTCTGCTATAAGCTAGGAGTGAAAGCCTTAGGTGGTCCTTGGGATGGAGCCTAGAGCAGATAGTCAAGCTTGTTCTTAAATGTCATTTTAATTATTAAAACCAAATGTATTTCTGATTTTGAAGCATTTGTAAGTGCCATGGATTTTGGCAGTGAAAACTTTCTTTTCAGGTTCTTCAGTAATTTCCACTAATGAGAAGTAGGTTACACATCACCAGAAGAGGCTATCACCAGGTTAATTCTGTGTAAGTTTTACTCCTCCAATAATGGCTGAGGAAGCCAAGCTAGTACCAGGGTTGGAGATTTGGGGAGCTCTGCTTTCCCCAGGAACCTGGGCTTTTGGTTCTGGGCTGTCATCAGTGGGGGCTGAGGAGAGGTAGTGTTCAAAGGAATGGCAGTGGCCTGATTTCCCTCCTGCATGCTGCCCCTCCCTCAGGATAGGTTGCTGCTTCAGACAGGCTAGTTTGTCTTCCCTGACACTGGTAGTCGATTGGTAGTCATAGGTAGTGGTGGTGGTGGGAATGATCTCCTTCACAAGTTTTGATCCCACCTGGATGATAGCTAGAGAAATCATTCTAGAAGCAAATCTGATGGTTTCCACTCATTGTTAAAACCTACATAGTTACTGGTCACTCTTGTAGGTTTCATAGAAAGACAGGCCTACTTTATCAATCCAATTCAAATACTTTTAAGGAAAATGAATGACCCATCATCATGAAAGAATGGTAGAGTTAATAAAACTGTGAATTATTATTAATGAACATTCTTTCTTTAAACCTTTATTTGTATCCCAAGTGCTTAGAACAGTGCCTAGAACATACTAAATAAATGCTTTTGATTTTTAAACTAGATTAGAAATGAAATATCCTCAATTTTTATCATACTACTCTAGGAGACATGACAAAGTTCGTTAATAGTCCTGTTATCGATGCTTTATTTTCACAAACAAATGCACAAATTCTTAAATGTAAAAACCATATTTATTCTGTCTATGCAGTTTTTGTACCAATAAAAGCTATATAATTTTTGTTGACAAATATGTAAAGGAATAATATAGCTGGAATGTGTTCTGTAGACTCTAACATATTCATTTATGAATTTTATGTTCTTATATTGATGATTCAAAATCCCCCTCTTAGTTATCTGTGTAAAGTTAAAAGAGTTCATTAAAATCCCTTGTAAATGCCATTTGATATCACTAAGTAATATGAAGTTTTACGTTAAGAATAAATTTAAAATATTATTATTATTATTATAGCAGATTGACATTTGCTTCTATGTGATAGGAGCAATAATTTCCTTTAGTGATCTGACATTTGATCTCACTAAGTTATTACTTAGTACAGAGTTTCATGTTAAGAATCAATTCAAAATGGTAGGAAGAATTATATTTTTTTACATTTGAAGATAGATAAGATTATAATTATTAATAAAAATCATAAAATGTTGCTGGCTATTGAATATTAGTTGCTATCCCACCTCCACTCTCACCAAGGCATTATATATGTATGCTTATAAATGATTATATAAAACAAGTATATTATAAAAATATGTATGCATATGTGTGTATATTCTGTTTTTAAATCAGTAACATTTTATCTGTTTGGTTTTAAAGAGAGAAGGAAAGTGCAATAGGGGCATCATGCTGATATAAAAATTTCGTCATGTTTTTCAAGATGATATATTTAATGGTGAATATGGCCAAAGCAACCATAGGAAAATAAACTTTTCATTATCTTCTAAATAGTGTCAGAAATCAATTTGTAACAAAGAAGTCTTATTTATATAAGCACAGTGCATTGTTATTTTGTTACTGTTTTGACCCAGACTTAGATTATCATTTGTATGGGGAAATATCAGTGTGGTAACTCCCATCTTTCCTTGCAAGTCACCCACTTCTCTGTGTGCTTTAAGAAGGTTCCTTTTTTTTTTCTTTTCTTTTCATTTCTTTCTTTCTTTCTCTCTTTCTTTCTTTGTGGGACAATGAGGGTTATGTGACTTGCCCAAGGTCACACAGATAGCAAGTGTTAAATATCTGAGGCTGGATTTGAACTCAGGTTCTCCTGAATCCAGGGCCAGTGCTTTATCCACTGCACCACTTAGCTGCCCCAAGAAGTTTCCTAGGGAATTAAGAGATTAAATGACTAGATCATGATCATGTATGATATGTCAGAGAGGAAACTTGAATCTAGGTCTTCCTCATTCCAAGACTGGTCTTCTAGGTAATATACAAGACATCCTTTGCTTGTTAAGTTATAGTTTGCGAATACTATGTAAATATAATTTTCACTAAAGAACAAGGGTATTTCATAGGTAAGTTGATGGAGGGCTAATGATAGTGTTTGTTTAACTGCAGTCAAATTTGGTGAGCTTCTAAAAGAGCCAAATGATAGCAAGTGAAAGAAGTATTATATTCCAAGTGTTAAAGATTAAATATGTGATTTAAAATGGCTAGGTAAAAGTAATATTTTCTCAAGAAAGTAGCATCACAATAATGAAAAAAGGCAAATTGATTTAAAATCACTAATTAACCCAATGAAGAGCATAAGAGGACAAATTCATGTCACTTTCAGATTAATTACTGATTCTTTAGCTACAATAGTTACACAATTATTGATATTCATTGATCAGTAGAGTTATAGATTCTTAGACCAGCACAGGCTAATATTACTGATCAGGAAATGGTTCCCAAGACATTATAATCAGTCAGTCAAAAAGCATTTCTTAAGTACCTACTAAATGTCAGACACCATGCTAAGCAATGGGGATACAAATAAAGGCAAAAAACAGCACCTGCTCTCAAAGAACTCAGTAATGGGGAAGACAACATGTAAACAATGATGATTACCAATACTATATAGACAAAATTAATTGGAGATAATCAACATATGGAAGCCAGTAACATTTAGAATTCCCTGTGACACCAAAGCTACGTGTATATATATATATATATATATATACAACTCTGAAGATCTAAAAACAGATTGAAGCATATATGTATATATATGTGTGTATATATATGTATATGTATGTATGTATATGTATGTATGTATATGTATGTATGTAAGTATATGTATATCAATTGAAGAACAAAGGTAAAATTGTCCATTCCTTCAGGAAGCTTTCATTTTCTTGAGAGAATAGAGAACAGAGAAGAAAAAAAAAGCAATTAGGGTAAAGAGAGAATAGTCCTTTTATAATCATGAATAATTCTCATGTAACGTATGATGGGAAATTCCCATATGTATATTTTTTCTCTTTAGAATTTTATTTTCCAAATTACATGTAAAAACAAATTTTGACATCAAATATTTTTCTTTTTGTGGGGCAATAAAGGGTAAAGTGACTTTCCCAGGGTCACACAGCTAGTAATTGTCAAGTGTCTGAGGATGGATTTGAACTTAGGTCCTCCTGAAACCAGGGCCAGTGCTTTATCTACTGCATCACCTAGCTGCCTCGTTGACATCAAATTTTTAAAACTGTGTTCCAATTTCTCTTCCTCCCTCCTTCATACCCTCCACCACTAAGAACTCAAGCAATTCAATATAAGTTATAAATGAGGAATCATGGAAAACATCTCCACATTAGCAAGGTTATAAGAGAAAACAGATAAAAACAAAACTTCAGATTAAGTAACTGTCAAAAAATATATATGCTTCAATCTGTTTTTAGATCTTCAGAGTTGTATTGGATCATTGTATTGCTGAAAATAACCATGTGATTCCCAGCAGATCATCCCCCACTATTGCTCTTATTTTGTATATAGTACATTTCACTCTGCTTTAGTTCATGTAGGCCTTTCCAGGTTTTTCTGATAGTATCCTGTTCATCATAACTTTTATATAGTACTTTAACCTTGACAAAGAATTTTCTTCACAAGAGCCCAGCAAAGTAGATAACATGTTTTGCCATTATAATCAATCATCATAACTATTACCCTTCATCCTATTCCCTTCCCATGATGTTTACTCTATTATCTATCTTCTTTTGCATTATTTCTCCTCAAAAGTGTTTTGCTTCTGATTGCCCCCCTCCCCAACTCTGCCCTCCATTCTTTCACCCTTCCCCCGCTTATCCTCTTCGCCTGCTACTTTCTAGTAGGGTTAAATAGATTTCTCCTTCCAGTTGGGTGTGTATGTTATTCCCTCCTTGAGCTCACTCTGATGAGATTAAGGTCTTTAAGCTATTTCTCTGTTCTAAATTTTTCTCCTCCTTCCCTCCTCAACCCTCCCTATGAAATTAAGCAATTCAATATAATTCATTGATGTGCAGTTATGCAGAATGTTTTATCCTTCCTCAAAAGTGCTTTGCTTTTTAGTGCTCTCTCCCCTAATCTGCCCTTCATTCCTGTCTTCTCTCCTCCCCCTTATCTCCTTCCCCTCCCACTTTCCCTCAGGGCAAAATATATTACTATAGCCACTTGAGTATGCATTTCTTTCCTTCCTTGAGTCAATTCTGATGATAGTAAGGTTTACTCACTCCCCCACTCCCTTCCCTTCTTCTCCTCCCCTCCATAAGCCTCTTTCATGTTTCTTTCATGTGAGCAACCTCTCCCCACTCCACCTCTCCCTTTCCTCCTCCCCCAGTGCATTGATCCCACCTTTAACCCTATTTTTTGGGGGGTCAGGGCAATGGGGGTTAAGTAACTTGCTCAGGGTCACACAGCTAGTAAGCATCAAGGGTCTGAGGCCGCATTTGAACTCAGGTACTCCTGAAGCCAGGGCTGGTGCTTTATCCACTGCACCACCTAGCTGCCCCGCCTTAACCCTATTTTAAAGATGTCATTATGGGTTAGCTAGGTGGCACAGAGGACAAGCACCAGCCTTGGACCTAGAAGGCCCCAAGCCTAAATTCCTCCCCAGACACAAAACACCCAAGTCTGTGTGCCCCACAAAGAACAAGGATAAACAAAAAAATAAATTCTTTTCAGAAATCATCCCTCCATATTCAGTTCAGACCTGTGTTCTCTAAGTTTATTCCTTTAAACTGCCTTAATACTGAGAAAAGGAAAAATTCCAGGAATATTATAGTCAAATTCCAGAGCTTCTAGATGAAGGAGAAAATATTGCAAGCAGCTAGAAAAAGTAATTAAAATTCTTTGCAGCTACAGGAAGGAAAAAAACCAAGATCTAGCAACATTATATTAATGGACCATAGAGCATGGAATATGATATTCAAGAACTGGAACTACAACCAAAAATCATGTCCCAACAAAACTATGTATAATCTTTCAGAGGAAAAAAATGGAACTTCAATGAAAAAGAGGGCTTTCAGGCATTTGTGATGAAAAAACCTGAACTGAATAGGAAATTTGACTTTCAAATACAAGACCCTAGAGAAGCATAAAAAGGTAAACAGGAAAAAGAAATCATGATGGCTATTAAAAAAGTAAACTGTTTAAATTCCTACATGGGAAGATAATACCAAGCAGTTCTTAAGACTAATTTTATATCTCTAAATGTTTACATTAATAAAATGGAAAAAGAGGAGATCAATGAATTGGGCAGGTAACTAAAAAAATCTAGAAAAAAGAAAAAATTAAAAATCCCCAATTAAATACTAAATTAGAAATCCTGAAAATCAAAGGTGAGATTAATTAAATTGGAAGTAAGAAAACTATAGAATTAATAAAACTAAAAGCTGCTTTTTAAAAAAAAATCAATAAATTAGATAAACATTTGGTTAATTTGTTTAAAAAAAGAAAGAAGAAAAACAAATCTCCAGTACTGAAAATGAAAGAGGTGAATTCACCACCAATGAAGTGGAAATTACAGCAATAATTAGGGGATATTTTACTAAACTGTATGCCAATATATTTGACAATATAAATGAAATGAATGAATATTAACAGAAATATAAATTTCCCAGAATAACAGAAGAGGAATTAACTCCTTAAATAAGCCCATTTTAGAAAAAGAAGCTGAACAAACCATCAATGAACTTCCTAAGAAAAAATCTCCAGGACCAGATATGTTTACAAGTGAATTCCATCAAACATTTAAAGAACAATTTATTCTAAAACTACAGCAATTAATTGGAAGTACAAGAGCAACTTAGGACCAAACAAGAGACAGAAAATATTATAAACTGCAAAATGGATGATTTTGATTACATTAAATTAAAAAGGTTTTGTACAAACAGAACCAATGCAGCCAAAATTAGACAGGAATCAAGAAGTTAGGAAACAATTTTCACAACCAATGTTTCAGATAAAGCCTTTATTTCTAAAATATATAGGGAACTAAATGAAATTTATAAGAATGCAAGCCATTCTGCAATTGAGAAATAGGCAAAGGATATGAAAAGTTAGTTTTCAGATGAAGAAAGCAAAGTTTTCTATTGCCATATGAAAAAATGCTTCAAATCACTATTGATTAGAGAAATGCAAAGTAAAACAACTCTGAGGTAGCATCTGACACCTATCAGATTGGCTAATATGGCAAAAAAGGAAAATAATAAACATTGGAGAAGCTGTGGAAAAATTGGAACACTAATGCATTGTTGGTGGAGTTGTGAACTGATCCAACCATTATGGAGAGAAATTTGGAACTATCCCAAAGGGCTGTGGGACTCTGCTTACCCTTGGACCCACTAAATACCAATATTAGGTCTGTATCCCAAAGATATCATAGAAAAGAGAAAAGGACCAACATGTACAAAAACATTTATAGCAGCTCTCTTTCTGGTGGAAAATAATTGGAAATAGAGGGAATGCCCATCAATTGGGGAATGACTGAACAAGTTGTGGTATATGAATATAATGAAATACTATCATGATGTAAGAAATGATGAGCAGGCAGTAAATCTTGGAAGCCTTAAGGGGACTCATGCTGAGTGAAGTGAGCAGAACTAGGAGCACTTTGTACAAAGTAACAACAACATTGTGTGATAATCAATTGTTGATAAACTTGGTTCTTCTCAGTAATGCAATGATCAAAGACAATTGTTTTTCTTTTCTTTTTTGAGGTTTTACACTTGATTCTTCTTTCATAACATGACTAATGTAGAAATATGTTTAATATGATTATACATATATAACCTATATCAGATTGATTTCTTCTTGGGGATGGGGAGGTAAGGGTGGGGGGAGAAAAATTTGGAATCAAAATTCTTATGAAAACAAATGTAGAAACCTATCTTTATGTGTAACTAGAAGATAATAAAGTACTTTTATGATTAAAAAAATTCTGGTGTTTTCTGCTTTAGTTTTAAAATTCATGTTTACTCAGCAGTGGTCCACATTTTACTATATTTATATGACTGAAAGTATCTTGGCATATGCATGCTAGGTTTGGAACAGCATCTTAGGTAATAGGTTATTTATCTATCTATCTATCTATCTATCTATCTATCTATCTATCTATCTATCTATTCATTCATTCATTCATTTATTTATTCATTCATTCATTCATTCGTTTTAGTTTCTTGGTGAGGCAATTGGGGTTGCATGACTTGCCCAGGGTCACACAAACAGTAAGTGTTAAGTTTCTGAGGCCAGATTTGAACTCACGTCCTCCTGACTTCAGGGCCAGTGTTCTATCCACTGTGCCACTTAGCCGCCCTGTGGTAATAGGTTCTTGTTTTGAATTCTAAGTCATTTGATACTTTATTTACAACTCACATGGATCATAGAAGCCATTTACTCCAACTAGTTCATTTTAAATATAAAGAGATGAAGATTCAAAAAGGTTTTACCTGCCCCAGGTCACATATGTCATGATATAAGTCTGAGTCACGGTTTTAAATGAGGTCCTCTAGCTCCAAATCCTTTACCCTTTTCAGTGTACTTCACTAGCTCCCA
Organism: Dromiciops gliroides; assembly: GCF_019393635.1. Lineage (NCBI taxonomy): Eukaryota > Metazoa > Chordata > Mammalia > Microbiotheria > Microbiotheriidae > Dromiciops > Dromiciops gliroides. The sequence goes on along the minus strand of NC_057861.1, from coordinate 690,633,567 downwards.
CTGATATTTTAGCCTACAAGCTCTTTCTTAGGTTCTATGACATTGCTAAAAGTAGGGCACTTGACATCTTTGAGATCCTCCACATATATCACTTCCTCTTTATCCTAGCTACTGCCATCCCATTAATGAAGGACCTCCTTACTAAACACCTGAACGATTGCAGTGGTCTCCTGAAAGACTGTATCCCAAACAATTTGATAAATGATGCCAAAATAATCTTTCTTATTCATAGATCTAGTCATGCTTTATATCTGGTCAAATTCTTTCTTTGGCTCCCTATTACTCAACCACACAAAGGGATTCATGACTTCTTCAATGGGTATTCCATCAATGATAGATAGTGCAACTGATCTGCCCATTCTGTTTGGCTTTTTTCAATGAACTCCCATAACTTTGCCACAGGAGCTAATCCCACTTTACTGGGAACCTTCATTGCTTTGTCTTGACATTGTTAGAATAATAATGAATTACCTACTTATTTATTTCTCTCTCGAATTTTTCACATGACAAATCCAACTTTTTGTTCATACATTACTTTTATGACATCTTTTATGCCATTTCAAATTTTAATTTGTTTGTTATGTGATGTGTGCTGGTCATGCCAACCATGTGCCACTCTGTTGTTTCGCAGACCAGTGGCTCCCAACTTACTACCAAATAAGTTTCAAACTTTCATCTTTAGCAAAAGAGGCTCTCTACACTCTATGTTTTGCTATGTCTTTATTTTGTATTATTTCCTTCTACCCACTCCAAACATTTGTTAAACTGAATTGTTTCCTCAAAAACACATCCCAGGCCAATTCACCTTCATGCCTATGTCAGTCAGTAAATCAACAAATATTTATTAAGTTCCAGGCACTTAATATGCCATACCATGTACCACATATTGTGTGAAGTACCACGAAAAAAAGAGGACAAAATATAGTCCCTGCTTTCAAGGAACTCATAAACTAGTATGGGGGGTATGTTGAAACAATACTATCTATCATTTCTATATAGGTTCAATTGGTGATCATAAACAGTGAACAGGATCTAGCATTGAATTGAATTAGGAAAGCCTTCTTGAAGAAGGTGGGATTTTGACTAGGAATTTACAGAAGCCATAAAATTCAGGATGAAGAGATGAGGAGGGAAAGCATTTGGGTTTGGAGGGCAAACAAATCAGTGAAAATGCCTAGTATCAGGAGATAGTGTCATGTTCAATGAACAACAAGGCAGCCAGTATGGTGTTTCTTCATATTTTCACCTATTTTGATGGATGAATTCTGACAGCTTTAAAACCCAACTCAAGTGTTGCCTCCTTTAAGAAGCTTTTTGTAGACCTCCTCATTTTCTATACACTTTGAAATTTTATATAACATTGTTTTGTAACTATCTAGTGCAGAGTTCTGTTTAAATTATAGAGGGAAACTATGTTAAAAAGGAAGGGATTTACAAAAGACTTTCTGCATTCATTTTTGTTTTTCAGATATGGCATGAATGAAGTCCTACTTTATTTTTTTATTTTTTAAATTATTTCTTTTTTGCGGGGCAATGGGGGTTAAGTGACTTGCCCAGGGTAACACAACTACTAAGTGTCAAGTGTCTAAGGACAGATTTGAACTCAGGTCCGCCTAAATCCAGGGCCAGTGCTCTATCCACTGCACCACCTGGCTGCCCTGTGAAGTCCTACTTCTGATCCTTTTTGACAAAATTGAGTGTAAACATGAAATTCTCCACTACCAGAACAAACACTTAAAACAATAATATTTTGGGCAAAATCAAGAGAAGGTCTTGCTTCCCGTTTATTATTTTTGTTTTGTTTTGCTTTTAGAATTCAAATTGTTTTGCCTAATTCCTTCATAAGTATTTTAGGCTTAAATCATCATTCCTTTGTTGTATTCTTGGGTATGACCAATGGCTGAGGATCTTTTGTGGGACTCTGTCTCATTGATAACAAAGGTGAACTGGCCATGGCCAACCTTTTATGGGTGGGGAAAGTGTTAGAGCCACTATTTAAGTCCCACTCTCTCCTGATAGGGTTTAGATTTGTGAAATCATTGGTATTCAGGCCTCTGATATAAGTGAATTCCCTTTCTGAATGAAGGTCAGCACCTTCTCTGCAACTTTTTAGAGAGGTGTCTGTTAGATTCAGAGGTTATGTGTTTCACAGAGGATGACACTGACTGTATGTGCCGGAAGCAGGATTCAAAGCCAGGTCATTCTGACTCTGAAGATTTCTATCAATTGCATCACACTGCCTTGTTAGTTTGAAAAATCTGTGGTAATATTTTGCTTTCATTTGTTCCAAACCAGTTTAAATAGAAAAATAAAACTGGATAATCTCATTTTGTTCCATGAAGGACTAAAAAAGATTTGGCTTTGACTTGTGTTCTTGTGCAGAATTAGATGTATACAGTTTTTATTTTTTGGCAGGGCAATAAGGGTTAAGTGACTTGCCCAGGGTCACATAGCTAGTTAAGTGTCAAGTGTCTGAGTCTGGATTTCAACTCAGGTCCTCCTGAATGCAAGGCTAGTGTTTTATCCACTGTGCCACCTAGCTGACCCCCATGTGTACAAATTGTATTGTCAACAGCACAATCTCTACAGTTACCTAGTTTCATAAACTTGAAGTCAGTCTTGACCTATTCCTCTTTCTGACACCCCACAACTTTTTTCCCACCATATCCAATCAATTGCCACAACTTGTCAATTCTACATTTACAATATTTCTTGAATCACTCTCTGTCTCCCCATTCACATGATCTCCCGGGCTTAAGTTTAGTCTCCCATCACCTTTCACCTAGGTTATTCCAATAGGCTAATTGGTCTCACTGCTTCCAGGCTCTCCCTATCCAATTCATATTCTGCATACTTGCTAATATTTTTCCAAAGAGACAGAGCACACCCGTTCACAAACCTTTAGCTGTTCTCCATTGTACTAGTATAAAATATAAACCACTTAGCCTGCTGTGTAAGGTCTTCCAATGCCTGGGCCTGACTTAAATTATTCTCCTCCATGTACTCTGTAGTCTAGTTGAATTGGACCAATTCCTCTTAGTCAAACTTAAAATTCCATCTTTTATTTTTGTATATGGCATGTACTTCCTCATCTGGCCCTTTCAGAATTTTTAGATTCCTTCAAGGATAAGTTTATATGTTTTGCTCTGTGAATCCTTCTCTCAACTCATCTCTAGTTGTATGTTTTCTGATCCTCCTGAAATTAACCTCTAAACTCATCTGCATGCACAATATTTCCACTCATTTACTACCCTTTGTGGTAGGATTCTTGAGAGTAGGGTGAATATTCCTTCCTTCCTTCCTTCTTTCCTCCCTCCCCCCTCCCTCCCTCCCTCCCTCCCTCCCTTCCTTCCTTCCTTCTTTCCTTCCTTCCTTCCTTCCTTCCATATTTCTCTACTTAATAATCCCATAAATTTTGGTTCAAATCCACTAAAATTTTCTAAACATCCCCTAAGTGACACCCTGTGCTAAGCACTAGGGCTGCTCAAATATGCAAATTATTCAATTATTTAATAGATATGCATGTTACTTCCAATGATGTAACTCTTCCATGCTTACCCATGCTACCCTTGTTCATACCCTCCCAGAATTTCACCATAAGGTGTCCATATTAACAAGTTGGGAATATTTTTAGGTTCCTCCTGAACTCAAGAGGATAATCCTAGATGAATTCTGGAAAGCTTTTTGTGCTGGCAAAAATAACTGGAAGATATTTATTTCCCCAACTTCTTTCATTTGTTCCACTACAACATTATAAATACTGTGCATATACTTCTCACTTCTGATGACTTTCCTAATATGATTTTCATGTTCCCTTGTCTTTGACCCCCCCAGACTTGTGAAATCCTCATAGTTTGTAGTATAGTGAAACAGACACTGGATTTGGAGTCAGAAAAGCAGGTTATGTATTTGATGTGATATTGGGCAAGTCTCTTAACTTTTTCAGTTTTGAGGTTTTGAGGTTTTTTATCTGTAAAATTAACAAGCTGAAATGATGACCTCTAATTTCTTATCCATATAAAAGTGTTGTCACTTTTTTTATTTTTACTCATGCTGCCATCTTCCTAGAAACGATTTATTTCATCCCCAAGGTATCCTTATTTCATATACTGTTGCTCCTTCAGTCTTGATGATTACCAAGATTACATGAACCTCCTTCTTCAGTTTTTTCACAGATTCTATGACAAAGTGGCTATCTTTTAACTTTGTCTTGATCATTAGCTTCTAAATTATGCTTGGTCCCTGCAAACTGATTTGACATAAGACATACTGGGATCAAAATGATCCCAAGTATTGATATGCTTGTTATGACCAAACCATTCCCTTGACTGGCTCCTACCCTTGGTTCTCAGTCTTGGTGCCAATTTCCTTTCAATACGCATTCCATAAACTTCTTTTATCCTCACCTGAAATATATCTCTGAGAGTTTTTTAAACTGAGACATTTGTTAATCTCTCCACTTCCACTACTCCCCATTCAGGATTCTTGATTCCCCAGCCTTCTCCTAATTATTTTCTCTTTTCACAAGACATAAAAGATACAGTAAAAAATAGCAATGGTTTTCTTCTGAGGGTGTCAAACCCGATGCTTCCAGTCAACAAATCAGAAGTCATTTTTTCTTTGCATTTTACTCCCTTGAAGAGGAATGGAGCTACCCCCTTCCCTCTTTTCTCAGCCATGGAGCCTGTTTAACTTAATTCTACAAATAATACTTGTTGGTTTATTAATAGCTTCTTAGCTTCCCTCCCTATCCCTCTCCAGTTTGGTGACAGCAGGCTTCTTTGCATTCTAGCTTTTATTCAGAAGGATTGCTTAAAGATACAGTAGTAGTAATGGCAGAACATAAAGGAGTGATGGGATTTAACTATTTTTACCACATCTAACACCACAAATTTATAAGGCTCTTTTTACCTGACTCCTGATGAATCGCTAACCAAAAATGGGTAGTCTAGGTGTAAGTGGGTACCAAAGAAGCCTGAAGACTGCAGGATCAATAAAGTAGAGGAGTGAATTTGGGGAAAAATAAGAGCAGATGGTTTGGACAAGAAGAAATCTATTAAGCTTTTTGAGGGCATGAAGAAGAGCAGGCAGTAGACTAAGTTCTAGGTAGGCATTAGTGGCCATCACTAGTGCAGGTGCTTTTATGGTGGGCAGAGAAAGTCAGAGCAGATGGGTGGAACTTGGTTTGATTAGCTAAACCAGAGTTAGATTATAAGCATCAGAAAGGTGTCAGAGAAGGTAGTGGTAGTAATATTATTAGTAAATCACGTTTATCTAGCTATCCTAGTTAATTATTTTGCTTTCTTCACACAATCATGTGAACTAGTATAAGCAGCATTATTATTTTACAGATGAAGGAACTGAGGCACAAAGAGGCTGAATGCCCTATAGACATGCAGATAATAGAGATCTTGCCTCAGAGATTGGAGTGCAGGAGAAGGGATATAATCTCATGAAAACAAGCCATATTCCCAGCCTCAGAAAACATGAAGGAGGAGGAAGAGGAGGAAGAAAGAAGGAAGGGAGGAAGGAAGGAAGGAAGAAATGAAGGAAGGAAGGAAGGGAAGGAAGAAAGATGATGAAGAAGAAAAAGAACATAGACATAGAGGCCAAGACAACATTCCAGCACTGGGACTGTACTAATAGTAAATGGACTTTATCACAATAGAGAAAAAAAAGGGCTCAATTATTGGATCCATAGTACAAGGTCAGAGCACAGTGACCAGGCTACCTGTGTTATGGAACTATGGGCTCCTAAACTTTCAAGTACAACTTGGAGGTGAGCCCAAGTGATAGAGGGTATAGATAGGGATTCAGACCAGTCAATACATCTCTTAAATTCAGCTTTTCTGTCACTAGGTTCTTCATCCTCTAATCAGTCCTACACACCAGTGGCAAACTAATCTTCATAATACTAACTTATATTAAGGATCTACAATATTCCAGAAAACATTTTAGGATTATTCTGGGAAATTAAGTTAAATGATAAAACTCTTTAACCCAGAGATCCAACTGCTAGCTGTTTACCCAAAGAAGTCAAAGATACATAGATCCCATTTACGCAAAATATGAATAAGAAGCCCTTCTTTTTGCTTTTAAAAGCCTTTAACAAAGTATATTCTCTCTGACTTGCAAAATGCATAAAAAAGTTTAATATGTGAATACCATGTAATATTCTGCATAGTGAAAATATAATAATGTCTATGAAGAATATAGGGAACCATGGGAAGATTAAGAGTGAGGGAAACATTTCCCTCATTCAAAAGGCAGTACAGGAGTCCAATTGCTTTTTTTGTTTCTTTGTTTTTTGGTGAGGCAATTGGGGTTAAGTGACTTGCCCAGGGTCACACAGCTAGTAAGTGTTAAGTGTCTGAGGCTGGATCCAAATTCAGGTCCTCCTGACTCCAGGGCCAGTACTCTATCCACTGTGCCACCTAGCTGCCCTGTCCAATTGCTTTTAAGATAAAATACATTTTCCTTAGCCTGGCATTTAAGGGCTTCCATATCTAGTTGGCTTGCTTCAAGTCTCAGCTAAAATCCTACTTCATGCATACAGCCTTCCCCAGAACCCTTTAAGGCTAGTAGTTTTTCCTCTGTGAATATCTCAAATATTATTATATATGTATAGACTGTACATAGTTGTTTGTGTTTTGTTAGCCCCATTAGATTGTGAACTCCTTGAAGGAAGAAAATCTCTTTTTCCATTCTTTCTATGACTGGTACTTAAAATAGTGCATAATAAATGCTTGTTGTATTATTGTGATTTGTTTGTTAAATATTCTGGCTTTCTTTTATTTATTTATTTAATTATTTAGTTTTTCTGTTTAGAATTTTATGTTCCTAATTATATGTAAAAACAAATTTTGACATCATTAAAAAAAAAAAAAACTTTGTGTTCCAACTTCTCTTCCCCCCTCCCTCCCACTCCCAAACCCAAGAACTCAAGCAATTCAATATAAGTTATATATGAGTAGTCATGCAAAACATTTCTACATTAGCCAGGTTGTGAAAGAAAACAGACAAAAACAAGACTTCAGATTAAGGAACTATCAAAAAAATGTTTCAATCTGTTTTCAGATACCATAAGTTCTTTCTCTGTAGATTGATTACAATTTTCTTACGTCCTTCAGAGTTATATTGGATCATTGCACTGCTGAAAATAACCATTTTCTTCACAGTAGATCATCCTACACTATTGCTGTTATTTTGTATATAGTACATTTCACTTGGCTTCAATTCATGTAGGTGTTTCCAGGTTTTTCTGATAGCATCCTGTTCATCATAACTTTTATATAGTACTTTAAACTTGACAAAGATTTTTCTTCACAATAGCCCAGAAAAGTAAGAACCATACATTTTGTCATTATAATTAATCATCATAACTATTTCACTCCATCCTATTCCCTTCCCATCATATTTACCCTATTTTCTATCTTCTTTTAACCTATTCCTCATCAAAAGTGTTTTGCTTCTGACTGCTCCCTCCCAAGCTCTGCCCTCCCTTCTTTAACCCTTCCCTCCTTATCCCCTGCCCCTCCTACTTTCCTGCAGGGTTAGATAGATTACTTCTTCCAATTGGGTATGTATGCTATTCCCTCCTTGTGCCAACTCTGATGAGATTAAAGTCTTTGCACTAATTATGATATGTGTAAAGCTCCTTTATTTTCCCCTATTTCCCTCCCCTATTTCTCCTCTCACTCCATATGCCCTTTATTGCTTCTTTCACATGTGATTTCACCCCATTCTGCCATTCCCTATCCCCTACCCCAGTGTATTCCTCTCCCCCCTCAATTTTACTCCAAAGGTGTCATCACTGGGCAGCTAGGTAACACAGTGGACAAAGCAACCACCCTGAACCCAAGAGGACCTGAACTCAAAATCCAGCCTTGGACACAAGACACTCATTAATCCCAACTGCTCCCTGCCCACCCCCCCACCCCTCCCCACCAAAAAAAAATATAAAAAAGAGAAACAAATAAAAATAAATAAATGCTTCACAGGTATCATCCCTTCACAATAAATCCCCACCTGTACCCTCTGTCCAAATTTATTCCTCTCATCTGCCCTAATATTCAGAAGGCTCTTATGATTTAGACAGATCATCTTCTGATGTAGGAATGTAAACAGCTTAACCTTTAAACATCTCTCCTGATTTGTTTTTCCTGTTTATCTTGTTATGCTTCTAGGTTCTTGCATTTGAAAGTCAAATTTTCTATTCTGTTCAGTTCTTTTCATCACAAATTCCTGGAAGTCCTCTTTTTGTTGATGCCCCATTTTTTACCTTGAAAGTTTATACTCAGTTTTGCTGGGTACGTGTTTTTTGGTTGTAAACCCAATTCCTTTGCCCTCTGGATTATCATTTTCCTTGCCCTCTGATCCTTTAATATGAAAACTGCTACATCCTCTGCTATCCTTACCATGGATCCACAGTATTTGAATTGCTTCTTTCTGGCTGTTTGCAATATTTTCTCCTTGACCTCGGAGCTCTCGAATTTGGCTGTAATAATACTGGAAGTTTTCCTTTTGGGATCTCTTTCAGGAGGTGATCAGTGAATTCTTTCAATTTCTATTTTACTTTCTGCTTCTAGATATCAGGGAAATTTCCCCTAACAATTTCTTGGAAGATGATGTCTAAGTTCTTTCCTTGATCATGATTTTCTGGTAGTCCAATAATTTTCATATTATTTTTCTTGGATCTATTTTCCACATCAGAAGTTTTTTGAAGAAGATATTTCACAATGCCCTATATTTTTTATTCATTTGTGTTTGCTTTATTGTGTCTTGGTTTCTCATAAAATCATTAGCTTCTATTTGTTCAATCCTAATTCTTAGGCAGTTATTTTCAGTTATATTCAGAAAGCTTTTGTATCTCCTTTTCAATCTATTGAAATTTTTCTCATGTCTTTCCTGCATCATCCACTTTTCTCTTTCCATTTTTTCCTCAACCTCTCTAACTTTACCTTCCAAGTCCTTTTTTGATTGCCTCTATGGCCTGAGACCAATTCATATTTTTCTTGGAAGCTTTAGATGTAGGGGCCCTGATATTTCTCTCTTCTTCTGAGGGTGCACCTTGATCTTCCTTGTCACTAAAGAAGCTTTCTATGGTTTGCAACTTTCTCTACCTGCTCATCCTGCCTATCTTTCACTTGACTTTTAACTCCTTCTTAGTGTGGGGTCCTTCTTCCAGGATATACTGTCCCAAGCTTCAGGGGATTCCCCTATGGTATGATTTAATGAGGGGCAGTTTCTTCACTCAATTGGCCCTTTCTCTGGTCCATAGATAATCCCAGACCAGCTTGCCAATTAGCCAAGCAGCCAAACTCTTTTTACTGTGTTTGCTAGCTCTAATGAGCCTCATCCCCTCCCCCAACAGGGCTGCCAACACTCAAGGTTTCTTTCTAGTTTCCAGCTGGGATAGGACATCCAAATCCTCCCTTGGATCCTGCATACACCCCTGTAGACTCCTGCTGGCCAGCTATTCAGCCCTATCACCAGACTGTGAGCTTAGTTCCAGAAGACGCTTGCACTGCAGCTGATTCAGTCCCAAGGGTAAGTTTCTCTGTTCCAGTCTTCCTGGGTCTGGTTCTGTGTCAGCAAGATTAGGGTGCTGGATTCCATTCTCAGCCCTGCCTCCCATTCTGCTGAACTTCCAAGCTGTCTTTGACTGGAAAATAATCTCAGTCATCTTTTTGTGGGTTCTGCTACTCCAGGAATTGTTTTCTGGCTGTGTTTGGAGTTTTTTTGCAATAATTATGTCAGGAAGTCTGAATGTTTACTGCCTTTCCTCGACCATCTTGGCTCTGTGCCATATTATGCCTTTCTTTAACTTATTCCTTGCATCCATTACATATTCTAGTCACACTGTACTCCTTGTTGTTATATAATGTTCTCAAGTTTTATCTTGCCTTCATGTAGTTTTATGAGATTTCCCATGCCTGGAAAAGACTTCCTTTATAGGCCTTAGGTACTGTGGCACATGTGACCAGCTAGATGGCACTGTGTATAGAGCACTGGCACTGGAATCAAGAGGACCTGATTTCAAATCTTACCTTAGACACTTACTAGCTATGTGACTCTGGGCAAGTCAGAACTCCAATTGCCTAAAGAAACCTGGGCCATTTCTAGTCATCCTGATGTATATTTTTCCACTGGACTCAGATGGCTCTGGAGGAAAGAATGAGGTTGGTGACCTTGTACAGCCCTCCCTAACTTAAATCCAATTCAGTGGATCATTTCATTACCCTGATGTCATGGTCTTCTTCAAGAATAAAGGACAAAACAACAAATTACTGTACTACTTCCTTTATAAGATCTTCCTAGATCATCCTCATTAGATAGCTTTTCTTCCTCCTTAATTCACTATATAATTTCTCTAAAGTACTAAATCAATTGTAATTTATAACATATCTAACTGTAGTGATCTCCCAATACCCAACCATTTCAAGTGATGAAAATTATACTCTTAAAAAGAGTTGGGCATATGTGGTTGCATGGAGACTCAGGGTAGTTCAAAGCTTTGTCCTGTGTGCTACTATTCCTATGATTCAGGAGCAGGATTTGAATCAGGTCTTCTTGACTCAGAGTCCAGTTCTCTATTCACTACCTCAAGCTACTGCTCAACATATACAAAAGAGATTTTTAATGACTATTGCTGAAATTTAATTCTTTGGGAGGTTTGTATAAGTAGTGTATCTATTCTCTGTTGGATTTTCAATTCCCCTACAATAAATGTGCTATAAATATATCTAACAAATATGCACTATTATAATTTAAAACATTTTCTAAATTTAATGTCATGTTTGTGACTAAAGAACTATTGAGGATATAGAAGTCAGAAGAGGTAATAATAGGAACTGAACATTCTCTTGCTTTCACCTGTTAAAAAAAATAATGAGCTTTCATATTTATAGTGGTGAAGTTAGAAAGGATAAGCTGTATATTTAAGTCTAGTGTGAGACAGTTAGCAGAATTTATTGAACAGCCAATGTGGTCCTACTTATACACTGAAAATAGATCCATTTCAGATCTCAGCATGGTTATCTGTCCAATTTTGTGTCATTTGGAATAAGCAAAAAAAAAAAATCAAAAGGATATTGTTTGCATCTGGGAAACCCTCTACTAACACATAGGAAGCTCAGACCAAAATTTAGGGATTTTCAAAAACCATAGCTCATAATCCCTGACCAACATATTTTCTTAAGCACAAAGGCATTTAGTGTAATATCAGAGTAAAACTCTTTACCTGACATCCAGGGCTCTCAATATATGAATTTTAACATACCTTTTCCAAAAACCATTAAACCATTCTATTTTCTGGGCATTCCCAATTTATGCTATAATGTGTCTAGCCTTCCCCCTCCCCATTTCCCTCCCTCCTTTAAAATGTGAACTCTAATTTGAGAATATATATATATATATACATATATATATTCTCAAATTAGAGTCCACATTAATAAGATATATATATTATATATATATATATATATATCTTATTTGTATATGTCCCTCAAGCATTGAACATAGTAGTCATCATAGAGTAAATGCCTAATAATTAATTATCTATTGCTATTATTGCTACTAAGTACCATTTACATAGCACCTGAAGGTTTATAAAATGATTTATAAATATCTCCTTTTGTCCTCACAGCAATACTAGCAGATAAGTGTTGTTGTAACCCCAATTTCCATGGTAACACAAATATACACATCATTACTAATAGTGTCTAAGGAGTGATTCAAACTCAGATTTTCTTGTCTCCAAGTCCAGTGCTCTATTCACTATACCTTCTGACTCCAAGTTCAGTGTTTTATCTATTATTTCTTCCAGCTGCCAGGAACATCCAGGTTGAGATGTCTACCAGGCAGTGAATGATGTAGGCCTATAGTTCAGCAGTGAGAACACAGAGCGTTAGTACTATTTCTTATTTGGCAATTAGTCCCTTCTTATTGATCAGAATGATGTTGAGAAAAGCAATATTCCTTATTGTTTTCTCAGACTTCTGAAAGATGAAATTAAAAGAAAGGCAAGGTAAAAAAAATACTTAATATGAGAAAATAATGAGATTTGGCAGATACTCAAAGGCTCCACCTGGAGATTAATCTAAACTGATTGAATTATGTGAGAGTGATTGACTTTGCTGATTAGACTACTTCAAGTTAATTAGTTTGTAACCACACCTGGCTGGCCCTTAAGGAGGTATTATTCTCAGAAGCTAAGGACTTTGAACTCAATTGCAGACCACCTTCAAGTCCAGTGAACCAATGGATTTGGATGAAGCCTACCAATCAGCTTGAAGCAGTGTGTAAGGACTGCTTCTGCTCCAGACCTATAAAAAGTTTCCACACTCAGTTTGAGGGGAGTTCATGATTGAAGCAGGCTCATGGCAGAGGACTTGAGGAAGAACTAGACCAGGCTGGAACTCTAGGCTATACAGGCCACATGTTCTTTTATTTTTTTTTAATAACTAGTATGCATTAATGAATGCTTAATGCCCAAAGATTGGTGCTAAAACTTCTAATTTAAGGCAACCACATTTAGATTATAAACAACACAGAACAAATATTGCAACAACTATGTTGTAGTTGAAATTCCTCATTCACAACTGTGTTCTGTTTCCATGCCTCCTTTTTGTCATTTTCTGTAGGAACTAAACATTCAGATTATCTTTCCAACAGAGAGCTTTATCACATATTTCCATCTCAATACCTCTTCTCTTTGTCACTTTCTTGATCCTTACAAAAATCTTCTCCTTTTCCCCTCTGGTTCCTAGATTTTCATAAAGTGGTTGATCCTTTTATATTCAATTGTTCTCTACCACCACTTTCTTCACCTAATTTGCCTTTTAAATGGGGTACAATTTACCTTGTAGTTCCCCATTCTTGTCATGGGCCACATCTTACAACATCTCAATGATACCTATAAGTGTGCAATTATATCCTCTCTTTACAATCACATATGTTTTTTTGTTTGTTTATTCCTCATACTTGACTCATTTCTTTATAAACATCTGAGGCCAAGAAAGTTATAGAATTCAGCTTTTCCTGTTCTTTGTTCTATGTCATTCTTATTCTTCTACCTGTGCTTTGTTAATCAACATGCTTTGGAGTATGATTTACTGGCAGATTCCCAAGGTAATGACTCTGTATTAGAGATTGTGAACTCTATTGATGGTCCCATAGATTCTATCCCTCAGATGGAGGGGAAATATGGAGGGACCTTCCATCCTAACTGTATTAAAGAACTGTATTTCCCTTTACCACCTGTTTGTAATTGCATAGGCCAGTTCCTGTGCTTGTAATAAACTCCTTCCACATTTTTCTCTTAAAATAATTATCTTATCTTTAAGGCTAAGTTCACTCACAGTTTTCTCTCTTCTCACTTTGAAACTCTTTATCTCCTATACTGATTTCCCTATGCACCATTACATTGTGTATATGTCTGTGTTTGCATGCATATGCATGCTTGTGCATTTTATTCCCCTACTAGATAATAAAGTCTTTGTGGACATTTTAATATCTTCATTTCCCACTGTGCACTTAGGCACAACAGACATATAATGACAACAAAGCTTTCTGTTTCTTCCATTACTGAACATCTCCCCAGGTAAAAAGGTCTATGACCATCCTCAAGGCTTCTATGCCAGAAAATGGCCCTGCATTTTCCATCACTAGATCTGGGGAAATTGAACTTTAACCCTTATGCTGCATAGGGATTGGATAGGGAGGCTAAGAAACTGTTTTCTCTTGTTAAGGAAATAGAAATCTTCTATAGGCCATTTTGCTACATAAGAAAACAAAACACATAAAGGAAATCAGATATAACACTGCCCTTCCACTCGGCACCCCCTCCACCACCACCATTACCATCAAATGGTGCTGAAAAATAGTATTTCCCTATTGATATTTTTGGAGTTATGACATTTCCTGTTCTACTTTACGAGGGCAATTAAATTAATAATCAATTTCAATACATAGCCAGGATAAAGTGTCCAGGCTTGAGGACTCCTATCATCAGGATCCCATCCCAAAGACCTAAGTCACCACACATCTTACTACCAAGAATTGAGCTGATACCCAACCAGTCATTTTGCTGGAATTATTGATGCATTTACTTTGTCTGCATTCATTAGTAAATTCAAACAGGAAGAGACCCATAATGCCTGTATGTTAACATGTAAAAAGAAACTAATTAAATGTAGGCATCACTAAACTGCTCACATTTCAAAGAGAATTAGCAGTTGAATAAACATAATAAGTAGTTACAAGACTGAATTAAAGGCCAAGATGGAAAGTTCAGCTAGAGGCAAGATCACTATCTGCAAGTTTCTGAAGGGTTGACACACAGAAGAGGAAAAAAATCTGATGCTGGTGCTGCCTTGCTACAGAGAGTAAAAATAGGAGCAATAGGTAGAAGTTTTATAGAAATAGTCAGACAATAAACATTCATTATTTTCTACTATGTGCCAAGCATGGTGCTAAATACTGGGAATACATTTAAGAAGAAAGGAAAACAGTCCCTACTCTCAAGAAGGTTACAATCTAATGGAGTAAGACAACATGAAAAAGGAATCTGCAAATAGGGGAGTGGAAAAAGGTGTTGGGGGGAACAATGGAGAAATCTAAAAGAATGTAACTATATGAGAAATGAAGAGATGGTGTGCCTGTGGACCTTCCTTAAATGGGGATTTGGGGAGGAGCTTTCCACTATGTCCTCAAATCCAAGGAGTCCAAGGAGCAGAGGGCATAGATTACATGTGAGGTCCACAGAAGATGTGATGTGCAGGCTGAATGGGTTCCTGGGACATGATGGAGAAATCCATAGTAATGCAATAAGGTTGGGAGGGGTAAAGGAAGTAGATTTCGGGAGAAAACACAAGATGGGACCTAGAAGTCTTTTTTCTCAGTTTTCATGAAGTCAATAGGAAGAATGGTTTCTGGGCAGCTAGGTGGTGCAGTGGATAAAGTACCATCCCTGGATTCAGGAGGACCTGAGTGCAAATCCAGCTTCAGACACTTGACACTAGCTGTGTGTCACTTGGCAAATCACTTAACCTTCATGGCCCCACAAAAAAAAAAAAAAAAAGATGGTTTCTGTGTCTTTCAGACAAGTCTCTCACCATAGCCATCCTTGTTAATTTTGAATGTTGTTATGTAAGTGCTAAAAGGAGGGAGAATAGGTGGGAGTAAATTCTCACCTATTTCTTAGGAAACAGTTCATTTTTTACTAGCCAAGCTTAGGGAAACATCCTACATGTCTTTAATAGCATCTAGGTGCCTTCCATCCTAGGGGAATAGGCAACTTAGAGAGTAGAGTGGAAGGTTGTTTCATTTTTTGGTTTTAAAAAATGTATATGCTTTTAAAAATAAACCATTTTTATGACATTAGATACAAGATCTTTTAATATTTATTTTAATAATCTTAGAAAAGGCAAAAAAGGAATAAAATAAATCTACTAATGATGTTGCAGCAATGACGGGATCAGAATAGTGACTGAACAACAGTACAATGGGAAGCATATTGGATTGGGTATCAGAGGGCCTAAGTTCAAACTCCATCTCTGCAATTTATTTCTTGTGGGACCTTGGACAAGTCATTTCTCACTCTAAGACATAGTTTCCTCATTTTTTTAAATGAGTAGGTTGACATAAGTTGTCCTCTTATTTATCTTCCCAGCTCTAAATCTGTGATTCTTTTTAATGGCTGTTCCATTTCTTATATGATTATAATCAACAGTCTTGGCGAAGTATGACATTTTATTTCATCTGCCTCCTGATTTCCATCAGGTTGATTAGGAATCATCTGATTAATTTGTAAAGGATTTTAGTTTTCTCAGATGGTATTATAATTTCCAGGGAGACAATCTATGATGTATACTTTCTACTCTCCATTCAGACACCTCAACACAAACAGTGCATTGTCGTAATTAAGGCATGTCTTTAAATCATAAAATATGCTTGAGAGACTGATTCAAAATACTTCATTCCATACACTCCACAATTCAGCTTCACAGTATGGTTCTCTGCCAATATAATATGAATATGATCTCATGCTTCTGTGCCTTTATTCCCATTGCTTCCTCATAACTGGGATGCAAACCCCCTTCCCTTCAATTTGTTGAATTCCACTGTAGTCTTTCCCCTCCATTTCAAATGTGCCTTTTGCCATGAAACATTCCTTAATCCCACTGATTGATAATATTATTTCCTTTGATATCAAACAGCAAAGTGCAAATAGGACTTTTTAAAATCTCTCTAGTGGAATCATCATGTAATATGGTATATTATTATTATTATTATTATTATTATTATTATTATTATTATTATTATTATTATTATTATTATTATTATTATTGCAATGAGGGTTAAGTGACTTGCCCAGGGTAACACATCTAATAAGTGTCAAATATCTGAGGCTGTATTTGATCTCAGGTCCTCCTGAATCCAGGGCCAGTGCTTTATCCATTGTGCCAACTAGCTGCACCTAGTGTATTATTAATATTGATGTTATTACTTCCATATTAGAATTTTAGCAAGCTTGCTAAAGGCAAAGACTGTTTCTTCTGAACATTTATCACCCAGCCACTTCCTCACCCACTAGAAATATTAACAAATAAATTTGTCATTTATTTATTTATTACTAAAGGCCCATCTATCCTTATGTCCATTTTTTCTGGGTCAGCTTGATGTCCTATCATTCACCCTCTCTACTTATAGTCAAAGTTACTGCTTTTTTTTAATCAATTAAGTGGCTGTTCCTCCCTACAAGAGGAATTCCCAGAGGGGCAGTTGTTGTTGTTGCTGCTTGCTTCTGCTTTTATTGTTGTCAAAGAGGACCAATGACATAACAAGGAGGTCAATTCTTGACTTGCACCTGAACTGGATCTGAGTGGTGCCCTGGTCAGGTGAGGATTCATGTCTGCTATAATCCTTGGGAGATAAACTCTTCTTAGAGTTTCCTTTATCCGATCCTGAAATGTCAGAATATGACTCAAAGGATTGGTAATAATAATGTTCCTAAGGTTCATTGGCCCAGAAGTAATATTGCCTTGATTTTCTAGAGCGAAGCAGAGGAGGTCTTCTTCTTAATAACCCTTAAAATACTGGTAGACCGTCATCATGTGCATCCTGTCTTCTCTTCAGCCTAAATAAACATTATGTTTCTTCAACAGATTTATTATGATTAACATGACTTGACCCCCCCCTTTTACTTCCCTTGGTTAATATAGAAAATCAACCTAACAGGCAGAGAGCACTCTAGTGCATAATCAAAATCTGATGATAAACAATTCAATTTATTCTAGGGCTTGACCCAGGGAAATATACTGCAGGAATTGCTGCAAAGTGCTCATCACTTAAGGTGATCAGACATACTAAATAAACTATGATGGCCCCAGATTTTGTGGACCTCTGTACTATGTAGAAAGTATTGTATAGAATATTGCTAAGCCCAAAATTTTGCTGTAGGCAGATTGTAAAGTGTTGAGTATTGTTCTGTGAATTACCCAAGAAAAGAAACAATATGGAGTTGATAAAGTAATTCACCTGTTTAGTGTGTTGTCTCCAGATAGCAATAAAGGACTTTTTCCAATGGATCAAGAAATGGGGCTAACCAGTTTTATTGGTTAAAGAGCAAATTATTGACAACAAGTTGATAGGCAAGTTGAGAAAAAAAACTATATTCTTGATTCAGAGATGGAAAAAAAAAGGAGGCTGGCATAAAAATCCACTTGTTATTAGGAGTATGTCAGAATCAAATTTTACTAGAAAGATGAGATTGGGAGTAAGAGAAAGGAACTATCTTCAGAGTGAAAATTCTTATATCTAAGGATGCTGTGGGGGAAAACATGAATGTGAGTCTTATAATATAAGAAGGCATAGAAGAGTAGCAAACTAGAAATGACTGAATCCTTCTTAATCAAAGACTCCTTGAAAGAAACTCTGAGTTATCTGATTTTGTGGGTCAGATTCGGATCCCTCACCGATATGTTCAATTTAACAATGCCTACCTAGAGGAGTCATAATAGATTACTGAATACTCTAATTATTAGGTTGGGTCTACATGAATCACTTCAGACACGAGTGAAGTGATAACATTGAACAAACTTTCCTACCTGCAACCAATTCTCTAAACTATGGAATTATTATTTTTTTAAATTTTGTAATCATGTCTTGTCACATGGAGTTATAATCTTCTCTTTGGTTCATTCTAATTTTCAGGGAGTTTGCTTGGGCAAGGCTTTTGTACCTTTTCTGCCAAGGTGTTAATGGTTTTTCCAATCTTATGCCAAAGATTTAATTTCTTTTCTATTTTTTCTCTACCTTATTTAATTCATCAAAAATAAATAACTTAATAAATTAAAATAAATAAATAGATGAATGAATGAACAAATAAATAAATGCACAAACAAGTAAAGAAACAAATTAGTGAGATAAACTTTTCTAAAATGACCCTTGATTCATTTCTTCTGGGGATTCTAGTTGAATTTTTATCCAAGCTGTGTTTTTCTCTGAGGCTTTACTTGTAGCTATTTTGGAGTCATTCTCTTCTTTTGAGTTTTTCAGCATAAAAGCTTTTTTTAATGATGGGATTCTGCTTGTTTTCTTCCTCTTTCTTTTAGCTTATTTCCTACCTTTGCACTGTTTATTAGGGCCAGGCTCTGAGAAGTTGTGGAAGGAATGTCTAGCTTAGTTCTGTGGCAGCATCCTTGACACTTACTAGCTGTGTGACCCTGGGCAAGTCACTTAATCCCAATTGCCTCACCAAAAAAATAAACAAACAAACAAACAAAAACAAAAACAAACAAATAAAAAAAAACTGTTACTTTATTCCAGGACCTTAGTAACAGCTCAGCCTCCAATACTCCCAAGACATTTGGACAAACAGCAAATGCTGATTTCTATTGTCTTGATCAAAGCTCTGCAAGTTCTTGACCTGAGTTGGGGTCTAAGCAAAATACCTGAACACTTGCACCAGCTTGAATTCCAATAGTCTTCTCCTAGACTCAGCCACTATTCCTAAGCTGAAAAGCCCTGTTAATTTGGAGCAAAAAAATGCAAGTTCTGCTTTGGTCCAGGATCCTTATGCCAGTTATTCTTGCTTCAGGCTCTGGACTGGACTGAAATCTGGAAATGGAACCTTGTTCCACTCCTGGCATTTAAGCCAGACTGATGCTACTTGCTTTTGACCTTATTCTTTGCTCAATCCATAGCCTAGGGTCAGTCACCACTTCTTACCCTGTATAACCACCCCTCACTCTAGATTTTCACAATCAATCAATCAATAAACATTTATTAAATGCATACTATATTTCAAGCCTGGTGCTAAGTACTAGGGATATAAAATGGGGAAAAAGATAGTTCCTGCCTTCAAGGAGTTTGCAATCTAATAAAGGGAGCAAAAACATATATAAAAAATAAGCTATGTAAAAAATAATTAACACAGAGAAGGCACTAGAATTAAGAGGGAGGGGGAAAGGCTTCCTATAAAACAAGATATTTTAGTTGGGACTTAAAGGGAGACAGGAAGTCACTAGGCAGAGTTGCATAGGTAAAGCATTCCAAACATAGCTAGATAAAATACCCAGAACTAAGAGATAGAGTATGTAGTTTGTGCAACCGCTAGGAGGCCTGTCTCCTTGAACTGAAGAATATATATTGGGAATTAAGGTGTAAGAAGACTAGACAGGTAAGAATGGGCTAAATTACAAAAGTCTTTGAATGCCAAATACAGCATTTTGTATTTTATAATAGAGGTGATAGGGAGCCACTGGAGTTTATTAAATAGGGGAGTGTTATGGTTAGAACTGAGTTTTAGAAGAATCACTTTAGTGGTTAAAAGGAAGATGGATTGGAGGGTGAGAGACTTAAGGCAAGTGTATTCTCCTTAGTTGAATCCTGGATTTTTGTCCTAGATCTTGGTAGTGAGAAACACACCTACAATTTATTTTGGACCTCTTCTTGCCCTGGTCCAAAGTCTTTCACTGGGCTAGAATGTTACCATTCCTTGCTAGGTCCTGATTCTAGTAGTTGTTGAACACTGTCTCTCTATGATGGTCTGGGATGGAAAGTGACTCCCTGTTATTTGTTCTTTGTCTTGAATTTCCTGATTGAGATTCAAACTGTTCCATATTCTAGATGGAGAATTTTTTTTTTTTGGGGGGGTGGAATTGTTTCAGTTGTACTTCTTCCTTCTACTCTTTCTGCGTGACTCTGCCATCCTAAAAAATAAATTTAGCATATTCTTCAATAATTTAAAAACATTATTTTGGAAAGATGTCTGTAGTTTTTTATCAGACTAAGAAAAGTGGGGGATGGAGGGGAGACTGAAATACCAACACCATCATGAAGAAGAAATTTCAGTTAAAAACATACAGCACATTCAGAAAATCAATGGGGGGAAAACAAAAATTAAAAAAACAACATAAATACTAAATTTCAAAGAGGAACCACAGTTCAATTAATGTGTATATATATATATATATATACATATACATATATATATATATATATATACATATATATATACATATATATATATATACAGAGAGAGAGACAGAGAATTGAATGAAAGCCACAGGCTAGTGAAGCATCAAGAAATAATGGAGCAGCAATACATTCAAGAATGGTTCAGAGAAGAAATAAACCTTATAACGAAAAAAAAAAAAGAAAAATGAAGAACTTATAGCTTTCATAGAAGAAATTATTAGATGACTGGAAAAGCTTACATAGAGAATAATGAATTTGTATAAGGAAGTAAAACAGAAAATAGAATTGGAATACCAAAAGTACAGGACAATCTGAAAGAGGATATGTGAATGAAATTAATGGTAAATGAACACGTGATCATTACACAAGGAAAAGTTATAGATCTCAAAGTCCAATTGAGAGAGACAATTTAAAGGTCATAGATTTTCCAGAACAAAGTGATAAATCAATAAAACAAAAAAAACAACCCTACCCAAACATCATAATGCAGGTAATAAGAAATTAGAATGAGAAAACTCCAGAGAATATAGAATATAGAAAAGAGTTATAGATGAAAGAATTAATAAGCTACTGCCTAAAGATCATCTATTCTAATTCCCTCTTTTCATAGGTTTTGAAATTGAAGCACGCAGAAGATAAAGCACTAAAAGTTAGGAAGAATCAAGAAAGGTTGGTTTCCCATGTTAGGTGGCTGGCACCTAGGGTGAATAAGAGGAAGTAAGTCAGGAATGCATGCCAGAAGAATGGAGCATCCTGTAAAAAAGTGCAGATGTGGGTAAAAGAATGCTGAATTAAAGGAGCAGAAAGCATGGCATGGATACATAGTGCATGATGGGTAATAATGTGAAAATAATCTGAGAATATGCTGGACCTATTTTCATACTTTAAAGGACTTACATGCCAAAAGAAAGACATTTTAATGGATAAAAATCATTCTCTCCATCCCTGAACATATTTCCTCCAAATTGCCATGGGTAGGGTATTAGAAACATAGGAGTAAGAGTTGAAAGTCTTTGAATTAGTAGCAGACTCTCTACTTTCACTTGGCACTGTTCAAAACCTTTCCACTGAACTTAACTTTTTATAGCAATTTCTGCAATTCAAAACCAAAATTAAAGTAGAAAAAGTTAAAAGAAATGCATTTATTTGTTTCTAAAAACTTCTTTCAGGAGGAATAAACAAGCAAGGAGGAAAATACAAGTAAATTTGTCAAAAAGCCTCAGCAAATTGGAAAGACTCAATTTTATGCTCTGGCATCATTTAACCACAAAGAGACCTCCAAAAGAATGTATTCAGCCATTACTAGAAGACCACTTTGGGCAAATTTGAATATAATAAATCTTCAGATGAGATTTGAGATGCCCATATATATTGACTACAATTTCTCTCCCAGCATTTTTTCGTTTTGTTTGTTTTCATTTTTTTTTTAGTGGAGGAGAAATTGTGGTGAATGAGAGAAATTACACATTTGCTTAATTTATAAAAATTATTAAAAAGAAATAACGATGATAACTTATGGCTGATAAATCAATATTCTTTGAATAAGTTGTTTTTCTCACTTAAAGGCTGTCAATATTTGCTGTTTTTTATTGTCTCTATGCAAAAGAGATTTGAAGAGTCCCCTGAAAATAATGTTAAACTTTGAAATGAAAACAGGCTACTTCCTCCCTCTATACCCCACCGCATCCCCCAAAAAGAAAGAAAATTAACTAGACACTAAGAATCACAATTTCTTTTTAGAAATCATCTATATTGATTATCTTTTGCATCCCACTTCACAACCCCATTAGGCAAATAATATAATTGTGGGAGAGGTAATGTGGCCAAGTTAGAAATAGACTGAATTCTGAAACAAAATTCTTGGCTGACATCCTGCCTCTGACATTTCCAAGTTGCTTTATTGTAAGCAAGTCACTAAACTCTCAATGGACTTTGTTTGCATCATTTATAAAGCTAGGAAAATAGCACTATTTATCCCAAAGAATTGTTGTCAAAAAAGCATTTTATAAATTTTTCCAAAACCGAAACTGAGGTCTGAGAGGGAAAAGTAAGGTATCTTAGGTCATATTACCACTGAGCAGCCATTCTAGAATCAATCTCTTAACTTTTTGATTACTTTTCATTACCTCACAGATAAAATAACTGTATGATGGGAGACTTAGGAATATGAGCAAAATTAAATATTACTTTAAGAAGCCTTATGACTTATGCATCCTACTAAAAATTATGCCTGCTAATATGTATTTATTAAAAAGAGAATTATTTTTAAAAAGTCTTTTTATGCATTGATGGAAATAGCAGGAATTTATGCTCCAATATATTGTGTTGTAAAAATATTAAAAAGATCAGCGAGATTATCAAAGTAAGCAATATATAAGATACAGTAAGCTATTAATTTATTTGACTCTTCCCAAATTTTCCGCTATGCTAAATTTCTCTCATTGGTGCTATTATAACATTTAATATTATCCTGTCATTTTAAAAATGATATACATGGTAGTGTATGTGATGAAGTAAAATTTGTAACCTCTGGTTTATAACAGATCATTTTTCTAAAGGAATAGAAGCCTAAATTTCACAAAACCACAAAATGATCTGTATGCTTTTTTCCACCTCATTTATAAACTCCCTGTCATCTGTTTTTCTTTTTTTTTTAATGCATGTTGCTGTTTAGTTGTTTTCCAATATGTCTGACTTTTAGTGACCCTATTTGGGATTTTCTTGCCAAAGAAACTGGAGTGGTTTGCTATTTCCTTCAGAAGTTCATTTTACAGAAGTAGAACTACTGTGCAAGTCACTTAACCCTTTTTGCCTTAGTTTCCTCATCTCTAAAATGATCAGGAGAAGGAAATGGCAAAGTACTCCAGTATCTTTGCCACAAAAATCCCAAATGAGTCATGAAGAGTTGGACACAAGTGAAAAAGACTAAACATCAACAGCTGAGGCAAAGAGGGATAAGTGACTTGCCCAGAGTCACATAGCTAGTTAGTGTCTGAGGCTAGATTTTAACTGAAGCAGATGAGTCTTCCTGAATCCAGGACTGGAACTCTATCCAATGCACCACCTAGCTGCCCCATGTGTGTCCATAATACTCAGCAATTATCTTTTAATAGGTAAACAAGTATAAAGTAGCTATAACAAAGTCACTCTGAAATGAATAGGTTTACTGTAATAAAATGCTCAGGAGTTTGGTAAATTTGAGGAGAATCTTTATTAAGTTGTTGTTTATTGTCTATTTAGAAACATTCATATTATTAAAAACATATTACATCTTACAATAAAGTTGATAGTCCAGAAATAAACATTTTTCAAAATCCTAGCAATAGCAGCACTAAATATCAAAATAAAACAAAACCATATTAAATTAGTTAAATATATGAATGTTGCCTTAGTGTGACAGAGTGCAAACTGCATTGGAATAGCAGAGAGAAGAAATAAGTTCCAGGCTACTTATTTGAATTTAAGGAATCACAATTTATTATTTTGCAAATTTGGAATAATAATATTTATACTCTCTACCTCTGTGTTGTTGCAATTCTCTGCAATACAATGATACATGACAATCCCAAAGGATTCATGATGAAAAATTCTATCCACCTCTAGAGAAATAAAGAATGGAAAGGAGGGAGGAAGGGAAGGAGGGCGGGGGAGAGAGAGAGAGAGAGAGAGAGAGAGAGAGAGAGAGAGAGAGAGAGAGAGAGAGAGAGCGAGAGAGTATTCTTTGGTCTATATTCAGACACCATTAATTCTTTCTCTAGAGGTGGATAACATTCTTCATCCTGAATTCTTTGGGATTGTAGTGTATCATTCATTGTATTGAGGAAAACAACTGTCATTCACAGTTGTTCATCATGGAATATTGCTATTACTATGTACAGTGTTCCCCAGATACTGCTCACTTCATTCTGTATCAGTCCATGTAAGTCATTCCAGACTGAAATCATACTGCTCATCATTTCTTATAGCAAATTAGTATTCCATTACAACCACATACCCCAACTTATTAAACGATTCCACAGTTGATTGGCATCCCCTCAAATTCTAATGCTTAGCCCCTTAAAAAAGAGCTGCTACAAATATTTTTGTACAGCAAGCTTCTTTCCACACCCCACTCTACCCCAACTTTTTAATCTTTTTTGGGGGATACAGACGTAGTAATGGTATGCACAATTTTATAGCCTTTTGGATATAGTTCCAAATTACTCTCCAGATTGGTTGGACCAGTTCACAACTCTACCAACATTATATTAGTGTCCCAGTTTTCACACATCCCCTTCAATATTATCATCTTTTTTTGTTGGTTATATAGCCAATCTGACAAGTGTAATGTGGGACCTCAGTGTTGTTTTAATTTGCATTTCTCTAGTGATTTTAAGCATTTTTTCTTATGAATATAAATAGCTTTGATTTATTTTTCTGTAAAATACATTTTCATATTATGTGAACATAATTGTATGCTTATCAATTTAACTCAGTTACCTATATGTTTGAGAAATGAGGCCTTTATCAGAGATAGCTACTGTAAATTTTTAAGCCCAGTTTTATGTTTTCTTTCTAATTTTGGTTACATTGGTTTTATTTATGGAAAAATCTTTTTAATTTATATAATCAAAATGATCAATTTTACATTTTGTAATGCTCTCTATATAATATTGTTTAATCATAAATTCTACCCTTATCCATAGATTTGACAGGTAAACTAACCCATGCCCTCCTAATTTGCTTATTGCATCACTCTTTTTATCTAAATTATATAACTGTTTTACCTTAGGTTGGTATATAGTATGAGATGTTGGTCTATACCTTGTTTCATACTGTTATCCTGTTTCCCAAGCATTTTTGTAAATAATGAGTTTTCTTCCCAAAAGTTTGAATCTTTGGGTTTATGAAACATTAAATTGCTATGGTAATTTTCTATAATATATTGTGTATCTAATCTATTCTACTTTAGCAACACTCTATTTCTTAGCCAAAAAGAGATTTTGATAATTACTGCTTTATAATACAGTGTGAGATGTTATCACCAAGCCACCTTCCTTCCTTCACATTTGTTTTTCCTTCATTCCCTTGATATTCTTGACTTTTTCTTTATTTTGAATTTTGTTCCTATTTTTTCTAGCCATGTAAAATAAATATTTGGTAGTATGGTATGGTACTTAATGTGTAGATTAATATAGGTAGAATTGTCATTGTTTATACTACCCATGAGCAATTACTATTTTTCCAATTGTTTAGATGTGACTTTATTTGTACCAGGAGTGTTTTATAATTACATTCATATAGTTCCTGGGTGTGTCTTGGCAGCTAGACCCTGAAATATTTTATATTTCTTATAGTTATTTTAAATGGAATTTTTCTCTATTGAGTTTTGAAATAAGATGGTGATTTTTTTTTCTGGTGAGGCAATTGGGGTTAAGTGACTTGCCCAGGGTCACATAGCTAGTAAGTGTCAAGTGTCTGAGGCCGGATTTGAACTCAGGTCCTCCTGAATTCAGGGCCAGTGCTTTATCCACTGCACCCCCTAGCTGCCCCTAAGCTGGTGATTTTAAGAGGGAAAGAAAAGGAAGAAGTACCTTTTAAGCAAAGGGGGCATCTTGGGAAAAGTCAAAGTAATGCATAGACAGATTTAAAAAGTATGAAGGGCTACATCATTAAAAATTTTAAAAATGTTAAATAGAAGAGTTCATAATTGATTGTACAGGCAGTAGGGATACATTGGTGTGTGTGTGTGTGTGTGTGTGTGTGTGGTTTTGTGTGTGTGTGTTGAAGAGAAAGGGCTTCATTTCCTTTAGGGATTTTTTTTTTTTTACTCAGGAGATAATGGATTGAAATGAGGAAAGACTTCAGAGAGGGAGACCAATTAGGAGGGCAGTTTCTGTCCACAGTTATTATTTGTCAACTATTTAATCAAAACTGAGACATCTAGATTTTTAGTACTGACCCTGCCACTAAATAATTATGAAATCTTAGGCATGTCAGTTAGAATTGCTACACCTTAGTTTCCAGAACTCAATAATCTATTGGCGGGGGGGGGGGGGGGTGTCAGTTTAGAATGAGCTGTAAGAGAGTGGCTACCAAGGATAAGTGATGTATATTCAAACTGGACCTGGAAGTAACAAAAGAGAGAGACAGAAAGAATAAGAGACAAAGAGAAAAATACAGAGAAACAATGAGACACATAGACAGACACAGAGGACTTCTAGCAAAATGGCAAAGTGAGTGGTTCCATCTAAGTTCAATTTAAGATTCTAAATGTGGGTTCTAATCTGTTCCCCCAGTTTTGGGGGAAACTGACTAAAATCACTGATAAAATGAGTTTAGGTTTTTAAGGGTTTATTGAAAGATAGAAAGAGAAAGATTGAGAACAGAATTCCAACAGCATGGCAATCCTATCTTTCCTCAATTTTTCCTGTGAAGTCCTCTGCTTCCGCCACCACCACCCTAAAGTCAGGAACCAAAAAGAGACAGACCTCTCCGTGCAGACCCTCCTTCCTCCTTCCTGACCCCTCCCAGAAAATGGGAGGCTCCTTAAGTTGATTGGCTGGTAGCCTTGGTGGACAGTACCCATGTGCAAATGTTACTTCCTGACGTCAAGGAAAAGCCTCATGACCTTGCCCTCTGAGACATTCTCCTCATGGTGGAGCTTTCCTATAGTAAGTCACCAGTAGGTGGCGTCATTCCAATCATTACATAAACCAGGGATTCGTAACACTAATGAACAAATAGCAGAGAAGGCTAATGCACACATCGTAACAGGCTCACTCCATACTTCCTTCCCCACTGGCCACCAGGTTTTGTCAGGACTGCTTTTAGTTCATTAGTTTTTATTAGGGTTCTTAGTGTCAGATCATATAGACAGTCAAAATTACTTTACATTTTGCATATAATTTCTCCTTGGAAAGGTTGAAAGGTTGGGAGGATTGAAGAAAATGTCTAACCAGCAACTTGTTTGTCAAGGGACTTGGAAGTTCTTTGTCTTATATTTGTTATTCAGTCTGCCTCGTTCTTTATTTT
Source organism: Dromiciops gliroides (assembly GCF_019393635.1). Taxonomy (NCBI): domain Eukaryota; kingdom Metazoa; phylum Chordata; class Mammalia; order Microbiotheria; family Microbiotheriidae; genus Dromiciops; species Dromiciops gliroides. Next base: position 690,606,069 of record NC_057861.1, on the reverse strand, counting down.
TAGGTCTTCGTCTGCCAAGTTATTTTTTTGCTATACAATGCCTTATTTATTTTCCCACTATTTTTAAAATGGAATTTTTCTGATTTTCTTTTTGAAATCTTCTGTGAGAGAACTGCTTTTATCTCTGATTTTTTTCTATATATATAATATGAACTTCTAGACAATCCTAGAGTTTCTTACAGTTATTCTAGTATCATTTCTAGGCATCTAGTTGTTGTTTCAGTGTAATATCTTTCCTTTTTTATACTTATGTACTTGTGAAGTTATAAATATGTATTTATTTTACTGGGACTCATTTTTTCTTTATTCATATTTTCAGTTTCCATACTATTCTTTTCTCCTAGATTTTTCCCAGAATTGATGATTTCTATTTCCTTCCATTTTTATACTCAACACATTTTTAATATGGTTTTACTCTTTTGAGCTCATAACAGAGAAGTGGGTTTAAATAAGGGGTTCGTAACCTGAGATATATGAATTTACACACATATACACATATGTATTTGTATATATATATATGTCCATTTGTGTATATATGCATATATGTATTTGTATATATCAGTATATATACTATTTCAGTACATATATATATATATCAATATGTATTATATATATATATATATATATATATACACACCCTCATACAGAGAGAGATGATAACTATTTTATCTATTTATTTATTTATTGCAGGGTAATGAGGGTTAAATGACTTGCCCAGGGTCACACAGCTAGTAAGTGTTAAGTGTTTGAGGCCAGATTTGAACTCAGGTTCTCCTGAATCCAGGACCAGTGCTTTATCCACTAGGCCACCTAGCTGCCCCCAAGATGATAACTATTGAAATATAATTGGTTTCTTCTATAATCCTTTGTATTTTATTTCATATGCAAACATTATTCTGTGAAATAGGCTTAACAAGACTGCCCAAAAGATCCATATGACACAAAACGTGTTAAAATCCCCTGACTTATATGGAACCACTCACTTTGCCATGTTGATAGAAGTCCTTTCTTTCTGTCTATGTCTCTCTCATTGTGTCTCTGGGGTTTTCTTGGCAAAGATACCAGAATGGTTTGCCATTACCTTCTCCAGCTCATTTTACAGATGAGGAAACTGAGGGAAACAGGGTTAAGTGACTTATTTAGGGTTACACATCTGATAAGTATCTAAGTCCAGCTTTGAGCTCATGAAGTTGAATATTCCTGATTCCAATGTGATTGTTTTATCCACTGCACAACCTTGCCATAGGGAAGATAAATATGGTCGACTGAAAGCACTCTGAGTTTCAGTGGGTTAAGTTGAACAGGTATCCACACTAAGTCTAGTACCACTGTGGTGAATTCCTGAGAACAAACCTACCAGACTGCAAAAGGAGGGGTTGAATGGGCCAGGCAAAAAACAGAAGAGGTCAAAGCTTCCATGCAGATAAGGTCAGGCATGCATTCTAGCAGTAAGGTCAAGCCATGAGTGGCCACTCTATTTCCAGCCTGATGAGAAAAAGAGACCCTATTTCAAAAACAAATCAGCACAGAATTTTTCTTTTACCATTATAGTACACAAATTGTAATAGAATCCAGATCCCTGACCAGCCACAGATCCTTGTTACTAATACATTCAACTTCAAATCTTTTCTGTTAGATTCAAAGTACAGTTATTAATGCTGACATTTATAATACTATTTCTAGGGGACGGGAGCAATGCTAGGCAACTCATACTTTATTTTTCTCACAGACTATGTGTGGAAAGAAATAAATTACTCAATAAACTAGAGTACAATAATTGCCTATACTATGTCAAGCACTATGGAATATACCAGGGATGCAGATTCAGAGAGAGATAGTCCCTGACCTCAAGGAGTTTCTCTTCTACTGAGGAGATTAATTATGTTCACATTTAAGTGAATATAAAATTTACAGGGAGTGCATACAAAGTGGTTTCAAGAGAGGGAAATAATTACAATTGAAGGAATCAGAAAAGGCCTCTTTAAAGGAGTAAGATTTCTCTTTAATGTTGAAAGAAACTCACTTCTAACCCTTGCATCCCAAGTCATTTTTTAAAGTCAAATTATAATGGAATTCTACTCTACCCATTCTATTCCTCATGCTCCCTCTTCAAATATATTTCAGCACTCAGTAGCTAACAGACCATCTACATTATCTTCTATTCATATATCTTTCTTTCTTCATTAAACTGGCATAGAGCACAATTCTCAATGCATTCTCTTCTCTGGCTTCCCAGTTTAATTTAGATCTGTCAGCAAGTTGAAATTTCACTTTGTGGAATGGAGTCTAGCAGTTCATAATCATTGCATGGAGAAGTTGAGAAAATTTGAAAGCAGGGACCTCATTAATGAAACATGATGTATCTCATTTTCCTTCCTTGTCTTATAGGCATAGCATTAAATCCACATTTTTTACTCTGCTTTTCCATCCAGAAAGTTCATTCTCATTCCAAATCTCCTAAAATATTTCTTTCCATATATATTAAAAATGCTTGGAGATTGCAGGTAAGCTCTTAACTTGAGTTGAAATTGCTTTTTGTTGTTGCTGTTGTTGTTTTTAAATCAAGAGGTTACCACAATTTTCCTAGCCAAATATAAGCAGTTTTTGTCCCCATTTATTATGTCATAACTCTTTCATATTTGCAGGATAAAACTATAGACCTATGCTGAAACAGACCTCAGCAGTAATATAATGCTACTGTTTATTTTATAAATGAGGAAACTGGGGGCAGCTGGGTGGCACAGTGGATAAAGCACCAGCCCTGGATTCAGGAAGATCTGAGTTCAAATCTGGACTCATACACTTGACATTTACTAGCTGTGTGACCCTGGGCAAGTCACTTAACCCTCATTGCCCCACCAAAAAATTGAGGAAACTGAGGCCCAGGGAGTTTGAGTAACTTAAAGTTTATATAAAAGTCTGTTGGCTCAAAGCCAATTCTCTTTCACTAAACTGTTCCAATGTGTTTGAATCATAACTCACATTTATGTAACACTTCAAAATTTATCAAGCATCTTCCTCAAAAATGCCTTGTGAAATAGGTAGTAAGAACATTATTGACATCCTTATTTAACCTTGAATGAGGCTCAGAGAAGTTAATCAACTTGTTCCTGATCATAGAGCTAATAAGTGGCCTAGGCAGGATATGTATTTAAGTCTTCTGATGCCAAGGGCAGGGACTATGTATTTTTTTAAGCAGGGCAATGAGGGTTAAGTGACTTGCCCAGGGACACACAGCTAGTAAGTGTCAAGTGTCTGAGGCTGGCTTTGAACTCAGGTCCTCCTGAATCCAGGGTCAGTGCTTTATCCACTGCACCACTTAGCTGCCCCAGGGATTATGTATTAAACCATGCTGCCTTTCACTCTCCTTTACCCTTCATTCTGGTAAGCAGAGTAAAGCTCTCTTTACTTTTTAAGACTTATTATAAGTTAGCTTTTCCTAAACAATCAGTATGTATGAAAAATGAACTCAGGTAACATTTTGGAATCACAGTGATTTTCTTTTGTTTTTTGTTTTTTGGCAGGACAATGGGGGTTAAGTGACTTGCCCAGGGTCACACAGCTAGTAAGTGTCAAGTGTCTGAGGCCGGATTTGAACTCAGGTACTCCTGAATCCAGGGCCGGTGCTTTATTTACTGTACCACCTAGCCGCCCCCACAGTAATTTTCTACCGGATAAGTTTAATTGGATTTCTCTTTATAAAAGCATGGGATTCTAGTGCTCATAAGGTCCTTAAATGACATATCATTTAAGTCTCTTATTTTAAAGCAGAAGAAACTGAGCCTCAGGGATGGCAAGTCATTTGCCCAAGGCACCTCACCAGATTCATTGCAAGAGTTTCTTAAAAGTGAAGTGCTAGACTTTTAGCTAATTTCACAAAAAAATATGATGAAAGTTTTGAAAGAGATAGAAGGATGTAAACAGGTCCTATAGTCCTAATATCCATTTATAAATCAGTCAAAAAAATTAAGTGCGTACCATGAGCCAGGCACTACGCTAAGCATTACGTCATTTTTTTTTTTTAACTATTGAAATACTTAATTGAGAGGCAGCATAATATAGGTGAATTAGCCTGAAACTCAGCAGATCTGAATTCAAGTCCTACCTCTTACAGTCTTTTGGACTATAATCCAAGGCAAATCTCTTAACCTTGTAGTGTTCCCAAAGAATTCTGTAAGATAATGAATTGCAGATTCGGTACAGATTTGCATTTATAGAAACAAATTCTTTACTTGGATATCTTGATGCAAATTAAATCATAGTTCCGGTTTAAAAAAAAACAAAAAATCAAGAGATTACTGTATAATAAAATCTTAGATTCAGAGGTAGGAAGACCTATGCTTAAATCTTTACACATAACCTCTATATACCTCCTTCTCACCTATAATTTGAGGACAATACTCACAAATGCAACCTCATGGCATTTTATGAATCTCGATTTAATTTGTTTTTATTTTGTTTTGTTTTTTCAGGGGGCGGAACAATGAGAGTTAAGTGACTTGTCCAGGGTCACACAGCTAGTTTGTGTCAAATGTTTCAGGCTGGATTTGAACCCAAGTCTTCCTGCCCCATTTTTGTTCTCTCTCTCTTTTTAATTAATTTGTTTCTAAAAACATAATTTTATTTATTTTATTTTTGCTCATAAGTGGTAAATTGTTAGCTAAATGATGAATTTTTTGTTGATGAGTCATTTCGGTTGTGTCCTCTGAGTGGTTTTCCATTTAATTCTCCAGCTCATTTTACAAATGAGAAACTTAGGCAAACAGAGTTAAGTGACTCTCTCAGATCACACATCTAGTAAGTGTGTAAGGCCTGATTTGAATTCATGAAAATGAATCTTCCTGATTTATAACCCAGTGCTCTATCCACTCAGCCACCTAGATGCCTGAGGAACAAAAACAAAAATTAGTTTCAGTAGTTTATGACCCCCCTTCTATTTCCATTTAATTGGTGGCAGAGTAGTGAAAAAATGATTAAATAAAGGAAAGAATCTAATAGCTTTTAAACTGTATAAAAACATTAATTAGCAATTCATATTCAAAGGTGACATACTTTGTGAATAAGCAATAAGTTGACATTATCTGGAAGAAGTGAAACATAACAACATATGCATTCTGTTGATAAATTAAAACAGTAGAATTTTTTTTAAGTTGAAGGTAAAGGATAGGAAATGATAAATCAAAACCTTTCTACCAACTGGTAAAGTTGGATTTATTTTGCTCATCAATGTAATAAAATATCATTTTTTTCTGGGATACTTCACTATAAGACTATAAACAGAGTTCATGAGAAGTATAGACAAAAAACCCACATGAACAAAAATGGATAAATTATTTATGAAATTCTTATTATGTACTAAGTGTTGGGGTTACAAATAGAAAAAAAAAGTTACTTCCTTATCTCAAATTGCTGATATACTTATGGGTGAGACTACACATAAGGAAGGTTTCAGTTGCAAGTCAGATGGAAAGATCCCTTAGTCTTAACCCTTCTTTAATGCCATTTTCACTGACAAGATATATGTTTCTGATGTTAGACTATTTAATAGTGCTAAGGACCTCAGGGGCTAAAAATGTTCTTTTCTAGGTCTTCAATAACTGTGGCTATGATACTGGCAGGACCAATTGCCAACCTTTATAGAGATTCCTTTCTAGGATATCTAAGGACACTATAGTGGAAGTATTGTTATTCCTAAGCTCCTTGGGTTCAGGGTACTGGACTGCTTACATCAGAATCCCAGGAAAGATGGTTGGTAAAGTTGTGGTGGTGGTTTGAAATGCTTAAGCACACATTATTTCCTCCCTTTTTTGCTCTCATTCTCCCTCTTGCTTTTGCTTTCTGTGTACTTTCTGCATCTCTGTCTCAATCTCTTTCTGTCTGTTTCTCTTTCTCTGTGTCTCCATAGCTTTGCATCCATCTCTGTCTCTTTCTCTGTCTGTCTCTGTCTGTCTCTCTGTTGCTCTCTCTCAAGTTGTTTTGTTGTTTCAGCTAAGCCTGCTTGCAGAAGAAAATCACCACTTATGCATTGAGATAAGATTACAGAATCTTAAGTTTAGAGCTGAGTGAAAACTAAAAGATCACCTTATCCAATACACTGTTTTGCAAATGAAGAAACTATGATTGAGAGAGATAAAAACAAACAAACATAAACAAATAAACATCCCCCCCCAAAATAAGTTCTTAACTGCAGCTAGCTCCTCCCCCACACAAAATTAAACATTAATTAATAGAACCCTTTGCTAGTCTAGTGAAACCTAAGGACTCCTCTCCCTTGAGAAGCTTATATTCTCATGGGAGAAAATATATAAAAAGTAGATGAAGGGCAGGGGGAAGAGGGGAGGAATTTCCCATTTTGGAGCATGGAGAAGTCCAGAGAGTTAGGAGCAGAGCCAGGGTAAGAGTGAAAGACTGATGATGCTTGACCTGGGAAGTTCCTCAAAATGATGGTTGTGGGAGGACCTCACCAAGTAGAGAAATCATAGAGTCATAGGGATCTTTTGATGAGAGAAAGTTAGAAGGACCAGGCCATCTTGAAGGAGCAGAAGGCAATGAAAAATAACAACCGAGAAATGGAAGAAAATTCCAGAATCAGAAAAAAAAAATATATATATATATACACATACATATATATAGGTACACACACACACACACACACACACACACATATATATATATATATATATATATATATATATATATATATATATATATATATATATATATATATATATATATATATATATACCTCTATATGTATGTGTGTGTTTGTTTATATGTGTGTCTTTCTGTCTGCCTGTATCTCAGGGGAATTTCTTTAGTTGAATCTTTGCTGACGATTTTCCTTTTCTTAATCCTATGAAGACATGGCCATGATGTGCTTCCTTCACAGAACTCTCTGCTGTCTCTAAGATATCATCTTCCTCAGGAACACCTGTCCTTTCTGAGTATCTGCTCTGATTCTTCATTTCATGTTGTTTCTTGGTCTTCCCCCATCTCCTTGCATAGTTTAAGCCCAAGTCAAATTGTCTGTCTCCTCCCCCTCTGCTCCACTTTACTTTATATTTATTAATACATTATGAATTTACTTCTATCTCTACAGATTGATATCTGTCTTTAGAATGTTGATTCTTGAAGGCAGGAAATATTTCTCTTTTCTTCTTCTATGTATTCCTCAGAACCTCATGCAGTATGAAGGAAATTGTAGGTGGTTAATAAATGCTGATTAAATTGAATTAAACTGAAAGCTATAATCAAGGTGGTATCAACTAGGCAATCATTGCTATTGTTTCTTTTACTCAAGGGTCATCATGTCTAATCCTCAGGAAGACTCAAGTTTGAATCTGGACTTAGATACTACCTAGCTGTATGATCCTCTGAAAGTCTTACTTTTTATTTGCATTAGTTACCTTAACTGTGAAAGAGGGAGGATAATAGCATTTAACTCACATTTATTATGATGATCAAGCAAGGTAATACCTATAAAGGCAGAGACTGGCACATAACAGGTGCTTATTCCATCTCTTGGTCTCTGTCTCTGTGTTTCCATCTCTCTTTCTCTCTCCCTTTTAGTTGAGGAAAGAGAAGGCAAAGGAGATCAAATGACTTTCGTGAGGTCTTTCAGGTTGTATTCAATAGAGTTGGGATAAGGACCTAGGTTCTTAGACTTCAAAATCAACATCATTTCTTTTGTGTTACATGTTCTTTAAATAAATTTGAAATGTGTATATATATATATATATGTATATATATATATGTAAGTACATATATATATACACATATGTATTTACTACAAAAAGATGAATTTAATAAGTGGTAAACATGGTGCATCATACTATTTATCAGAAGGAAAAAAAACTTGATTCAGCAGGAATTAATAAATGATTTATTAAGTATTTGGTATGTCAGACACTAGAAAAAATATTGGTAATACAGACATAAAAAGAAATAGTCATTGACCTCAAGGAGCTTACAGTCTGATGGAGGAAATCATGTTTAGGGGTATGGAGAAGAGAATTTGGTCTGGAGAATTATAATAGTAATATATTGGGCAATTAATTGACATACCCTTAGAGTACAATATAACCATCATTGCTCTTCTCCCACAAAGAGTTTCCAGGTATGTATTAACATTATTTAAAAGAGGGAGAATACACTACCAGCAGCCGAGGTGTTGGAGTAAGCAGTAAATCGCAGTAACCCTTCCATATTCACTTCCAAGCAACCATAAAATAATGCCTCCAAATAAATTCTGGATTAACAGAACCAGCAAAAAGATGCAGTGTAACAATCTCACCCCAAGTAACTTGGAAGATTGGCAAGAAAGATCTGCCTCACTTGGGTAAAAGGGGAGGCAGTCCAGGAATGGAAGTATCCTACCAAGCCAGCAACAAGCTCCACCTCAGCAAAAAAGTGTAAGATCTTGAGCCCCAGTTCAGTAGAGCAAGGAAACACCAACACCAGGACCACCCCCCAACCCTAACACCACCACATTCCTCAGCATAGCCAGGGGAATGGGCAGACTACAGCTCCAAGAAATGCAATGTGCTTCAGTGTAGCCCCTGGCAAATAGCCAACCTTCAAGTCCAAACTGCTACATGCTTCAGTGTAGCTCTGAGAAAAGGCAGAAGCACCCCACCAACCTTGGCATATGCCAGACAGCAGCACCACAACCTTGATTCAGCACCAGGTAAGCTGCCATACCCCTATGGCCTCCAGCAGCTCCAGTCACCCTCACCCCATGTCCTTAGCTCAGCGCCAGACATGAGGGTACCCTGGGGGCCTCACAGCATCATTAGTGCAGCACCTGTTAGACAACAAGGGACTATGCTTCCTGTCACAAGAAGCCTGAGATAGTTACCCTTCCACCACAGGAGCAGAGCTCAAATTTAAAAGGAAGAAAAAAAAGAGGTGAGCAAAAAACAAAACAAAACAAAAGAACAACAACAAAAAAAAACACAACAACAACAACAAAGGATCTGAGCATAGATAATGATTATGGTGACAAAGATCAAGACACAAACTCAGAAGAAAACAGCAGTGTCAAAAAGCCTGTGTGCAAGACCCCAAAGAAAAATGGGAAGTGATTTCATGCCCAGAAAGAACTCATGGAAGAGCTCAAAAAGGAGCTTAAAAATCATATAAGAGAGGTAGAAGAAAAATTTGGAAAGGAAATCAGAGAGATGCAAGAGAATTATGAAAAAAAAAGAATAAACTGCTTGGAAAAAGAAAACAATTGATTAAAAAGTAGAAATGGAAGAATGGAAAAGGAAATGCAAAAGCTAACTGAGGAAAACAACTCCTTAAAAGTTAGAATTGGGCAAGTGGAAGCTAATGCCTTTATGAGATATCAAGAATCAATCAAAAAAATTCAAAAGTATGGAAAAAATAGAAGAAAATATAAAATAACTCACTGGAAAAAAAGCCACTGCTCTAGAAAAAAATAGATGCAGAAGAGTGTTAAGGCTAAAATTCTAGCTAGTCTGTCTAAAATATCTATTGAGTGGTCACCAATAAATTATAAGCTTTATCAAGAGTTAGACTTTTAAGCATTTATTAAGGAGAATAAGAATTTGGTAAAGAGAGAAGGAAAGGCCTAGATTCATCTATCAATTAAAGGGAGAGTGCATTTCTAGCTGCCTTCTCCACCAGAGTCCACAGGAAAAAGAACAAGTCAGAGTGCCAGGCTCCCCCTTCTTCCTCCCACCAGCAAATGTCACTTCCTGACGCCAAAGAGAAGACTCATGGTCTTGCCCTCAGAGACGTTCACCTCATGGCAGAGCTTTTCTACAGTAAGTCTCCAGCAGGTGGCATCATTCCAATCGTTACAAGAGACAATGTCAGAATCATTGGACTACCAGAAAACCATAATCAAAAGGAGGACCTGCACTTCATTTGTCAATAAAATATAAAAAAATATGAGTGGGCAGTTTTCAGATGAAGAAATCAAAGCTATCTATAGGCTTATGAAGTAGTGCTCTCAATCATTTTTGATTAGAGAATACAAATTAAAACAACTCTGGAATCACTTCACACCTTGCAGATTAGCTAATATGACAAAAAAGAAAAAATGATAAATGTTGGAGAGTATGTGGGAAAATTGGGACACTCACTGTTTTTTTGTTAAAATATTTTTTAAATAAAAGTATTTTATTATCCAGCTTATATAAGATTTCCAATTTCAAATTTTTCTTCCTCTCTACATTCCCTCCCTCCTCCCCAGACAGCAGGTAATCTGATATAGGATATATATATATATCAATATGTATTATATATATATATGTATATATATATATATGTATGTATACACACACACACATATATATATGTATGTATACACACACATATATATATGTATGTATACACACATATATATATGCATAAGAACATTAAACATATTTCTGCATTAGTCATGTTGTAAGAGAAGATTCAGAGCAAAAAGGAAAAACCTGAAAACAGAAAAACAAAAGCACCCAAAACAAAAGAAATAGTGTGGTACAATCAGCATCCATCTATGGTTCCTTTTTTTTTTTTTTTTCCTGTATTTGGAGACCCTTTTCAATCATGTGTCCTTTGGAACTTTCTTGTACCATTGGATTGGTGAGAAGAATCTAGTCTATCACATTTGATCAACACATAATGTTGAAGATACTGTGTATTATGTTCTTCGGGTTCTGCTCATCTCACTCATCATTAGTTCATGCAAGTCCTTCCAGGTTTCTCTGAACTCCTCCTGCTCATTGTTTCATACAGCACAATAGAATTCCATTACATTCATATACCACAACTTATTCAGCCATTCCCCAATTGATGGGCAACCCCTCAATTTCCAATTCCTTGCCACCACAAAGAGAGCAGCTATAATTATTTTTGTACATGTGGGTCCTTTTCCCTTTTTTATGATCTCTTTGGGAAAAAGACCCAATAGTGGTATTGCTGGGTCAAAGGGTATGCACAGCTTTATATCCCTTTGGGCATACATCCAAATTGCTCTCCAGAATGATTTGATCAGTTCACAGCCACACAACAAAGCATTTGTGTTCCAATTTTCCCACATCCTCTCCAACATTTATTATTTTCCTTTTTTGTCATATTAGCCAATCTGATAGGTGTCGGGGGTACCTCAGAGTTGTTTTAATTTGCATCTCTCTAATAAATAGTGATTTAGAGCATTTTTTCATTTGGCAATAGTTAGCTTTGATTTCTTCATATGCTCTGACCATTTCTCAATTGGGGAAGGGACACTTATTGTTTGTGGAGTTGAGAACTAATCTAACTATTCTCTAGAGAAATGTGGAACCATTCCCATAGAGCTAGAAAATTGTGCACATACTTTGATCCAGCAATATCACTACTAGGTCTATCATAAAAAGGGGAAAAGGAAGTACATGTGCTAAAATACTTATCGTATCCCTTTTCATGGTGGCAAAATATGGGAAATTGCAAGGATGCCCATCAATTGGGAAATGGCTGAATAGGCTATGTTATATGAATGTAATTGTATTCTTTAATGCAATAAGAAATGATGAACAAGTAGATTTAAAAAAAAAAAACCTGAAAAGACTAGTACAAACTGATGCAAAGTGAAATGAACAGAACCAGAAATATATGGTACATAGTATCAGCAACATTGTGTGATGATCAAGCATGAATGACATAGCTCTTCTTTGATTTCTTCATATGCTCTGACCATTTCTCAATTGGGGAAGGGACACATTGTTTGTGGAGTTGAGAACTAATCTAACTATTCTCTAGAGAAATGTGGAACCATTCCCATAGAGCTAGAAAATTGTACACATACTTTGATCCAGCAATACCACTACTAGGTCTATCATAAAAAGGGGAAAAGGAAGTACATGTGCTAAAATACTTATTGTATCCCTTTTCATGGTGGCAAAATATGGGAAATTGCAAGGATGCCCATCAATTGGGAAATGGCTGAATAGGCTATGTTATATGAATGTAATTGTATTCTTTAATGCAATAAGAAATGATGAACAAGTAGATTTCAAAAAAAACCTGAAAAGACTAGTACAAACTGATGCAAAGTGAAATGAACAGAACCAGAAATATATTGTACATAGTATCAGCAACATTGTATGATGATCAAGCATGAATGACATAGCTCTTCTCAGCAGAATAATGATCCAGGACAAGTATGAAGGACTCAAAAAGGAAAATGGTATCCACATCTAGATAAAGAACTGATGGTCACTCTTTTCATTTTATTCTTTTCATGTTCTTTCCCCTTTAATCTATTTCTTTTTTCAAAACTGTGACTTATATGGAAATATGTTTTTACATAATAGAACATGTATAATCTATATGAAATTACCTACCATTTTGGAAGAAGGGAGGAGAAAGAGGGAGAAAAATTTGGAACTCAAAATCTTGTAAAAATGAATCCTAAAAAGTTGACCTGTAATTGACTTGACCTGTAATTGGGAAATATATATATATATATATATATATAAGTAACAAACTGATTTGGCCAAGGTAAACAGCAAATGAATATTGAAGAAATTATACAATTTAGAACAGATGAGTCAAGCTCACAGACTCGACAAGACAGTCAAGAGCCAGATTAAAATGTAATTGGAAAATGTTTAAAAACTAATAAAGACATATTAATAAAGCAACACAATTCATTAATAAAAGCAACCAAAGAAGTAACTGTTTAATAATACACTCATTATCAATATTCTTAAATATGAAATTAGGAGATGTATGTTTTACAAAGATATTTGTCACTATCAAGCCACAGGTTTTATTTAGTGTTCAAATGAACCTGACATGGTAAAATCCTCCAGAAGATTTTGTTTATGATTAACATTATTTTGACTGAATTAAAGGCCAGAATTTTTTTTTCTGAGGCAATTGGGGTTAAGTGACTTGCCCAGGGTCACACAGCTAGTATGTGTCAAGTGTCTGAGGCCATATTTGAACTCAGGTCCTCCTGAATCCAAGGCCACCACTTTATCCACTGTGCCACCTAGCTGCCCCGAGGCCAGGATATTTTGGACATTCTTAATGAAAGCCACAGCTACTCCAAAAATATCAGCTTAATGTCAGTACAGAGAAAAACAATGCCTTTTACCCAAGCCAAGGCATGTTTATTATTGATGGCTAGTTTATTGAATTAATGAATATATAAACATATGCACATATATGTATATATACACACATAGATATGTATTATACCTATAGATCATATGCATTCGTATGTGTATGTGCATGCATATTGTAATATAGACATAGATAAAGATATAGATATTCCAAGGGAAGCAGATAGACAGTGAGTTCAGCTCAAAATTAAATAGGAAAAAGAAAGCCTTAATGGAAAAATCTTATACTGCTTTGAATGATCTTATGCTGTTCTCTCCCCCAGAAACTATTACTTTTTTGAAATCCTAATGTTCTTTCTTCAACATTACATTATTATGAATTCTGGAACACTACAATCACTGAAGAATTGGATTTCCAAGTGACCCAAAGGGCAATGGAGAAATGCCTAATGTATGTATACAGCCCATAGCACATTTACAATGGTTTATATCCAAGAAGTGGTATGTCATATAGGATATGTTTGATCAAAAAAGGAAATGTGTCAGTAACATATCCACACTAAAGAATGCCAGGCAGAGTCCAAGTGACAAAATGAGTCCCATGAAATGTAGTAATAGCAAAAGGAAAGTTCTCATCACTTTCATAGATCTTTTATGAAATATTTATGAAGGGACATTAACAAGAAATGCACATGTTGAAAGGATGTGGGTAGGGTGGGATATGCATCTACAGTGGGTTAATTCACATCAATAATATCATGGTTTCAGTGAAAATTCAAATGATTATTAATTATAATAATCATTCATTTTCAAAGGCTACCAGTTGCATAAATGTTGCATAAATAGAAAGCTAATCTCTTAAATTTTGGGACATAATATTACTGTGAGCCTACGATTTTCCTTCCAATTTGTAGAATTCTCGGATATATCTTTTCATAGAAAATGTCAATGATTTGCAAAAAGAAATTAGACTAATTTTTTTTTCATATCTTATAGACAATATTTTCTACAACTCAATTCCAATGTCAATTTTGACAATTAAGATTTCAATTAGAAAGATTTTACTTCAAGGTGTAAAAGTTTTATAATTGAAATCAGCTTTGGGTGAATTAATTTTAAATATTTATGAATGTTTTCTTTGTAATACATCATAAAATACTTAATTACTAGGAAAAGAAAAAAATATTTTTGGAAGGTGAAAAAAAATCACCAAGGATCTGGTAAAGAGACTATTTGAAAGATATTGCTACCAGAAAAACTGAAAAATGTATATAGAAGATCAACTTTTCCTCTGTGTATAGGTAACCTATTAGCACTTTAGCTTAACACCCAACTGGAGATCTAATCTCAGTGGCTCAATTCATCTTTAAATTTCATTTTTTGAGTAGCAAAAGGAGAACTGTATTTTTAGTTACCTCATGAGGAGTGATGTGGTATGATTCTGAAACAGGAATTCCAAATCTCTTTACCACGTTTGTGTCAAAAATGGGAAATTATAGACTAAAAGAGAAGACTAGACTAGAAGGGAACTTAGCATTTTGTCCAAGCCCCTAATTTTCCAGATGAATAAATAGATATAAGGTGAAAATATAATTTCCCTAAGTGTTAGCCCAAAGCTCTCACATGAGGTCAAATTCAATTTGGTTATAGGAATAGATCATTCAAGTTCACCATGTCTCATTAAAATATATTCTGTAGCTGGCCAGCAAAATATTTCAGGATCTCTGCTACAAAGTCAATCTGGGATAATGGAAGAAATACTGCATTAGGAGCCAGGAAATTTAGTTTTTGGTTCAGACCCTGGCAATAACCAGTTGTCTTGAATAAATAAGTTTACTTTTATGTGCTTCTGTGTCCTCTTCTACAAACTAAGGGGGGTATCTCCAGTCATCCTGATCTATATATCACCACTGCACCCAGATGGCTCTGGAGGAGAAAGTGATGCTGGTGACTTTGCACAGCCTTAGCTCACTTAAATCCACTTCACTACAAACCATGACATCCCCCACTTGATGTTATGGTTCTCTTTGAGATCAAAGAATAAACAACAATCAATATTCTGTGAGCAAGAGCTGTCCCCCTGGAAACCCAACTGGCCAGCTCCAGTTAGGTGAAGCTTCTCCTTCCTTTCTCCCCTTCCCTCTCCTCTTACCCCTCTCCTTCTCCTCTTTCTCCATCCACATAGGGAATCTTACCCTTACCTGTGCGTGCTGTGGCCAAAGTAATGTGTTTGATTGCTGAAACTTCACAAGATGTCTTGGAGTTTAAAGGCTAGATTTTTTTTAAGGATAATGCCTTAAACACCAAAATATATCTGGGCCTCATTGGTTAGCCAACAATAGGTCCCAGCCCAAGTCTCATTCCACTACTTTTTGTTTTTGTTTGTTTTGTTTTGTTTTGTTTTGTTTTTGCAGGGCAATGAGGGCTAAGAGTGACTTGCCCAGGGTCACACAGCTAGTAAGTGTCTAGTGTCTGAGGCCGGATTTGAACTCAGGTCCTCCCGAATTCAGGGCCAGTGCTTTATCCACTGCACCACCTAGCTGCCCCCCATTCCACTATTTCTTGACCTCTTGATGGCTCATAGTGGGTGTAAACAACAGTTGTTTCTATTTTAAGTTTAAAAAGGTCAATATCTACCCATTGCATCAGAGCCATCTCTAGTCATCCTGATCTATATCTTGCCACTTAGACCCAGAAGGCAGAGGAATGAGTAAGGCTGGTGACTTTGAACAGCTCTGTCTCACTTAAATATGATTCACTGAAAATCATGACATCAACTACCCAATGTCATGGTCCTCTTCAAGATTAAAGGACAAAAACAAGAAAAAATTAGGTCAGTTAGATTAGGTGAACTCTAAAGTTCTTCAGATTCTAAGACTCAGTAGCAATAATAGATATCACAGTAAATTGGAAAAAGCCCTGCATTTTACAGCTAATTGGCAGGGTGGGAAAGTATTTTTGAGCTGTCATCAGGAAGACTTGAATTCAAACCTGTACTTACATACTTACCAGTGGTGTGACATCGACAAAATCGTTTAACTTCTAGCTTCTTCTAAAATGGCGATGAGTAACACCTATCTGCCACTATTTTTGCGAGAAATCAAATGTGATAATATTTATCAACAGATTTTCAAACCTTAAAATGCTATATAAATACTAATTGTTATTGCTTGTTGATGATGTTGGTGCAATTGGTGTTGTTTTGAATCCTGGCTCTGCTACTAATGAGCTATATGATTTTGAATTAATAATTAGAACTCTCAACTTCAGTACTTTCCTCTAAAAGTACTGGATTTCTATAGATAATAATATTTAAGGTCCCTTCAAGCTATGAGTCTTATGATCAATTACACCTTAGTATCAATGTAAGCCTGACCTCTATTAGAGGCAGTTATAATGTAACTCTCATCTAATTGTAGACTGACAGGAAAAGCTGTCATATGTACTAGAATTTCAGTGTTAAAAGAGGCGTTAAAAATTATTATGTTGGTGATTGTTAAGATTGAATTAGGAGAGGTAACATAATACCAAAATTAGTAATAGGAGAAATTAAGTTCCAGGGTTGATAGTGTTATGGGGTTAGGACTCCTAATGTTTAAAAAGTCCAAGCTAAACTAAAAGACACAGGTCTGGGGTAACTCTACTTGAGAAGACAGACACACCTTGAGAAGCAAGAGAGATAAGCCCATTAGGCATGGCTGCTGACTTAGTAGCACCAAAGGGGCAGATAGCTCTAGAAGTCAGGCCAACCTACCCTTATTCCAACTTCCCCCACCTCCAAGGGGAACTTTCTACTGTCAGATGATCACTGTGAGGAAAAATTATCCTCTACTCAATAATTCTCTGGAACTCAGCATCAGTGTGAAAAAGGCTTATTTATTGTCATTCTCCTGAGAATGTGCAACCCAGTGTGCAGCTGGTGGGTGCAAAGAATAGGGGCTCACAGGCCTCATTCTAAACCTTAGTTCTTAACATGAATGGACGCTCCTCTTTTTCATCACTAGTCTGATTACTCAAGATTTACATTCTAAGGGCAACAACTAGCTAACCAGAACGCAGTATTCCTGACTCTAATTTACATACCAGCTCAGAGTTTCACTGAATCATGTGATTTTGTTTGGGGGGGACGGGAGGTAGGGAGCAGGGTGGAAGGACACCTTTTCCCTCAAACTGGTCTGGAGGAGTGTAATTTGAATGGTGACTATTATATTCTTATTGAGAGGAGACCAATCCTCACAATCACCCCATCTGTCCCTCTAACATTCATCCTCTATAAAAGCTTTTCCCTTTCTCCTGTTCAAGGAGATAGGTATCTTAGAACCAAGTCTCTGAGCCATCTCCCCACAAGAGAAATCCAAGGATTTCTCTCTTGGTTTCCTTTCTCTAGTGCCTAAATAAAAGATTATTTTATTCTATTTGGATTTATGTGTGAGTTTATTTTTTAAAGAGGAATAACTAAGGACCCCCAAACCAACCATTTTCCCTGTGAAGGCAGAAAATATTAAGTTGACTTTTAATATATAATTTAAAAAATTATTTAAGGTAAGCAAGGTACATTCACTTGATTCTCAGAAAAGCCCAATAGGGAACTACATTTATTATTTCTATTTTTCAGATGAGGAAATTGAGGCAAACTGAGTTTGTGACTTACCCAAGCAATAATACAAACAAGTATTAATAGATACTTACAATAATATGTACAATAAAATACTTAGAGTAAGTGAGTAGGTATTTCTGACTATGAGTCCAGCACTTGATCCACTACAGCTATTATAGGTGTGAAAAATGCAAAAAAAAAGAAAAAATACATATAAAACTCTGTTGGAAATATATTACTGAGATTAAGATTAAATAGATTGCTAGAAAAGAAACAGGAAAGCTAGGATGCGGTATGTGACTACCTTTCAAGGATGGTTAAAAATAAAAGTACTTAGTTCCACAATATAGGGGTTATATGTCTATAGAAAGCATTACTAAGGCTTAGTTAGGTATTATGAATGGGGTATGATTGGAAAGCTGGACATGTGGATGAAAAGAATTTGAATGAAGGTCACATGATCAGTAAGGCAACCAAGTGATTGTATTCTACATACATTTTCAACGCAACTTAAAAAAAAGTAATATGCACAAATTTTAGAGAAATTTACTATATAGCCATAATATAGGAAGGCAAAAGCATTGTATAAAGTAAAAGCCTCTTCAAAAACAGAATTTAAATATTTAAAGCACTTACTAGCTCCATGCTGAACTCACCTTATGTTCTAAGAAGGCCAGGAGAAGCAAATTAACAGGGTTTTGTTCTGACTATCCAAATATGGCAGCCCCTCCATAGTACTGCCATAGCAGTGAGTCATGATGTTCTACCACCAGTCATGCACATACAAAGGACACACACACTTTGATTGATTATTCACAGGTACATAAAATGGTAACTCAGACCAAGATAAAGGGTAAAGGAATTTCATACACAAGGGAGAGGAGAATGGTTATCAAACTTGAGAACTGACCAGGTTGGGGCGGGGGTCAGTATGGGAGAAAGGGGAACCACTGTGGTACAAGGTTTAGGGGACAGAAGTGAGGAGAGTATCAAAGGGAAATGTACTGTGAACACAAGAAAAAGTCTGAAGGACAAAAAAGATTAGCATGTATAAATCCCAAAGAGACAGATCAGCAGTGAAAAGTATAAGAAAAAAAGGTAAACTATGTAAAAAGAAATGTTTTAAAGACCATAAAATAATGAAAACATTGTACTAGGAAGAAAAATTAAATGAAAATCACTAATGAAAGAGTCCAGCAAACTTCACAAAGATCAAAAACCGCACAAAACTTCAGAATAGTCAAAAGAAAAGAATAATTTTGAAAGAATATATTAGGATGGAAATTAGGTTAGAAATTTAAATTCTAAAAGCATATTTAAAAATTTTAATTTAATAAGTTTAAGACAATTTGAATACATAGTCTAAAAGTTTCCCAAAGTAGTAGAGCCATTAAAAAAATTGGAATATTAATTATCCAGCAATGCAGTAGTGGAAGAAAATTTGGCAGAGAAGAAGCAAGATTTTGACAAAATAAATAAATTCAGCAGAAGTCAAAGTAGAAATGGAATTTTACAGAATACAGTGGTCACAAAGCTAAAGTAAGGATCATTCATCTCCAAGAATGATATAAAATATTTCAAAGTTCAATCTGAATTTTCAAATGTCAGTTTCAAATGTCTTATTTCCCTATATGAAATAATGCAAGAAAATTGTTAAGAATTTTTAATGAAGACAGTGAAATATTGATTTAATGAATCCACAAATCCCCCCAAAACCTCTTTGTAACTTCAAGTTATCAACTAGCGAAATTTTATAATTTCAATAATAAATTATGTATTTTGAAAACATATAAAACACCTTGGGATATTGAAATGCAGGTTGGAACTATTAAAATTTAAACTGCCCAACTAGCTATCAGAACTGACATACCTAAGAAGTAAAGGGATTTTAAATTCTATAGCAAGAAAGTCAGTTAGGCATGGCTACTACCTGAGCTAGGAGACAGAGATAACTCCAGAGATCAAGGGTATCATTCAAAAAGAAAATTTTCCCTGACACTCAGGAAAATTTCCCCTACTCCCAAAGGGGACTTTCCATAGTCAGGTGGCCAATCCTTCCATCCCCCTACCATATGACCTCTATAAAGGCTTTGGCCTCCCTTCCAGTTGAAGAGAAAGCTATTTCGGAGAGTCTTGTCTCTGAACCATCTCCCCTTGAGGCAAAGTCTGTAATTTCCCTCTTGGTCACTTTCTCTAAGTGCCCCAATAAAAGACTATTTTATTTTAATTGGATTGTGTGGAAAGAGTTGTAATTCTTTAAAGAGGAATACTTAAGAATCCCCCACCACCTATTTCCCCTGTGACAATATGAAATGATATCAAATTGAATAATTTGGGATTGCTCTATGATCTTAACAAATCTAAAAAGAACATTTAATAAAATACTTCAAAAGGAAAAGGTACTTAATTCATTAACTCCAAATAAGATATCCTACAAAGATAAGCCTATTCACCAATATACAAAAAAGGAACCATTTAGGCTTTCCTGAAAAATAAGACAAAATCAAACAAAAAACAAAAGAAACCAAAAACATGAAAAATATGTAGCAGAATATTTAACTTACCAACACCACAAGCTAGATCAAAGTACCCTAAAAGCAAATATGGTTATAGTAAAAGTATAATTGCCAATTAAAAAAATAAAATAATTATTACATTACCTTTGTAAAAAAAATTGAACTACTGGGCAAAAGAGAAAACAAAATATATCAGCAGGTAATATAAAGGAATTGGAAAACAAAAACAAAAGAACAAAACAAAACCATACAATGATTAAACCCAAACAGAAAAGTAGATAGGGAGAGAATGGGGACAAATTTCCAATTTGTGAAGCTGCACCAGTTTTAAGGGAAATGGGGCTTGCTAGTCCTGTCACTCAGAAGCTAGTTGAGGCAAGGACTAAGGCCAGTAAAAAGTAAATTTCCTTGGTAGGAGGAAGTTGAGATGGCTTTGAGGTCCAGCTTTCAGTCTAACCTCAACAGAAAAGGAGAAGTCAGAGAAGGAATGGCAAATATAAAGTGTAAAAAAAAAAAAAAAAGGTTAAAAGGAAGAAAATTCAGATAAATATAGAGGACAAGCTGAAAAACCAATGGGGCAGAAGAAGCTAAAAGTTAGAGGGGAAGAGGAGTAGCATGACACCTAAAAGATTGCAAATATCTTTAAAGAAATATTACATGACAAAGGAAATTGAATTGAAACCCTCTTCCCTTCTGAGGCAGCAAAATAGCCTAGAAAGAACACTGATTCTGAAGTCGAGGGTCTAGGTTTAAATTCTGTATGTGATATTTCCTGCCTGGGTGACCTTGGATACCTAGGTGATCTTGGCCTTCTCCAAATTTTAAAATGCTATATAAATGTGAGGCTTTAACTTCCTTCAGCTGTAGTTTCCTTATCTGCAAAAACGACAAGGTTAGAATAGATGGCCTTTGAGGTTCAGTCAACCTCCAGCTCTAGGATCCTAAGAATAGAAGGCCACCAGGTGGCATCAGATTAGTACCATCACCCATAACATTGCCCCCTTTCTCTTTCTTCTGCATTCAATTTTTGGATGGCTTATTCATAAGCAACCACTTTTAATTGGCTTTTATTAACTTTTCAAGGGCTTTTCTCAAAGTTTCTATAGACATCTGGGGAATTTTGAAGTATCTTTATCTTTTGCTCCATTAAACTCTTATTTTGGGGGACAGCTAGGTGGCACAGTGGATAAAGCATGGACCCTGGATTCAGGAGGGCCTGAGTTTAAATTCAGCCTCAGACACTTTATACTTACTAGTTGTGTTACCCTTGGGAAGTCACTTAAACCTCATTGCCCTGCAGAAAACAAAAACAAAAACAAAAATCATATTTCATTGTGACATATAGTTGACCCTATGTTCTTGAGGACCATGACAGCAACACTCAGGTTCTGGTAGGTCTTACAAAAGTGGAAAAAGTTTTATATATCAACCTGATGACAAATTATACATCTTATCTAATGACCAGCTTAGCTAATTTCGGAGAGTCTCATTAACATGTCTAATTGAGGGAGAGACAGAGAGAGAGAGAAAGAGAGAGAGAGAGAGAGAGAGAGAGAGAGAGAGAGCACATTATATCTATATCTATACATAGTCACAGCAATTATAAAAGTGACATTCTAGATAAAAGATGGAATGTGTGCTGAATCCATAGATGAAATCACTGATCCATGATATACTGATATATTTGCATATATACACACAATATATATATATATATATATATTACACATATATACATATGCGTAATACTCATGTATTATAAAATATATACAAAGCATATATTTATTCAAATATTAAAAATAATCAAGTAACCCAAAATGCCTGGTAAGATACCTTTAACATAATAACATCATAGACATGGAGCAACATTACAGGTCATGTAATTTAACTCCTTCATATTCCAGATGAAGAAACTGAGGGACAGAGAAGGAAATTGATCTACTTATGATAACACAGAGCTAGAATTTCACGTTGGGTTCTCTGACTACAATTTTAGTATTGGCTCTTAATTCTGTGCCACATTCTGTGCATCTGTATCTCTGAATTATATATCCATATTTATTAATAAAAAGGAATACTTGTATCAATTCAAGCCTTTCTCTAGGATAATATTGCATAAAGTGCTGATAAAATGCACACATGTTAATCACATCTGTTCAGAAAAATTGTACTTGCCTTCAAAATCCTATCCCATTTCAGTTATATTGATCATTTTTTCCTGTAATATAACACACAAATTCTTATCCAAATATAATTAGAAGCAAGGTCTATTCCAGACTATATGCACTTTCATAGGAATACTTTATTTCTTTTGATTTATATTCAAAATAGTTGTCA
Source organism: Dromiciops gliroides (assembly GCF_019393635.1). Taxonomy (NCBI): domain Eukaryota; kingdom Metazoa; phylum Chordata; class Mammalia; order Microbiotheria; family Microbiotheriidae; genus Dromiciops; species Dromiciops gliroides. The sequence continues at coordinate 690,583,558 of NC_057861.1, read as the reverse complement.
TTGCAACAAATGTTTGTGGTGTTCTATGTTGCTGGCACTGAAGCATAAATCAACTAATTATTAAAGGCTGTCACAAATTGAAGAGCAAAGAGCTGAGAAAATATAAATAATTAAAGATACCAATTTGGGTCAGTTAGAACCCATGATAAAATCTAAATGAAATTGATATTCATACTTTTATCCCAACCTACATAAAAAGTTAATAAAAGTATTAATGAAAAATCTCAGTGGAAACTTAATTACTGAGTCAGTTAGAAGTTGACAAACTTGACAAAAGATTATTCTAAGCAATGTTTGTGCTGTGTGTATGTATGCATGAATGTATGAATGTATGCATGCATGCATGTATATATGTATTTATACATCTGTATGGATAATATACCAACATATTTGGGTGTAGCTGTGAGTTTGTATAACAGTTTTCAAAAGTAAATTAGAGGGGGAAGCTAGGCAGCACAGTGGATAAAGCATTGGCCCTGGATTCAGGAATACCTGAGTTCAAATCTGACCTCACACACTTTATACTTACTAGCTATGTGACCCTGGTAAAGTCACTTAACGCTCATTGCCCTGCCAAAAAAAGTAAATTAGAATTATACCCAGAAAATATCTAAAGTATCCATACCTTTAGACTTAGAAATTCCCCTTGAAGGTCTCAAAGAAAACAATAGCAATATTTTTTTACTGATACCAGCACACCAAAAGGGAAATAGAATTTTTGTTCATTAATTTGGATAAAGGCTAAGTAATGTACAGGAATCTAATGGAATTTAAGAACCAATAAATAATAATGACTACAGAGAAGTTTGGTAGCACTTATACTAACTGATTGATACAAAGTGAAACAAGAACATTTAGAAATATGCACAATGACTACAATGCATATAGGAATGTCAACAACAAAATGATCAAAACTGAATGGGTAAAAACCATGATTCCCGGGCTTGATCCTCAAAAATAAATATGAGAAGTTCTTTCTCTATCTTTTCCCCAAAAAAGTCGGGGACTTTGGTATGGAACACTATGTATAATAATGGACTTTTCTTTTAAATATCAATTTTGGTGAACATGTTTTCTTCTCTTTCTTATTCTTATTTATAAAGGATCACACTTTTGATGGGAACCGGAAAGAGAGGTTAAATTGGGAAATATAGTTGATGAAAAGATGAAATCATTATTAAAAACAAACAAAACAGAAACCTATGGTCTAGGGGCAGCTAGGTGGTGCAGTGGATAGAGCACTGGCCCTGGAGTCAGGAGTACCTGATTTCAAATCTGGCCTCAGACACTTGACACTTAATAGCTGTGTGACCCTGGGAAAGTCACTTAACTCCAATTGCCTCACTAAAACAAACAAACAAAAAAACTATGTTCTGAGAATAAATAAATAGTTCTTGGAATAAAAAAAAACTATGCAAAATCACTGGTTAGATCGGGGAAAATGTATTGACATCATCATATTTTAAGTTAGTAACTAAAAGAAAAAAAGTCAATGGCTTGAATAGATTCAGGTCATTTTAATTCTGAAGAATAAATGTCTAAGTTTAAATGAGACTAAAACCATCGATGTACATTTATGAGTTCTTAAGTCAAGAAACTTCTGAAAAGACGAATATTTGGAAGAACAGTGAAATCAAAACAATTTCATGGAAATAATTTTTAAATGACTAAAACCTTTTGTTTAAGCTACAAGACAGAAGAAATTTGCCAAGAAATTGTCATTGACCTCATTGCCTATAGAGTTACGGCATGCTATGCATCACTCAAGATTCATTTCCTTTTTGTACATTTGCACTTATTTATGGAAAAACAAGTTGTTATTTGTGATGATAGTAGGGAAAACTTACATTAAAAACTTCCAAATTGAAAATCAATACGAGGCAAATTGATTCCAGCTGTATATACTAAATAATCTTGAATGGTGAAGAGGTCTAATCCACAGGTAGATTACTAAAGGAAACGAGCAGGAGTACAAATTTAGGTGGTTAAATGAATACAATTTTCTTTAATTAAAAAGAATATTTCTTTTGAAAAATAAAATCAAATTTTAAACTTTGAGAAAACTGATTTATAGACAAAATATAAAGCTATATTTCAAACAGTACTTTAAGGTTCAACTATATTTTTTTAGATAGGACAGCAAAACAAAAACACCTTAAGTCATTGTTGTTTCTGTTGCTATTTTCCATGTTATGAGAAGTAATTTTTCATTATATTATACAATCTGAACACTTAGCTTTCAGACTATATCACATTGTTGGTACCACAGTTGAAAAGATATGTAATCAAAAGAGTGGAACTTCCTCTAGAACATTGGCAAAAGGTATATGAACAGTATTAAAAGTAGTAGAAGAAAGTCTAATTTTGTTTTTGTTTATTTTTTATTTTTATTTTTTTAATTTCTATGTATAAGGTATTTTATTTTTTCCATTACATGTAAAGATAGTTCTCAACTTTTGTTTATACAAGCTTTACAATTTCAGATTTTTCTCCCTCCCTTCCCTCCCTCCCCATTCCCATAGACAGCACGTAATATGATATAGGTTATATCTATATATCTATATATCTATATACATATAGAGATAGAGATAGATGTACACACATATATATAAACACATAATAACATTAATCCTATTTCTGCATTAATCCTGTTACAAGAGAAAAAATCAGAGCAGTAATGCAAAACCTCAAAATAGAAAAAAAAAAACAACAGCACCCAAAACAAAAGAAATAGTATGGTTCAATCAGCATCTATACTCCACAGTACTTTTTTTTTTTCTTGGATTTGGAGATCCTCTTCTATCATGAGTTCCCTGGAACTCTTCTGTACCATTGCATTGGTGAGAAGAATATAGTCCATCACAGTAGGTCAACACTCAATGTTGATGATACTGTGTACAATGTTCTTCTGGTTCTGCTCATCTCACTCATCATCAGCCCACGCAAGACCCTCCAGGTTTCTCTGAACTCCCCCTGCTCATCATTTCTTACAGCACAATAGTATTCCATTGTATTCATATACCACAACTTGTCCAGCCATTCCCCAATTGATGGGCACCCCCTCGACTTCCAATTCTTTGCTACCACATAAAGAGCATCTATAAATATTTTTGTACATGTGGGTCCCTTTCCCCCTTCCATGATTTCTTTGGGAAAAAGACCTAAAAGTGTAATTGCTAGGTCAAAGGGTATGCAAAGCTTTATCGTCCTTTGGGCATAATTACAAATTGCTCTCCAGAATGGTTGGATCAGTTCACAGCTCCACCAACAATGCATTAGTGTTCCAATTTTCCCACAGGTTCTCCAACATTTATTATCTTCCTTTTTTGTCATTTTAGCCAATCTGATAGGTGTCAGGTGGTACCTCAGAGTTGTTTTAATTTGCATCTCTCTAATCATTAGAGATTTAGAGCATTTTTTCATATGGGAATAGATAGCTTTGGTTTCTTCATCAGAAAACTGCCTGTTCATATCCTTTGACCATTTCTGAATTGGGGAATGACTTGGATCCTTATAAATTTGATTTAATTCCCTATATATTTTAGAGATGAGGCCTTTATCAGAAGTACTGGCCTCAAAAATTGTTTCCCAGCTTTCTGCCTCCCTTCTAATTTCGGATGCATTGCGTCTGTTTCTACAATTTTTTTTAATTTAATATAATCAAAATCATCCATTTTGCATTTTATAATATACTCTATCTCTTGTTTGGTCAAAAACTGTTTTCCTTTCCAAAGATCTGATAGGTACACTATTCCTTTCTCTCCTAATTTACCTATGGTATCACCTCTTATGTCTAAATCATGTATCCATTTTGACCTTATTTTAGTATAAGGTGTAAGATGTTGGTCTATGCCTAATGTCTGCCTTACTATCTTCCAGTTTTCCCAGCAGTTTTTGTCAAATACTGAGTTCCTATCCCAGAAGCTGGAGTCTTTGGGTTTATCAAACACTACATTACTAGTGTCATTTACTACTGCATTTCCTGAGCCTAGCCTATTCCATTGATCTACCACTCTATTTTTTAGCCAGTACCAGATAGTTTTAATGACTGCCGCTTTATAGTAAAGCTCCAGGTTTGGTACCGCTAACCCACCTTCCTGTGAATTTTTTTTTTCATTATTTCCCTGGATATTCTTGATTTTTTGTTTTTCCAGATGAATTTTGTTATTATTTTTTCTAGCTCTATAAATTAATTTTTAGGTAGTCTGATTGGTATGGCATTGAATAAGTAAATTAATTTAGGCAGTATTGTCATTTTTACTATATAAGCTCTGCCTATCCATGAGCAATTGATATCTTTCCAATTATTTAGATCTGATTTGATTTGTGTGAAGAGTGTTTGGTAGTTGTGTTCATAGAGTTCCTGGGTTTGTCTTGGCAAGTAGACTCCCAAGTATTTTATATTATCTACCGTTACTTTAAATGGAATTTCTCTTTCTATCTCTTGCTGCTGGACTTTGTTGGTCATGTATAGAAATGCTGATGATTTATGTGGATTTATTTTATATCCTGCTACTTTGCTAAAGTTGTTAATTGTTTCAAGTAATTTTTGAGTTGATTCTCTAGGATTCTTTAAGTATACCATCATATCATCTGCAAAGAGTGAAAGTTTTGTTTCCTCCTTGCCTATTCTAATTCCTTTAATTCCTTTCTCTTCTCTGATTGCTAAAACTAACATTTCTAGTACAATATTAAATAATAGGGGTGATAATGGACATCCCTGTTTCACCCCTGATCTTCCCTGGAAGGCCTCTAATTTATCTCCATTGCATATAATACTTGCTGATGGCTTTAGGTAGATACTGTTTATTATTCTAAGGAAAGCTCCACCCATTCCTAAACTCTCTAGTGTTTTTAATAGAAATGGGTGTTGTATTTTGTCAAAAGCTTTCTCTGCATCTATTGAGATAATCATATGATTTTGGTTGGTTTTCTTATTGATGTGGTTGACTATGTTAATAGTTTTTCTAATGTTGAAACAGCCCTGAATTCCTGGTATAAATCCCATCTGGTCATAGTGTATTATCCTGGTGATCACTTGCTGTAACCTCCTTGCTAATATCTTATTTAAGATTTTAGCATCAATATTCATTAGGGAAATTGGTCTATAATTTTCTTTCTCTGTTTTTGCTTTGCCTGGTTTTGGTATCACCACCATATTTGTGTCATAAACGAATTTGGTAGAACTCCTTCTTCACCTATTTTTCCAAATAATTTGTATAATATTGGAATTAATTGTTCTTTAAATGTTTGGTAAAATTCACCCATAAACCCATCTGGCCCTGGGGATTTTTTCTTAGGGAGTTCATTAATAGCTTGTTCAATTTCTTTTTCTAATATGGGTTTATTTAAGGATTTTATTTCTTCTTCCGTTAACCTGGGCAGTTTGTATTTTTGTAAATATTCATCCATTTCATTTAGATTGTCAAATTTATTGGCATACAGTTGGGCAAAATAATTCCTAATTATTGATTTAATTTCCACTTCATTGGTGGTAACATCACCCTTTTCATTTTTGATACTGGTGATTTGGTTTTCTTCTTTCTTTTTTTTAATCAAATTAACCAATATTTTATCTATTTTATTGTTTTTTTCATAAAACCAGCTCTTAGTTTTATTGATTAATTCTATAGTTTTTTTGCTTTCAATCTTATTAATTTCTCCTTTAATTTTCAGGATCTCTAATTTAGTGTCTAATTGGGGATTTCTAATTTGTTCTTTTTCTAGCTTTTTAAGTTGCATGCCCAATTCATTAAACTCCTCTTTCTCTTTTTTGTTCATGTAAGCATTTAGAGCTATAAATTCCCCCCTAAACACTGCTTTGGCTGCATCCCATAGATTTTGGTATGTTGTCTCATTATTGTCATTCTCTTGGATAAAGTTATTGATTGTTTCTATGATTTCTTGTTTGGCCCATTCATTCTTTAGAATGAAATTATTTAGTTTCCAATTGATTTTCATTCTACTTTTCCCTGGCTCTTTCTTACATGTAATTTATATTGCATCATGATCTGAGAAGGATGCATTTACTATTTCTGCCTTTCTACATTTGACTATGATGTTTTTGTGCCCTAATACATGGTCAATTTTTGAAAATGTGCCATGTACTGCTGAGAAAAAGGTATATTCCTTTCTATCCCCATTCAATTTTCTCCAGACATCTATCATGTGTAACTTTTCTAGTAATCTATTCACCTCATTCACTTCTTTCTTATTTATTTTTTGGCTAGATTTATCTAGTTCTGAGAGGGGGAGATTCAGATCCCCCTCTAGTATAGTATTACTGTCTAATTCCTCTTGTAACTCCTTTAACTTCTCCTCTAAGAATTTGGATGCTATACCACTTGGCGCATACATATTCAATATTGATATTACTTCATTATCTATAGTACCTTTAAGCAAGATGTAATTTCCTTCCTTATCTCTTTTAATGAGATCTATTTTTGCCTGCTTTTTATCTGAGATAAGGATTGCTACCCCTGCTTTTTTTTACTTTAGCTGAAGCATAATATATTCTTCTCCAGCCTTTTACCTTTACTCTGTGTGTATCTCTCTGCTTCAAATGTGTTTCTTGTAAACAGCATATTGTAGGATTCTGGTTTTTAATCCACTCTGCAATTTGCTTCCATTTTATAGCAGAGTTCATCCCATTCACATTCACAGTTATTATTACTGACTGTCTATTCCCCTCCATTCTATTTACCCCCTTGGTACTTTTCCCCCTTCTTTCACCCTATTCCTCCTCACCGACGTTTTACTTCTTACCCCTGCCTCCCCCAATCTGCCCTCCCTTTTTATCACCCCCCTCTCTTTTCTTTACCTTTTTCTCCCTTGCTTTTGTCCTCCCTTCTATCAGTCCCCCCCTTTCCCTTCCCCTTTTGCTTCCCTAAAGAATGAGTTAAGTGTCTTTATCCCAATGAACGTATATGTTATTCCCTCTTTGAGTCAAAGCTAATGAGAATAGGGTTGAACAACGTTCCCCACTCCTTTCTTTCCCTATATTGTAATAGGTTTTTTTTCTACCTCTTCATATGATATAATTCATCCCATTCCACCTCCCTCTTCATATGATATAATTCATCCCATTCTACCTCCCCTTTCCTCTCCTCCCCATAGACTTCCTTTTTAACCCCTTAATTCTTTTGTATCATCACATCAAAGACAATTTATATTTAGACCCTCTATGTAAAGTCTTTCTCTCTGCCGAAATACATTTACAGTTCTTAAGAGTTATGAGTATTATTTTCCTGTTAGGGATATAAACAGTTTAACCTAATAGGGTAACCTTTTTTTTTCCCCCTCTGTTTACCTTTTTAAACTTCTCTTGAGTCTTGTATGTTGAGATCAAATTTTCTATTCAGTTCTGGTCTTTTCACCAGGAAAGATTGAAAGTCCCCAATGTCATTAAATGTCCATCTTTTCCCCTGAAAGAAAATGCACATTTTTGCTGGGTAATAGATTCTTGGCTGCAATCCAAGCTCCTTTACCTTCTAGAATATCATATTCCAAGCCTTGCGGTCCTTTAATGTTGAAGCTGCCAGGTCCTGAGCAATCCTGACTGTGACTCCATGATATTTAAATTGCTTCTTTCTGGCTGCTTGGAGTATTTTCTCCTTCACCTTATAATTCTGGAATTTGGCTACAGTATTCCTTGGGGTTTTCCTTTTGGGGTCTTTTTCAGGAGGTGATCGGTGGATTCTTTCAATGATGATTTTATCCTCTGATTCTATGATATCAGGGCAGTTCTCCTTAATAATTTCCTGGAATATGGTGTCTAGATTCTTTTTCTGGTCATGGCTTTCAGGCAGTCCAATGATTCTCAAATTGTCTCTCCTCGATCTGTTTTCCAGATCAGTTGTCTTTCCAATGAGGTATTTCACATTTTCTTCTATTTTTTCATTTTTTTATTCTGCTTGACTGATTCCTGGTGTCTCATAGATTCCTTATCTTCCAACTGTCCCACTTTAATTTTTAAGGCATTATTTTCTTCAGTGAGATTATGCACCCTTTTTTCCATTTGGCCAGGTGAATTTTTTAAGGTAGTGTTTTCTTCAATGAGATTATGCACCTTTTTTTCCATTTGGCCAGATGAATTTTTTAAGGTATTGTTTTCTTCAATGAGATTTTGCACCTTTTTTTCCATTTGGACAAATGAATTTTTTAAGGCTTTGTTTTCTTCAGTGAAATTATGTGCTTCCTTTTCCAAGATGCTGATTCTTTTTTCAATTTTCTTGTTTTGCTTTCATTTCTCTCTCCATTTTTTCTTCTACCTCTCGCAATTGATTTTTAAAATCCTTTTTGAGCTCTTCCAGGAAGGCTTTTTTTTCTTGAGACCAATTCACCTTCCCTCGTGAGGCTTCAGATATAGGCAATTTGAGGCTATTGTCCTCATCTGAGTTTGTGTTGGCTTCTTCCCTATTGATACAGAAGCTCTCAATGGAGAGGGCTCTTTTTTGCTTCTTACTCATTATTGCAGCTTATTTATTTATTTTTTAAGTTGAGGTCTGCTCTGGGGGCACCAGGGTCCTTGTTTTGGGCTTCTTGTGCAGGGTTATAGGTGCTGTGTGACCGGGTTTTTACTCTGAGGCCTTTATGGTGTGTGGAGATCCCCCTCCCTGCACTTCCTGTCTGATTATGCTCGGCCAGCCAGGCGCAGGAACCTGGCGTCTGATCCTGCCTGACCAGTTCGTGGCCCTCTTGGCTGGTGCTGGTAAGTTTTTCCACTGTCCTTCTTGGCCACCAGATTTTTGAGCCAGGTTCCAGGGGCCTCAGTTGTTTGGCTGTCGCCCGCAGCTCCTGCTGACTTGCCCAGACCCCCTGGGCGCTGGGTTGCTACCTTGCGCTGGGCCTCCCTTTTGCCCGAGTCAGACCGACCTTTTCCTGAAGTCTTCTAAATTATCTCTGGTTGGAGGACTGTGTCTCTCTGTCTCTTTGCAGGTTCTGTAGTTTCAGAATCCGTCCAGAGGCTTGATTTAATGTTTGTTTTGAGGGAACAGAAGGAGAGCTCAGGCAGCTTGCTGCTTCCTCTCAGCCATCTTGCCTCCACCCCCCCCCCTCCCGTTTTGTTTTTTGTAGGGCTATGAGGATTAAGTGACTTTCCCAGGGTCACACAGCTCGTGTCAAGTATCTGAGGCCGGATTTGAACTCAGGTCCACCTGAATCCAGGGCCATGCACCACCTAGCTGGCCCCCAGACGTCTAATTTTAAAACAAAAAGTGATGCCAAAAGTGTAAATGAGAATTGTCTTTGAAAATCTGAAGGACTATCATTTAGAGGAGTTCAGAATGTTTTACTCTAATGAATAGAAGGATTATTCATAATTTTCACTCTCATAGCATTTTTTTTAAGAGACTTTTCATTTGGTTTCCCCTAAGTGACTCTGAGCTCTTTTAGAGAAAGGACTAATCTTTTGCTTTTCGTCATTTCCCCAGTGCTTAGCAGAGTACTTGACTCATGGTATGTGCTTAGTGATTTCTATTTGATTCTATTTGCCCATGGTCAACCAGATAATAAGACTTAGAGTCAGTACTTCAAGCAAAGACTCCTAACTCTAAATGCAAAACTCTTGCCTCTATATTATGTTACCTCTCTCTAACAGAAAGTGTTTTTGTGTAATTTAAGGAAGAAATTTCTAATAATTCTAGGTATCCCAAAAATGGAATGAGCACTTTTGTAATGTGGTTAGAACATCATGACACTGAACTTGTTTAAGCAGAACTAGGAAGAGTGGCAATACTGATGGAATGGACTAGATGTAGACTAGTTTGGGACCTACCTCTTTCAATAAGACCAAGTATGATTGGGAAAATCATTGCTCTAGACATCAGTACATTCATATGTAAAATTATGAGGTATATCACCTCTAAGGTCCTAGCCAAGTCTACTATCTTGTGGATATAAAAATATAATACCATGATAATAAATAAGTTAAGTATTAATGCTTTTGCCTTACCTTTGGATTTAAACATATAATACCATACCGGTTTTCCAATGTGTATTCTGGAACCACAGTATAAGAAAACATAGACTACAATTCATTATGAGGTAGTTCTTTTCTGGACCCCTATAGAAGGTATTACTTTAAATATTGGTGGATCAAAATACTCTTGCTCATCAATTCTCCTTGTACTGTAATCCATGGTCTGGACATCAAAGAAAGTATTATAGCAAGCCTTCAGTGTTTGAAATTTTATAACATAATAACTACTCTTCATGCTTTTTTTTAAAGTTTTGCATATTATACATTAAAATTACATACTTCAATGTGACCTTTGTGGTTTGTATAGTACATGTTATACATTATACTTCAAGGATTTTATTTAAATTCTGATTCAAAGTAGTGTTACTTGGTGACATGGGGACAAGGTCTTCTTTCACCTTCTCTGATCATGACATGCTGGTAATGAGTGACTTTAATATCTATGCTAATACTTCTGGCTGCATCTGTTGTCTGAGGTTGACACAAGCCCCTGTGGCAGCAAAGAAACAGCAATCTAAATTACACTGAAAATGCCTTGATGTTAATATGAAGGAAATTGTATTAACCAGTCACCTGTGGGTACATGTCATATGCTAACTACTGCTTCGTTTGGTGCAGGGAATGACTAGAGTTCTAATGGATTTCAAACTCAGATGCTACAGATATGTTTGTTTCTTCAATTTTACTAGAAAGGAATTGTTGCTATTGAGTATGCATGAGCATATGTATGAATGTATATGTGCATGCATGTACATATATACACAAATGTATTTACAAGTATGGCCATGTATATATTTATATGTATACTTACAGTGTGTATATATATGTATGTATACATTTGTATTTTGTATTTGGCATTTTGGTGTGTTTCATGTAAAGATGATACAAATCCATTAAAAACATCCAATAGGTATCTATTGTATATAGTATAATATACTAAATTCTCAGAGAAATACAAACTTTATATAAGATATAGTCCTTGACCTTATCAACTTACATTACAGTAGAAAGATATGACACATATACAGGTAACTATTGTACAAATAACATGCTGTTTGCCATAGAGAGATAGAGTTCTAAGTTAGGTTGATGTTAGGGAGGAAAATAGAACTAATTCAGATTTTCAGTGATGATTTCATGAAATAGCATTTTATTTGAGTTTTAATATATAGGTAGAATTCAACAGACAAAAGAAGAATGGAGGATATTCACAGAACCAGGAAAGTAAAAAGCAAAAGACAAAGTTGGGCATGTATGGGGTGAATTAGGGGGAAAAGAATAGCCATCTATTGCCACTAATTTGATGTATAAGTAGATGGAAATGTGAGTTAATATCAGAAGCACATTTTGGTATATATGTAATCTATTCAATTCTGTATATATTGAGATCTTGTCGACAGTACAGAATGTGGGTATGGAGCTCAGAAGAGCAGTCAAGGATAGTGATAAATTTTGGGAAATCATCTGTGTAAAGCACATGATGAAAGTTGCAGAAGTGACTGTGATTTCTAAGTAATAGAATGTGGAAAGAGCCAAGATCCAAAGAGAGAATGGAAAATATTAATTTTATGTATTCGATGAAAAGATGGGGAGTCAGGAAATGAAACATAAGGTATTATAGGGAAAGAGATTGAATTAAGAGAGTATTATAAACAGACTATACTGAGGCTGAATATTAAGAACAAATTCACAGGTAAATTGAGCAAAACACATTTCCAATTCCATCTATAATTTCCTTCATATTACACCATTCTGAATATTAAAAAATGATTCTCAAAAGACCACATAGAATGTTTTAAGTTCAGAGAAAATTTCTATCCTGTTCACTAACAATAATCCAAATCATGGTTTAACATTGTGACCTAAATGTAATTGTAAAGTGCACTAGGCAAACATACTCATTTATTACAGCTTTGATTGAACAGAATTACATAGGGGAATTGGGTTTTTTTCCTGTCAATTTAAGAGAAAAATTTCATTATGTTTTCCTACCTGAATTTTATTTTATCTTATCTTATTATTAAAACCATCTTCCAGCATTGTTTAAAAGCTATAACAGCAAAAATAGGAATAAATAAACCGAATACCTCATAGCAATGCTAATGAAAGCATATCCCTATGTGTTATTTAGTATCACCTTCTCCCAGGACACCACTTCCACAAGAATATAAGAATGATATTATACAGTGTCTCAAAAATGTTAGTGCATGTTCAAAGTATTTATTAACTCTGTATATTCACAGACCACCAAGTGATCCAGTGTGAGTAGAGATCATCAATAAGTAGAGATCTTTAATTAGTGTATGTGTATACAGGCACATACACACATACATGTATACCCATGTACATACATATGCATATGTAGATTGCAAACATGTGAGCATATGTGTGTATTGTGTGTAGGTATACATATATGTACACATACACCACATATACATACATGCATGTATATATGCCCACACACATAATACACATGTGTTTGCATATATGTGTGCATGTGTGTATATATGTATGTGATACATGGAATAGATATCTATAATTTATCTATATATACACATACATATATACACATATTTGTGTGCCTTTTTTATAGCTCAATACTTGGCTAAACATTTGAGATCTGTATATATCAATATGAATATTTGAAATAAAAATTTATTGTGTGAATAAATTCTGAAACAGTATTTTGCCAAATTTCAGAATGTATTAAAAATCTGTAAAATATAGCCATAAAGGTACTTTTTGGTTACTATAACATTTAACTATCTTAAAACAAACATATGCATCATGGGCAATGGGGATATAATAGAATTTTTCCCAATAAAAAAACAAGTTAATCAAAGATTCCCACCTTTCCATCCCTACTGTTATTTGATTTAGTTCTAGACATGGTAGTGATAGTAATATGATGAGAGAAAGAAATTTAAACTTAAAGATATGCATGCTGATAACACAATAATTTATTTTGATAACCCAAGGGAATAAGCAAAAACATTAACAGAGGTATGTAATTGTTTAAATAACATTATTCCTAAATAACTGTAAGATATAGGAGGTATTAATAAAAAGAGGAATCTGATTTCAAAATATGTAGAAAATCTCAAAAATTGGGAATTTTTCTACAAAAGTATGCAAAATGTGTGTTTAGATTCAATTTAAAAATATTAAAGAACAGTTTAAGTACTTGGAGGAATATCAGTGTTTATGACTGGCTTTTAGAAATATAAGAATAACTATGCTACCAAATTTAATTCACAATTTGAATGCTATACCAAACTATTTGTATGGGCCAAATTCATTATGGGGAGAGTCAATTAGGTGGATTGCCATAATATAAGGGTTCAGAAAATGATGGGAGACCTCTAGGTCCAGAGTTTCCTCTCTTCCAAACTGCCTTTTCTTTAGTTATTTTCCTCAGACTGATAAGAAAGGAGATTAACGGTCTCATTTTCACAAACAAATCAGGTTTTATTAATGGTAACAAAATTTACAACAAAAGTGGAGTTAATAAAGCAAGGAATAATGAGAAAGGGGATAAAGTTAGAATTTAATCTCTAGAGTAAAAAGGCCCCAGGTACCTCTAGTAAGCTCTACTTCCTCAGGTACTCAGAACAGCTTATCTCAAACAGAAACTGACTCAAACACTAAACTTGTTACCAGCTCAGCCAGCTTAACAAGCCAGCCTTGCTGGAAGGAATACAAACTCACCACCACCTAGAATCTGCAGTTCTAAGGAGAATCAGCAATAGCTTGCAAAAAACCAATTATGAAACTCATCTATAACCACAAAAAATCTAAAATAGTAAAAGAAATAATGAAAAAGAAGTAGAAATAATGTGGGGGAGGAGAATAACCTTTCCAGTCCTCCTACTATATTATGTAGATTTGATTACTAGGCATATACCTTAAGAAGGTCATTGATAATAACTAATCCTCCATGGTGGTGGTGTGTTTGTGTGTGTGTGCATAGAGAGAGAATGAGAATATATAAAATATAAACATATGATGAACTATGCATGTGTACATGTATGTATACATGTATGGACATGTGTGTATGCATGTATATATTTATTTATCTGTTTCTTTATTCATCCATTTAGTTATTTATTTATTCAATCATTTGTTTGTTCATTTGTGGTGTCACTTTTGGAGGTTTTAAAGACCTGAAGACAAAGCTGACCTGCATCAGTTGAGGAATGAATAAACAAATTCCTAATGTATGTAATGGAATATTACTTTGCTCTAAAAAACAATGTATATGATGAAAATAGAACAACTTAGGAAGATTTATATGAACTAATAAAAAAGAACCAAGAAACAATAATCACAATGAAGAAAACATAAATAAAACAAATAACAACCTCAAACCAATTCAAGGTGAATACTGCAGAATTAAAATGAGGTAATATAATCTCTAAGGAAATATAAGAGAAGACATACCTCTTGTGTCTTCCGTGCTTCCAGAGTTCAGAGGTCAATCATGATAAATATTACATTTTCAAACTCTTTAAATGTATTTATTTTCTTTGCTGTTTTTTCTTACCTTATTTTTTCTCCTTTCTATTTTTTTCTTTTAAAATATTATTACTTATAAAGCATGACTCTCTAAGAAGGGGAGTAGGAAGAATGGATACTGGAATAAATGTAGGCCATATAAAAACAAATTGAATAAACAAAAAGATTAGATAGATAGATAGTTAGATAGACAGATAGATGGATAGATAGATAGGCAGGCAAATGAATGAATAAATAATAAATTAATTAATTAATCAATCAATCAGTTAATAGTGATCAAAAGCAGACAAATAAAGTGAACAGATGAATAAATACATTAATGAATGAATGAATGAAATAAGCAAACAAACAAATAAATGGATAAGCAAATAAATTAATGGACTACTTAAAAATACATAGAAATTTGTGCTGTTTTGATAGTATTCTGTAAAATAGTGAACTACCTTAAAATATTTCTGGTTCTTGCCAAAACATTCTGTTCCATTGATACACTTTTCTATTTTATAAGAAACATTAAATAATTTTATTACTTATGAGAAGTCTTATGTGAACCAATGAAGAGTGAATAAGCAAAACAGGGAAAAACAATTTCTACTGTAATATCAATATTATAAAAACAAATAATTTGAGAATATAAACTGATAAATAAAATAAACGATTTATACAATAGCAATAGTATGATTTTGTAATTTGAGCAACCAAGCAACTTTGAACTATATTCCCTTCTCTCCTTGTACGCTATCCAAATTCTGATATTGGCCTGCTAGATTGTTTCCCTGCTTCAAATATCCCCATGCTCTAGTTCATCCTCTACGAGGTTGTCAAAATGATCTTTCTAAAGTATGTTTCATCATTTTACACTCCCATTCCTCAACTCCTAGGACTGCCCATTTTCTCCATCATCAAATCTAAAATCCTTTCTTTGGCTTTTAAAGCCCCTGTAATGTATAACCTTCCTATCTTTCTAATCTTGCTACACTTCTCCACTAAATACTCTATGATCCAGTCACAATTGCCTCCTTGCTATTTCATGCCCATGATATTTCATGCCTTTACTCCTAGCATTTTTTTTGATGGTCTATCATTTGGTTTATTTTATTTTATATTTTTTCCAGTTACATGCAATGGTAGTTTTCAACATTCATTTTTATGGGATTTGGAGTTCCAAATTTTTCTCCCTCCCTCCCTCCCTTTTCTCACCCCTCCACAAGACAGCAACCAGGTTATATATGTACAATCAACAAGTGCTGTTTTTATGAATTCTTTATATGGGGGTAGAGTAAGCTTCATCATTAGTCCCTTGGGATTGTCTTGGATCATTGCATTGCTGAGTGTAGTTAAGTCATTCACAGTTGCTCATTGAACAATACTGCTATCACTGCACAATGTCTTCCCAGCTCTGCTCAATCCATTGTACATAAGTTCACGAGTCTTTCCAGGTTTTCCTGGGATCATCCTGTTTGTCATTTCCTATATCACAATACATTCCACCACAATCATATACCACAGGTTCTTCCATCATTCCTCAATCGATGGACATTCCCTTGATTCACATTTCTTAGCCACCACAAAGAGTTGCTGTAATTTTTGTACAATTTTCCCCCTTTCTCTTTTTCATGATTACCATTGTTAATTGTTTCCCTTCCATCCCATGATATTTATTCTATTATCCATCTTCTTTCATCCTATCCCTCTTCAAAAGGGATTTGCTTCTGTCTGTCCCCTCCCCCAATCTTCCCTCCCTTCTTTTGCCTCTCTCTATTTATCCCCTTCCCCTCCTATTTCCCTGCTGGGTAAGAGAGATCAAGTGGGTGGAGACCCACTTGAGTGTGTATGTTATTCCATCCTTGAGCCAAGTCTGATGAGATTTAGGTCTTTGAGCCAATTCTTATATGTATTAGGCTCATTTAATGCCCAGATTTAATAGATTATACCACCCAGTTGGGTGTGTATGTTAATCGCTCCTTGAGGCAACACTGATGAGTTTAAGGTCTTTGAGCCTTTTATTTTTTTCTAATTAATTAATTTAGTTATTTAAGTTTTCAACCTTTGTTTAGATAAGATTTCCAATTTCAAAATTTTCTCCCTACCTCCCCTCCCTCACCACCCTCAGACAGCAGGTAATCTGATATATAACATTAAAAATATTTCTGCATTAGTCATGTTATACAAGAAGAATGAGAGCAAGAAGGAAAAACCTCCAAAAAGAAAAAGAACAGCACCCAAAACAATCAGCATCCATGTTCCACTGTTTCTTTTTTTTTCTGGATTTGGAGAGCCTTTTCCATCATGAGTCCTTTGGAACATTCTTGTACCATTGGATTGGTGAGAAGAATCTAGTCTGTCACAGTTGATCAACACACAAGGTTGATGATACTGTACACAATGTTCTCCTGGTTCTGCTCATCTCACTCATCATCAGCCCATGCAAGACCCTCCAGGTTTCTCTGAACTCCCCCTGCTCATCATTTCTTACAGCACAATAGTATTGCATTACATACATATACTATAGCTTGTCCAGCCATTCCTCAATTTATGGGAATCCCCTCAACTTCCAATTTCTTGCCACCACAAAAAGAGCAGCTATAAATATTTTTGTACATGTGGGTCCTTTTCCCTTTTTTATAATCTTTTTGGGGAAAAGACCCTAAAGTGGTATTGCTGTGTCAAAGGGTATGCACAGCTTTATAGCCCTTTGGGCATAATTACAAATTGATCTCCAGAATGGTTGGATCAGTTCACAGCTCCACCAACAATGCATCAGTGTTCCAATTTTTCCACAGCTTCTCCAACATTTATTATTTTCCATTTTTGTCATTTTAGCCAATCTGATAGGTGTCAGGTGGTACCTCAGAGTTGTTTTAATTTGCATCTCTATAATCAATAGTGATTTAGAGCATTTTTCTGATGAGTGCAAATTTCATTTACTCCTCTGCTCTTCCCTCATCTCTTCCCCCACTCCATAAGCCTTTTCCTATTTCTTCCATGTAAGATTTTACCTCTGACCTTCTCCCTCCCCCAGTGCATTTCCCTCACCCTTCAGTTTAACCCTAAAGATGTCATCATAGGGCAGCTAGGTGACACAGTGGACAAAGCATCCACCCTGGACCCAGGGGGATCCCAGTCAAAATCTGGCCTCAGATCCAAGAGAGTCACCCACCACATCACCCCAGTTATGTCCCCCAACTCCAATTTTTTATGATTCTCTAAGGTCTTGTATTTGAAAGTCAAATTTGCCATTCAGTTCAGGTCTTTTCATCACAAATACCTGAAAGTCCTCTTTTTTAGTAAAGTCCCATTTTTTCCCTTAAAGATTATGTAAGTTTTGCTAGGTAGGTGATTTTTGGTTGTAATCCCAATTCCTTTGCCCTCTGGAATATCATATTCCATACCTTTCAGTCCTGTAATGTAGAAACTGCTAGATCTTGTGCTATCCTGACTGGGGCTCCACAGTACTTGAATTCTTTCTTTTTGGAAGCTTGCAATATTTTCTCCTTGACCTGGGGCTCTGGAATTTGGCTATAATATTCCTAGGAGTTTTCCTTTTGGGATCTCTTCCTGGAGGTGATCGGTGGATTCTCTCAATTTCTATTTTATCTTCTGCTTCTAGAATATCAGGGAAATTTTCCCTGACAATTTCTTAGAAGATCATATCTAAGCTCTTTCCTTGATCATGGTTTTCAGGTAGACCAATAATTTTCAAATGATTTCTCCTGGACCTATTTTCCAGGTCAGCAGTTTTTTCCCAGAAGATATTTCACATTGCCCTATTTTTTTTTTTATTCATTTGGATTTGCTTTATTGTGTCTTGGTTTCTCATAACATCACTAGCTTCCATTTGTTCAATTCTAATTTGTAGGCAATTATTTTCATCAGAAAGCTTTTGTACCTCCTTTTCCATTTGGCCAATGAGACTTTTCAAGCTGTTGACTTTTTCTTGTGTCTTTCCTGCATCACCCTCATTTCTCTTTCCGTTTTTTCCTCTACCTCTCTAACTTTATCTTCAAAGTCCTTTTTGCGTACCTCTATGGCCTGAGAACAATTAATATTTTTTTTGGAAGCTTTTGATATAGAGGCCCTGACACTGACATCTTCCTCTGAGGGTGCACCTCAATCTTCCTTGTCACTTAAGAAACTTTCTATGGTCCTGACCTTTCTCTATCTGCTCATTTTGCCTTCCTTTTATTTGACTTTTAGGTTCTTAAAGTGGGGCACAGTTTCCAGGCTGCACTATCTCAAGCTTCAGAATGTCCCAGGTGGTATGATTTAAGGAAGATTGGGTTCTTCTTGTGTGGCATGTTCCCTGGTCTGTAGATGACCACAGACCAACTTGCTAATCAATCAGCTTTGTGTGTTGTGGTTATCAGCTCTGATGAGCCTGTGTGTCTCCCCCACCTGGGCCACTGCTACTCAAACCTACCTCCTGATTCCCAGCAGGGGTGAAAAACCCAATTTCTGCCTCAGCACTGCATAGACCCCTGTAGTCTCCCCCCTGCCAAAGGCTCAGCCCTCTCACCAGACTGTGAGCCTAGTTCTAGACAACACTGACACTTCAGCTGATTTAGAGGCTCTGGGGGTCTCCTTCTCTGATGAGGCATTCCTGGGACTGGATCTGTATCAGGGTGATTGTGGGGTTGGGCTCCAATCCTGTATGAGCACAGCAGATACCTCCTTCTGACCTTGAAGCCATTCTTGTTTAGAAGATGATTTCAGCTCAGTCTTCTCTGGGTTTTGCTGCTCCAGGCATTGTCCTATGATTTTATTTTGATGTTTTTTGGAGGGATTGTGTTATGAGTTTGTAATCCTAGCATTTTCATGTCTGGAACACATCCCTTCTTCATTTCTGCCTCCTGACTTCCCTGGCTTCCTTTAAACCTTAGCTAACATCTCATCTTTTGCAAAAAAGGCTCTTACTTCTCCTTCATGATTGTCTTCCCTTTCATATTATCTACAACTTAACTTTTATATATCCTGTTTATATATTTTTGGTCATTTTTTGTGTAAAATTTTTGTTTCTTTCTTTGTTTGTTTTGGGTATTTTGTCTTGTCTTAGATTATGACATCCTTCAGAGGTAGGACTATTTTCTGCCTTTAAAGGAAGGCAAATCCTCGGCACTTAGCATAGTGCGTAGTTCACAATGTACCCTTAATAAATGATCATTGACTGATTATTAGGAATGTGACAATGATAACATTTATAAAATCTCTGTGCCTTGGTTTTCTTCTCTATAAATGGACATTCTATTTAGTGGCCATGAAGTTGACTTCTAGCTCTGAATTTATGATCTTTCCTCTACCTTAACTTGTTTCTCTTTATTTTTCATAATGTTGACATCATTATTATTTTTTATGTTCCATAGTGTTATATTCATTATTTATGATGCCTTTAAGTATAATGCTATTTCCTATTTGTATTTATTGACATTATCAATTTTTGTTGGTGCCTTGTCTGAAATTATGTTTGTAATGGCTACTACTTTAGAATTGCCTGTAGTATAATAGATACTGTTCTTTATTCTCCTCTTTTCACCTTTATATATTCCTTGTATGAAGGAAACCTTTTTAATCTATCCATATATTTGTTCTTTTAGTTAGAGACTTTAATTCATTCATTTAAATATACATAATCATTTAATTTGTATTTTCTTCAATTGAACACATAAAACATAAGATACATGAACATGTGTATGACTTCTTTTTTTTTAATCTCAGTCTCTTTCTATTCATTTCCATTATTCAAACCAATCCCAAAATTTCCTAAGTAGTTTACTTTTACTGCTATTCTTTCTCTTTCATTTGTTTTACCCTTCCTTCTTTTTCAGCTCAGATACAAACATTTAATTCCCTCTGTGTACATGTATTCTCATAAACACATCAATATATATGAATATATAGGTATACATCATATGTATAATCCTTTTCAATCAGTGAAATTCTTCCTTTTCTTTCACCCATTATTTGCCACCTCAAAAACAAAAACAAAAACCTCTAAATATTTTTGCTAATCCTTAGAGTTTGTTTTACTCAGGAATAATCCCTTCCTTAATCTGCCCTCCCTCTATTTCCTGCTCTTCATTCTGTCTTATTTCTCTGCTAAGTAAAATTACCCTGTTAAGTAAATTTTGACCCTATACCAAACTATGTATGAGTATGTTACTCCTTCATTTGTTCAGTTCATGAGAGTGAGGTTCAAGTGTCAGTAGCTCCCCTCACCCAACCTTCTTCTTTATGAAATGATTGAACCTGAGTTTTAGGAAATTCACTTTAGTAGTTGAATGGGGAATTGATTGCAATGGGGAGAAATTTGAAGCAGGAAGACCCACCAACATGATATTACAATAATCCAGGCATGAGGGGATAAGAACCATCACTGGAGTGGTGGCAGTGTCAGAGGACAGAAAGGAGTATATTTGAGTGATGCTGAAAAAAAAAAATTGCCAGGCTTTGTCAAGAGTTTGGATATGGGAAGAGAAATACAGTGAGGAAATTAGGATGACTCCTAGATTGTGAGCATGAAGGAACAGGAGGATGGCTTTGCCCTCTATAGTAATAGAAAAGATGTGGTGATATGACTTTGGAGGAAATATAATGAGTTTCATTTTATACATTTGGAGTTTAAATATCTACCAGACATCAAGTTCAAGATGTTTGAACAACAGTTGGAGATGCAAGGTTAGAAGTCAGTAGAGGGATTGGGGCAGGAAGAACAGATTTGAGAATCATTAGTATAGACATGGTAATTAAATCCATGATGACTAATGAGATTAACAAGTGAAGTAGTACAGAGGGAAAAAAAAAGAGGGCTCAGGACACACCTCCTTAGGTACACCTATAGTAAGAGAGTATGATCTAGTAGAGGATCTTTCAATGGAAACAGAGAAGGAGCAGTCAGATTTTAGGATGAGAACCAGGGTAGCATGACGTCCCAAAAATCTAGTGAGGAGAGAATGTTAAGGAGAAAAGAGTGATCAACAGTGTCAAAGGCTGCAGAATAGGGCAAGAAGAATGAGAGAAAAGGTCATTGGATATGGCAAATAATATATCATTTACAACTTTGGATAAAGCAGTTTCAGTTGAATGATCAGGTTGAATGATTGAGATTGTAAGAAGTTAAGAAGAGGGAGGACAGAAATTAGAGGCATCTATTGTAGATGATTATTTTTCTAGGAGTTTAGCTGCAAAAGGCAAGAGAGATATAAGAAAATGGTTAATAGATGAGATAATCAAGTGCTATTTTTCAGCATAGGGAAGATATGTACATGTTTATAGGCAATAGGAGATGAGCAAGTAAACAGGAAGAGATTGAGAATAAGTGTAAAACTGGGGATTACAGAGGGGACAATCTGTTGGAGATAGATAGAATGGGATCACTTGAACAAGTAAATTGTTTACCTTGGTAAGGATTAACGCCACTTCATTGTGTGAGACAGAGGTGTAAGAAGAGAAAGCAGGAAAAGACATCTTAGTGATAGGAGATGAGGAAGAAGGAAGAAGAGGGAATTCATGGTGAATGGTTTCAATGTTTTTTGTTTTGTTTTGTTTTGTTTTGTTTTTGGTAAATATTTGGCAAGGTTCTTAGATGACAGAGTGAGGAAGGCGGGGGGGGGGGGGAGCATTATGAAAGGCCTGAAAAATGGTTGAAAAGGTTTGGAAGAGTCATAATCGAGAGTAGAATAGGGAGTTGATAAGGAAGGTATAGTAGAATGCCTAGCAGCACTGAGGAACAATCTACTTTGTATTCTGAAGTCTCTCTCCTTACACTGTTGAAAGGCCTGTGATCACTCATCACCCTGAACACTACCCCTGGACAACCTTTTCAGCTTATCCCAGATGTGTGACCTGGAACTGTATAGTGAACAATAAGGTACCTAGACGACACACATTCTCATCTTTGTGGTGTTCTTTGTGATAAAGGATTCAGTCCTCTAGACAACTCTCTAAGATGATAAGTTACAAAGAACTCTGCCGTCATAGGGTCTCATTTCTGTCACACACTGGTTGTGTGACTCTCAGCAAGTCATGTAAGCTCTCAGTAGATATGTAGACAAGAGGAGGCAAACTAGAGCTTAGGGCAACTCGTTTTGACTTTGCTTAGTACTATTCTTTCTGACTCCATAATACTCTGTTCCAACTCTTCCCTTTTCTTAGAGAATAATATTTTTGAACATCCCTCTGTTGTTCAAAATTCTTTACTAATTTTGTATTTGCTATATACATCTCATGTATTTATCAAAAGATTACACCCATAATGTAGCCTACCACTCAGTGGTATGACCTTGAAATCAAGAACTATCCTTTGTTCAGTGTACCTAGTGGATGCACAGTGTATGGTTCATAAATATTACTTAATAAATAATGATTTGGTCTGCAAGACTTAGATTAAAGTCCGGCTTCTAACATATAGGAACAGTATGGTCTTAGGAAAGTCATTTTATGTCTCAGTGGCTCAGGGAATTTAGTAAGAATATATTGTTCTGCCTTAGGGGAGAGACCTTCTGAATCAGCAGTGCATTAAACCAATAAAATCAGAGTAGATAGATAGATAGATAGATAGATAGATAGATAGATAGATAGATAGATGGATGATAGATATAGATGTGTGTAGAGACACAAATACACATATGTATGTGCATATACACATATATGCATCAGTGTATATTATATCAAAGGCACTATATATGTATATATGCACATAAATATTACACAAACACATGCACATATGCATATCTAAATACATATATACATGCATGCATGCATGCGTATATGAATAAATAATAATAAAATATATAAATATATGTAAATATAGATATAAGTATGCATAAATATGAATGTAAATTAAAATATATGAGTATGTTAATATATAAAAATATACATGCATAAATATACATGCATGCATACTTACATACAAACATATATGCACAATACACAATACATATATACACATATATAAATACATATACATATGTATGTACACATATACATACCTATATACATAATGCATTATATTATCTTGTAATTCACTATATATATATATATATATATATATATATATATATATATATATATATATATATATATATATATATATAAATACATGGTATAGATGTGTGTATAGATATATCTAAATATCTATATCTATTTATCTATCATCTATCTATCCATCCATCTATCCATCTATCCATCTCTCTATCTATTATCTATCCATCCATCCCTTTCTCTCTCTCTCTCCCTAATCATAGCCTAGAAGATGGCCATGATTTGTCATGAAAGGAATCAATTTGTCCACATGCCCCATTTTTTTTATCTGTGAATTCAAATGCCTGTTCACAAATGTACATATTCTTTTAAAGCATCCAGTTAAAATCTTTAGTTAGACCTGACCCTCCTTTGTGAGCAGCATAGTTAAGTAAACAAGTCAATAAGCATTTATTAAATGCCTACTGTGTCCCAGGCAATGTGTTAAATTATGGAATGGACTGGGGGTTTTGTTTGTTTGTTTTTGTTACAGACTGTTTATTCCAGTCTAGAAGGTTCCAATGCTGATTAGAGTAGATTTCATTTCTACTAGAATAGGAATTAGAGAGTAGCTGACCAAATTTATTTCACCCTGGGAAAATAAGGCCTTAACAGAAAGTGACATGTACAAGATTCTTAAAAGGTTGTAGTAAAGACCAATACAAGGAAGACAATAAGATGTCTCTTTTTAGAGGCAGCCAAGTGTTCTAATTGAGGGGTATGAGGCATTAGGATGGTACAGGAAAACAGTCAATATGATTTAGCAGTCTTCAATGTGGAATCTGGATAAAGAGTTCAATAAGAATAGGTAATATGAGAATTTGTTTTATATTTGGAGATACTTAAGTACCACCCCCTATTAGAATCCTTTTCTGTTTTTTTTCCAATTTGTTAGTCCTTCTCATACCCCCCAAAATATTTTGTATATATTTTATGAACTTTTGTGACTGGTTGGGCAAGGTACAAATAATCAGATTTTAGCATTACCTCCAAAATGAATTAATTGAAGTCCTTATCTTACTGGTGGTGACCTCCATATTTGATGGGTCATGTAGTCACCCTTATGGATAATGTTTGGAAAGGCACAGTTGTACATAAGAGAGAGAGAGTGATTGTGTGTATGTTGTATTTTCCTTTGGTCAGAGAAAAGAGCCTAGGCCTATGTTTCCATCAGTATGGGGAACTGAAGGTATGGAAACTTATTCCAGAGCTACAGATCAACAACTTGTCTGGATCTAATAGTTTCACACATTTGCCAGGGGCACAGAAATATTAAGTGACTGTCCATGGTCTCACAACTAAGATGATCCAAAAGTAGGATTTGAACCTATATCTCTCTCATTTTAGCTTTCAAAACCTCACCTCTATCGACTTTTGATGATGCTCCTCACTCTACAAATCCTCTAGAAGAAGGGAAAAAAGGGGAATAATAAAGACCAGGGAAACATACTTTACCTTACATAATTTTTTGCTTAGAATCACTTTGCAAACCTCTATGATCAAATTGATTATCGGAAAAAGCATTCTGGTACTATTCTCCATCAATACTTAAGTAACACCAATATTTCTATTTCCACAATACCAATTTAAAATGTAAAATTTCTGTGAATCAGTAGAACAATATGATTTACTTCCTTAAGTTGGTGGTCTTATTTTGATTATTTAAATGATAAGGAACATAAAATAGGAACCACAACCTCAGAGCAAACCAATGGTCTGTCTAATCTAATTTCTTCTTTATATTGCAGGATATTGCTAAAAATTCAATAACAATGAGTCTAAATATGTAATACTATATTGGGGAGGGGGATGACTTACATTTTTATATGTTCATTAAATTTATTACAAACTTCGCCCTTGGCCATTTTGTCTAAGGATGTACTACTGCAATTTCAAATAGACTGATAATACAACTTTATGATTAGTTTCTGCATGATGACTGCCTGAGGTGATATGGGAGAGCGAGAGAACCGACAATCCATCAATGTAAAGGCAGGAAATGAGACAGGAGTTGAAATACAAATTGGCTGATTTCTTATAATTTTTAAGCTCAAGGAGTCCAGTGATATATTATACACATTTATGTGTCTGACTCCTTACCCAATTGATGCAAAGCTTCATGAAAGCAGACTGGAGATTGGATTATTGAATTCTAACTTCTAGGATGCACATTCTACTCTAGCATCACCTTATTCCTCATACATTTATTATTATCTTGTTTGCAATATATTCATCCCCATACATATTTACACACTTTGAGAAAAAATGCCTATACCTGTTTTCTCAATGTTTTTTTTTTTTAATCATTAATGAACTTTTCAAATTTGTATATTCCTGCTTCCAACATCACCATCCAACTGAAATCAATTTCTCCAAGGTTACCAGGGATATTTTTATTGCTAAATACTGGGTATTATCTCATCTATTAGGGTGTTTGTATTTTTTCATCTTTTCACAGTGCTTGGTACTATTATCCATCTCCCTCTTCATAAATACCAATTCCTCCCTTTAATTATATACTTATCTTTCCATTGTCTCCTCTGGGCTCTTGTACCAGACCTCACAATTTTCTATTTTTGTGTCATCTTCCAATTCCTTGCCCTCAATATATGCATTTATCCCAGGGCTCTTTCTTGGGAACTTTCTTTTCTCTATGCTCTATATTTTAGTGATCTTATAAACTCCCATTAGTTCAATTATCATCTCTATGAACATGATTCCTATATGTTCATATCCAGCCTTCATTTTTCTCTGATCCTCAACTTATTCTTCAATATCTCTGCAATTAGGCATTTTGAACCTAATATTTTTTTTCCAAATTGAATTCACATATGTGTCTATCTATCTATCTACCTATCTATCTATCAATCTGTGTGTATATATACATACACATTTCTATGGATATGTGTGTGTATTTTTACCTTTAACATATCCCTTCATCTAATTTCCTATTCCTGTTGAGGGTATTAGCAGGCTTCTCAATTAAAAAACTCAGTCATGCTTGACTATTCTTTATCCTTCATTCTCTATATCTAATAAGATGGCAAGGTACTTTGAATTTATCACTATATCATTTCTCAAATATCCTCTTCTCTCTACTTACATCATAGCTATCCTATTACAGGTTCTTGTCACCTTTCATGTGGAATCTAGCATTGATCACCTATTATGGCATATTGTAGGAATTTGGTAAATACTTATTGAATTAATACATAATAACACTGTATACAGATTATCTCCTAAACAATCCATCCCCAACCCAGCTGCTAAATTGATAATCTTGAAGTACCCATCTGACCATGTCACACCTGCTTAAGAAGTTTCAATGGATTCTTATTGATTTCAGGATAAAGTGTAAATTTCTATGTTTCCAGATTAATTTCTAATTACCCCAAATGAGATTCTGTCTTAAACACATTTCACATTTAGTTATTTCTGTGAATGTTGTGTCCCTACAGTAAAATGGTACTTTATATTAATAATTTCATTTTGTCTTTGTATCAAAATTAACAATTATATGTAGTTGGTACTCAATAAATGTTTTTTCAATTATATTATAAAAAACATACCACATCTGAAGAGATGCTGTAAAGGCAAGGATCATATTCAAATTCTTCTCCACAATATTAGTAGTTCATTGTACACAATGCAACTTTAATAGGTGCTTATTTTCTGTTTCCTTCAATATTATGATGTTATCCTAGGCTTTGGTACATGAATATTGAATAGATATTAGATATGGTCTCTATTATCCTGAGTTGCCAAACACAATGGTAGAGAATATTTACTACTTAAACCAAATATTGTGTCTAATAACCATAAACCAATAACATTACCTTAGATGGTAGATATATTCTATGAATTCTGACCTCACTGAATAGATAATTCTAGATAGGACAAGCACTGGTCTAGATTTTGACAGAATTGATCACTGCAAATTTATATTTATATGTCCATATTTCCTAATAGTTTCCATTTATTTCGGTTTCCCATGCAGCAGATGCATCTCTATCAAGAACCATATTTAAAATGATTTCCTCATATCAAGATTTCTGTCCATGAAATCTGATATTTTTAGAGTTAGGATTAAGGGAATGATTTGTTAGAGGGAAAAATACCTTTAACATCACTCATTTTCATAGGAGTAATCTAGATATGTTTACTTTAACCTGTTGTTATACAGTTGCCATTTTCTTTTTTTATAATATAAATTTATTTATTTTGAATTTTCCCCAATTTTTATGTAAATACAAATTTTCACATTTATTTTTTAAATCTTTGTGTTCCAAATTCTCTTACTCCCTTCCTCCCCACCCCTCTCTAAAAATCATGCAATTCAATATAAGTTATACATGTGAAGTCTTGCAAAAACATCTCCACCTTAGTCAGGTTGTGCAAGAAAACAGACAAAATAACTTTAGAAAGAGGAACTAACAAAAATAATATATACTTCAATCTGTATTCAGATACCACCAGTTCTTTCTTTGTAGATGGATTTCATTTTTCATAAGACCTTCTGAGAGTATCCTGCTCATCATTTCTTTCATAGTTTCTATTGCTAACTGTATTACCCTCTATCCTATTACCTCCCCCTTTATATTTGCTCTATTTTCTACCTTCTTTCAGCATATTCCTCCTCAAAAGTGTTTTCCTTTTTATTGCCCCTTCACCCAATTTGCCCTCCCTTCCTTCACCTCTACCCCCTTAACCTCTCCCCCTCCCACTTCTGCTCAGGTAAGATTTATTGCTATACCTACTTGAGTGTGTATGTTATTCCGTCTTTGAGCCAATTCTTATGAGAGTAAGGCTTGCTCACTCCCCTGCTCCTTCTCCATCTTCCCCTCCACTCCATAAGCTTTTGCTTTTTTTAAAACTTGAGCTACTTTACCACATTTAACCTCTCCCTTTCCCTTTCTTTCTGTCCATTCCTCTCACCCCTTAAATGTATTGTAAAGATGTCATCATGGGGCAGCTAGGTGACACAGTGGACAAAGCACCAGCCTTAGACCCAGGAGGCCCCAAGCCCAAATCCAGCCCCAGACATAAGACACCCCACCCTTTCTGCCCCACAAAAACAAGGATAAACCTAATAAACCTAATAAACCTAATAATAATAATAATAATAATAAATGCTTTACAGGTATAATCCCTTCATATTCAATTCACATCTGTGCCCACTAAGTATATTCTTTTCAGCTTCCCTGATACTTAGAAAGTTTTTATGAGTTCAAAGTATCATGTTCCCATGTAGGAATGTAAATTGTTTAACCTTTTGATATCTCTCATGATTTCTTATGCTTCTTTAGGGTCTTGTATTTGAAAGTCAAATTTTCTATTCAGTTCAGGTCTTTTCATCACAAATGTCCAAAAGTCCTCTTTTTCATTGATGCCCCATTTCCCCCCCCGAAAGAATATGCTAAATTTTGATGGGTATGTGATTCTTAGTTGTAGTCCCAGTTGCTTTGCCCTCTGGAATATCATAGTCCATGGTCTATGGTCCTTTAAAGTAGATGCTACTAGATCTTGCTTTTTTTTCCTTATTGTAGCTCCATAGTATTTGTATTCCTTTTTTTCTGGCTGCTTACAATATTGTCTCCTTAACCTGGGAGCTCTGGAATTTGGCTATAATATTCCTGGGTGTTTTCATTTTGTGATCTCTTTCAGGAGGTGATTGCTGGATTCTTTCAATTTCTATTTTACCTTCTTCTTCTAGAATATCAGGACAATTTTCCCTGACAATGTCTTGGAAGATGATGTTTAAGCTCTTTTTTTTTTTTAAATCATGGTTTTCAGGTAGTCAAATAATTTTCAAATTATCTCTCCTGTATGTATTTTCCAGGTTGGCTGTTTTTCCAAGGAGATATTTCAAATTGTCCTCTATTTTTTATTCATTTGAATTAGCCTTATTGTGTCTTGATCTCTCATAAAGTCATTAGATTCTGTGTGCTCAATCCTAAATTTTATGCAATTATTTTCTTCAGTGAGCTTTCCTACCTCCTTTACCTTTTGGCCAATTTGGCTTTTCAAGTTGTTGACTTTTTTTCATGACCCTCCTGCATCACTCGCATTTCTTTTTCCATTTTTTCCTCTACCTCTCTTACTTTTCCCTCTACCTTTTTTATTTATCTTCAAAGTACATTTTGAGCACTTCTGTTGCCTGAGACAAATTCATATTTTTCTTGTAAGCTTTGCATGTAGGAGATTTGACTTTGTTATCTTCTTTTGAGGCTCTATTGTGATCTACTTAATAACCAAAAAAACTTTTGATGCTCTGCAGTTTTTTCTGCCTGCTCATTATCCTAGCCTACTTCATGGCTTTTAACTCCTTTTTTAAAGTGGGACACCCTCACAAACTTCAGGGAGTTCCAGGTGGTAGGATTTAAGGAGAGGCTCATTCTCAGCTAATCTGACCTGTAAGTAACCATGGGCCACTTACTCTTTAATCTGGAAGCAGAAATCTGATTCTCTGTGGTCAAAAGTTTGGTGTGCCTATGCCCCTCCCCCAGTGGGCCACTACTCCTCTAGTCTGCTTCTTGGTCAATACAATAACACTCTGCTTCAGCTCCAGCAGATATCCCTGCTACCCCCCCCCCCATCCCCAGCCAACTGCTGGACCCCCTCAATTGTCTGTGAGCTGAGTTCCAGAAGTAGCTACTGATGCTGATGATTCTGAGGCTCTGGAGGTATGGCTCTCCCCTCTCAGTATGGTACAGCAGACTTTTCCTGCCACACTATTAAGCTGACTTTGGTTGGAAAATGATCTCACTCTGTCCTTTCGTGGGTTCTGCTGCTCCAGGAATTGTCTTATCACATTATTTGGAGGTATGTGTATGGAATCACTGGGAGCCTTTCCTCCAACATCTTGGCTTCACCCCCCTCATTTTCTTATTAAACCTAATTTTAGACTTTACAATTCTTTCAATTAAGTTTTGTTTTAATAGGTTTTGTCTCTCATTCCTGTTCATATTAGGATCTCTTGGCCTTCTAATTTTCTCATTGAATATGACAATCATTCCTGTCAGTTTTATGTCATCCACAATTTTCCCAAAGTATAATATCTTCTTTTTCAACTAAGTCAATGCAGTTGGCAAAACAACAAGGACAGAGATATCTTTTAATCCTTTAGAGCAGGAGTAAGCGAACGATAGCCTATGGGACATATCCAGTCCACTGCTCGTGTAACCTGTGAGATAAGAATTTTTCCCCATGTTAAACCCCTCTAGAAGCATAATTTCCAGCCCTTACTTGGGCAAGTTCTACAAGCAGATATATTGGATTTGAAGGGTTTAGGGGAGACAGACCTGTTTCTCCTTGGACAATTTTGGGGATTAACTGTAGGGTGGAAAGACTTTGCCTGTACCAAGAGGCCTATTCTGAAAGAGTGTGAATGATGTGAACAATGGGACTTTTCTATCTTCAGGATATATTTAACTGTTTAAGGAGAAGTGTGCTGCTACAAATAAATCAACTCTTTTTTTGCTATAAAAAAATCAAATATCAAAGAGTGTTATGATCTAGTCATTTATTCACTTCAGGAACTATTAAAATCTACAAATACAATCCATAGATCTCAGTTTTGAACACAGGAATTTTGTCATTTTAATCAAATAATCTGATATGCAAATTTAGTAAATTAGATTAAAAAAAAACTAAACTGAAAGGAAATGAACTAAGTCTGGTAAAACTTGGTTTTAATGAGCACATGATAGCTCAGAGTCATCAACTTGTTCCATCTTCAGTTCTCAAATTGTATAACTTGGAATTTTGGCCAAAAATTTAACCTACAATTTAAGGAAATCAACTTTTCTTTTTTTCTTTTAAAATGAGGCCATTACCCTATCACTAGTCTTTTGGCATCTATTTGATTCTCCATTATTTCAAAGACCACTGACAATTATTCAAAATTCCTGACTTCTAATTCTTTGAGCACCCTGGGTTGTTGTTTTGATAGGCTGAATTCATTAAGGGCAGCTATGTGTTCTTTGACCACATCTTTACTTATCTAGTCATTCAGTTTAATTCCATGTAATTCAAGAATATAAAAGTTGCCTCTTATTCAGCATAAGCCTCCATAAAAGTATTCCAGTAGTTGTTAATTTTATGCCCTATTATCTGTTTATTCCTTAAGCAACATATTAATTATTAAGCACCTATGATTGATACAACACTCTGCTAGGGACCATGGAGAATATAGATAAGTTTAAGATGTGGATCCAGTCTTCCTCAATTTTATTTAGAAAAAAATGGCATTCAACAAAATAATTAATAAAAAAATATTATTTTGGAGTGAAAACAAAAATTGTTCAAAGAGGGAGTAGTTCAAAGTATGCTGCTGGAATGAACCAGACTCAGGCAAGGACCTGTGGATGAGTAAAGGGTGAAAATGACTGAATAAGACTTTGAAGCACACAAAGTATTTGGATATTTTAGGAGCAAGTGTGTTCTAAGCAGGTGTAACAGCATTGGCACAATGGATATAACAATGGCCAAGAAAGACTGGAGTTCATATCTGGCATCAGACACTACCTGTGTGACCATAGGCAAGTCATACAATGTCTATCTTCCTCAGTTTCCTTCTCTATAAATAGGGATAATAATAATACCCACATCCCAGGTTGTTGTGAGGATTAAATGAGATAATATTTGTAAAACACTTTGAATACTTTAGAGCAATATATAAATGTGATTGCTAACAGCAGCAGCAATAGTAGCAACAGTGGTTGTGATTGTAGTAGTACCTGTCATCACATCATTTTAGAGATATGGAATATATTTGGGAGCTAATAAATAGAACAACTAGAGGGAAGGGACCTGAATTCAAATGAACGTTTGAATTCAGGTCATTAGAGTAATGAACCCTATTTCAGCCTTAGGGGAGTTACTAATGGACATCATTAGAGTTGCTCTTGAAGTATTCTTGGAGCTACTAAGTATCAATTTACATCTCCCATCTTAGGATCTGGGCAACTAGGTGGTGCAGTAGAAGAGTACTGGGCCTGGAGTTAAGAAGGCTCATCTTTCTAAGTTCAAATCTGGACTTAGACACAAACCACTAACTAGCTATATGATCTTGGGCAAGTCACTTAACCTTGTTTGCCTCAGTTCTTCATCTGTAAAATGAGCTGGAGAAAGGAATGGCAAACCACTCCAGTATCTTTGGTGAAAAATTTAAACAAAACAAAACAAACAAAAAACCCAAATAGGTTTACAGAGAGTCAGACTTGATTGAAATTAGTGAATAACAATCCTAGGATGTTAAATATTCTTCAGTCTATTGAGGCTAAAGTGTGTGTGTGGGGGGTAGTTTGTTCTATTAACAAAATTTATAATATCAAAAATACACTATCAGTAATTGTTTCATTAATAGGAAGCTTTTGGTAGCTTAGCTCTGAACTACCATTTACTCAACAGTTTTCTTGAAGCTCTTCATGTTTTCTTGCTCTCTTATGGGAATCAATTTCTATTATTTTATTTGGTTTATAGTTTAACAAGCATGATGATAATTAAATGACAAATTATATGGCCACAGATAAATTTGTAAACTTAAGCACATGGAATTTGGTTTATGAGAAACTCTGCTAATTTGTTTTCTGTCCTTCTAACTGAGTAACACATAGACTTTGTCTGTTCTGAGGTTTTCATTTATTTCCCACTTCCTTTTTAACTCAACACACAGGTATGTATTTTGTCCCATTTTTTCCCAAAGTATTTGGACTATTTTTGAATAAAACTAAAATATTATTATAATACTTAAAAACTATAAGTATAAATTGCCATGTTAATTAATATCAAACTTATTATTGTTAAATGTGAGGGAAAAATCAATCCTCTTCTCAATAATTATCAGGAACTCAGCAGCGATGTGACAAAGGCTCTTTTATTTCCTTCTTGTGAGATGGAGGCACCATAGTATGCAGCTAGTGGGTGCCAAGAAAAGGGGTTTGCAGGCCCTGTTTTATACCCTAGTTCCTAACGCAAATGGACCCTCCCCTTTTTCATCAATGGTCTGATTACTCAAGGGTTACAATCTACATGCAAAAACTAGCTAATCAAAATGCAGTATTCCCACCCCTCTTCCTTGTATGGGCATAACTCAGGAGTGGACTTTATACTTCCTTATATGGATATAACTCCAGAGCAGACCTTATTGAGACCAGGGCTCCTTGAACTATTTGATTTTGCTAGCCTGGGGGTGAGGTGGGGATCTGAGACCTTTGTCCTACAAGCAGGTCAGGAGTATGCTTGACAGTTATATCCTCATTGAGAGGAGACAACTACCCATTTTCTCACATTAAAATTGTGTAATACTGACATTAGGTGTGGAAGAACAGAAGGTATTTCTAGGGTTATATAAAGGACCAAATAATTTTTAGAATATTTTAAAGTCAATTGATTTAATTTTCCTTTATTTTCAAAACTTTTTTATCAACATTATTTGAACCTATAATTTTCTGAGATTTAACAATTCTTCACCAAAATAAATTGAAGATTATCATTATGTTAAAAGACTAGTGATTTTTTGAAAACTACCTACATAGCTGTGGGTTTTAAGGGAAAAAGGAATCATT